>NW_019174733.1:3467000-4122845 GCF_002260705.1 Seriola dumerili | reverse complement strand
CCACCCACCCACCCAACCCACTCCTTGTGTTGCCCTTTAATAATTTACCGTCATACAGTCACTGGACAAACTCCATCCGCAGAGAAAGCGACAGAAAGTGAGAGTAAAAATTTCATTTGGCATAACTGCATGAAAAGAAGCTGCAAAACCGGCCTTTTCATCTATTATTGATTTGTGCTTACAAGCCATGCATAATGCAGGGGGCCGTCTTTATGACAACCATGTATTAAATATCATGTTCTGGGGTCGGGGGGTCTTGGGCTGCATGCTTTAAGTGCCACAGTTAGTTGGGTTTTTTTTTTTACCGTGTAATAGCCTGCAAGGACAGCAAAGAGAGAGAGAGGACTTGATAGTGAGAGAAAGCGATAGAGGGAGATTGACAGAGAGAGATGAGATGAAATGGGGGGACATGAGGGAGGGAGGGAGGGAGGGAGGGAGGTGTGCTAGCTGACAACGGGTTAACAGGAATCTTTATTTTTAACAACATGTCATCACCAGCCGCCCATCTGCTCCTGTGCTGTCAGAGTCCCTTGGGAGTGTGTGTAAATGTGTGAGGGAGAGGGAGAAAGAGGGAGATGCAAGCAAGCCATCACAGATCAGATCACTGATCAGTACTCAAAGGAGGAGGAGGGGAAAGGACAAGGTTAGAGAGGTGGGTGGCACACAGATCTCTCTCTCCTCTAATATCAAATGGGGTGTGACAGGAGGGGTGAGGACAGTAGGAGTGGAGGTGAACGGTGTGTGTGTGTGTGTGTGTGTGTGTGTGTGTGTGTGTGTGTGTGTGGTAGTATTAGGTGGATCAATCTACAGATGCCCTCTCTGTGTTTGGATGGGGGGATGGAAGGAGGTGGAGACGGTGGTCCGGAGGTAATGAAAGGGAATCTATTAACACAGAGACAGGGGGGATATGAGGAAACACAAAGAAAGAACAGCGGTGAAGAAGAGGAGGAGGTGTGTAGTCTATGCCGGACCTCCAGGGGTGGCCCCAACAACTTTTTTTTTCCCCCCCGCCGGATTAAGGGAATAGTCCCTCGGGAAGAAGGGAGCAATTCAGGAGAGATGTATTTTGGTGGAGGTAGTTGGGGTGGGGGTGGGGGTGGACTTTGTATTCAGAGAGACAGGACCAACAGCTAGCCGTTCCGCAGGTCACTCATCATTAGCAAATACACTTTCATTTCAATTCAGTACAGTTAATCTCTCTGCTTTTGTTCTGTCTTCACGTGAGACTGTCCCGCCACCCCCCACCCCCACCACCAAGTTTACGCTTGTTTTTCACTGTGTATGCCAAAGCTGCAGCCCTCCACCGGTCCACTCCACTTCACCAAAAGTTTCGATGGAATGAAAACATCTTGTTTTGACATCTATGATGATGCGCTTTCTTTTTGCACCACATTTAGAGGAAGCAGTCCTCAGTCCTTGTTTGCCTCGCGTCTGCACTGAATCTGCATCTCAAGTTGAGCACTGAAATCTCTCCCCCTTTCGTCATCTTCTTCCCAGTGTCTTTCCCCCCCGTCCTTCAGGCATGGTAAATTTGAAGGCTAATTAGTCCAGAGAAACCAGTCATACCAACAGCCCACCCCAGGCCACACACACACACACATCCTCCTATTGATCTTATAGCACCAAAACAAGCACAACCACCCACAAATTCACACACAAAACAGAAGCAAACAAATAAGATGCAACAAGAGTTTTTAGAGCATTATGTATGATAGATGGTGCATACCTACAAAAATCAGCGAGCTTGCTTTATGCAAGTTTTTTTGACCTTGACAGAGGTCAAGTGAGCCAGATATTCTGCATCATGCTCCAAGATGCTATTTACAGAGCCGAGTGTAAAGGAAATGTTTTGCAGCATCAAAACCTTTTTTCTTGCAATTCCTCTTCTCCTCAGTTACTCCCGCTTCCTCAGCCATCCCTTCCCCCTCTCACTCTCCATTCTCAGTCTTTCCCTCATTTCTGATCCATTTTTTATGCATTACTCCATTACTCTCAACTCCCATTTACAGTGCATTACCTCCTCCCATCTTTCACAAACACACTTTGTACTTCTCTCTGTTTCTTTCAGTCACTTTGCTTTGCTCCTTCCCTCCCTCGCTCTCCTCTAGTGCATTATGACACTTTCCTCCACTTCTCCCCTTCACCAGCTTTATTATCTCTTTGTCTCTTCTCCGGTCACGTCATCTCATACTAAGCGCTTCTTTCCCCCTTATCTTTATTTCCCCCTAGTTTGTCATTCTCTGTACATCACGGCGTCTGTCTGCATTACTGTCATCCTCCCCTTTAATTGGTTATTCAAAGCATGCCATGTAATTGGGATTTAATACTGCCTATTGTCTCCGCTCTTTTACAACACCAATGTACAAATGTCAGCTGATGTAATTAACAATACTGGCGGTCAGTCTGTCCAGACATTTATTTGATCCGCACATGAACGCACAGACAACCAGCAGACTTTGAAATTTAATGACACAATAAATCACTATATTACAAGTTGCCATACAGAGTGAAACAGCGGAGTGACCAGTGTGTAGCGATGCCATCCTGCAGCTTTTAAATCAGGTAAGTGTGACGATGTTGTCTTCAGCAAGTTCTTTACAGCAGGAGCTCATGGCCATTTTTCTCATGTCAAAAGTTTTTCTCTTTGATTCTAGGACACAGCTTGCGGGAACCCATACTCATTGCTGTGGATAAAAACAAACAAAAAACATTTTGGTTTGGAATAATCTGTGATATAAATCAGATACATTTGACTTGAAAATTTGTAAGGAGAATGATCACGTTTTAGATCTAAATTTGGGGTAAAACTTGAAGCAAAATGTATGGAATGATTACGGAAAATACCCATCATCAAATCTTTTTAAACTGGTTGGGAATCTTTGCTCTTCTTCAACTGTATAAAACACAATCTACTACTTTTACAAGGACTACTTTTAATCTTGGCTTTCAATTACAGTAAAAGGGGCTTTGTGTGATCTATAACCTTTATCAACTCCTATATGTGACCATGTGGATTTACTGCAAGATCGGGCAAATGATGCAACTAACACATGAAATGGTAGAACCAGGCCTCAGAGCGATCCACCAGACAGCTCGTCCACTCTCGCAGGGTCACCTTCCTGTTCCTGTTACGGTCACATGACCTGCAAACACAGCACAGTGCAACACACGATGACCTCACAACATGGCACCGGCAGACGACAGAGCAACTGCAAAAACAGATGCGTTCACTCATACTTTTATGAACCCATGCACTCGTTGCAAGTGCACACAACATGATAGACTTGTATAGATGCACAGAGATGGTATAAAGACATATCCATAGGTATAGAAACAACTGCACTGGGGTTCCTCAACAGCCGTTGTCTTTCATTTCACCCTGCAGTATTATCTCTGAAGGGTACTCCTTCAATTTGTGTTAATCCATGGGCAGCGGGAGACACAGTGGGTAATAAACATTATCATTGCTGGGAATGGCTTGACATTGACACAGCTTGCCCAACTCCCACAAAACCTGTCACTGCAGACTGACAGAGAAATGGGAGGTTGGGTGGGAGTAGGGATGGTAGAAAGAGGATAAGAGATGGAAGAGTGCAAGAATGAGAGAAGAGTGAAAATGAAAGAGGGATTGACAGAGAGGGAGGAGGCTGAGGATAAGTCAATTTATGGGAGAGATGAAAGGAAAGTAGGAAGCACAGAAGGGGAGAAGAAATGCTTCAACATGGAGGAGGAGTATGGTGATGGAGAGATGGTGTGGTCATGAAATGGGAGGGGAGGAGGACACAGGAAGCGGGGATTGGCATGGTGAATGAATGAATAGATGGCATGCAGAGAGAACAGCATGGTGGGAGGTGCAACGTGGTCACAGAGCGGGGGCGAAATGCATCTCTGTGTGACATTTTTAACCCTTGGTGTTTCAGTAATTAGCTGAGATATAACATGTTGCAAGAGACAAAAAGGTTCACATCATGAAACTTTGTGTGACATGAGGTGATGCTGTTATGGACATAGTCCCTATCTTACTGACCACTTAGTCACCTCATGGTAACTGCGTAGTAAGTTTTTCAACTAAATTAGTCATCATATAATTTCCTGCAGGTGGGACTGACTGAAAGAAGGGTGTAGCGCAGTGCTCCAGCGGCATCCTCTTGTAACGCAGCTTCCTCAGGTCCCTGCGGCTCAACTTGCCATCTTTGTTCTTGTCCAACAAGGTAAATCTTTGCTATAGAGACAGAGGAAGAGGCATGAAAGTAATGGTGCAAACTGTTCAGCTTTACAACATTTCTTTCATTTCCATTGTACTAAATGTAAACATACATAAACATGCATTGTTAGCCATGCTAGCGGCACTTCTCTAACGTCTGGACAATTACTGGAAGGATTGCCATGAAATTTGATATAGACATTTGTGTCCCCTGCAGCATAATAACTTTGGTGATCCCTCCAGCGCCAGATTAGCCTCAACTGTACGTTGTTGTTGGGTTTCATGCTAATTAGCAAATGTTAGCATGCCAATACGCTAAACTAAGATAGTGAACATAGTAAACATTACATCTGTTAAACATCACCATAGTATTAGTATTGCCATTGTGAGCATGTTAACATGGTTGTACATTCTTCATTTGGTGTTTTACAATTGGTGGACAAAAGAAGTACTACAAAGAGTTTTATTCCAAAATACAGTGTATCATTTTTCCTATCATCAAAATAATGCACAGCTTTTTCTTTTAATTCATTTGAGGCCAGGAGGTCAAGGTGGCTGGCGGGAGGATATTAAGTTATCCCTCCATTCGCCATCTTATTGAATAATTTAGTGATTATTGACCAAATCCTATTTATACATGGTTTTCTTGAGAGCCACTGTCTCATTCTTTGGATGACCACACCACGAGCAACACAAGAGCTTGCCACTTACAGTAAGTTGTTAACATCGATTTCTCTCCAGATAATTCATGAAGCACAGTTTGTATATTAGCACGATGATGGTGTCTGGTGTCAAAAACAACTTTATGTTCAGTGTTAAGTTGCACGGGGGAGTGACAGTGATCCCCTGGCATGTTTTTTTTTCTTCTTCTGTCTATAGTTTCTCTTTTTGCATCATCATTAGCTGAGATCACAGATCATAAATCATGTTTACTACTCTCCAATCATCATCTCCCCTTGGACACAGACTTGTGGTGTCTGTCAGTCTTCTGTTTACCCCCACTTGAAGCCTGACATCTCAGATACCTGCGCTAGTTGTGTCCTCTGGGTGTGGCTGAGGCAGCTCTGGGGCGGGGCACCAGGTGTGTACGACTCCCCCATACGACTCAGGAGCAGAAACCAGTCCATGAGGCGATATGGAAACTGGCCTAACTCCTCCTCAGTGCATTTAGCCTTGGGGACTGATCGAGAAAAATAACAGAGCTAGTTTGGAAGACTGCAGTGCACAGTGGAGATTTGTGTGTAATATCTAATGCTGTATGTGTTTACCCAGACAGGGTCCTATGTGAGCCAGTCCAGTGCGGCGTCTCTTTCTGCAGGCTTCTTTATGCAGCAAACATTCATTCCCATAGGTTTTTCCCAGAACACTGCACACTGGTGCCCTCTGTCTGATTACATGAGCCAGTGCACACATGCAAAACCATATGTGAGGATGGATCTCATTTTTGTGCACAGCTGGATTAAATAAACACCTGTATTTTATGATTTCATCCCAAATTCTACACCCTTTTTGGTTTTATACGAGTATCATTTATAAATCCAAAGGCAGTGAATGATTAACTTCACACATGTGTGCAAACATTTGAATACATTTACTGGTAAAAAAACAAAAAAATGATCCAAAGCACAAATTAAATGTTGATAGGTTTTAAATGCCATGAGGCAATTACCGTGGACAGGACTGAGGACAAACACACTTGGGGATCAGGACTCCATTTTCCTGAACCACCTGGCACCAAGATCCCACTGGACTATGGCATTTCAGCAACTCACAAAGCTTTTCTGAAACATGAAGAGACAACCTTGTGAATGCATAATTTCTGTTCTGTTTCCACCAGTTCAGCTTTAAGTACTGATTAAAGGTGTTTAGAATGAGAGAATCATATAAAATAAGGGTCTGTTTGAAGGATAGAAATGTCATTGAGTGATGGACGGAAAAGTAAGTTGGAACAAGAGAAAGTAAAGTACAGGAATGATGGCAGGAGAATGAATAATTTGATTGCCTGACTTTTAATCATTGCTATACATTAAATTCTTGGGCCAAAATACTATGCTGTACACATGCATCACCCAAAATAGAAAGACATGCAGTGGGAGACATATCTTTGAAATTGTTTATTATAGATTTACTGATCTTATCAACTGGTTCAAACAAATGTTTTGGTCAAATTCTCTTTCCTTAGAATGGGACTGTGTTTGTCACCAAATGTCCCATTTTCTTTACAGTCAAAATTGCAGATTCATATAAATATAATATCTGTATAGATCACTTCTGCTCTGTTTATTCTTTTCATTAAACATGTAAATATAAAATATTTTTGACAGCAGTCGTATATGGTCATATTTATATGGATTATAAGTTACTGTTGTTTGAACAAACAATGCAGACGTGTCTTGCACTTGTCTCATTGTACATTACAGTCTTACCTGGCTCTACTCTGCCAATATATGGTCTCAGCCTCTCCTCGGCTTGTCTCTGTCTGCGCTGGGCTCTGCCTCCCTGACACACACAAACACACATGCATTTCTACCTTATCAACAATGAATTATTTGGCTCGACCAAAAGTGGACCATTATTTCTAGTAATTTTGAAAAAAACAAAAATGCAATGCTATGGTCTTTCATCATAATATAAGCACAGAATTGAATTTGTAATTTTCTTTTAAAAGTTGTCAAAGGGGGCTTGCAACTCTGGCCGATGTCTACATAACAAAGAGGGGACCTCCGTAGCCTGAAGTGTCGCTGTCAGTGGTGAACACAGACTGGGACATGAAGACATATAAAGACTTGCTGTCTTTCAAAACTTAATCTTTTGATTATATTATTTTTAACATTTAAACATTTTGCTTTGACAAATATCTTGAAAATAGACACTTGTTGCACTCCGTTAGCACTAACTATTATATGTAAGACTAGAATTGCTAATGTATTGCTGAACTCTTTTAGCAGAGTGGTCAAAAGGCACGACTATCTAAACCATTAATGTAGGCTATGCATTTTGTAAAAACTTATAGTGGATGCAGTGATCATTAGTGTCTAATGTTTTATCATAGTTGGAAAACAGTTCCAATTGGACTTCAAAATGTGCAGCAGAGCAGGGGATTGAACCTTAGATTTCAAACCCAAGATTTCAAAACTTACGCGTGGCCCTCCTGAGCCATTTGACTGGGCACTGTTGAACATTTCCTTGAGCCTCTGACTTTGGACTTCTCAACAGTCTTTGGTCTCCATTTTGTCATGACCATTTGAGCAGTGTTTGTCAGACCTTTTGTGTCTATCCTTTGGAAGTCAGGCTTCAGAATTCACTAGGTTAACTGAGGCTTGAACCCACAAGCTCAAAGGTCCGCAACAGTCCTCTAAGACCCTGAGCCATATGAGCAGACACTTATGAACTTTATTACTTAGAGTCTTTGCGTCTTCATTTGGGTGTTGGATTATGAAATTCACTGAGTCTCATAAATATTGAACCTCAGAACTTCAAAGCAGTCCTGTAACATATTGAGCTATTTAGTTACGGACTGACTTTTTCTTAGAGCTTTTGATTCTTTCCTTTGAGTGCTGTCCAAAGGAAAACTTGGGACCACCTTTGGCAGCTCACGGTAGACAAGTTGAAAGGCATTGGAGCAACAGGACTATTCAGAGGTTTTTAGGTTGTGGGTTTGATCCTCTGGCAACTTGTTGTACTTTCAATGCCCGCACCCAGAGGAAAGACTTGAATACTTTAAGAAATAGAGCAAGCTCTTCTGGTGAGATAGCTCAGGGAGTTAGAAGACTGTTTGGTAGCTTTTGGGTTGTGGTTTTGATGCCTATGAGATGCATTGAATTTTTAAGTCCAATGTTCAATAGAAAAAGTCAACATCTCCAAGAAATAAAGCTCAAATGTCTCTGTTCAGATAGCAGAGGGAAACAGAGGACTACTCTGGAGATTTGAGGTCTTGGGTTTGATCCTTAGGCTTTGCAGTGAATTTTGAAGTTCAACACTTCAGCACTCAAAGGCTCAAGGAAATTAGAGGCTAATGATATGACCAAGTAGCTCACGGTGTCAGAGGATTTATTGGATGATTTGAGGATGTGAGTTAGATTCTTCTGAGGCTCAATGAATTTTGAGGTTCAACACCCAAAGAGGAGACTGAAAAGTTCTCAGAGAGAAGCTGCCAGTGTGAAGGTTTGTATCCTGCCTGTTCTCTGTACCGGGAGCATCAAAAACCAATCTCGTGCAGATCTCCTGATCTCCAGAAAGAAAGAAGCAGGGACTTATGTCATGCAAAGCTATGACCGGCTAATATTTTGCTGCAACATAGAGGTGGCTGTATATATGTGTAACTTTACTGTATATAGTGCACCCTGCATTGTGTCTCCACACTGCCACTGCCCATGTAGCCACACATGGACATAGTTTTCTGAAGCTCCCTGTCATGTTCTAGGCAGAGGATGAAAGGTTCCTATGTTACCATGTAATTTCAGAGGCATGCACTAAACTCAGGTATAAACTTCTCTTTCATCGTAGACTTTCTGTGTTAAATTTTGGATGTTCATGGTTCATACTGATCAAAACCATGTTTACATCAACTTTGTTCATCATCAGCTCTGATGAAGCTTCTTCACAGGTGAAGAAGCTTTTTATCTACCTCTAATATAAATCATCAAAAAATTATTTTGAAGTCAGTGTACTATAAATGAATTATACTGTACAATTAAAAAAAACAACAAAGAATGGAACCACAGTGAAAACTTCTATTTCCAAAAACTTTGTAGTCTGTGCCAGGTCCACATCTGCCCCCAAAGTCCTCCAAGATCAGATGGGAAACAGGTGCACTGCTGACCCAAAAAACTGGAGCAACACTTTCTTAATACATGAATTACCATTTAACATATTACAAAGCAGCCCCCCTGATAACTAGCAAAACAACAGGTGAGGAGAGATTGTGTGCACTAAATATTCTACCAAATAGCCATGTGATCCAGTTCTTTAAAGTTGCCCTTTTCTCAGATCATAAAACAATAATATGATTATCCTTTATTAAGGTTTGTAACATTATTGTTCTCATATCCACATCAAAATTTGACAGCAAGTTTAGACAGAAGTTATAGACTCACCATGGTTGTACAAGAGTGAAGACTGAGGAGCAGAAACAAGGCGAAGGTCAAGCTCAGGTTCATAGTTGAGACTTCCAGTAGGATACACAAGGAAATTGACAGATTTTCCTGCAGGAAAATACTTCACTAAATCACTCTGATCTTCATATCACATCTGTGGTTGCTATCTAGAGTATACAGTATGAAAAATCATTGCCATGTGTTTATTTCTAGCAGCATCATCACTCTACATTTACATTTCTTGATATAAATTACATTTGAGGTTAACTCAGAAAAATAATTAGCACTGGAGAACTATCAATTTGCTGAGATCAAGCTCTGTTAATAGAAGCACTCTTTCCTCATTTTCTCCCTCTACTTTCTTCTGTGGTTTCATTTACTGACTATTACTCTATTTCCAGTCATTTTCATAATGCAGCAGGAAACAATGCACCTCATTGAGTCTCAAGAAAACAATCATTTTCCATCACAGAGGAAACAGAGGGTTGGATTACACGGAGAGGACATTCAGCTTTCAGTTGAGGAAGTTGTTACAGTCTAACAAGTCATTTTCTATCCCCCCGACTGCTTGAAAAGAAAAACCATCTTACCAGGGCCTCTGTCACTCCTTTCTTCTGTTGTTATTCCCTTGTATCCTTCTTTCCTTGTTTCCAGACACCCTTTTCTTTCTTTCTCACTCTCACCGTGAGGCTGTATTCTTTTTACGGCCCTCTTCAGCTGTCTGTACTTTCTCTTTTCATTTGATCCATCTATTTTTACATTCTTGCCTTATCTAACCCCTCCTCTCTGATTTTCCCTGTCTGTCAGACTTTCTCCCTCTCACGTTAGCTCCTTGTTGATTGCAGGTAAGTGCACAGGTACCTGAACTCAGCGTTAGTTTAAGACATTGTGCAGTTCAATGCTACTGAGATGGAATATGGGAGAACGTACAGGAAAAGCTGTGCCTACTGAGGAAGTGAGAGAGAGTGAGAGAGAGCGAGAGAAAGGATGTTTTCAGGGGCAAGTGCGGTGGCTTTCATTGAAGTTGGCAGAGACAGATTTACAAGCCAGAGAGAACATATGGTCACACATCTTCCTCTTACACTCACATCTCTCTATCTCCCTCTCCCTCTCTCAAACATTAACTGCAATGGAGCTGGAAGAACACAGCTGCAGAAAGTAGAGTTATCCACCTCTAGACGGTTAGACAAATCATAAATTGACTGCTGACTTTAGTATAACAGCAAGATTACGAGAAAACCTTATATATATATATATATATATACACATAATACTTTATTTAACATTTTAAGGAACCGTTAAGGGATAAAGTTAAGGTTGTTTTGAGCTACTGTTTTTATTTTAAGGAAATCTTAACTTGGACTTTAAGGAAAATCTTAACTCAAGGTCTCAACTTTTTTATGGGTGTCTCAGGTCCTGATTTACTACAGAAGTCTTCCCAAATGTTTTTCTTTGCTTCTTGTAGCCTACTTAGCTTTAGCTCCAACTATCTTGTATTTAATCGCATAGCTCTCTAGTGGATCCACCATACTACACCATAAACAGTAATACAAAAGCAAAAATAATATAGACAAATTCAGTGCTAATTATTTTCATTGCATGCACTTAGTATTTCTCTTGCCTTCTTTAAGCACCAAATAACACCAAAACAGCACATCAGTGATCAACAGAAGCACAAAGGAGTGAAGGCAATCAGAAGGTGGGACCCTTCTGTGTCTGGAAATTAAACAAAAATCTGCAGCATCTCAATATTGTCACATAGGACTAATGAGGCACATACAAAGTCACATCTGTGCAACCTTGTAACACCGGCCTCTAGAGGGCGCAGCAGCATTCTGACTCTTCTTCGTTGGTGCTCTCTTGCCATGTTTGCGGAAGCTTGGTCACAGCAGCGAACAGGAGGCTTGTCACCTTTTCTGTGTATGTGTTGTGGCTGTATTTTATAATTCAAAATGAACCTGCCGAAGGGCCCAGATTCTCTGTGCTTCGACAAGGATGTTTTTATGAAGGTGAGAATCCGTGAACGTTACGTTTGGTAACGCGTTAACCGTAAGCTGCTGTTGTCAAACTAGCTAGCATGGAGCTAAGTCAAAGTAATGATCCTGGATGCTCCAGTTTCTGAAACCTCTGTTTTTTGTTGAATAGAAATACTTTAGATGTAATAAGCGTTTAATGGTCAACGACAGACATAGTTATTGTTGTTGATATCATGTCAAACGTTAACTTCTCTGTGTATGAACCATGGCCAACCCTTAATAACAAACGACATTAATAATGAGAAAAATGTGTTCATGCTTTATAATGTGCCTCTGTTTGTTGTTTATTAGCTGCGTCTATTTTCTGGTGACATTTACTGATACTTTACTTAGCTGTCCATCGCTTAGTAATAACCGAAAATGCATGACTGGCTGCATTAAATGTCTGTACCCTTCTGGTCTGTTGCTGTCCCCCTGTCTGCAGGATGACTTTGACGTTGACCAGTTTGTGGCGGAGTGTCGGAAGCAGGTCCAGCTGGAGGAGATGAGAGAGGACCTGGAGCTCTACTATAAGCTGCTGAAAACAGCCATGGTTGAGCTCATCAACAAGGACTATGCAGACTTTGTTAACCTCTCCACCAACCTGGTCAGTTGCCCAGTATCTGTCACTGTGGCTGTAGTTACAACCATAACCCTGCAGTCAGCATGACTGTTACTGTCATGTTTGATAACAAAGTTAATTGTTAAATCCAAAATATCTTTAGAAAGGCATATCTGTCTCAAAATATTTGCAATATTTTATGTATATGTCGAAAAAGAGAAATAAAGAATATCGGACGTTTGATAACACATTTTATTATTCTCAAATATCAGTATCAGCCTTGACAATGCAGTACTGTTGGGATCTTAATATGCCCTTGAAAAATTAATAGGAATGCATGACACAGCTTTTATTTTTAAAATGAATCTAATGAGGATAGACTGTTTCTAATCTCAGACCTCTACTCCCTACTCAGGTGGGGATGGATAAAGCCCTCAATCAGCTTTCTGTGCCATTGGGACAGTTACGAGAAGAGGTTATGGTATGTGTTCTGATTAAGAATTATGTAAATCTTGATTAATTCATGCCACAGAGGCTTTATTCATGTCGCTGTTATCTGTTGCAGAGCCTACGGTTATGTGTGAGTGAAGTGATTCAGGCTATAGACAGCCAGCTGTCCAAACAGGAAGATCTACAGAAAAAAAAGGTCTGGTTCCTCGTCTGTCAGTTTGACTTTTATCATTCGGTCTTATTTTGTTTTCATCATTAACTGTATTCTATGATCACCCGTGCAATGCTCTTTGACAGTCTAGTGTAACATGTCCATGCCAAATTGTGAACTTAATGTTTCAACAAGCTTTATTTCTTTGTGGGATGATTTTAGTTAAGTATCATCTTCCTATATTTATCACCATCCATCAGGTGTGTGTATTGAGGCTAATCCAAGTGGTGCGCTCAGTGGAGAAGATTGAGAAGATCCTCCACTCACAGAACTCCAAGGAATCCAGCTCTCTGGAAATCAGCAGGTGGGAATCATGTCAACAAACGCACTGGCTGTCACTGAATGTGGGCAGGTTATTTACCAAGTAAGGCCAGTTTCAATATTTACATTTCAATATCTGGCCTAAACAGGTATGACAAGTACTCCTTGCACTCTCCTTGCACTTATTACACCAAGGTCTCCTACTGCACTGAAGCTTTAGTGTTTTCACTCACTTGTAAGTCACTTTGTAAGGTACTGTGTATATTTTTGTATATCTATCTTTGTTTGGAGGTGCAGAGAATGTTTTCCATTTTTGAACAAAAATCCAAACTGTTGACAGAAAGTATTCCAAAAACACAAAGTACTTGAGCACACGAGAGGTTCAAACTGTTTGAGCTTGGTCACTGCAGGCATGTGGTGCTAAGCGTTTGTGTCTGACTTTGTGTCTTTGTATGTAAAGTCCTTTGTTAGCAGGTCAGATCCTGGAGAGGATAGCTACAGAATTCAACCAGCTGCAGTTCCACGCTGTACAGAGCAAAGGCATGCCCCTGCTGGACAAAGTCAGACCTGTAAGTGTTAATGGGTCAGTCAATCGGACAGCTGATTAATCGCTAGCCACTCAGTTTGTCAAACAGTTTTTCTGCCCGTCTGCTCTTCTGTCAATCCACCAGCCCTGCAATTATTTGAAAAAGATAATCAACTTTTGTTTGATCCTTCTGGGTAGTGCTGAGGACACCTCTGTTACAGGAAAAAATAACATCAATGCACTGACTATCCATTAATGATCTCCAAAAATATTTGATCCTAGCACATTGATGCATGATTCCCTTGGTCTATGTGTTCCTACAATATACTAGAATACTTTTGATACTAATTTTTTTTTAACTATGTATGTGACGATGTTTCATCCTCTGTCAGCGTATTGCCGGCATCACCTCCATGCTGCAGCAGTCTCTAGAGGGCCTGCTGATCGAGGGTCTGCAGACATCCAATGTGGACATGGTGCGTCACTGCCTGAGGACATATGCCACCATAGACAAGACTCGAGATGCTGAAGGCCTGGTCGGACAGGTGCTGGTCAAACCGTACATGGACCAGGTAAACGTTTCACACGTGTTTGTGATATACTCCAGATCCCAGGGCGTTTCAACTTTTTTTTGAGGACATAAACTGCTAACTTTTCTGAAGTGTTTTTTCATTTAAATCTGATAAATTAAATCGATGAATCAATTCAATTAGCTTTATATGGGCCTAAAAACTAGATGTCATGTAGCAGGAGATAATACCATGTAAATATTGAGTTTCTTATTGAATGATAGCAATTCTTGTATATCCTGCTTTAGTAAGTTGTATGGATCAGCAGCTAAAACTCTCACCTCTTTCCTTCTTTTAGGTGATAGTGGAAGAGGTGGTGAAGTCCAGTCCGAACGGTCTCCAGTTGATGTATTCTCGACTGCTGGAGTTTGTTCCTCATCACTGTAGACTGCTGAGAGAAGTGACTGGAGGAGCCATATCCAGGTATTAATGTTATCATGGAGGCAAATCTATTCGAAGCGTGATCGCAGATCAAGTAGTTCTTTGTTGTGTTTTGCCTCTACTTGAAAAATAATCTGCTTTCATCTGTTGAGCTATTGAGCATACGGAATATTGGTTGTATGATCTTCTTCAGAGATCACACAGCTTCAAACACTTTTATTTATTTCTGTTTTAATAATACATTCATGTAATTACCATGCATCGTTTACTCAACGGATTTGAACATTTTCTCTCATAAAGGGTGTCAGCTTAACAGGGTCTAGTGGCCTTTAAAGATTTTTTCAGAAATAACAACTACTACTTTGAAGACATTAAGTTAATCAGCGGCTGGTATAGTGCCCAGGGTATAAAGTATCATAACATATTTTTAATGTGCCAGTGTTCTCTCTCTCCTCAGTGACAAAGCTGACATAGTGCCAGGTTATGATTTCCTGGTGAACTCTGTTTGGCCGGAGATAATCAAGGCGATAGAGGAAAGGTTGGGCTACCTCTTCAACCCTGGAAACCCTGACATATTCTATGAGGTACAGCCACAGTGACACAGTTGATGTGTGTATGCGTTCGCTTTGAGAAAATTTTTGTGTGTTTTGTGTGTCTTTACTGCCAACTCTTCTTTTCCAGCGCTACAGCATGAGTATGGAGTTTGTCCGAAGGTTTGAGCGTCAGTGCAGCTCGCAGGCCAGTGTGAAGAGACTGAGAGTACATCCTTCATACACCAGCTTCTACAACAAATGGAACCTGCCTGTCTACTTTCAACTACGGTGCATATTACCTCAACACAATCTATACTCTGCATACTGAACCTCAGCCTGTAGATTACACCACATACAGTACACATTCCACGGTCCTCTTTGCTAACTGCAGGTTTCAGCCTCAATCATGTTGGTAGTGTGACATCATATTTACTGGAAAAGTTAATAATCAGAGTGTGTACTAAAGGAATTGTTTGACAGAGTTAGATGAGATCAGTACCACTCTCATGTCTGTCTGTTCAGTATGAAGGTGGAGCCAGGAGAGGAATAGCTAAGCTTAACATGAACACCGAAAAAACTGGGGGAGACAGCTAGCCTGGTTATGTCCAATGTAAATTTAGATGTCTCTGAACAAAAGCCCATTTTTATAAGAATCTGGAAAAATTGCTTATTTGTATGAGTTTCATGCAGGGTGATGACAAGAAGAAAAAAGGAAATTGAGGATGTGCGTCAGAATATAACATACCGCATAAACATGACACCCAACCTTGACCAAATGGCCATTGATCTGTGCGACAAAGTAAAGAAGTAGTCTACTCCTTCTGCCCCGACAAACATACACACTGTAAAGTACACATGGCACAGATTCACCATTGCACGTCAAGATAGATATCAGGTAGTTGTGTCCTCATTTCACAATACAAACCTGCACTGTTCTGCTTTTCTGGAAAGTCCATATTTTCTAGTACACAGTGTTGTTTCACGTGAGCAGGTGCATATCAGAGCTGATGCAAGAAATGAGCTGATAACACATCGATTGTTTTGTTTTCCTCCTCTCTGCATGGCTCTCCTCAGGTACAAGGAAATAGCAGGAAGTCTGGAGAACGCTATAAGTGACGGACTCGAGGCAGCACCAGGTAGGAATTTATTTTCCACCACGAACACCAGTGTGGACCTCATACGTTACTCGCACTAACTGTGTGTCTGTGTCTGTTCATGTCCAGCTGGCAGTGCATACCACCTGCAGGCTTCTGAGGTGTTGTGGTCCTGTCTAGTGAGGTGCTGGTCAGACAAGGTCTACCTGTCACCTCTTGCCCATCGTTTCTGGAAGCTCACGCTGCAGCTCTACTCACGATATGCCAAGTTTCTCGATGAGGTAATCTCAAATAAACCAGAGGAGGACTATAATGATTTAAAGACTATTTTTAAAATCAGTAGTTCCAACAAAGCGGTATGCAAATGATTAGTCATCTTTGTTCCTCATCTGTATCGGTGTCTGCACAGGTGTTGACTAAGAGTCCATCCGCTGAGGTGACTAAAGAGCCAACCAGGCCTCTGCCCAGCTCGGCCTCCTCCACCTCCAGCCGAACGTCAATGGATGACGGTGGCAGCGAGAGTGGGAGTCCTGCCTCCCTGTCCACCAAACAGCTGGTCTACATTGCCGCTGACATCCAAAAGCTTCAGGAACAGGTGCTCACACACAAACTAAACGCCCATATTTACACGTGTAGTTCCAATTAACACATAAATTAGCATGCCTTTCTCAGAAGTTCAAACTGACAGTTTGCTCGTCTTTCTCTTAGATCCCAGAATTGTCAGAAACGGTCAGACAGCGTTTAGAAGCGGTCGGATTCAAAAACTTTGCTATTGTGGAAGGTAAGCTGCCCACACAGTGCCTAGAGAAATCATTTTATCTTTTCACTTCCTTTGCAGGGTTTCCGTGATCTTATTCAGTAATGTTTTGTCCATAAATGAGCAGGGAAATGCGAAGATGGAGCAGAATATTTTTTTATCTTTTTGGTTTTTCTGAATTTTCTTGGGATTATCTGTTAGCACAATATCTGCTGTAGTCTTAATTTGATATAATGCATGCTAAGGGTACACATGGTCACACAGTCATAAATGCCATTGTCCTCTGACATTTAAAAAATGTAAACACTCAAAAACGGCAACAGGCTTTATGTCTTAATTGACTATATTGTGGTCACAATATTTTATTACTTTAGTCCAATGTTAGCTCAGAGTGCCTTTACTTCATTGCATTTACTAGTGCTCTCTTCTATGTCAGATGCTCTAGCAGACTCCAAGGCATGCCTCTCAAGTAGCGTTCCCACTCTGAACGCCAGGATGACCCAGCATCTGACTGAACGCTGCTGCCGCTTCCTGAAGAGTGCCTCTGAGGTTCCACGGCTCTACCGCAGGACTAATAAAGTCAGTGAAGCGGCAAGCATTCACATATACATGTTGCTCCTATATTTCATCATATACAGTAACATTCTCCAATCACATAACATCCCTTGGAGCAAACACTGGGAGAGCACTGTTTGTCTGATTTAGACAAAACCTGGAGAGCTACTGCACTTGGAACTGTGCTTTCACATATACATTTTCTTTAGATGGAAATAGTATAATTGAAGGTCAGAATGTCACATTTGAAATGCTCTGACTGGTCAGATTTTGATGAAACCTGGAGGGATGATGCATCTTAAAACATGAATGGCTTTCAAACGTATGCCACTGGAGTATTTTATTATCATTGGCTCTAAAATTGAGCCTATTATTGAACTAAATGATGTTTCAGTAACAGGCTGAGCACACTTTTAAGAGATTTATTATATGTGAAGCTCATCAGAGTTCCAGAAACTAATGCAAAAATTGACCTTGGATGTGGCAGTTTGACAAAACAATTCAAAGTCCTCTAACTGGATTTATTTCTAGTAACTCTGATTTGTGCAAAGGATTTTCCATCAAACATCTTTACCTCTATCACTCACTTGCTCACTCATGGTTAGCCTGTCTGCCCCCCAGTGGCCACTAGCATCATGATATTGTGTTTCCTTATTCCTCATAGTTTTCTGTAGCATTGTTAGAACATTAACTATTTTGCAATGATGTCTAAATCAAATTGTATTCCCCCAATATGTTCCAAGTCCTGATAGTAAATTTTTAGTATCTGCTAATACTGAGTCTGATTCTATATTATTGTTTCCGGGAGGTCAACAAAAACTTTCAGGTGGTGTTAAGTTTCTTTTTTTTTTTTTTATTTCGCAGAAGCAATTTCAAATATGACTGAGGACTGTATAGATTTATATGAAGGAAATGTAGCCTACATAACGGATTTCCTTTCATAGTTCTCTCCTTATCCCCAACATGAACAAAACGTGGAACTTTAAATTCACCTTTCAACCAATATGTGTCCTTCAAATATTGAATTTTATTCCAACAAGTTTGTGAAAACCTACAATATTTGATGTCCTCCCTGTGTAGGATCTGCCGGTGCGGGCATCAGCGTACATGGACAACGCCTTACGTCCGTTACATCAGTTGCTGACAGACTCAACAGGGCTGGTCACCCCATCCACAGCACAAGAATGGCTGCGAGTTGCACTTTCTGACTGCACACAGAGGTAATTTTACGCACACGAATGGACCCAGATACAGTACCCATGATGAAGAATTTAAAATAGCTGACTAAGGCCAGTATTTAGATGAGTACATGTGCTCATCCATTTATTGTAAATTGGCTTCATTATAAAAAATGTCCCATCACATTAACTCAAAGAAAGTGAGAGGAATTTAATAGATATACAAAAGGAAAATTACAACCTGCTAACTTTCTCTCATGAACATTTTCTTTTCCATCATTCTTGACATTTTTTTTCATTCAGATACTATGAGACCATCTCAGAGGTGCTGAGCTCCGTGAGAAAGATGGAGGAGAGTCTGAAGCGACTGAAGCAAGCCAGAAAAGGTGCGACCACAACTACCACAGCAGGAGCAAATGGTGGACCCACAGATGACAGCAAGATCCGTCTTCAGCTGGCACTGGATGTGGAATACCTGGGGGAACAGGTCAGTGGTGTTTGACAAGTACACAATCACATTCAGATGTGTGGAGATACATACCTTACCTTATCTTACCATACATACCTTCCAGCAAAAACATATATTACACTCGCTGAACACTTTATTAGGAACACCTGTACACCTGCTTATTCATGAAACTATCCAATCAGCCAGTCATGTGGCAGCAGTGCAATACATAAAGAGCTCAGGATCTTCAGTTGATGTTCACATCAAACATCAGAGTGGGGAAAAATATGATCTCAGTGACTTTGACTGTGGCATGATTGTTGGTGCCAGACGGGCTGGTTTGAATATTTCCAAAACTGCTCATCGCCTGGGATTTTCACACACAACAGTCTCCAGAGTTTTTACTCAGAATGGTGCGAAAAACAAAACAAAACATCCAGTGAGCAGCAGTTCTGCAGATGGAACTGCTTTGTTGACAATAGAGGTCAGAGGGGAATGGCCAGACTGGTTGGAGCTGATAGAAAGGCAACGGTAACTCAGATAACCAGTCACTGTGGTGAGCAGAAAAGCATCTCGGAAAGCACAACATGATGAAACTTAAGGCGGATGGGTTGCAACATGAGAAGGCCACATCAGGTTCCACTCCTGTCAGCCCTCAACAGAAATCTGAGGCTGCAGTGGACACAGGCTCACCAAGACTGGACAAGTGAAGGCTGGAAAAACGTAGCCTGGTGTGATGAATCTGGATTTCTGCTGAGGCATGATGGTAGGGTCAGAGGGTCAAAGTTTTTTTTTTTTGGTGCAATTTGGGCCCCTTAATACCATTCAGTCATAGTTTGAATCTGATCACAGTTTGCCATCTTCTAATGGTTACTTCCAACATGATAATGCACTATGTCACTAAGCAAAAGTCGTCTCAGACTGGAAGCATGAACATCACATGGGGTTCAGTGTACTTCAGTGGCCTCCCCGGTCTCCAGATCTGACTCCAACAGAACACCTTTGGGGTGTGGTAGAATGGGGGAGATTGGCAGCATGAATGTGCAGCTGACAAGTCTGTGATGCAATCATGTTCAATCATTTCCAACGTCTTCTGGAATCCATGCCACAAAGAACTGAGGCTGTTTTGAGAGCAAGGCGAGGTCCTGCCCAGTATTAGCATGGTGATCCTAATAAAGTGTGCGGGAGTGTATACTGTAGACAGTTACAAACTGCTACTAGGGTGTGTTACAAATTTCAGTGTCATCTGAAATACTTTTGGCTAATATCTCTTATGTTGCTTTGTAATGTTGTTTGTCTCAGATCCAGAAGATGGGTCTTCAGCCGAGTGATGTCTCCATGTTTTCCACTCTGATGGACCTTGTGAAAGAGGCCCGAGAGCTTGCTGAACAGAACCAATAAAAAGTTGATTCCACAGTAACTGAAACCCATTAACATGCTGCACTCATCTCTGCATTTCCTGAAGGAAAAAAAAAACATTTGGCCCAGTCCAGGCTAAAGGTCATGGTCTGGTAACAGTCGATGATGATCAGACCATGAAGAATGTAGGACAAGATCTGACATTATTGAAATCCCTTTTCAAGGTTTTGTACAAAAATATCTCCATTTAATGCAGACCTTAGATCCACAGTGCACAAACATTTGAACAACAGGGACCTGCCGGAGTTGCATCTGACCAGGCTGTAAATTATTGTTTGAAACAGCGATAACTACTAGTTGGATCCTCGCTGGTTCTGTTGTAGGCACTGTGAATAAGAGGGACTGTTATTTTTCTGATGTGGCAAGAAAGTTGCAAAGACAGAATCAAACAATATTTGTCTAATTTCTGCTGTTGCTCGGTGAGAGATTCATCTCAAATAAATAAGTCTTTTAGTGTGTAACGTACATTTTTGTTAAAATCGAATTTGTATATTATTATATGTTTAACATAATTAACTTGGGGAAAAAATAAAGAACTTTGGATACAATCTTGAATTTATGTGTTTAAATACAAATGTCATGAGCTGACTACAACTGGTTGGGTATTAGTTATGGCAAATTCACAGGACTCTGACCATTGTGTACATGCCAACAAGTCGTTTTTACACATGATTTCACTCCAAAAGAAATATGACAGGTTGACACCATACATATATATAACTCAAAGACAAACTGTGGTCTTATGAAAACTCAAATTTGGCCTTGAATAACCGGTTTTAGATTTATTTTTTTGGACCTCAAGAGCAATATGCCATTGACACCTTTCACCATTCAACAATACTGCCTATTTCCATATTGTTTCACACATTAGGTCATGTTCTCTTCATGTATTTTCTAATCTTTTTGAGTAAGATGTAACACACAGTATATGTTGCCAATACAATTCAACCAGGCATTATAAGACCTTTAGTTACAGATGTTCTGATTTGCAGATGTTATATTTAAAAATACTGATTTGTGGTTTTGTAAAAGGTAGTGCATTGATCTTGACTCAACATCCTGTTTACACTAAACCGTATGATGTCAATCGGTAATTGGCTGATTCTGTAATTAGTCAAGAAGATTTTCTTTTATTTTAAATGAGCGATCTGTTTATTCTTTGGTTTAGCTCCATTTAGCTCCATTTTATTTTTCATAGAATATAAATACAACTGATGTCTAGTAGTTGATGAGATGATTCTCTAAAAAGGTAATTGTCTAAATTATTATTCTACATCTCACCAAAATTTCTGTCAGCAGTAAAAAAAGCATAATCTCTAACCAGAAAGGTGAATGACCTCTATTGCAGCAGTTCCCTGCAGCCAACACTGAAATGATAAAGACTGACTGAAATCCTGATGAAAAACAATAACATGATAACTATATTGGGAAACAAATGTTTTATTTTAGCAATCACAAAAAGTAACAAAACAAAAATAAACTCTTAGTTACAATATACAACGTATTAGTCATTCATCGTAGAGAATCGTGGTTACTGTACCTACTCTACTGAAAAATACTGTACAGAACTCTGCTATAATAAATTTTACAGAAAAAAAAAAACAATTAGGAATTTTAACAGACTGTTTGAACATAATTCAGCTTAAAGTAACAGGTTTTCATAAATACTGAGACAGGTATCCTGAGTGACTCCTGAGATTGTGGAGAGGATCAGGTCTGTGGTGAAATATAACTACAACACTGTTGAATATTGACGGTTTCGTCCCGTGTGAGGTTGTACTTCATTCCTCATGTACTGTATGTGGCCATTATTTCAGTTGAAAAACAAGGGCATGATCTAAATGTGACGTCTGATGAATGATTGATTTCAGCCCCAGTGGAAGCTTAAGCTGTAGGCAATAAAGTAGATTATAAGGAAATGGGCCTGGTATGTCGGACATTTTTCATGTCAGAAGTTTTTGTTTGCGTCATACTATATATCACAATATAACTTTAGAGTGTAGGGTTTGTGATCTTGCCCAGCATGAGGATGGCATTAGAATCTCCCTCTATGACAGAAAAGAAGAAAGGTCGGTTGATGGACAGTTTCAGAGGGACGCCCGCTTCTTGTATCTTGTCCTGAGGTTCTGCTCCTTCCTCAGACATCTCAAACAACACCTTGTTGACCGCCTGAGAGGAGACAGGGAGATCTGTTAATGATGCACACATACACAGTGAGCGGCTTTTATTATTATGACAAACTGAACACGCATCTAGTTCACCTTATCTACAGTGAAGGGCTTGGTGTTGCTGAGTTTGCTGAACTCAGCCTGGGAGCCCAACAGTTTGGTCTCGACTTCTGGGTCCATGTTGGTCAGCAGGTCTCGCAGATCAGTCACAGAGGACATGGAGAACTTTGGCAGTGACAGCTCCAACAGACTGGGTGGGTGAGGGAGAAAGATTAAGTTTAAATTTCAAGACAAAAAGTATTTGAACTAAAATGGGAATTGTACCTGACTCTTTCTCTCCTAAAAATCCATAGCCTCATTTGCTTTACATTGATATGACAAGCCATTACTGACTGATGCACTGATAGACAGGAAGTAAGGTCTTTTAACCTGTAGCCAATAAAGTGGCACACACTGTATATCCAGGAATTGTTTCTACAGTCATGACAAAAAAAAAACCCAGAAGTGATGAGCATTGTTGAAACACAGTTTGAGTATCATCATTTAAAGACTAAATAATGTTCACCTTGAAAATCAGATACTTTTAGGTTTAATAACTTATGAAAAATAATCCAAGGTGTAAGTGTAATAACGGTAATTACACTTGTAGTCCCTTGCAATAAATGGTAACTATACAAAAGATGATGGAAAGAAAAATGGACGCACAACAGGCCCATAACATAACGTGACGCGTCAGAGGTAAAGATAACAAAAGATGCTTCAGCTTTCCAGTCCGTCAACTCATGAGGACAATAATAGTGAGAAGTGACACCAGGTCTGGATTTAGTGTTTTAAAAAATGGACAACACTCACCCTTCCTGGAGGCTTTGGTGCCAGCCAGATATGACTTCTGTGCGCAGCTTCGACTCTATGTCACGGAGGTTGGCCCCTTCATGAGGCAGGACCAGCAACATGTATGACCTTTTGCTCAGAGACAGCTTCACAACAGTGCACCGCCGCACCTTCAGCAAAACAAAACAAAGAAATATTGCAGATGAGTGAAGTCATTAAGATTTGAGGAAGCTCAAAAGGGAGGCTCATTTTTATATTACATACATTACATTTTTACACCTGAAGGTTTGCAATAAACAGAAATACACAAATGAGTCAACAAATCAGCATAAAAAAAAACACAATTATACTGAAATAAGATTTACCTTATCATTCAGGTAGTGGTACTGACCCGTGTGGGTCATCAGTGGGGCCATCACTGTGGTTGTTTGATCCACATGAAACTCCTGCATGGAGGTCTTCTCTGGTTGGAAGGCTGTCCTCCAGTTGCCTAAACAGACACAACCAAAGACCACAGTCAGGTACTGCTGCAGGGTGGGTGCAGTAGTTGACAGCACTTTGAACGCTTATATTTGTAGGGTTTCAGTTTGTTGTATCAGCACCTGGATCAATGCACAGAGCCAAATCTAAGTCTAAGTCTAATCTGAGTCTTTGAATTTCAGAATCAATTTATCAGAGACAAACCTTGAAAGTTGAAGGTAGAAATGAACAGAAGGTCACTGCTGGAGTTCAGACCTTGGAAGATGCTTTTCACCTTCTTGTCTGACGTCTTCTCCACAAAGTTGTTGACCAGTTGCTCAGCCTCCTGAGGTTTGGAGAAATCCACACTGCGGATGAACGATGCATCTGAGAAGTCCTGTGTGCCTTGAATAAAGTCCTGGGAGAGCTGAACATTCTGGCGAGTGAAGGCCCAGACCTGGGTAGTGATTTCATCTTTAGGTCCATCGTCCACCAGAGAGTTGATGCTCTGCAAGGTCTTGAGAACCTTGTGTCCATCCACTAAGGACACGCAGTCTTCTCGGTCATTGACACTGCTCAGGCCCAGAAGAAGCTGCAAGGATAGAAGAGGATTGGGAAAGATTTATTTTTCTTGAGTTAAAGTACCCACATAAATGATCAGGCCTATATCAATAATCCCTTTATTCAAAACAGTAAAGAATCAGCAGGGTCTCCTTCCCTAAAACTCTTTTGAGGAATGTCTCTAAAGTGAGAGCAAATCAAAAGCAAAGACCTGGAATGGGCGTGCTGTCTTCTTGGAGGCTCCCAGGTAGAAAGTCACGAGGGATCCGTAGGTGTTGACCGGAGAGAGGAGGGTGTTGGTGCTGTGCTGCTTGCTGCTGAGACCCTGGTACATCCTCAGGCCCAGAGAGTTCAACAACTCTGCCAGAACTGCCGTCCTCTCTGTAATGTTCTGCCTCTGTGCATCCAGTGTTGACTGGTCCCTGCTGTCTGGTGTCAGGACTTCAATATCAAGGGGCGTCACAGGAAGGGTCTCCAGGGGCTTGGACGTCTGGGTCTGCAGGGTCTCGCAGCTGACATTCTCAGCGGCAAAGAGACTGAAGGGGTGAACGTAGACGCGGTTGGCCTGACTTCCTGACAGACAGCAGCATAGTAGGAGGACTAGAAGAGGCGATCTCTGCATTTTACTTCTGTTGGTAGTCACCGTGAAATGATTCTTTCTGTGGAGGGTGACAGATATTTTTAGTTAAAGATGAATTACCTTAAGTATATCAAAACACAAGCTGCCTCCTGTGCACCTCTCAGTGAGCACTGAGCATTGGGTGGTCTGTGAATGCTACATGACTATTAGTGTGGCTTTCGTCTGAAATCTGGCTGAAACCGATTTTCCGTCTCTGACCGGATTGGCTGGCAGAACACTGGGCATAGAGCGGCATGTCAGTGATTGATTGATCACTCTTTGTGTGTCCTCTCCTGCTGGTCAGTGAATGAGAGCAGGCATTAACCTCTGCAACAGAGGTCGCATAGATAATGAAGACGCATCTATGTGCGTCTGTGTGCGCGCAATGTGGATATTGTTTATTGCTTATTTAGTTTAAAGATCCTTCACATTGGGGACACAAACTGAATGTGCTCAGGCAGTCATTAAACAAATTTACATGCTCACCATATATTAAGAAAAAAACTGTTCACTTTGGACACTGATTGGAAAATATGATACTATAATATGAAATATAATAGTTTATTAATATATAATAAGTTGCTAAATAAATTTCTACACACATATATATAAGTATATAATTAAAATAAAAATATACCGACAAGTTCATTAAAATATTTCACATTTTCTCAACTGTCCATTGTAATTTTGTTGCTGGTTCTCCTAATGAATACAGAGTAAACACTGTGTCAATACTGCAGTTGGTCATCTAAGTTAAGAACTGGCAACTTTCTCTCCTTTATGAACACTTTCTTTACATTAACCCAGATGTTTCTGAAGGAGAAGAACTTGGATAAGTGCTCTTATACAAAAATAGGACTTTATCCTTTGAGTTGAACGTGCAGAGATGTGGACTGATGGACTCTTGGAGGAGGTTAGCAAACATCGGATTAACCTCTATTTGGACATGTACCGCAGGACATGGCCATGGTTCCTGATCAATAAAACCAGTGCACTCAAATACACATACACAACCTGGTGTACTTGTTGACACAGGTTAAAAAAAAACATGGCTGATTCCTCATGAGAGACGTTTCTGTCAAGCTCCAGAATTTTGACAAAACTTATGCTATGATTGGATTCATAACAATATTGTATTCAAGTGGGATATCTGCAAAAAATAAGTTGTCGTATTTATTTTTATGAAGTAGATAACCCTCAAATTAGACTAAAACGTTTATGAGAGAGAGAGTTTTTGACATTCAGGACACTATTTTTTGGTTTTGAAGAATTTAATGGAATAGTCCCCCTCATTTCTCTAAACTCAAGCATTAGATTACATTCACTGTACTGCACAAAAGGCAATTACTGAGATTAAGTCAAAGTTTGCTCTTACCGTGTGTATCTGCTGTTCCTGCTGCTGAGCGAGGTGCTGAATGAGGTCCTGACTCCCCTGCTCCCTTACTTTAACCCAGCCAGCCGCCCAGGGTGCTCCCACTCTGGTTACTGATTAACCAAAGCAGCATTGAGTCAGGGGCTCTGCTGCCATGACTCACAGCCCGCTTTGTACTGACGAGCTGCTGCTATAGATAAATAGGTCTGACAGAGAGAAGAAAGAGACCACCCAATGTCCCTCTGCATGTTGACTTTAGGAGGATGATGCAAGCACATCCTGGAGGGGGTGAAAAGGAGAGCTCAGCTTCCACAAAGGGAGGAGTATCAGAGGGACAGCCATGCTTGTTTGTGTTGTTTGCCATCAGAGTGACTCACTGAAAAGTCACCACATTGTGGAGATGTTAATTACGCATGTTCTTTGTAATTTTTGCCTAACGGGGTCAAACAAGTATCAAGTAAACAAGTCTCAAACTTGGTCACTTAAATCTACACAAGAAAAAAAATTAAAAGAGAGAGAATCTAGAAATTACCAAACAGTCGTGTTTTCTCTTGAGTTTCACTTTCTGATGTAATCCATAAGAATCTTTATTCACTCCATGTCATAACTGCAAAGTAACTGTTAACTATGAATTCACACTAATGCTCATAATGCTTGAGAAATTCTGTGGACATCCCCCTGACTCATATTTTTAACTTAATGAGCCCCTAAAAAAAGCTTAGAGAGAACTTACAAAGTGTCTGAGAAATGCACATGTATAAAATAAAGCAATACTGTGTCATGACTTCATCTCTCTTTCATGTCACGGTCAGTCTGTTAAAAAGGATGTTACAGCTGAATCTAGAGGGATAACAAACCCAACAGGTCCTGGGAAGAGAGCAAACACCTTTCAAATGTTCCTAATAGGCAGGTAAATTCATTTATTAATATATTGAGGAAAATCCTCCACACACACCTGATTCAACAGGCCAGGGTACGCTAGACTGTCTCATCAAAAAGAGAAACATCATGTCATGTCAAGTGTTTTACAGCCCTGGTTTTATCTTCTATAAACATTGTTACTGTAATAACAGCTGATAACGGGAAGTTAGGAGTCTTCATGTAACGCTGACAGTGAGATGGATTGTTTTAAACATCTTCCGTTAACAATATAAACCCAAAAATGTAATATACAGTATCTGACTGATGATGACATTCTGAACAGTTAACCTCATACATCATTAATAGCTGAGCCACTGTAAATTTAAAACCACAAAAATATAATTATAAATAAGATATTTAATGTATTTTGAAGTTGAATAAATACATAATGATCCAACCAAGATTTTATTTACACTATGTACTACAATTCTTATTTGCCAACATGTGCTAATACAAAGATTTACAAGTATTTCCCTTCAGTGAATAAGAGTTTACAGCCATGCTAGCAGCTCAGTGAGGCTGGACTTTAAAAAAAAATACTGCTTTGAGCCAAATGCTAATATCAGCATGCGAACATGCTTACAACGACCATGTCAACATTATCATTCTTAGCAGGTATAATGAACAGGGCTGTGCCCAGGGGCCCCCCTAGGTATTACCTGCAAAATGTCACTGAAACAGGCACATACCAGCTACAAAGAGACAAAAATGATGACAAAAAACAATTATAAAAACGTATCTGTGCTCAGCAGCCCATTATTTCATGATCTGTCCATGAACCGAAGTATTGGACAAATGAAAAAATTTGACCTCATGGTGTGAAATGAAAAGTTAAGGGATCTCAAAAGTAATTGCAAATCATTCTGATGGGAACATGAATGTCCAGAATTTCATGGCAATCCATTTTATAGTTGCATAGATGTCTAAGTCACGTCATAGTGGTAGACTGATATTACCATCCCACAGGCCACTGCTAACTGAAAGCTAAAATTAGCTTTAAATATCTATATAATTTTGTCACTTGACTGATAGCTATAACTTTATTGCCAAGAAATGATGTTTTCTTAAGAATATGTAAATCTTCAGCTGCAAAAAAATAGTTTTGTTTTTTTGAGTAAAATAATTAATTCATCTGATTTACTGTATATGGTATGAATGTTTACAGGACAATTATAAGCTTTAACATACATGAAGGTGCATCATTATTATAGTATATATATTAGTGTGAAAATAAAAATGCAGACATGTTTGATGTTCATTTTATTTTACTGTAACAGGATGCAACTGATGCAGCAGGATTCATGTGCTGACAGTAGTCACTCACAACTTTTGCAGCAGATGTCAGTTACACATGAGATCATTATAGTGTATATTTTATTATCCACTCATTTGTAAGTTCCCAAAAGCAGCGTGAAGGTCCAGTGTGTGTCTTAAGCAAATATCTTAAAACACGCATCCTGAAATGTCAACAATATTTATGATAGTTAACCAAGTGTGTGTTTCTCATGCACGATTATTGAGTAATTTATCACTATCACATTTGATGACATCAGAAACTTAAAGGGTGCTATATCATAGTGGGCTGTTGGGTATATAAGCTGCCAAGTTCAGCATCTGAAGCAGTTTGGAAGATGAACGGATTCACAATGTGGACTCTGTTGGTTCTTTGCAGCGTGATCGCCACACATGGAGTGCAAGGTATTATGCACTAATTTCTTATTGTTGTGTTTTTCCTCTTTGGTTTTGAATTATTTTCTTTTTCGCTCACATCAGTATTACATTTGTGTTTTTAGGGCAGTAATGGGCAACATTAGACTGAGCTGTTGGAAAGATTCTGTGTCTATGTGTTTTTACATTTACTTTTTTTTTGGCTGTTGTTACCTTTGCTCTAACTGGGCTTTTAAGTGGCATTGATCTTTTGTTTTCTAATCCATAATCCATCAGGTGGTGATCGCTTCCAAACAACGGCGGTACCAGGTTCTCCAGGTACAAAACTAATTCTAAATTTTTAGTTTAGCTTTAATTGTCTAAAATACATACATCAAAAATGTTGTCTCCCTTGCCCTGTTTCCATGAGAATGGGTTGATGTGTTGTTGCTTTCAGGTGGATTTAGCCAACAGTTTCCATTTACTAAGAATATTGAAAGTGAAGTGATTATTAGGATAACTAACGTCCTGAGTTATATTTTCTTTTTCACTCACATCAGTATTACATTTGTGTTTTTAGGGCAGTAATGGGCAACATTAGACTGAGCATTGAGCTGTTGGAAAGATTCTGTGTCTATGTGTTTTTACATTTACTTTTTTTTTGGCTGTTGTTACCTTTGCTCTAACTGGGCTTTTAAGTGGCATTGATCTTTTGTTTTGTAATCCATAATCCATCAGGTGGTGATCGCTTCCAAACAACGGCGGTACCAGGTTCTCCAGGTACAAAACTAATTCTAAATTTTTAGTTTAGCTTTAATTGTCTAAAATACGTACATCAAAAATGTTGTCTCCCTTGCCCTGTTTCCATGAGAATGGGTTGATGTGTTGTTGCTTTCAGGTGGATTTAGCCAACAGTTTCCATTTACTAAGAATATTAAAAGTGAAGTGATTATTAGGATAACTAACGTCCTGAGTTATATTTTCTTTTTCGCTCACATCAGTATTACATTTGTGTTTTTAGGGCAGTAATGGGCAACATTAGACTGAGCTGTTGGGAAGATTCTGTGTCTGTGTTTTTACATTTACTTTTTTTTGGCTGTTGTTACCTTTGCTCTAACTGGGCTTTTAAGTGGCATTGATCTTTTGTTTTATAATCCATAATCCATCAGATGCTGATCACTTCCAAACAACGACGGTACCAGGTTCTCCAGGTACAAAACTAATTCTAAGTCTCCCTTGCCCTGTTTCTATCAGAATGGTTTGATGTGTTGTTGCTTTCAGGTGGTTTTAGCCAACAGTTTCCATTTACTAAGAATATTAAAAGTGAAGTGTTTATTAGGATAACTAACGTCCTGAGTTATCTGAGTCATCTGAGTCACAGAATGTGTTGATACTGTTGTGTTGTATCGCTCTGTTGCTCTACTTTTTTTTTCAGTTTCTGATGCAACATACGGACATTTTGGAACAAGTGATTCTGCAGCAGGTAAAATGAGTTCCAGCAAAGCACAATGTCAGCTCATGGTTGTGGGTTTTTGCTTTGCTCAGTTAAAACATTCATGTAAAAAGTTTAGTTTTGTCAGGAGAGATAACCACACAGATCAAAAGCAATTGGCATAAACACATTAAACACACAATAAGATTTTTTTGGACAAAATACCTTTGAGGAAGTCTTTGACGTGTAGATTAAGAAGAAGTAATTTGTGCATTTCCCAACCCATTGTAGTTCAATATACGATCTCAGCATTTTTTCTTTTATTCTCTGCACCGCACCATAACATTTACTTTGTTTCTTACTTGTAAGACTGTCAATCTTGTTGTCGGTTGTCATTTGTTATTTCTCTATTCTTTGCAAGTCTTTTTAGTTTTACATTTTCATAAACCTGTGTTTCTTCATCTGCAGCATGTGGTGGTTATCTGTATAGCACCAGTGGCACCTTTCACAGCCCCAACTATCCACACAATTACTATGACTATGCAGACTGTACTTGGTACATCAGACCAGGCAGACAAATTGTGCAGCTGGAGTTCTCTAATGTAAAGTAAGTGTATGTCCTGCGGTCACTAACTACTGGCGCTGTATTGTCTGTGGCTTTAATTTCAAATCCCTGCTCTTCTTTTGCTCTTGTGACAGCATTGAGAATCACCCAGAATGCAATTTTGATGTCATTTACGTCTATGATGGCTCCAGCACTGGAAGCAGGCTCCTGGGGAAGGTGTGTGGCTCAAACAACGCCATCTTCCGCTCCACCGGGTCTTATTTGACGGTGCGCTTCAGGAGTGATAGCAGTGGTGGATACTCAGGATTTCGTGCTTACTACAAAATTGTTGGTAAGTTGCTTTGGATGTGACCAAGATATTTTACACAGTGTGTCCCCATTCATTTCAGATTAACATTTCACATAAAACAACATATGATAATCTTATAAAATACAATACAATTGTTGAAGAGTAAGATTGGTTGGTGCCACTGTTTCAAGTCCACCAGTTTTTCACATGGTGTAATTTAAGTCACTGTTTGAGGCCCAAAGGCATAAAAGTGTACAAAGATTAGAGAAATAAAATATGAAAGCAAATGTGTGTAGCAGAAATTAGTTTTTCATTCTTTGCTGCCCCTACATTAATCATCTCATGACCCCAGTGATTTATACTGTGACCCTTTGGGGTCCAGTTACATTAGTAAAATGCTCTTTATGCATTAATGCATCAGTATTAACAATATATTGATAATGTATTCACCGTTTTTCTTAGCAGAATGGGTACCTGTCCTTTTAATACTTTAAGTACACTTTACCTCTGAGCTATTACTTTAGCAGGATAATGAATACAGGCCTTTTAACTGTAACTTTCACATTGTTGTACTGATACCTTTACTTTAATCTGGGTACTTCTTCCACCACCAGACCAGGCTGTAGCAATATGATGGTCTTTGCTGAGTAGAATAGGTGAAGTATCAAAAGGCTCATATATCAATCTAATCTCTCTGTCATACAGATTTCAGCTCAGCCACATCTGCACCAGTCACAGGTAATTTAATCTCTCCAAGTAAAAGTTCCATACATTTTTCACTGGAAGTTTCTCCTGTAAAAGTAATTGTTTTCCCCTAGCTCGGCCCTCGTGTCGTTACAACTGCGGTTCCAACATGGGAAACTGCTCCTGCTCAAGCTCTTGTCAATACTATGGCAACTGTTGTCATGACTACAGCTGTAAGTGTCCAGCAGTTCTCACGCTTCAACAGCCTCACTATCTCACCACTGTTTAAACCCTCATGTTTACTAGAAGAAGAGAGGAGGAGCTGAATAGGAGTGAAAATTGATAAATTGAAAAATGAATTAATTCACTACTGTAATTGTTGTCTTTCTCTCAGATTACTGCGGAGCTGGAATCACGACCGAAGGTATTTAACTATCTGAAAACTGTTTCAAGCAGCAGCTCAAAGGTCAAATGAATATTCTCTTAGAGAGTTGAAAATACTTTGGTTTGACTATATCATCCTGTGTCTCCCAGCTCAGCCCTCGTGTCGTTACAACTGCGGTTACAACATGGGAAGCTGCTCCTGCTCAAGCTCATGTCAACACTATGGCAACTGTTGCTATGACTACAACTGTAAGTTCCAAGTGTAAAAAATCAACAGCATTAGCAGCCCTCTCTTGCTGAAGGAATCTGTCTGTCAAATTCCAGTATACTGTGCTCAGAATGACACATAGCAGTAGCTGTATTATAAGTTATCATGCAGTAAGTTAATGACCTCATTTTTCTTTCTCTGTCATGTAGACTACTGCCCATCAACGAGCACTACAAGGAGGCCTGCCACCACAGGTATAAAAACCCTTCAAGCTTCAGCCAATTTAGCTTGGAGAACTTGATATGTAATGGTTCCTCAGTAGCTGTAACGTAATGTCAACGTCATCCTGTGTCTCCCAGCTGGGCCCTCGTGTCGTTACAACTGCGGTTACAACATGGGAAGCTGCTCCTGCTCAAGCTCTTGTGAATACTATGGCAACTGTTGCTATGACTACCACTGTAAGTGCCAAGTGTAACAAATCAACACGATTAACAGGCTTAGTATCCCTCTCTTGCTGAAGGAATCACTCAAATTCCTCAGGGCTCATACAAACATGGCATGATAATATGTTTTGTTCACAGTTGCAGAATAAACAGCAGGTGTATCATCATGTTTTTTTACACAGTAAGAAGAGGTTTAAAACATAATTACCACTTTATTCTCTTCTCTCTGTCATGTAGCTTACTGCCAGTCCACCATTTTCAGAATGTAATATTTAAGAATTAATGTTATATCAGGAGACTTCTATACAGATTATAATGTCAGTGAACTGAGTAAATTGCTGGAAGTCAAAATTTTTAGTATGACCCTCTTTATGAGTGGGTCCAGTTCATGTAACTGGACCCACTCATAAAGAGGGTCATAGTCAAAATTTTGTGATTTAGCACAGGATTTAAAAAATACTATTTTTATGTCTTTAATGATGTACTTCCTGTTGAAACAGGATGTTGGGGCAGAACATACGCTGATCGATCATTGTGAAATCTAAATCAAAGTGATATTAGTTAACGAGAAAAAAAAGAAAAATGCTATGATCTGATAGGAAAGGGACAGAATATTGGTTGAAGTTTTTCTTTACAGGATGAGGTAATCATCAAAGATTCACAGATTTGCAGAAATGTGAAGTGTCAATTTCACATCAGTTTCCAGTCCTGGAGGATATTCATATTGTTCATGTGAAAAGTGACAGAAGTAGTTGTGTAATAAAAAAAAAAAAGAGCTAGAGCGAGAAGTGCAAACCTTGGCTCCTTTCTCACTTCCCCACAGCTGACCAGTCACTGCGTAAAGTGGGTGTGAGTGACAGAATGTCACTTATAGAAATGGTCGCAATTCTGATGGAAACAACCATCCGACAAGCAGTTCTCACCCCCACTGACTGAAAATTACCCTGCAACTCAACAACATCGAAGTAGAGGTTCTTAATTTTTGTGCTAAAAGCCTCAGGAGCAGCATGTCTTCATTTAGCCTGCCTGTCTTTACAAAGGACCACACAGACCACAAATTGTTGATGCTGACCACACACGCCACTTACAAAACGTATCTAAAGTAAAAGGCTTCCTATCACAGTCAAATGCAGAAAAAAACTTGCCTACGCATTTATTTTAGACTACTGCAATGTCCTTCTTACTGTATTTAACACAACTGCTGATCGACTGGATAACAATATAGACATGGTTGGATGATATTTTTTTGTTCACAGTTGTTTGTTGATGTATATGAATGATTGTAATTGTTTCATTGTCTCTCTTTGCCATGTAGCTTACTGCTACTGGACCACTGAAAGTGCCACCTCAGGTATGACCAAGCCTCTAAACAGTCTGGAGTATGTGTGAGTAAAGCAGCATGTCATTTATTCTGCTGGCAGGAAAGAGTACTGAAATGTCTCTTCTATGTCTCCCAGCTCAGCCCTCATGTCGTTAAAACTGCGGCAATTACATGGGAAGCTGCATATAGTTTGCTGCAATGACACTTGTGCCATCTTGTCCACCTTTAGCAACACCCTGTGGAGGCTCTTTGTCTGGTTCTGGCACCTTCTCCAGCCCGAACCATCCCAACTACTACTACGACAACGCCTACTGTGTCTGGCAGCTCAGAGCTCCGTATGACCAAAGAATCTTCCTGGATTTCACGTTCCTGCAGTGAGTGAAGACTGGTTCTTTGGAGACCATTAGTATAAATAAGCGCCCTCAATATGTGAATTACACATGGAGAAATTACAGTATGTGATGACAGGAGTGACAGAGAATATTATCAACTTCCTGGAAAAAATACCAACAAAATATAGATTTAGGCTCTGAATGGATCATCATTAAAGAAACTGTATTTCGAGTTTTACTTCAGTAAGTGAATAATCTTAATAATCTATGGCTTTTATCATATTTTTTTAACCTAGATTGGAGAACTGCTGCAACTGTGACTACGTTTCAGTCTATGATGGACCATCTGTCGGTTCACGATATCTGGGCAAAGTGTGCAACAACAGTCTGAACACTTTCTACTCGACCTCCAACTACATGACTGTGCTCTTCAGAACTGATGGTTCTGTTGTCGGCCGAGGGTTCAAAGCTGAGTTCGCGAGCTCTTTGCCACCAAACTCAGGTAGAGATATGATATATATGATATTTAAAAGTGGGTATAAGACACTGAGTTCTTTCAACTTATGTGTTAAATGTCTCTTGCGGACTGAAATACATCCTGTGAAACAATCTATACTGTCTGCTTTGGCTTGTAAAACTGTCACGAGGGATATCTCAATTTGACTACAATTTTTTCACAGAAAGCGTGTGTTACAAAGAAGGGGTATGGAGTTTGAAAGATGTGAGCAATTACCAGGCAGGGAGGATCTAACCAAATGTTGCTGTTGGTTGCATTATGGGTAATGTGCAGTAGCTGCTCTGTGGGGCTGTACATAGGCACAGTGGAGCATTGTGCTAAATACAAACATTGTCAATGCTTTAGCATGTAATGTTTACCATGTTTACTTAATTTAGCTACAAACAAAATACAGCTGAAGCTGATGGGAATGTCATTAGGTTTGCTGTTATTTTGTCATGAACCAAAATATTCGACAAATTAAAACCTGAATGTGCTGTTAAATGATGGGATAATCCATCTGCCACATATGTGAACCTCATGGTAGTGCTAAAGCAAAAGTCAAGGGATCATCAATTCCAGTAGGCTTCATACTCTGGGGACCAAGAATGTTTCGCCAAAATTTCATGGCAATCCTATGAGTGCTTGTTGAAATATAAAAATTTGGACCAAAGTGATAGATCAACCAATGCTAGAGCAACACTTGGGTAAAAATGCAAGTATTGTGAAATGCTACACCGTCATCCTTAAAGTAATTCAGGCTGTTGTAAATATCATGTCTCCTCTGTCAGGTCGAGTGGACTGTTCCTCAGACAACATGAACATTGTGATTGAGAGGAGTTACCTGAACTCTCTCGGCTATGATGGCCACAGTCTGTACCTGGACGACCCATACTGCAGACCCCAGGTTTCCAGGTACCAGGTGGTCTTCAATTTCCCCATCAACACTTGCGGCACCGCTCGAAAGGTAGACAACTCATCACCTTCTGGAAAACATTCGCAATATGCAGTACTTTGTAATAATTCTCCCACAAATTACAGTGATGGTTAAGACATACAGTAAATGCAGATGTCAGTGGATTCTTGAGTGTGACTGTTTTCCACTATCTTCTACCATGAACAGTTTGAGAATGGCAAAGTTGTGTACACCAACGCTATCCGTGCCTACACCTCCAACTCCGGAGAGATCACACGCCAGACCCACCTCAAACTGAACGTGGGCTGCCGAATGGAGCAGGACTCAGTGTCCCAGATTATGTACCTTGTGGAACATCATGATAACAGTAGCATTGTAGGCACAGGCAGATTCAATACCAGCATGGCATTCTACACATCCAGCAGCTTCTACTACCAGGTGTGTTCAGGTAGTGGTAAAGGAATGACTGTTTATGCAGAAGATTCCTATTGTAAATACTTACACATGATGCTGATATTTTACACTCTCAGGTGACTCAAGTTCCATACAAGGTGACACTCAACCAGAACATGTACGTCCAAGTGGACCTGAGAAGGGGTGACAGCACCCTGGTCCTCTTTCTTGACACCTGTGTGACCTCACCATCGCCCCATGATTTCCAAAGCAGACCTTACTACCTGGTCCGTAACGGGTAAGATGAGTGTGTTGTCTTGCTTCACTGCTCCCCACAAGCAGTGTAGATAGAGCACCTAACCTGCACGGGCTTCCTGTGACTGTTTTTGAAATAAGAGCGGCTGGATTAGTGTAGTCAATGCTGAAACTTCTAGTGTGTCCCACCAAACACCAGTGGTGCAAAGTAATCAAGTACATTTGCTAAAGTATTATACTTAAGTACAATTTTGAGGTACTTGCACTTGTGTATTTCCATTTTCTGATACTTTATATTTCCTCTCCATTACATTTATTTTACAGCTATAGTTACTTGGTACTTTACAGGTATAAAATATTTCACAACAAAACACTTATAAGTGTATATAAGTGGCACTGTTAAAGATAAACCTGTGTTTCCCCAAACTGTATGGCTTGTGACTTATTAAGGAAATGGCAGCCGGGGCCTCTTGTAACATGTTTCAGACATCTACGATTTGTTAGCAATTTTATTTGCAGTATTGGAACTTTTACTGAAGTAAGGGATCTGAATAGTTTTCCACATACAAATGTTAATAAACAAAGTACAGGCCCTTGCTATTCTCTTAACATGATAATCCATGTCCCTTACATAGTCATAGTATGTGTATTGTCCAGTAACACTGTCTGTCTCACCTTCAGATGTCCTGTGGACAACACCTACTATGCCTACACCAGTGGCACCAATGCCTACGCCCGCTTCAGATTTAGGGCGTTCCAGTTCCTGCGAGCCACAGAGTCAGTGTATATCCAGTGCAAGGTCCTGATATGCCAGGCCTCTGACTACAATTCCCGCTGCCGCCGTGGCTGCAACAGACGTATGACCAGAGATGTGGGGTCAAAACATGACAGCCAAACTCTGGTCATGGGTCCCATCCAACTCAAAGGTCTGTAGCCATTCGTACCTGGTTTTGATGTCAATAGTGGATCAATTGAAAAAATCATATTAGGTTAGCAGGAAGAAAAATCATTGTGATCTCATGAGCTCAAAAAACATAACAATAAAAGACATTTCACTATTTCTCTTTGACAGAACTTGAGAAAAAGGAAGAAGGGACTGATAAGCAGGACATGAAGCAGGACATGGAACGGGACAAGAAGCAGGACAAGGATTAACTTATTGCAGATATTGCAGTGAGCTGCATCAATCTTTACAAATCTAAATCTCCTACCATTCTTTTCACTGTGACTTTATTATACTCACCATTTCTCTTTATCGCATTACCTGATTAAAAGCATCATCAAAAGACAATCTGTGTTTGTGTATTTCATTATGTTATACTCTTAATGTTTAATATTAACACCCCATAAAATTAATATCACTTTTGCTGAATACAGAGGTGGAGAAAATGAAAACAAAAGACAAGATGCAGCTCTGTTAGAAAACACTTTACTTATAAATTAGTTAGATTAATCCATCTCACAATAAAATGATTTGCCATCCCAGAGGGAGCGTGATCGCCAAAAGGCTTCAACATTCACCATTACCTATGAACCTACGACACACTGAGAGAACATAAGGCAGTCATTACTGGATGCCCCTATTATTGGTAAGCATGGTGACAAAACGGTGGTCCTATAAACGGTAACTATGTTCTCCACACATGTTGCTAAGCAACAGACAACAGTACTCAAGACAAAGAACAATCTTGCTAAAGTAGCAGTCTTCCTGCAAAACGATTTTGCTTTTTTGACACTGAACATCTATCCAACCACTCAGAATACAATACTCAGTAAATATTCAGAAAAGCACTGGGATCCATGTGATGAATGGGGGGATTGTGGTGTATTATCACAAAGGCTAAAATTTGGCATCCCCAGTGCTACGTGGCAATTCTGAAAAAGTGTTCACATGAGACACAAGACTTGGTGATTCTGTCCTAAACACGGAGATACTGGTTATCAAAGTGACTTCATACAATATCAAAAGATCAGAATGATATAGTTAAAAGGATATGCAAAACCCTTTTAAGAAAATGAGAGGAGTTACCATGATGCTGGTCAAGGAAGGGCACTGTGTGGAGGAACTTCAAAAACAACACGACTTCAATAAAATCTAGTTTAACATCTTAACTGGCTGACCATACAAAGTGCGGCCAGGTTTTACTGTAAATGCCACCCATATAGTACAGCTGGCATTGATTTCAAAGTTTCTTAGCAGCACTCATGGACCAGAATTTTGGCAAACAAAAAAAATCGTGGCTACCATAGAAAACTACAATGGCCCAACTTTTTTTTCTAAGGTTCTGGGCCTATCCATTACAGTAAGAAGAGAATAACTGTAATAATATTAATCTTCAAAGTAACAGTCCTCTTTATCTTGGACACACAAGAAAGTGACTATGTCAGGCACTGCAAATAAATAGTAGTAATGCACCAAGCACTGAAATAATTTCAACAAGGCTTAAGTAAGATCACTCGAGGCCAACAGTTTGACTCCTGTGTGAGTATCATTACAGAAATCTTTATAGCTCCAGGAGTGTTGAGAATTTATTTGGGTGACTCAGTCAGAATCGCCCTGCAACACACATTTGTTTTGTCTTTACAGTTTGTATTTTTCTAAAGGAACATGCTGCTAAGAGTGACAGCCAATTTGTTGACCCTCCCCCCTTTACTCTCTTAACAGGCACAGGTGAGCTATGGTCATGCTTTTTTCTTCCATGAGGTGATGTTATATTTAGGATTTTTTTTTTAGAGTCAATGGAGACATTACATCTAGCCACTGCATGTGTACATGGTTTCCTCAAAATATGTAGTCTGCCCTTAGCATTAGTTATATCACTTGAGAGGGATTGAAAAGCATCACCTCTGCGTTTTGACCATCATATTTCAAATCATGTATATGCAACATTACAGTTGACCATTTTCTATGGTATATTTTATAAGTTGCTTTTAGATTTGTGAATGAATTCCTTAAAAAAAAAAAAGAGAAACAAAGTTCAAGGAATCTTGTGAATTTGGTTACCTACTTCATTCAATAAGGTCAGTTAGTTTGGCTGAGTAGGGAAGTTGTCTTTATTTTTTAACAGCACATAATTGTGACTCCCTCAATCACCACAAATAAATTCTCAACCTGTTGAAAACACTGATCATCCCTTTATAATACACTTGAATGGGCACCTTTAATTATATAAAATGGAACCATCTGAATGTTGACATTTTCCTGTATAAGTACAACTTTTAAAGGCTAGGCTACATCAAGGCCAAGTAAAAGACCAATAAATAAAATTACTATGGAATTAATAAAAAGAAAGCTGTCCGTTAAAAGTTCATTCAAATTCATACTCAGTCATCCATTACTTGTGCTGCCCGCGGGCAAAGTGGCAGGCAAAGTCGTACTTGCTCTTGCACTTGTAGCCACAGATGTTGCACTGGAATGGGTTCTCGTACCCATGGCAGCCCATGTGGATGGTGTAGAGGATGTTGTCTGGGAAGTAGATGTCACAGTGCTGGCAGTGATGCAGCATGTGGGAGTCCTGGAGTGGGGCGGACAGGCCTGGAGCTGGTGTACTGGGTTGGCTGTTGGAGATACTAGGGGTACTGGTGCGCCCACTGTGCTCACTGCAGGGTCCCCCTCCAGGGCTGCAATTGCTGTGGGGAGGAGCCCGGGGCTCTGGGGTGATTGGGGAGGAGGAGGAGGCATGGGCCATGCTGGCTGTGACAGCCACAGGAGCTGTGGCGGGGTGGGGCTGCTGGATGAGGAAGGGCTTCTCATCTACGATAGATTCTGCTCCTGGAGACATGGGAGGTTGAGTCTGACCCTGGGACTCTGAAGGGAGGCTGGCCAACTGGCCTGCCAGGGTGGAAAGCTGGTTCAGGGGGTTGTCCATGACCATATCATGGTGATGGTGATTTTGATTTGTGGAGAGCCCGTCCTCGACTGCTCGATTCTGATTATCATAGGTCTCCTGACGTAAGTGGGGCAGCTCATGAGAGAAGTCATTCACATTGTCAGCCTTGTGCACCACCATAGAAGGGGGGCTGAAGTTGATGAGGAGCCGGCGGCCATAGCCCAGTGAGCTGGCCTTCTTCTGTAAAACACTCAGCATCTTCTTGTGGGAAAGTGAGCGAGCACCTTTCATTGGCAGGAGTTTGTGACGTCTGCGGCGATGGTGCGACAAGTTGCTACGATCACTGCAGCGGAAGGAGCACAGCTCACACTTGTAAGGCTTCTCGCCTGTGTGTGATCGCATGTGGGCCTCCAGGTGGCGCTCGTAGGCCGAAGCAAATGGGCAAAGGTGGCAGCGGTGCGGCTTCTCTCCTGTTTAATTGGAAAAACAGGATCAATAATAAAACTTTGTGAGCGTTATCCCCTGAAAATTAACTATTAACACTTACCTGTGTGAATTCGGATGTGCTCAATAAGTCGTGCTGTGCCTCTGGTGGCATAGTTGCAGTAGCGGCACTTGAGCTTGCCGTCATATGTCCTCTCAAAACCATCCACAAGGATCCCTGAGCTGTCCTCAAGTGACATGTCCACTGCGGGGTGGTCCAGTCCATTTTGACTGCAGTCTGCATACAGGAACATTAGCAGCACTTATAATTTATACAAGAAAACACCAAAATGATACCATACCATACAAGCACTGATTATACTTTACTACGGTATATAGGGAAACAAGTGATTTGGCAGTAATGTCTTATTTTCATGAATACCATAGCTGCCTTTAATTCATTTAGCTGGCATTCAAGTTGTAACAACATGTAGTCCAACTCTTATGTTAACTGCATATTATAGGTGGCACTATGAAATATAAACGGGACAGTAGTTCAGAAATTGTTATCAAAACAACAGCCAATGATTTAACAAGCTGATTTATCACAGATTTATTGAAGGATCAAGTGGAAAACAATGACCATGTCCGATTACTCCAGCAGTAAGTGATAACATTCATTAAACTACATCTGATATCAGATAATGCCTATAGGGACATCTGTCAGCGGGTTGCCTAAAAATTAACTGAACAAAACTGCACTAAACCCACGCATAAAAAAATGCTGAATTTACATATAAGGGCTATAAACAGAGGTTAAATGACACTAGCAGTAACACAGTTACTTTACCTGCTGGCAGCTCGTCCGCCTCCTTGACGCCGCTGACAGAGCCTGATATCATGTTGACATGTTGAGTCTGCTGGCTCAGATACTCCTGGAAATCCTTCACAAAGTCCAGCGTGTCCGGCTTTTCCTCACCCATTGAAAGAAAGCGATGCAAATGTCCAACACTAAAAAGACGTGTTACGTGTTTTACTGTGGCGATCACAATTATGAATCTGCATGAAGTCAGGGAATTAAAATGTCATGAAAACACATATGCAACCAACCACATTTAAAAAAAAGTCTAAGTATCCGTGTCGTTAACGTAGCTAGCTGATTTCCAAAGTTACACACCTACCTCTTCGAAGATAAGTCGTCGGTTAAATGTAAACAGTTTTGTTTGCTCGCTTGGAAAAGCTGTTTAGTAGCTATCCAGACACAAACAATGGGGTAATCCTGAAAACCAGTAACTGTCAAGCAGGAAATCGGCGCGATCCGATTAAAGCTCGGTCGCTCCTACACACCGCTCCTCATCACCGTCATGTTGTTACCAAAGCTACGTACGCTGCGTTAGCTGCACAGCTAACGTTAGCTTAACTCGGAGATAGCATCTTTGTCAACAGCTACGCCGGTATCTGCTCAACACGGTCATCACTTACATAGTCCGTACGAGTGTCCGTAAACCCCACAAGTCTAATACTAGTTTTAAAATATCCGTTCCGTCGACACAATCGATACAATTCACAAAGAAAGACAACCTGCGAAATCAAAACAATAAACCAGTTTGAGGGGTCAAAGTTCAATATCTGTGCACCGGTGAAAACCGTCCCGCCAAAAAACCAATATAGCCCGCCAAGAAAGGTTCCCTTCACCTCCACTAATGCCACAGCTTTGGTAAAAAGACAAAGTTATACAGTTGTCCACATTGTATGCATTCAGCGAAAACGCAATACAACATTTTTAAACAACAATATGAATCGACGCACCTCTTTTGTATTTTCTGTGCCTGAAGACCAAAAATGTTTTGTACAGACGACGAGGCCTAAAACATGCCGCAGAGGAATGGGTAAGATACAATTTAACACAAATAATGTATTATTTACAAATTCTGAAACTCCAGTTAATGGCCTGAGGTTACACGTCGGATGTTGATTTAAATGTATGTTAATGTTTTCAAAATAACTGTGAAGCAAACAAACTTTTTAGCTAGTTCACCTAACTAGCTAAAAAGCGCATTCGACAGAGGAGAACGCCGTCGAAGGGATTTAACTATGTGGCTTTCTGATGAAACATGGAACTTTTTTCTGGTTTAGCGTCAGCATTAATATTAAGACAACAAACAAACTTGTGCACATTTTTAGACTGGCACAACTCTTAAGATGATGTCTTATTATGGAGTTGTTTAGTGTCAACATTTCACGTCAAATATAGGCTCATACATGAAGGAACTTGTTTTCTAAAACAATTTTTAGATAATATCTTTTATGTTAGTGATTCAAAGATGAAATTGTCATTAATAATTTGTCAACGTTGTATCAATATTGAAACTTACCTTCAACAATGCACTTTGTCATCAAAGACAATGGCTTTTTTTTCTTTTTTTTTCTTTTTTACAGACAGTTTGAATTAGAAACACAGATGTCTTGCCACCAGCTAATGAAGTTAACTGATAGCATTGTCCCTGACATGACACACTTTCAGATGTACAGCTTGCAATTATGCGCAAGTGGCAAATGAGGCACAACAATTGCATTACTTTCAAAAGCTATTGACTCATCCATGTTTTATCACAATCAATAATTTACCAGTAAGGGCTTGGTGAAGATCACATTGCCCCATTTGTGTCAAAGTTGTAGGAAAACCACTGAGGAGAAGATGATAAACGACTAAGTTGAGTGAGGCTGCTGTATCCTCTTACCGCATTACAACTGCTACTGTCAGAGCAATAGTATTACAGCAGTAATGTAAACCTGCTGCCAGAGAACACTTTACTCTGTAACAAGAGTCATTCATTTGATGTTGACAATTTATATACCTATCTGTGCTATGTCCTGTGGAGAAGCTATAGCGTGTGTGTGATCTGTTTGTGTGTCTCTTCAGGGAATGTTAACATGCTATTTTACGTTTTTTCATAGATCAGATTGGATCTGCATGTACACCTGCTGTTGCCTGTCCACATATGAGTGCAGTTCAGCATCCGGACACTAGATGGCGCACATGTCTCAGTGATGGTACAGGTACTTCCCATTTTACCACACACTGTTTTGAGACTCAAGGACTCCACATGACACAGGATACCAAGGTAAGACATGCAGGCTGGTACAAGTTCTAACCTCGCAGGAAAAGGTTTGACTCATCAAGATTAGACATGTCATTGCTATCACTGTGCAGACACAGAAAGCTCAGTCTACAGTAAGCTAGCGAGTCCTGTCTGTGTCAGCTGCCAGTCCTGTGGGACAGCATGTAGAGCACCCACAGAAGACGTGACAGTCAACCTCATCAGTTGAACCGTGACCGCCGGAGCAGCCAATTACATCACCTTCTAACAGCCTGTCCACACTAATGTTATTTTATTGCAATTTAATTATGCTCAGGTTTCCACCGAGGCCAGATCCTTTTGAATAATTTACACACAGCCACAATGATTTGTCGTCACGAAAAGACAAACTACACACGTCTTGGTGCTCTCATTTGTTTCAATTGTTTGTTTTTTTTTTATTCATATCGTATAAATCTTTGAAACAATAATCTCACGTTGTATTTACTACTAAGCATCTCCTGCAGTTAGAGCCAACATAGCTGCTGGTTTGAAGGACAGATTTATTAAGCCTAAAAATACTTAAGGGGAAGAATTGGTCATCCTTAATTTTGCATTAATGACATGTCCACTGCACGATATATTAAGCTGTTCTGTTAAAGGGCAGTGAGCATGTATTAATGAGACTGAGTGCAGGTAATACTCAAATAGGGCTTAGTGTGGGTGGTATTTACATCCAATAATACTGTGGTCACACTGTTGGAAACTTTTTGTTGAAAAACTGCTTTGGATGTTAAATGGCTTACCTTCAGCCATACAATTACATAATATCTACTCTAACATAAATCAAACATGGTAATCCAACATTTGTGTCTATTTTGATAGAATGACTCAATAACTCATATACTTAACATTTTGTATAGATCTGACTTGAACTCAAAACCTTTATGAGACCAATCTAAATTATATGAGCGAGCGTTTGAATATACACACTGCCACATGTAGAATGGGCTCTGGGACAACACCTGTCTTTGAGAAGGTTGCAGTGTTATCCACTTGCTCTGATTCACATTTAAAAGGCCTGAATGAAAAGGTTCCCTTCTCCTCTTAACTGCTTGATTTACAGGCTGTTTGTGGTTTAACGCCACACAAGACAATTCATTTGCTCCTCCTTTCCAAGAAAGAAATTGGAATTTAATTTAGAAAAAGGTCTTAAGCAGTTTTTTAAGAGTTGGTGTCATTTGTTGGGCTGCATTAGAGATTACCCTCCTGGAAAAGCTTTTTAATCCTAGACAAGTGCAGCCATAGTAACGGTAGACGGGAGCCTCTTGGATGCAGAAAGGTGAAGAGGGACTTTGACGAGATTTATTCTTCTTCTACTGCGACTGTTTCTTTCTTGAGGTCTCCCGCTCCACGTGGAGCATTTGAAAAAGAACTGAGAGGAGGGGGATAGGAAAAAGGAGGTATATATTAAGCTTTTCTTTCCTCTCACCACTTAATTTCCTTGCAGGCGCGCCTTGCGCCGTTGTAATGAATGTAATTGCTGCCTTTGATGAGAAAGCTATTATCTGGATCACACTTTACATGGGCAAACAAGACTGCCCCTCCCTCCACCTCCACCTCCCATTTAACTCAGCAATGAGACCCCCCAATTATGCAGGGAACAAGTGGCTTTTCATAAAGCCAGCGTGTCGCTCTTGATTGGTGAGGCTTGGAGCTGGCTACATGTGGACAAAGGATAGATTAGTTGTGATATAGGCACACCAAAAACCCCATTTCCTTGATTAATTTCCTGCATGCCTCGCAGAATGGCCCACTCTCTCCCCGCTGAATTCTATCTCTCCTTTTAAAGACAAACTTTCATCTTTTGATAGGTGTGGCAGCTCAATGGACAGACAGACATTTTATTGACCTAAGTTTGACCACAGCTGCCTGGACTTCAAGAGGGAATAGGAGCAGAAAGAGAAATGTGTCACTTCAACACGGGAGGATGGGCTTATTTTTCTTATGAAAAGCTCAAAGTCTTTGTGGTCCTACAGTATTTCTGCCCTCAGCCAGGATCAACTCGCTTTTCATGCTGATCTGTTTGTGCTCTCATGTCATCACCCTCTATACACACACACACACACACACACACACACACACACACACACACACACACACACACACACACACACACACACACACACACAGGCACAGGTTGCTCACTCATTCGCTGTCTCTTTCACACACCCACACACAGACACACTGAAGCACGCTAAACATCCATTTGATAATAGTGGCGAACAGATATGATGGGAGTTTATGAGGCGACGCGCGATAAAGCTGCTGTCACCTTAGGAAGTCGAAGTGTTCTTCTGACTGCCTTATTACCGTATTAAAAGCACGACTCGACGAATTCACACACACACCTCAGCCTGGCTCTGACAACCCGGCGCGATTCTGTCCAATATTCCACCAGGCTGAAATATCGAGAACAATCAAATAGACTGTCACAAGTGACAAATTATACTATTACTCCTCAAAGATTGTCATCCTTGAAATGTATTCATAGCCATTTCTTCTTTATCGGTGAGTGATTATTCCTCTAAGCAAGCAATTCCCCTGTGATAAATTGCTAATCAATTCATTTGACTGTTATGCTTTGAGAATGGCTACGAGGGATCAGCAGCATTGGTCACTCTTCTTCACATGGTGCTGTTGGGCCTGATAGATGCCAGCTGCCTGACCACCTGACTCTTAAAGGTTTATACCATCAGAAGCAGGTTGCCATCCGGACCCAGTCACGACAGAGAAAGAATTGGCCAATATTTTTGACTGAAGTGGCATTTTAGCAGTATATATTTGATGGTCCTACTACCAAAACCATGGGTCACAAATAAAGAAGATGGTATAATAGCTTTTGACTGGCCAGCTAGCTCTCGACTTGAAATGAAGTGTCCAGTTGTGAGTTATCGTGGCCAAACGTCATTTGTACAGCCTGAAAAGTGGGGACATTTTTCTAGCTTGTCACTCTCTAGCTATAGCTCATTGTCCTGAATGATGCCTCTGAACGCACAGTTGCCCTAATACGAGCATTTCACTCGCACTGCAAGAAGGCTGGTAATGGATTAGCCTGTCCATAGGAAGATAATATAGTGCGTCCACTGGCACATCCTTAAACACCAATGGTCACACATAGAGTATCAACCCTCAGCATGTCTACCACACTGCTCACACTTAGTATCATCTTAGCCGGCTGAAACAAAACAAAGATTGTTTTTTTTTTTTTACATCCACAACTAACGATTCATTTTTATCAGTTCATCTGCTGATTATTTTCGTGATTAATTGCTTTAACCAATCCATTGTTTACATTAAAATATCCCAGAGTACAAGGTTTTGAAATTGCTAGGTTTGTCCAACAAACGAAAAACCCAAAGATATTTAGTGTACGGTCACATAAGGTATGTAACAAATCCTGAATGTCTGCTTAAAAAATAACATAAATGATTAATGAATAATCAAAATAGTTTCTGATTAATTTTCTGTTAGTTGGCCAATTAATTAATCAACTAATCGTTTCAGCTCTACTTATCTCTTTTAATTTTGCTGGTAACACCTACAATATGAACATCAATGTCAAATAAATTCCAGAATTATTATACTGTACATTGTAACAGTTGATTTCCTTTTTTTTTTTTAATTTTTAATTTTAATACCTTATGAGCTCTTTCGGCCTTGTATTTTTTTGTGTGTTGTAAGTCAGTTTGATTCGCCTTGTTTTCACCTTATTTAGTAAAAGAAAAAGAAACAGTTTTGTGAAAATGGGTGTGTCATGATTTTGAATACTAGAATAAGAGACCTTGTTTTTACATGACAGAAGTAACCACATTCATAGAGATTTTTTATCAAATTTGTTTTGTAAAACGTCGTTTGTATTTTTTGTCTTTACAAATTAAGATCCCTGTAATAATAATAATAATGAATCAACATCAATATCATAAACAAAACTGGTCCCAGTGTTCACTAGGGAGCTCACAGCATTAAAAACTCCAGTGCACTCTAAATTAGCCGTTGAGTTTTGATCTCTGTATGGATCTGCTGGAGTGCCTATTGAGTCTGAGTAAAGAGTGGTCTAAATCGGACAGTGCTGCTAATGTGAGGGAAGTTTTAGATTAATGAGTCTCCTGCCCTCTCAGGATATTGATCAAACCCAATCTGGCCAGGAACGATTTCCCATGCTCCCCTGCTGTAATATTAATAATGTATCAACATCATGAGCAAAACTGGTCACAGTATTCCTTGGGGCACCTACAGGATAAAAAACTCAAAGCTCCAAGAAATGTGAGGCACACTTTAAATTAGCTGTTGAGTTTCGATCTCTGTATGGATCTTTGGGAGTCGTTATAGAGTCTGAGAAAAAAGCGATCTGAAATGGACAGTCCTGCTAATGTGAGGGAAGTTTTACATTAAAATGCTTTAAAAATTTCATTTCCTTTATTGTAAATAGACAAAAAATTAATTATTAAAACCTTTTTAAATGGCTGGGCATCATAAGGAGAAAAAAAATCATAGCTTATATAATGTTTCACGTTGGTGACTGGCTTGGAAATATAACTTTAAATAAATTAAAAAATAAGAAACAGGTTTTTAGCTGTAATTTTACCTCTATAAAAGAGAAATTACCAATACCAAGACACAAAAATTGGTAATATTGTTTTATTTTGATTTACAGATATCAGATAAATCAACAGCACATCTCATTTAATTTTACAATAAAATAAACCTGAAGAAATCTTATACCAGAATACTACATTATAAAAAATATAAAAATGACAAAAAACAACCGTAGCAGCACATTAAAAACTCAGAAAGAGCTGTTACCCTGAATTAACATAATGGCATCGTTAGGAATTACATCCATTAGGATATCGAATTCTTTGGGGTTTAAGTATAACATTGATTTAAAAAAATACACCTCTTAATAAAATGAGCGTTTGCATGAGCATTACCAAACTGTAGATGGACATCAACAAAAACTGAAGAACTCAGGGCACAAGGTTAAGATATGTTTATAAAGTTTATTTTAAAGTGTAATTCAGGGGAATGAACGTAAAAATTTCTGCTTTAACAGAGTTTTGTTTTTCCAAACAAAAAACCCTCATTAGACAATTATTGATTACACCAGTGTGAGCAGGAACAATTGCTGCTGAAACCCTGCTGTTTTCTTTGTCCTTTCCTAGTCAGTGACTGCACTGGCACTAGCCAGAGGCCATCACTGCAGTCACTGTTGGGTTGTTGTGTTTGATTATTTTTTTATACAGTTGTGTCGTTGCAGTTTGATGACAGTACTCTTTTGAGCTCTTTACACATGATAACAGACAGCAACAACAAAAACACACTGTTAGGTTATGCAGTAATGTGTAGTTCTACACTGTTGGTCTGACAGTATGTGTAGCTGGAGATCTGAACAACCAGATCACATGACCAATGTAATTGTGTAGGGACCATAGTTCTTACACAGTCGACTATATAGGAACTATGTACTTTATTAGCTAAGTGTGACCTGACAAGCTGAAGCTTTTCCAGAAACAGAATATGGAGACTCTCCAACCATGGTGAAGCTGTTTGGATTCTTCATCATAGATATATACAAAAACAAGCTTTAGACTTCAACCCCAGAAACCGCAACAGCCTCAGTTTGAAGCTGCTTCCTCTTTCTGCAGCAGCTCTGTCGCTGGCCCTCCTGCAGGCATCGTTAGCCAGACGATGATGGGAGCTACCTCGGACATAATGGGAGGGTTGACTGACCCCTGACCCCGTATCGATCCGTTGGCTGTGTCCAGCTGGGCCTCCCCAAACCCAGTCAGCTGAAGAGGTGTTTAAAAGCTAACGCCCCAGCTCCCATCCACTCTGCTACACACTCATTAATTACATCACTTACCTGTGACAGTGACAAACCGGCTCGGCCACGCCGCAGTTTATTAGGGTCACTGTATAAAGACCAGGCCAAACCCAGATCAAAAGTGTGTGCGTGTGTGTGTTTGTGTGCGTTTGTGTGCGTGTGTGTGCAATGGAGAGTGAAAGACCCCATCTCATACAGTATGGGATTATGAGTATAGATGCATGCTCCAGAGGGGAGTGTGACTGTTTTGTCCTGGCCTGTCGAGCTCCTTAGTGGGGAAATTTATTTTGATTTATTTGATATGTTGAAAGACAAAGATTGCCAATTTCCTTGTACAGACAAGAATATGAGTATAGATTCGAGAAACACAAGGGGGGAAAAAAAAATCACAAACAAAACCTCCCAGCAAAGTTTATCATTGTAGTCCTTGTAAAACACCACACAAGCAAAGGAATTTGACATGTTTTTGGATGAAATATAAAATCTTGCGGATTTAAGACCACTTTCTTTTTTATGTCTTTTGTGTTTTTACGTTCTATGCCAATTTGCTGACTCAGTTCTTGGCCAGTCTTTGTTGTCTTTGCTGCTCACAGGCAGCTGGATGTTTGTGGCCCATTCACTCCTCAACTTTTGTTGCTGCCTTTGCATCGCCTCCTATTTCTGCAGGTGTCTCCAATCCCAGATCCACCAAAAAATCACCTCGTTCCCCCGCCTTCACCCTTCTATCGTTTCTCCTTTTTCAGTATTCGCCTTCCTTTTCTCTTTACTGAAGCCCTCTACACAATAAAAGACTATTGGTTTCCTCTTGCCATACCTTTCCCACTACACACTGGTATTTCAATCTCGACTCAATCGAGAAGGCTGACCTGCAGACATAAAGAATTGGCTTTAAGGCTTTCGAAATGGAACTAAATCTGCTGCAGGTCACACTGGGGGAAAATAAGCGGCAAATGTAAGTAAGCATGAAATAGTTTTTCATAAATAATCCAAGTGACAGCAGGCTTTCTAATGGTGCCAGGGGGCTGTAAAAGAATATGTTGCCAATTTCTCCCCTATTAAAGTGAAATAGAAAGCCAAATACATAACAGTGGTGCCGGAAAAGTTGCATACCTGGGCCCGTTGGAGTGGAGATTGAGGACACAGTTGGGTGTTAGAGGTATTTGTAGTTGGAGGTAAGGTGGTGGAGTGATTGCTGGCCTTGCAGTCAAGGTCTTTTCACTGCGGGAAAAAGAATGCCCCTCCTTCACATCAAATCAATTGGTCAATAACTGCCCCCCTTTTCCTGCGTGTGCACAGGTAGGCAGCTCTCATCTGTCCCTGCGCAATGTTGATTTGATTTGCACTTATGTTTTTACAAATAATCAATGCTCCATTTTGACTAATACAAAGGCCTGTAACAGTATACATCGTCAGAGAAGGAAAAGGAGCGAAACCAGGAAAGAAGGTGAAAGTAGTAATGGGAATGCCATTGATAGAAAAGATAAATACCAGGATGTCACAATGCTGCGTGGGTCTAAAATATCACAGAACCATTCGTAAAAGTAGCAATACTGCAATATAGAAAGAAAAAATCTAGAAATGTAAAATCTTAATTTACAAAGAAGGTGCTCAAGTACACCTCATATTTGTATTTGAAAAATATACTTTCACTTACATTCCACTACTGAAGGTAACCTTGGTATGTTATCATCTCTTCTGTCAGTTTCTTTCTTTGTTTGATTGAAATGCTTATTATTTCCTGAAAAAAAAATTGCATGCATGAGGTTGAGGAAACCTTTCTATGAAGCTGTCACATTATAGGGTGTGTACGTGAGTGGGGAAAAGAGGGATGTTGCATGAAATTGGGCTGTTTGTTAATCCAGCTATGAGAGAGAGAGAGAGAGAGAGAGAGAGAGAGAGAGAGAGAGACTGATTTGAAGTCCCTGTTCGTCAGACTCAGTTATTTATTACTATTAAATGGTTAATTTTCCTGGGTGCCCTGAGGACTTAGGGGTCTGTTAAGATGTAAGGAAGAGTTGTCAAGGGCTGGTGTGAATGCTTGATGTACTGTATTAAAAGAGCACTTTTGAGGGATCTAATATGGATTGGTGCTGGTCCCTCATATGTATCCCATTTTTACTTAAACAGGAGGAAAATGATGATATGACTCCCATGACTTTATTTAATTTTATGTTCAGAGAGTATTTGATATACAAGATTCCATATTAAGTATCCATATGTATTTGTGTATTAGATTTTTTTTCTCTATATCTTTTATATATATATATATCTGTCTACACTCAGTTGGCGGTTTATTACGAACACCTAGCTAAAACAAATGCAGTCTAATACAGCAATCCTGATGGTCACAGTTTTCAGTTTTTGTTGAACCTGTTTTAAAGAGGTGCTCATTCAGCTTTATGGTCATTTTGGAGGCTGCCGTTTGTTGTGCTGTTGGAACTATATTGTGTTATAGACACGGGTGTCTATTATTTTGACCACCCCATTTGTTTCAGTGAGGGTAGGCTAAATTACAGAAACACCACCTTTATAATACATTACTTTTACCTCCTGTCTTTAAGTATTTTTATCAAAACTTTTTCCAGTTAAAAACAATTAAATTTATGAGAGCTCCAGTTGGTGAAGAGTAGATCTTACATGGCTGCAGTACTGCTCTGTGCATATTAATCATGTGACCACTTGAGAGCTGCTCTAAATATTTCTCTTACTCTTGATTGCTTTTACTTTTTTTTTCTTCCTAAGTTGTCTTAAGAACAGTCTTATGTGTGTGTAATTTTTAGAAGTTTGATAAATATGGGCTCAAAACCTCTCTTTTCCAATGTTTATTATTCCAAGGTATTTTGCCCTGGTGGTTAGCTTGAAGTCACACCACCTAAATAGCCTAAATTATCCACTGTTCTGTGTTGTGTTAAGTATTTGTGGCAGTTTGATACCAAGAGGAACCAGATACAAACAAACAGTGCATAGCTCCTATAAAATTAGCTGAATTGATTGTATTAGTGTAAATTGATTTTATCATAATGTAACTGAGGCAGTGCTGCATTTCTAGCCATTCTGCCAAAAGTTTCTTGACAAGCCTGTTGGTCTTTTCACCAAGTGGAAGATATTGTTGAAGGCTGATGTGAATGGTTTTTCCCACTTGGCTGCTCGTAATCACGGCTTAAACTTTTTGACGTGGATGCTGCATAAGGCCTGGCTTATAGTCAGTGTTCCAGTTCATACCAAAAGATGGGATTGAGGTCATCGTCTTTTGTAGGCCAGTTGGGTTCTCCCACAGCAAACTCTGAAAACCATTTCTTTATGGACCTCACGTTGTGTATTGTCATGTAAAAACAGGAAAGAATTTTCCCCAGACTGCTGCAACACAGTTGATGTGGTACCAGAACTCAGTGGTGTCCACATAGTTTTTTTTTTTTTTTTTTTTTTTTTTAATCTTTTGTTATTCGACTAAATACATAATTTTGGAGAAAAAAAAATACACTGAAGGCATGTCAAACGAATCTGTCTCTATCTCTCACACTTACTCTGTGTATGCTTAAATTTATGTGTCTGTGTGCAGGCCCCTCTTGTCTCTGCTCAAGTTTCCTCTCATTAGGCAGTCCTGACAGCTGCTGGAAGAGGCAGAGGAGCCATACTAATCAGCTGACAGTAATAGCACTCTTTACCACCCCACGATACAAGAGAGGGAGAAAAGAGAGCAAACAAACACCAATTACTGTCCGTCACGAGGAGGAGGGGGGCAATCGTGTTTGGGCACTCTTTGTAATCATGTGCTCCTTGCTGTACTTGCAGACCAATAAATAGGGTCAGCCGGATTTGTGTCCACAGGGAGGAGATGAATATTAGTGTCAAGTAGGAAAACACAATTTTTGTCCTCTGACCTGGAGAGTGAGAAGCTTGTTGAGTTTAATAGTCTTGTGCCTGTTTTGTGTTTGGGTCTGTTATCCTCTTTCATTTTCGAACATTCACCCCCCCCCACATGTCAGATAACTGCAGGTTTTCTGCTAAGCTGATGGAACAGCAGAAACAAAGAGGGCAGTTAAAGTGCTATTAGTTTTGATTGGTTAGTAATGGGCTCTTATTCACTAGCCAATGTATTGATCCATCAGTAATCAATTTTGCCTCATTCCCAACCCATGAGCTGAATCTCAGTCCATTTACTGAAGTGTCTGCGTCAAGACGAAAATTGACCCCAGCCCTTCACATACTAAATTCTGATGAGACGATCCAGTTCCTCTTTAATGTGGAGTTCTGTCACATTGCAGTGGAACACACACATCAGTCACATACATGTTACAGCCTGTTGGCTTCAGAGGCTGTCTGAGAGACTGTCTGCTGTCTCTGACCTGCGGATGCGCCTCATCTGTTGGTTCTGGTCTTACTCGAGCCGGTTCCTCTGGCCTGTTCACGGTGGTCTAGGGTAACACTTTCTCATCCCTCTCAGGATCACATCCTTGATAGCAACAGCTCCTCAATTATGCAGGGACAAAGAGAGATCGGCTGTCTGCTTGGATGTGGACAAGATAATATGGTGACACTGAGTGTGCATTACATCAGTTCTCTGCATGGGTCAAGGCTCTGGGTTTGGAGCCAAGACCTTCAAAGGACAGTGCAGCCAGTTAACCTTATTTGAACAAGTTTCTTAGGAGGTGGTATTTGATACCGACTCTACATTTAGACATTTCGAATAACAAATTTTAACTCAATTTTTCTAAGCTAACGCATAGCATACACCTCAGTAGACATACTGTATCTTTAAAAAAAGTCAGTGCTGCTTCTGATGATTTTTTTTCTGTCTGTTGCCTGTTTGAGCTGTTACATTCAGTTGTAGTGTAATAGCTCAGTAGCCACATGTCTGCAGCAGAGTTATCACATCGCAATTGTTTATGTGGCTTTTGCAGTCTCTGAGTAAGTTTTTGAGCTCAGCTTTAAACAGTGCTTTCAGTCACGGGTGAGGAGCTCCACCTCTAAAAGCTACTGATTCAGTCTGTGAAACTGATGATTCAGAATAGTCAGTTTAGTCTTAATACATTCAAACATACAAGCCCACTAATATTAGGAAATTGCAGAACCTACAATTATCTGGCAAACATGATGTACACTAAAGACTGTGTTTAAATCATTAGTGCAACATTTTGTTAAATATGCTTATTTGCTGCCAAGAGTTAGATGTGAAGTTTGATACTGTGCTCAGGTCCATATACTAAATGTGTAGCTGGAGCATGTAGCCGGTTAGCTTAGCTTAGTATAAAGACTGGTGGTAAAAAAACAGCTAGTTCGGCTCTGAGGGTAAAAGAATTTGCCTACCACCCCTTCTATAAAGATCACTAATTAACATGTTATATCCTGTGTTAATATAGACAAAAAAATTTACAATTTGCTGTTTTCCAGTGGCGATTTCTTGTCTGGGACCAGTAACTTTATGTCAAGTGTCTGCTGGTAGCTAACAAATAGTTTGATATATAACCCCCCCCCATAAAAGGACAAGTTATTGTTTTTACAGATCAGACATGCATGATATAATGTGTATATTTGTGCGCTTTAAAGGTGCTGATCTTTTACCTTTGGATTAAGTAGCCAGGCTGGAGCCAGCCTAGCTATTACCCAGTCTGTATGCTCAGCTAAACTAACAGACTGCTTGCAACATATTTACTACACAGACATGAGAGTGGTATCAATCTTCTCATCTTTCTCTGCAAGAAAGTAAATAAGCATAATTCCCCAATTGTCAAACTAATATTTTTTTCGCTGATGAGTTTACATGAATCAATGGTGCGATTAATAAGATATGAAACAAACAAGCTCCTTTTTTTAAACTACATTCTTGGTTGAATGGGTCGCCCGGGTCACATTTAGATATTGTTAAGTGGCTTTGAATAGCTCCCTTGATTTCACAGTTCCAAATGACCCGCGATAATCAGGCCATTAAAATGAGCCCATTCTCCACATCTGACACACTTCCACTCCCGCCTCATTTGAATAACAAATCAGCTCTGGAGTGCTTTCTCAAACAGAAAGGGGGGAAAAAAAGAGGGAAAACCGACTTTCTCTTTATTTTCAGGTTAACCTTATCTCTATATTCAGCAGCAAAGATAGTAAGTAAGCTAGAGGGGGGGAAAGGTCCTGTCAAAAGTGCCAGTGCCTGTGTGAAAGTACCCGGTTTTCTTAATTCATCCCTTAGGACCGGATAAGTCTATCAATCTGTTAAATTGGAAAGCCATTAGGTGCCCTGGTTTATGTGTTTCAAGCTGTTAACTAGAGGCTGATTGATTGTTGTTCCTTTGATGGGATATGCTGATCTAATCTCACTGTGTGCACGTTTGCAATAAATTACACAATTCATTTCCCCCATTTAGAGGTGGGGGGAAATCACACCTCCGGGCATGCCTACGCTCTGCAGGCAAAAGAGCAGGGAACCTATTTTATGGTGCCATTTAGTCAGCAAGCTTTCAGCAATCCCAGCCTTCTTTCTAACCCCCTCCCTCGCCCTCTACCCCTCCAAAAAATCGAAGCATAATCAAGGTGTATGTTTAGAAAATTTATTGTTATAATTTTCCCCCATAATCTCTTCCATTTTCCTGCAGCCACGCTGACATAGATCATCATCTAAAAAGAGAGAATGGATAGCAGTTTAAAATTTATCGGTCTTTGATTCTCAATTATACGTGTTTATGACTTCATCTGTCTTCAGTGACTTCAACCTTTTCCATTATGGCGGAATATTATTTGTACGGAATCCATTAAATTCACAAGGCAGGACTCTAATGGTCGGGCTGCAGCGATTTGCAGAGGGAAAAGTTTTGAAAGGCTGGCTTTAGGAAAAACGCGGCTGTTATGACACAAGAAATTGCTTTATTGATGGTCTGCTCTGCTGCCTGTGCATTTGGCCATTTGTTACCCGGCCCATGTCTATATCTCAGGTTGACACTGATGAGAACTTTTCTGTTGCCCTCTCCAGATTACCGAGTTGTAATGACACATCCAGGCAGGCTGGGTAAAAGCTGACGATCCAGGGCAGAGTTTTTAGAGGTACAGAGGGTGGATATTGAGGCTGGGCGCCTGGAGGGCTCAGATGAAGCTGCTCATAATAGAGAAAAAGGGCTACATCGCTTCTATGACTGTTTCCATCCAAACCTTACAGAGGTCATCATCTCTGCTGAAAAACAATAAAGGAAGAAGGAGTGATAAAATGTAGATAAAATGAGAGCATGGCAGATAAAAAGGAGAACACATCTTTTCTGTGCCCATATCTACTCATGAGGTACATGCTAAGTGACATGTTTTCAAATATTTCTGTTTGTATTTTTGTGTCTTGCACACAAAGTGCCCAAGGATATTTTAAAGCTCAGTCTTAATCAAAATATTCTGCCTTCTCTCCCGATACAGAAATGTCATGTGCTTGTCCAGCATCAAACCAAGGTATTTGTACTCATGAATGAATGATAGCACGATTGAAAGTTTAAAAACAACAGAATATCTCTCCAATTATTTTTACACTATTTGTGTTTCGTCTTGATTCACCACCAGTCTCCATTTCCAGCACCATTCTGCAACAATGATCAGCATAATCAGCATAATCTATCTTTTTCATGTTCAGCAACTAAAACCCCACACATAATAATATGACAACCTGATCATCGACAAGCTTTAATTTGAAGATCTAAATCATTAATATAAATAGAAAACAATGCTGGAGACAAAACATCTTCCTTCATACCAAATTGTTGGGAAAACCATTCAGCTGTACATTCATTAACCTGAACACGGGCAACAGGTGCTTGATAAAGAGACTTAATGGCATAATAAAACTTCCCATGAAGTTTAATAACCAATACTGAAGAAGTTCCCTATTAATCCAATCAAACGCTGTCTTGCAATTAATAAAGCAAACAAATGTAGGCGTATTCTCCCTAAATCTCGCATGTATAATTGAAGTGACTGCATATGATCAATACATGCTCTGGCCTTTCTAAATCCATTTTACTCAGCCAATAGATCTCTAATTTTTTGAAGATTTAGGAATAGGTTTAATAACCGTGTTATGCTATTGTGGGTGAAATACCACTCTCAAAACTAGACTGAAACAATCCATAGTAGATATTACACAACCTTGGCGACTTTTAGTTTTGCATCTATTACATTTTTTACCTCTTCTTCAGAGGTACATTTAAAAACATATTACAGTTATACACTATTACAGTTATATACATAGGCTTTCATTTCTGATTCCATTACCTAGTAGTAGTTATTTCATTCACAAAAAAAACATCATCAAATGAGTTGTTTACGAAAGCCCTAAAATCTACATTTTTTTTTTTTTTTTTTGCCTTTCAGGGCTTCTGTAGTTGTTGCACCCAGACAGCAAATCCACAAAATTTTTTTTCACTTTTGTACAAATAATAATAATAATAATAATGATAAGAAGAAGAAGAATTTAATACAAACAGAGCAACATTCACCATTCTCTAGTTATACCTCCATGGGTATTTACCTGGACTGTCTGGGACCCAATCTATGAATTCCATTCAAAAACTGCTGGGGATTATGAGTTTATAAGGGAGTCGCCTTCATGGTACAATTTTTCTAGAATAATGTAAACCGTCTTTAACAAAGTAAGATCTCCCTCTCCCTCATAACTATTAATGTTGCTGTCTGAATTATTTCTGTCAGGAATATTACCCACATCATTCAGTCAATTGCCAGGACTACCGATGCGACTAATGAAATCCACACACAAATAAACAGCATCCACTTCAGATAGAATAAACACATGAGCCATTACATGGAATGAGAACCAGTTGATCTTGTGGATCTCAGATCCCTCTGATCCAGAAAAAGTATTTTTAAATTGTAGTGCTAGTATCCCTTCTACTGATTTGTGCTTTATTAACTCAGATTTTTCGTAGTTAGAAAACCAACGCCCACAAATCCTTTAACTGCCTTTTTGTGCATTGTTGGGTTGTGTCCAAACCAGGTATAAGTCTGCAAGTCAAAGGCTTTATTGCCTTTTTAAATGCGTTTCATTAACTGAGTTTTTCGAGATAGGTATGCACCTCGTTAATCTGAGATTTGAGTGAAGCACTCTGATTTAAGTGTCCTTTTTTGCCAAGATAGCATTCATATCACTGGTTTCAGCTTTTTTCTTCTCTTTAAGCCGCGTCATATTGTATACAGGCTGATTTTAGCACAGAATTATTCAATATTAAAATAATTGATATACTTCCCTTCACCTACAAGCTTGTGAACAACACCAACTGGAACTGGAACCTCTATCTAAAAGTGACTAGTCATACACTAAGGGAATATTACAGCCTCATGTGACTGAAGTACATTTGCCAGGAGAGCTGTCCTCTTCATCTTAAATACATGTTGTTTCCTGTTTACACAGAAAGTAACAAGATTCCCTCTAGTCAAGTGGCTGCTGAAGTGTTCCAACCTGAATGACATTGAGCTCCTTCGACTGGCTGGTGCAAGGGGCCGAGTAAAAGCTAATCAGGCTGTAATTCAAGGTTCGCCTGGCCACTTACAATCGATACCTGCACAATCCCAATTAAAGCTTGCCGGGTCAGTGGAGGGCCACCAATTCCTTTACAAGTTAAATGCAATACTTAAATCTAAGCTATCTCAGTGTGGCCTTCATTGGTTTAATGGCTTGTCCCAAACAGGAGTATCCAGTGAAAAGTGCAAAGAGGACACAGGGTGGACAGGTTTCAGAGATAAATGCTGCTGTATGTGTGAACACAGTTTTACACCAAGACCTTCTTGTGCAAATGGATTCTGTGTAAACTCTGTGCTTCAAATTCCTCACACCTGCCGAAAACAATATGTTCTAGGGCTTCATCAGTTGCTGTCCATCTTTACCTAAGCCAGAGTCATTTTTTTACTATTAGATTGTGTTCAGGTTATGAAATATGATGCATTTCTGTAGATTAAACTACAGAACAAGGCATTTTTTACATTCTGATTATACTTTAAGTACATTTTACTAATAATGCTTAGCTACTTTTACCTAAGTTACATTTTCACATTTTCATTGCCAGACCTTTACTTGCAATGAATTATATTTGTATTACAGTATTTGCTATTTTTACTTAAGTAAAGGATCTGAATATTTCCTTCACCAGTGCCTAGAACTCAAAATAACAAACTCACAGCTCCACCATCAACATCTCTTACCCACCTATTTCTTCTATTCTCCTTCCAGTTTTCTCCCTCTGAGCTTTTGCCATTGCGTTCATGTCTTTTATCACAATTTTGACCCACAGAAAGGAATTCTCACAAGATATCAAAACAAAAATCTATATTTAATATGGGAGCAATTACAAAGTGAAGTTGGCTGCACAGGGCCGTTGTCACCAGAGCGCGTGTTTTTCATCAAATAGGTCATTAGACGATGATGGATGTAAACCTATAAAGTATCTAAACTGGACCTTTTAACAAACCACGAGCAACACTATCATTTCTCTAATAGAACCTGCTGACCGTGTCATTCCCTCCTGCCATTTGTCATTTTTCCTTGTGAAATAATCAATATCTGGGTGCTTTGAAATAAATAATATAAAAGTCATAGTAACCTACCCGAGGAGCAACAAAAATAGACTTATGGAGCATTCACAAGGCCTATGTAGCCTCTGGCCAATGTCTACTACATGTTTCTAATCAGTGCATAATATGAACTGTATCTTTTAAAGTAGAGCCTAGCAGATCTTGTTTATTTTCATAGTTACAATTTGTTGTGTTCTCTGTGTCCCCAGTTAAACATGTTGGACTGTCATTATATCAGAAAAGCATTGAAGTACATTATTATTTGTGGCATAAATATTGCTGTGCTCTTCAGGTCAATATGACAAATATATACAAGAGTTAAATTTTATCAAACTCTTATTTTTGTTCTATTTCTATCTCTTCTTTTTAGTTAGCATTGTAACCAGCTAGACCCGGCTGAGCTGTCCTGTCTCATCACTTTCCGATACCGAGTCACTAGTATCCAATCTGGCCTGAAGAAATAGCGCTGCTCTGAGGGTGTATTGTAACCTCTTGTTTTGTACAACAACAATGGTGGAAGCTCTTGGCAAGCGACCATCACCACCAACCGCTCCCAGCAAGAAACAAAGTTCGGGTGCAGAGAAAATTTACAAATAGCCCCTTGAATCCTTACCCAAGACAGCTGTCTGGTTTTGTTACCTGTTGTGTGAATTGACAACATCAGCACATACAGCTCTGAAGCTGTATAACTCTATATTATTATCTGGATCTGCACCAAAGTATGCAAACCTATAGCTCTCCAAACCAATCGCATTTTTTAACCAGATCCACACCAAACTCCTATAAATCAATACTTTTTAAGAGTGCTTCAAGACTGACCAGAATGAAGTTTCTTTTTATTCTTTGTGTTCAGTGTGAACATAACTGGCATCTGATTCAGTTGTACTACAATAATATGAAATGACTATCTGAATATTCTGTTTCACACAAGTACCATAAGAATTTATAGTCCATCTTCCTTACACCTCCAGAAATCAAAGATTCAGACCCCGAGGAGCTGGCCATATTCCCATATTCACAAATATCAAAATAATGTCAATTCTTGGATTTTGTACAAAGACAAGCTCCCACCTCATACTGAGAGTGTCATGAAATAGCTGTGATGCTGACCACATAAGGAAAGGCGGTACTTAACATCCAGAGTATCTCCACTTGAGCGGCTCACTAAATGAATAACACATGTTAATTACACAGATGTGTTGGTGCGTGTGGGAACTCCACAGATGACAGGGGAAAAAAAGCAGCCAGTACAACCTTTACCTCGTCACTGACACCTGTCATTATGGCTGCATGTCAGATGGCTAATGAATGTGTTCAGGGACCAGATGATGATGATTCATAACTGAAATGGATACATCTCAGTTCAGCCATGTGATCAAACTGTTTTATATTACAGATACGCTATATTAAGAACCGTCTTGTCACTGTCTCTCTTGGTCTCACCTAAGTTTGTTTTTTGTCCCTTTGGAGGACGATGCATTGACAGTTCCCTAATCTTAATCATAACCAATGCATGTCTACCCCAACCTTAACCAAAACATTCATCTTCACCTTAAAATTCAATATCATGCCTTGTTGGGAACCGCTTTCTGCCACCAAATTAGAGATGACTACCCATAATGTGACAGTAGCCTATAATGCAATTTTCGTCCCCACGTCACTAATACACGCTCCTTCCACACACTTGCATTTCACCAACGTGGCCCACAGAGGGTGCTGTCTCCCTGTCTTCCTCTACACCAGCTTCCAACCAGTAGACTGTTTTTTTTTTTTTTTTTTTTTTTTTTTTTTAAACAAGTCAATTAATATCAATGAGTGAATATACATAGCACATTTACAAAGAGTGCAATCTGAGGGATGAATTAACCAAATCGATTAGGGGGGAATAAATGACTGCGCGACCGGCAGACATTGTGGAAGTGGCCCTCGCTGAAAATCAATGAATTAGAAATATGAATCTAATCGCCCATTGGTGACATGTCGAGTAGCTGCAGCCTGATCTCAGGCCTTTTTCATATTGTCTCTGAGAAGCGAGAATTAGGGGACTGTTTGACGATTCGACTGCTGGCATGGTGACCATATATACACTCTTATTAAAGCTATATGTAATTGTTTTGTCGAGTTTGGATGAAAATTTTCACCATTCTGCACAAGAAATGAGGCATATTAGTGATTGAAAAATATGATGATGAAACTTTTGCTCCATTTTAATTTCTGTGACTGTTTTTATGAGTTTGCATATAGCGGGGGTTTTATGTGCTGCTGAGTAGGATGTTACTGGTTTATTCATCTGGCATACACACACGCATGGGTGGATTTTATTCAATGTAATTCGTTTTAACGGATTCACTATATAAAAGCACAATTAGGCCTTAGATTATCCAGTATTAGGTCCACAGACTGCAGCCTTTTTAAAAATTTCTTTAAAATACATATGTTTTGTTGATATTTCGAGAAATGATCTATTCAAAAATAGCCACATTTTAATAATCCACCATACACCTGCATCCTGAATGGAAGTGGTTCAAAATATGTTTCTAAATAGGAAAAACAAACTCTGGATTATGAGTAACCTCTTGCTGTCCATCTGTGGCTGACTGTAGGCTAATGTTAGTTGCGTGTTGAGGCGCTTGTTCTGACGGCGCTTATCCCAAACCTTCCTTTTTGGCGCTAACAGCCCTGTGTTCATTTGCTGCCTAATTGGACTATATGAGACCAATAACAGGCGAGCGCACACCGCCTGCAGCCAGAGCGCACAGAGAGGGAGGATGGTCTCTCTCTCTCTCTCTCTCTCTCTCTCTCTCTCTCTCTCTCTCTCTCTCTCCCTCCCTCTCCCCCCTCACCGTCTCTCCCTTAATCCCATTTGCCATTGTACATGCCCAATCGCCTATACTTTCCGCATTTAACTTGGATGACATTTTTATTTCATCATTAGCATCAGACTGACTGACACGGTGGACACAGTTTGCGTTTTGACGAAAGAGCCCGGAATGAGACATCTCCATGTTATTAAATTTTTTCACGCCTCAAACATTTTATTTTATTATTTTTCTAGGCTAGAAGGACGTGTGTTTTGACGCGCTCCCCGAGTGTGAATCGAGTCTCCGCGTTAAATCATTGAGAAGAATAAAACAGGAGCTCCACGCAGTCCGGATATCGACTGTCTGTAAATCAGCCTTGTTTTTTTTTTTTCTTTTGTAATTCCTGCTTCCGTGGTCCTCTGCGTTCAGACCACAACCACAGCGATGCCAGAGACAACGCAAGAGACGTGCGCTTCGGCCAAAGACTCTCCTTTCTTCATTAAGAACCTGCTGAACTGTGATAGCAAACCGTCCAAACCCAAGCCCGTACTGGCTGCCACCAAGGCGGCATTGGAGGGAGGATTTTCCCTTTCTCAAGTCGGGGACTTGCACTTTCCACGTTTTGACCTGCCCGCACAGAGGTTCAGTCTACCGGCTCACTACTTGGAGCGCACCTCGGCGTGGTGGTACCCCTACACCCTCAGCTCATCCGCCCACCTACACAGAACTGAAGGTAAGGCTGAGACAGAAAACTACAGTATTTATTATATATGATGGATACATAGAGGGTGTCACTTACGAGCAAGCAACCGCCACACCTTTAGCCTTTGGATTATAGCCTATTTTGATGTTGGAGTTTTTTCTCTTAATCATTTAAATAGAGAAGGAAAACTTTGATTAGATTTTTTATTTTTAAAAAAAAGTCAAATCATTGGTAACATGTCCCCTGTGCGTTTGGTGACATTATAACATCTTGTCAGCAACCTGTCATTGCACTTCCTCCTCGGAATTGCACTCGATAAAAGTGGAATTTGTGCGTTTTGGAGATAGGAAATAATAATAACCCTATACCACACCACAGAGTGCATAGTGATGTGACGCCTTGTCCTCAATGAAGGCCTATTTTGTTATGCCACGACGCGGGATAATAGATCAATAAAGTGACTCACTGTGCATAAAATGAAGTAGACATCATGAAATCATCGGGTGAGGGTGACGATGCGCAACGTGCTTTTGATTTGTCTATTGGCGCTCACTATGAACATCTTACCCCCGAGGCCTGGCCACTGACAGCCTGTTCCTGTGATTTATTCACGTGGGATTTAAAACACGCTGATATGAATGGCACTATCATGCAAAGAAAAGATGTGATTTCTTTCAGTTTTTTTAAGTTAGGAGAATGATAGTGAAACGCTGATTTGTTGAAACAAGACTAAGAAGTAAAGCAGGCCAATGGATTATGAATGTTTTACTTATTCTATTAAAAATGCCCTTTTTCGTAGGGTATAAATAGTAGCCTGATTTAGTACATAGTTGAGTATGGTGTTGTCTGAAAATGGTTTATGTTTATGTTGTAAGTCTAATTTTCTGGCACTATTTATAATCATTTTCGTTTTTCTAAAGTAGTACCAGAGCAGTGTCAACAGGGTGTAATAAAAGCACAAATACATAGAACATCAGTCCTCAGTGATAATGACCACATCTCCCTGTTTCCCCATTCCAGTCACCGAGAAACCACAAGCCAGGGACTCCTCTCCAACCTCGGGCACCGACAGAGACTCTCCGGACATGGTGCTCAAATCCGAGCCAGACGCCAAAGACGACGACGAGGATGATGAGCACAATAACAACAAAAGTGGTGACGAGATAATCCTGGAGGAGAGCGACGCGGAAGAAACCAAAAAAGACGAACTGGAGGAGTGGAAGAAGAGAGACGACGACAAGAAGCCGTGCCGCAAGAAGAAGACGCGCACGGTTTTCTCCCGGAGTCAGGTGTACCAGCTGGAGTCCACCTTCGACATGAAGCGGTACCTGAGCAGCTCGGAGCGCGCCGGCCTGGCCGCGTCCCTCCACCTGACGGAGACTCAGGTGAAGATCTGGTTCCAGAACAGGAGGAACAAGTGGAAAAGGCAGCTGGCCGCGGAGCTGGAGGCCGCGAACCTGAGCCACGCCGCGGCGCAGAGGATAGTCCGAGTGCCCATCCTCTACCACGAGAACTCGGCCTCGGAGAGCGCAGGTGCCGCTGCCAACGTGCCCGTGAGCCAACCGCTGCTCACCTTCCCGCACCCTGGCGTATACTACTCCCACCCCATCGTCACATCCGTGCCGCTGCTGAGACCGGTTTGAAAATAGCAGAAGTCAAAATCAAGTAAAGAAAAAAAGAAAATATTTTTGTACAATTGACAGAATAAAAAAAGAAGAGAGAGAGAGACACTGCAGGCCTACGTGGACCTATTTTGGCAAATATAGCCTATTGTGTCATTTTCCATAAGGGTGCCGTTTACACGTGATCCGACAATTCAGATCCCATGTTTTATATTATTATTATTATTATTATTATTATTATTATTATTATTATACGATCACCTGTGGTGTCCACCTGCTCACACTGCCTGATGAGTGTCTTTAATTCTTTCCCTAGTTTTTACACCATGACTGTTGTTGAACAGGCCAACTGTGTGCGATATTAATTTAAAAAAAAAGTACCTTGTTTACAAAACGTGGCGGCCTAAAGGCGCGGGCCTGCTTATCCATTAACACACTTATTTTGTTCACATGTCCAGAACTGCTGACACGATGATGTGCAATACACTGACGGTGTGCTGTGAATGAATGAATGAATCCACTAAACCGAGAAAAAAAAAAGTTTTGTTTTGTCTATTCGCGGTGGAACACTGATGAGGCTTTGTTGTAATATTTCCCCTTTCTTTTTTTTTTCTTTTTTTTTTGCTGTTTGAAGCGCGTGACGTGGACAATCAAGACACTCTCAGCTGTAAAATACCCCTGTAGCTTTATGTTTAGTTTTAGTGACTCGCCCGCGTTCCCTCCACACGGACACGTCCTTCAAGCACAAGTGTGAGCTCCAATTGTCTCTTGATCTACTTTGTGTTTTTGAACAGGAGCGCCAAGATATCGACTACACTGGTCTACAAAATATGTAAATGTATATATTTAATGAGGCACCGGGAGAGGAGCTGCCACTCGCAGCTTCTCCTTTGTACAGTAAAAACAACGTTTTGATATTGTATTGCTGAACCATGTTGTGAAATAAATGGAGAATATTCCTCACATTTTAGGACAGTTTTTGTAAGTCTTCCTTTCTGTATCCAGCCATGGATTAGAAAAATCTCTGAAGTAACCTGATGAGGTTCAATGGAGCCATGTTCTAATCAACATATATTTTAAAATGCTGTGTTCGTGCACCCTGCATAAAATTTCACACACGTTTTACGCAACAATCGAAAACATTATTAAATGTAGATAGTGATAGGACAGATTAATGCTTATCTGATAATAGACACACACACACACACACACACACACACTCTCACACACAGACACACTCACTCTCTCTTTCTCACACACACACACACACACACACACACACACACACACACACACACACACACACACACAGACACACTTGGGCAGGTGGGTTTCTGTAATCATCTTGGTGTTATGCACTTTAAAAACGTTATTTTACATAAAAAGTGGCTCGGTCAATTAGATGCGTAATTGCCACCATCTTGCCAAAATGATGGGTAATGTATTCAGAAGAGGACATTACTCCCTGAGTGTGAGCTGCTGTCTTTTAGCCGTATTTTTTCTCCGTATGTGTGTGTGTGTGTGTGTGTTTGTGTTTGTGTGTGATGTGTGTGTGTGTGTTATAGTCTATTTTCTGTAGTCTGTGTGAAGTGATCTATGACAAATATCACCACCTCACTATTTTGGTGTTACTACAAGCCGTCAATGTTACTGCCAATTTATTCTTATTTTATTTTTGTATTTAAGCACATTGAGAAAAAAAAAAAAATCTCTGAACTGTATTTTATTTTTTGACTAGCCTACCTTTTAAGGAACCTCTTGTCTTTACAAAGAATAGCCTACCAGTGATGTCACTAACCCTAACCCTGAATTGTGCAAATTATTTTAAAGGTAAAAAACACCTCTTTTGAAAAATCAGATCCTTGCTGTTTTTAAAATCTGTAAATAGCACCTCACAGTGTCTCCACGGGTAAAGCCATATTGTTCTGTAGTGATCTGGATGAATGGATTTACTTTAAAAAACAAAAAAATTCTCATTTCTCAAATTTGAAATAAATGATCAAACTGGTGCTTTGTAACACATACGATCCTACAGGTGTCACTGGACGCTCGATGCGACTTTATCTCAACAAACACATGCGCCAAGCGTCATTTTATTAAACATTAAGTGTAAAATAAAAAGTTTTAAAATACATGAGATAATTTTGTTTTCATCCAAATTAACCTGCTTTAATATTTCTCTTGAATAAGGAATTACCTTCCTCCAACTTGATTCAAGACACCGCGTGATTTGAAAAAAAATCAGTGGAAATTGGAAAAAAAAGTGCCCTAAATAAATACCATTAGTACAGGCTGCCCCATCCCAAGATGACGGCTTTGCTTTATAATCTTAAAAAATTCTTCAAAAATCACATTGATCCAGGTATTTTTGACAGGTGAGACATGACGAGACTGAACCAGTTAGTCTACTAGGCTTACATATACTGTTTTTGTTTAATTTAATTTTATTACTTTAATTTAATTTAATTTTATTTTACTTTTCATAAAACTGGATGTGCTGTGCTAAAGTTTCAAAGGCAGCAATGCAGATCCAAGGGGAGGAGGCTCCGAGAGGAGGGAGGGAACATTCCTCTCAGCCTCTGTTAAATTGGGCACAGTAAAGTAGTGATAAGTAATCAGCAATGATTTGTTACAAAATGAAATAATATTTTCATGGCAGAGTGCAATGTTTTATTTCAAGGTTTCAAAATTTCTTTGAACGCTTTTGAGTCTGGGCAGAATCCACCTTCAGACCGTTACCAGGTGACAGGATCTGCAGAGGAACTACAACCTGCTTGTGCACGGTCCCTTTAAATGACAGCAGACTCAACAAAAGCCTGATTCACTCCTAGTTTACTCAAAGTGCGTTTTACGTGGAGGCAGATGAACTATTGATAGTTTGAGTACAGTTTCAGGAGAATATGCTGAAAAAAAACAAACATGTAATAACACTACGCTCTTTTACCACAAAGTAACTGCTGAAATTCAAAATTTAGCAAATGAGATTTTGAGTAACAATTTAACAATTATTCTCGTGTATTTCCCATTCAGAGCAACCTTTTCTGTTTTCATCTGTGGGCTAATACAGTTATTGGAAATGAATCAGTCAGCTATAATAAACTCCATATGATGACCTCATCAAGAGACAAAGGGTTCATTCAAATATCGTCAGATCACCCAAAGTATTGACGCGTACCTACCATGCACACTCAACACGGCCCCATTACTGCAAATTAATAGATTAGTATGGCATTATTCCTCTGGCACATATCGATCTGTGAACGTCTGCAGCACATTGCGTCAAGTAAGAGCAACGTTCGCGCGCCGTTTCGGCTCAGCTTATGACCTTGATTTGCGCGCATAAATTGAAAAAATTACCACTCGATAATTTCCATTTGTGCGACATCTTTATGTAAAGGAGAAAAGGAAGCGGGACCAAAATCAGATAAAGTACATTTGCAGGGACGGGGGCAAACGGACGTGACCGGGGACTGCGATCAGTGTATTACATTAAAATGGAGAGCTGAATGGGTAATTTTAAGCCCCCCTATCATGGGTTTTAGTGCCAGTTTGGAGACACACAAGTGGCCCGACCACCTTGCGTAACGCGAGCCTCTTCTCTGCAGCCGCTGGCATCTGCTCAAATGTGTTGGACTATTAAAGTTTGTTACAGTGGGACTTTAAGGCTGCATGCAGATCATTATTATTATTATAGCATTTGATGCAAGAGGTTTTGTCATGGAAGCCTAAAGGACCATTTTCTGACTGTGCTTCGTGAATGAGGTTCTCTGAGGGGTTGGCACAAGGTTCCCTACAAAGAATGCAGTGATATTTCAATTGATGCATGGACAGAATGATATAAGCTCCTGTACCTCAGATGCATCCTGACTAGATGGTATCTGTTGGTGGATCCTGACAATCAGAGGCCACACAGAAGTGACCCGAGCACCTCACGCCCCTCGGCGTGATGCGTCAAAGCTTCACGTGTTTGAACAACTCTTCTTTTTTTTTTTTGACACTTTCTTGAAGAGGAAGTCTTGTTTTAAACCCATCCCATTTGCTTTCCTGATTGAATGCGAGCATCAGATTTTCATCAAAGTTCTATTAAGTGAAACATAGGTTGCGGGGCACCGTCTGATTGGAACAGTTTAAATTTTAATTGTGTTTTTAATTTGACATATAGTTGCTGTGAAGAATGACACTGAAACGCCGAGGGGCGGTCGATTTTCTTAATTTCTCCCCGAGGAATTGATGAGTCTATCAGGGCAGTAGATTGGAAAGCCATTAAAACTCAATGGTTAGGTTGTTAATTGGAACTTGATGGATAGGAGCCCTTGGATAGGCTGTACTGATCCAATCTTCCTGACTTTGTGTTTTCCAATAAATTACCCAGTTCATTTCCACACTCAGATTACATAAATTGTACACCTCCAGGGCTTGGGCGCTCTGCTTGCGTTTACAACTCTCTCTCTCTCTTTTTCCTCCTCCTCTCTTTCTCTCTCTCTCGCTCACACACACATACACACACACACACACACACACAAACGCCCCGTGAAAAAAGAGCAGGCCCCGCTTTCTTGAATGAAAATCGAAACATAATCAACGTTTATACTTAGAAAATTTATTGATATCATTTTCTCTGGTAATTTCCTTATTTTAGACTTGGACACGCCATATATCATAATACACACGTGTAAAGGGTCTTTGTTTAATATTTATCGAAGCTTGATTCCCAGATCAAAGCGCCTCATAACTTCATCTGTCTTTCTCAGACCTTTCTCTCCTGCTAAAGATCTTGTTCTGTTATTGCGGTAGGGCGGCCATACACCACCTATCATTGTGATAGAGCACGAACTTATAGGCCCACTCCTTGCTGTGTGTCTGGGCCTCGATGAAAACGCACTCAACATTTCCATAGGCTGCTAATATAGGGAGAGCTACGCGGCTCTCGGCCTGCACTGGCCTATATAAACGCCAACTCCGAAACTCTGACATAAAAACACGGCGTGTAAATCATCCTCTGCAGCACAATAGCAGCCTGTTATGTCCACTATCTCTATGATGAACTAATCTCACTTTGCAAAAGTCGTCTAAAAGTGATGAAGGCGGCTCCACTGACAAAGGTCTTTGTTTGAAAAGAGCGGCATATAAAATAAACCCATTTAACTGTCATTGCAGATTTCACGCCTTATGTGTAACCACCATAAATCCAGCATCCGCCCTGACTGCCCTCATATATTTACCCCCCCCCCCCTTCAGTAAAGCCTCCCCTGCGTAAGCGTTTTGTTAAGATCGTTTAGCAGCTGCTGGCCCCGCTGCCAGTTGACGATATTTACGCGTGGATCCAGATGCTGTCTGGCTACTATGATGATGATGATGGTAATGATGACGACAGAATCTGATGTCAGCATCATCATCATCATCACCATCATCATGATCATCGTCGTCGTCTTCTTCTTACTCTTACAGCCGAACGCCGGTTGTGCGTCTTACCGGGAAAAGCGCTGACATGATGATTAAAGCTGACTATTTGTAATGTGTCTGGGGCTCCCTCACAAAGCACTAAAAGAGGGATAATGCGCCCGAACCGCCAGCTCAAGCCCCGCAGCTGTCCCGCAGCCAGACACAACCAGAGGAGAGACACACACAGGGAAGGTGGGAGGAGGGCGGTGGTGGGAAGCGCGCCCCCTCCTCTTCACACACACACACACACACACACACACACACACACACACACACACACACACACACACACACACACACACACACACATACACGCCTGCGCGCACTCAGCCCCCACCACCTCCAATCAATTAGTCAATCAATTAGCCGGCCTCCACTCCACGCGCGGTCATCACGAGGCAGATTAGCTCAGTAATGATCAAATTAATTCTTAATCGCAGATAATGGACGCGGAATGAGTTTATTATTTTCAGGAAAAATGAGTTAGGCCTCTGTATTAGTTCCAAGGCTGCAGGCCTGTTACTGTCACCCCGACCAATTTAACATACACAGGATAATAGAAAAAAGACGACATGACGGTTCCTGCAAGAGGCCATCCTCAGCTGACTGATCCTTTTCCTCCTTGTACAGGTTGTACAGATAATAGACGTGTTGCCCATATCTTCATAATTCACATAACATTAAAAAAAACCTATCACTCTGTGGCATATTTAATCTTAATAAAAACATTCTAAACGGCAGATAATGCAAAAAAGTATTGATTTTTAAAACTAATATTTCTCATGAATCTCAACATATTTTAAGGCACATGGCTTTTTTTTTTTTAAATTCATAAAGTTTTAATTTACTCAAAACCATATTAGTTCACAGCTTATACACAATTACACTCCTCGTTTGATTTGAAATATTTTGGCAGCCCATGTTGTATTTGTTTAAAATAAATAAATAAATGAATAAAAAGTTAAGGTAGCAGCTGACCGTTTTCAGAGTCGTACAGGCTTTAAATATTAGCTACTGTAACTGTTCCAAGTTCAGCTGAATGCAGGAATGAGCACTGCTGGTCGTCCTCGGCTTTCTCGCTCTCCTCACAACCCTGACAGGAGTTTGAAATTTCCGGGCTCATGTTGGAGGCTGCGATTGGCCCAGGAGGAGCTTACCTACATGCAAATGAAGCAACGCAACCTTGCTGCCTCGGATCCAGAGCGTGAGGAGGAGGACCAGGAATACACTCATGTTCCCCGAGCTCTAGAAAAAACACCTCAATGTTAAAACTCCACAATTAAACAGACTAGTGGGGGGAAAAAAAGAGGACAAAAGGCGCTTTCGTAATTTTTACCTACCAATCGTGTAGAAAGCAATAACGGAATACAAGGGGACAGACAGATTCAGTCAATACTTCAATACTGTTATGAAGCGAGAATGAGTAACGCAGAAGACAGCGGGAGCAAGTGCTCGTCGGGCCCAATTTCCAGCTTTACCATTCAGTCTATTTTAGGCACGCCGTCCGATGCGCCGCGCTCCGGGACCAAGGAGCTCTCCAAGGGGCCGCCGCCGCCGCCGCCGCGGAGGCGCTCACTATCGGTGTCCTCCGAGGAGGAGTGCAGCGGCGGGGAGGACTCAGCAGACTGCTTCTGCTCTGACACGGGTCACAGCGAGCCATGCACCCAGCACCAAGCGCATAACTTCTCATGTTTAGGTGAGGATTATTATCATTATCATTATTATTATTATTATTATTATTATTATTATTATTATTATTAGGCTATTATTATTACAGCAAATGACATGAAACCAATTAATAAATGATAGAAAAAAGGAATTAACGTGTTGCTTTAACATTAACACACACTTATTGACACCTTCGATATAATTTATTTACAATATAAATGCCATGAAAGTAGGCCCACTTAGTTCCTTTTTGAAAAAATAAATATAGCTAGGACTTGTGCGTTTTGTTTTTGTTTGCACTTCAGCTCACATTTCATTAGCTTGTGACTGACTCACATGCAGCCAAACCACTTCCACTTGTTTATGTGCAGACCATCATCGCGGCAGCAGCAGCAGCGGAAGAGTGGAAGGTCGAATAATTAGCCCTCTGTCTTTCCTCTCGTTTCAAATTTAATTGAGCCTGCTAATTGATGAAACATGTTTCCAAAATGGCTGCACTACACGTCGTCAATTGAGCGTTAAATAGAGCGGGATTTAATTAATAGCTTACTGTACACCGAGCATACTCATGCTGAATTGTTTATTTAAAAAGTCACCGGCTTTCAGCTGTCCATTTAGCGAGTCAGAGTTCACACTTGACGAACTCTCAAACTGAGTGACACAGTGTAAAAGGATTTTTTTTCGGTGTCCTGTTTAGAAAGCGTGCTAAAAACACAGATGTGTTTATCGCTTCTGATACTGATCACCTCCCTCTCTGCTCCTGCTGCGTTCAGGTCCCGCTAAAGGACTTCTGTCTGGAAACGACGTGCTCGCACGGCGGCCGCACCTGCCGCAGCCTCTGCTGCAGGATTATAAGGAGGAGCAGGAGAGACCGTGCCATCAAATGTCACCTCTGTCGGAGGAGAGACAGACGGACGGTGCGGACAAGCAAGGCAACTCGGCTAAGAAGAAGACGCGCACGGTTTTCTCCCGGAGTCAGGTGTACCAGCTGGAGTCCACCTTCGACATGAAGCGGTACCTGAGCAGCTCGGAGCGGGCCTGCTTAGCCTCCAGCCTGCAGCTGACGGAGACTCAGGTCAAGACGTGGTTTCAGAACAGGAGGAACAAATGGAAACGGCAGCTCTCAGCTGAACTGGAGGCGGCCAACATGGCCCACGCCTCCGCACAGACACTCGTGGGGATGCCGCTGGTTTTCAGAGATAACTCCTTACTGCGTGTTCCAGTTCCGCGGTCTATCGCCTTTCCGACGCCCCTGTATTACCCGGGGAGCAACCTGCCAGCGTTACCTTTATACAACCTGTACAACAAGATTGAGTATTGATTGACTCTACTGTATGTTCACCACTGCAGTCCACGTAAAAAACGCATTACAAAATAATACAACATTCTTATAAGTGTCTCCACATAACCCCTGTATATTAATTGTATCACTTTATTTGTTGAGGAAATTCTTATTATGCAGCAGCCGTGCGTCTCACAAGAAAGCAATCAAGCTTCCCTATATGTATAAAATACACCATGTGTATAATTAATTCTAATAATTTTGTACTTTTATTTTATTTTTCTTTATCTGATAAAAACATTGGAGTTTAGCCTTCATATCACATTCAAGAACTCTGGACTCCACAAGAAATGCTTTTAAACCGTTTTTAGTCATAATTGTTTTGCCAATCATATTGCAAAGCATCAGTCATTTTATTTCACCTGACAGTAACCTAATGCTGACAGGAAAAAATACATAATTCTTCCATTTAAGGAAAAATATCATTGTTTCTATTGTAATTTAGACCTTCAATAATAACCTTCTCATTCAATAAATTTTCTATTTCAGTGAAAATCGGGTTTGCTTGGTTTTATTTTATGTACTGTTTTTGTGTTAACTGCTGACATATTTGCATTTTGAACACAGAAGGTAAACACTTAAAGCAACTGTAAACGAGGCTCATGTTAGATTTTACTCACTTGTGTTGACGCTTCCTGTCCCCTGAAGAGCGAACAAACAGTACTCAAATTTTATTACAAGAGAATGAGTTGTAATAAAATTTGCGTTCATGATAATCTACACATGCTAAAGGCTTGTGATACTGTCAGATATGAGTGGTGAACTTTTGTTGTAGAGGTGCAGTAATTTTCCTGTAAGGTTTTATTAGAGGTCCTCTAAACCAAGAGCAACTGTGCTTGCAGCATGGCTAAAACCAGGAATAAACCTGCCGTCAATTAACATATAAGACATTACAGTTTATACAGTGGTTTACATTGCTGTTGGCTCACAAATATCAACATATACCTCTTACTATTACATCAAATATTACGTTGTTCGGTTCTTGACAGGTGCATTTTAATTGCGGCTTGTATCTGTGGCAGTGAAAAGAGTTTTTCTCCAGATGCAGTGTGCAAATGATTTCGCAAAGACTTTTTAAATCATACTTTCAGATTAATTTTGAATTTAAAAACACTGCAACTAACCATAGCACTCTGCTGTAAATCAAAGGGGTGGATTGACCTGAGCCTTATAACACATATACATACAATACATACAACACACACAGAGGTAACTAAGAGGTAGATAAAGGGTGGAAAAGTGAGGCACACTATCACAAGCCAATCGTGCCTTTGGGCGGGATCTTCTCTCATTTGAAGTCTGCCTCCTATGGCTCTGGAGCATCAGGCCTTGTAAGAGGAAACCTAATAAAGAGGCATATTGTCAAAGTTCAAGACTCTTGCTTTCATTAATCGAAGCCGTTCTCTTCTCTCCATCCGCGTAATGAATTACTGTATCAGTTACACTCTGAATTCTGGATACCATAAACAGTAATGTCCTGTTCATTCAGTGGCTAGTTTAGATTTCCAAGAGTTCCAGCGCGCAAAATCAATTCACACACTGTCAAAGTTCAATTTACTAATTCATAACAATCCAATCCATGCAAATACAAAACACAAGCCTGAACAGAATCACACAGACCTAAAGACACATGCACTCCCTTCCAAGCATGCGCAAACACACACACCCACACACACACACACAAATGTCCCGTGGTTGATGGGGAGCGATAAAACTGTGTCATTTGGCAGCTTTTCTTGGGTGTCATATCATCTACAAGGGACCCCCACTCCTCCACCACCCCCACCAGCACCACCACTACCCACCCCAACCCCTTCTACCCATCCCACCAATCTCTCACTGTGTGCTAATGGCTACATTACCTAGCAGAATCATGACTAGCCAGGCTCTGCTGCCCTGCAGATTATGCCTGACCCAATTTCTGTAACAGCCGCCCTGTGTTTCTGGGAAAATGGATAGCGTTAGACAACAGCAGTGATTTATGGGTAACTCCAGCACCAGCGAAGAGGTGAGGTGCAGGAGGATGAATTTGTGACAGATAGGAGAGAGAGAGAGAAAAGAGAGAAAGAGAGATAGAGAGAGGGATTGGGAAGCGTAACGCTTATGAAAAGGAGCAATAGCTTTGGTTGAATGAAGCTGTTTATTAGTTTCCAAGTGGTCATTATGTCATCAGGTGTGACGGCAATGCGCCGCTCTTTTGGATGGATGTTTGCACCCCACTGAGTTGTGGGAAATCTGCATGACCTGTCACCTTAGGTTGTTTGATTTACAAGACAGGGAGGAGGGGGGGGCGTGTGGGGATGCGGTGATGAGCAAAGAAGAGAATAAGAAGCAGAGAGAGAGAAAGTGAAAGAGAGGAATAGGTGGGAGGTAGAGGAGGGGGTTCGATGTAACTATGTATCACTGCAATGGCAGGTGTGAATTACAAATTTTAATAGCAGGGCAATGAAAATGATTTGAAGTGGTTTAAACTGCAAAGAGACAGCGACTGGCATGGTGATGAAGATTTGTTGAGATGATGTGTTGTGCCTTAGGATTCATCAAACCTGCCTGGTAAGGTGAAAAGCAAGTGTAATTCACTCTGTGGTATAATTTATGATGGGAGTAATGGAAACTGTGGGCTACACACAGTGTGGAGAGGCAAAGACAGAGAGCACTGAGCAAATTGATTCTCAGGATAGTTTTTAGAGGATATTTACAGGATCATAATGAATTGTACTAAAACCTCCAGATATCACCTCTTTTACATCTTCAGATAAAATGATGGCGATCAAAACTAACTTAATAGAGACTCCATTAAATTTAAACAGGCTGCAACAACATTATCTATCGCTCACTTTTTTTTTATTTATAATGTCCTCTTCTAATATATGAAGATCTTTTTTTTTTTTTTTACATGTTCCATCCCTTCATCATTTATTTGGATGAGGGCTTTTCAACTACCTCCCAATATATTTACAGCCATTTGATTTAAAGAGCGGGTATATGGGCTTCATATTAGAGTGGAAGGTTATGAAGTTTAACACCACGAGCAGATGCAGAGCCTCGGATCTGCCTCAAGACAAGAGTTTTAAAAGCGATCGCAATGCATTAAGCCAGACAACTCTCAAGACCTGTTTGCTCCCTAAATGAATTTGAGGGAAGCGTAACAAGGTTTTTGAGGCAGGCCCTGTCATCCGCTGGCTTTAACCAGCTTCTGTATTTATGGGTTAATGGTTAAAAAGGAGAGCTTGGACCAGAAGTGATTTTTCATGATTCTGTTTTATATCAACTGGAAATGAAGGAGCTGAAGGGAAATTGTGTTTGTCCCCCCCCTCTCCCTAGCCCCTACTCGTTCTCCTTAACAGGAGAGGAATATGCTACTGTACAAGGCAAAGGAAAATGGCAAATGCAGCATATGGAGAAATTCTATTAAGTAAAATATGGAAATTATTTGGGGTATTTTAGAGATGCTCCCAAAATCCCAAAGCAAATGGAGAGGAATAGTTGGAACACAGGCATAAAAACATTACGATATATATCAAGCTTCGAATGAAAATAGATTTTTAACCAAAGAACTGCTTTCAGTCTTAAAATCATTTTACTGACGGTACCAACATGACCATCTTTTAAGATGTTTATAACTCAAGGTCAAATACAAGCAGCTCTGTTATTTGAGCTACAGTGAAAACCTTTGCTTCTCCAAGTTAAACTCTCCAAGAACAATATTTAACAAAAATCTGAATTAGTTCTTTAATGGTGAAATGCATTATGCTTCATTGTTAAATTACCAACCATTTCTTGAACTGCCTGTTTTGAAGCCCCATTCGCTGTCCAATATGCATCAAACTATTATAGGCTACAGTGCTTGTGGAGAACTCAGCTATTACTCTAGAGATAAGTCCATTAGCATTACCTTTGACACTATAATGGATGTGAGATACAATTTTCTGCTCTCCATTTTGTATTTGTAAGGATAATAGGGGGATTATCTTGAAGGCCTTATGCTATACACTCAAGAGTGAGACCACATGGAGGATAGAGAGCTCTGCAACAGTTGTTTTCACATCCTCCCCTCTCTCCCTCAGCTCTTCCCTCTGCTCCAAGATCCTCTCAGAGAGAGGCAGGGAAGATAAAGCATGTCATTATTCTATTAAAGACCTACAATTTTTGTAATGGGACTTGCAGCAGTCGGCAGAAGTGCAGGCAGCTTCTTCAATATCCTGGACATTATTTGCTCGTTTAGTTAAATGATGTTTCTAATTCCCTCATAATTACTTGTAATGAGGCTGTCTCCCTCGTTTTGATGCGGCTACATCTTAATACAGCATGGCATTCTTTTTTAGGGATAATTACCTCTCATGAGGCCGGGGAGCAAGGCTGGGGTTTGTTGTGTGCTGCACACGTGGCAAATTGGCTTGTTTCCTGCCATCTTGTCTTCCTGCAAATTGGTAAATTAAGTTTCTCGGCTGGAGCATCAGAACTGTTAAGTTTGCTTTCTTGGCTCCTTGAAATGATTGGCCTCACAGACAGGGAGATGGCTGTGTATTCTGTGTTTTGTCCCATTAACTTTGTAGACTATTTATTTACACAGTATACAGCAAATGTTAGGGGAGCTCAGTGTTGGAGCATTAAGAAAAAATTGTTAAGGGAGCAGTTTTGAAATTATTTGGACACTTATTCCAGATCACAGGGCAAAGTTAACACTGCAATCTAATGTCATGTAGGCATAACGTTCAAGATTCGAACTGAACACTGGAAACAAACAGTACAAAGTAGGGGCATTTATTGTTGCCTACCAGACAACAATAGTACCATAAAATACAGCTGCACTGCCACTGTGTCAACAAAGTCAGTGGGGCGGTTCCATAATTTTCATATTATTAGTATATTCAAGGGAGACCTTCAAGTCTTATTTAATAAATCTTGGGAATAATAAAAAGTAATTATTGTATTTTTAAAAGTTTGAATTGGAAGAATTCACAGAACTCAAATAATACATATGACCTCAGTCTTAGTATGAATTCTCCCTTCCTGTTTGCCTCCAGTTGCAGACCTGTCTGTGTTGTCCCTCTGAAACGATCCAGCTGCCGTACTCCAACCGCAGCCGTCGCAGGGTTGGCTGTGGGGTTTTTATTTCTAAGTGCTGATGTGTCGCAGACAGTTTGGCTCTACAAGGGCCTGTTATACGCCGATTAAAGAGAGGGAAGGAGTGCTCCCGCAGGGCGGCCTTGTACATTTACCCTGACCACAAAGAGGTCTAACGTTTACGCCCCGGTGCTGACATGACCTTCAAACAAGGTCCCTCTGCTGCCTGGGTGGATACTGGAACTGTCTGGAGGAGACCTGCAGTGAAACTAACAGACAGACAGGAAGAAATCATATCTTTTATATCAGGAATGACCTGTCGGCCATATCCTGTGAAATTAGAAGATATGGCTTTTATTGGGAAATACAGGAAAGGATAGTTATTTTTCGCACTTATATGGCAAAATGTGATTGTGATTTTCCAAAAGCTTTTGTCAGTTTCATTGAATGTTGGAACATGATATAAGAAAGATCGTTTCTGCATTAAAATTGCCTGCATTGAACAAACTGACAAACACAAAGGGCCACTAAATAATTTAGATCCAAATCCAGTCATCAGTCGTCTATTGGCGGGAGACAAACATATTACCACCTTTTGTTTTTATTTGTGAGAGCACAGGCAGATTCTCAAGCGATCCTCTTGTCTTTGCTGGGTCACTGATCTGTTTGTTATGAGATTTGATATTGAGCTCTTTTTAATATGGAGAGTTGGGATCTCTTTGTAAGGACCAAGTGGTCTCTTTCAGCTGCAGGGGTATGGTGTATAGAGAGATGATCTGTCACTTCAGTCTGAGACTGACTGCTGACCACATAGCCTGCAGCATGGCAGCAGGGAGCACAATGAAAGCAGCACACTATCACCTGACAGCTAATTAGGGATCACTCCCCTGGAAGGGAATACATTGTCTTTGAGGGAATGAGCAAGAGGTTGCTGAAATCCGTGTGAAGTGTCAGTCAAAGCCACAAGCCACCTGCAATTTCTAAAGGCAATTCTTTGTAGAGAACTCAGTTGATTTGCTGATATTTTTGGTTACCATTAGTACATTGTTAATGTTCTACAATCATGGTGTTAAAAATAAAGTGACCTGACATTAGAGAGTTTATAATAAACTGTATTGGTTTTTCTGTCTCATAGGAGTAAACTAAAAAAGGGGCCTCAAACCCCAATGCTCATGCAGTCTGTTTTAAATCTCAGTTAAGCAACACCAACTATCCCCATTGTGTCTGCCAGTGTTCCCAGAGTGTGTGTGTGTGTGTGTGTGTGTGTGTGTGTGTGTGTGTGTGTGTGTGTGTGTGTGTGTGTGTGTGTGTGTGTGTGTGTGTGTGTGTGTGTGTGTGCGTATATATGCACATACAACAGTATGAGTCTATGGTTTGTACAGGAGGCCTGGGATTTCTTTGAAAACACATTTGTAACCATTAGTTGAGTGTAAGGTTTCATGTGTAGAGTGCATCCTCTGGACTGGTGTCAGAGTTTCTGCAAGGCTCTGCAGCAGCCTCTTGGAGGGACAGTGCTGAGAGAAGGAGGAGGATGGAGGTGGTGGTGGTTGAGGAGGAGGGGGAGCACTGGAGCCGAGGCGTCCCACCAACAATGCATCATGGCAGGCAGTGTGTAACCTGAGCCCCCCCCTCTGGCCCTGGTGTGGCCTGCCACAGCGCACTCCCTCTTGGCGCCCTTTGCACCCCCAAGATGCTTTTAAAGAGATTTGGTCAGCGAGAAAACAGCTCTTCAAAAGAATCGTCGTCACATTAGAAAGTAATTAGCCAGGCCTGAGGCCGAGGATTCCCTGACCTGACTAATTCTGCACCCCTGAACAATCCGTCTCGGTGCTAGGCGGCTGGCGAGACACGTTCTCTGTGTTGTGTGGAGGAGGTCTTTTGGCAGGGGAGATTCCCATGGTCCTGCAGGTGGACAAACCCAACAGAGGTCGTCGGGAAAGGTTACTGGGTAATCCATCTAAGTAACGGTCTGCAGGTAGATTTGAAAGATATAAAAAATACAGTGGGGTCCAAAAGGTAATTGCTGAACCTAACTGTAGTTGAGATGTAGGATGTAGTTGAGGGAACATGATGAATTATTCATCAATTACCAAATACATTTCACTACTGCAATTAATTTATGATGACTGATTCAGTTAAGAATTTTATTTATTGTTGAAAAATAATGACTCCAAAGTTGTGGATTCCCTGATCTTCTGTAGTTGCACTGACTCACTGACAGATGTTTGTGATCTAGTAGTCTAACATGGATGCAGACCACCACATCGCTTTTCCAGCTCAATGCAGGGAAACCATTTCAGACACTTGGCCACCTGTTCTTCCAAGCCTGCAGGGCCCACTGGCAACAACCTTTCCTCTCACTATTAGACAAACTAATCTGATTGGGGAAAAAGACAGAGGTGGGGAAGGGTAGAATCTTACAAACCACATGCTGCAGGGTGGGACACGACACCACCAGTTCTCTCTTCCAGTGTCTCTGATGGTTTAAGAGCTGCTATAGCCTTCAGCATTATCAGACCAACACACAGTAGGAGGTAGAGTGAAAGACACAAAAGAGAAAACGTGGGTCTCCAAATGGAATACACAAACAACACTGATTTTAAACCGCTAACTGAGTTGTGAGACCCTACAAATTTAATGGCCTTTTCTGTTTTCATATAAGATTATAAAGGATCCCTAAAGCATTGTATCTTATATTACTAGTAAGAGCTTTGCCATTTGAACCTTTTTCCATGCGTGATGACCCTGTAGACTTTCTTAGCAAAGCGTATGATCATTTATGCTGTGGAAAAACACTCACTTCAAAGCCATCAGCACTGATGTGGTAAGACACTGGAGAGTGCAAAGGAAAACATACACTTGTTAAACCAGCAGGACCCAGAAACAGCGAGGAGCAATTGGCCAATTAGGAAGTGGTCCATCATGTCAAACTCATTTGCAAAGGGAAGGCTTAACCCTTAGGGTTCGAAGGTCGGGATCAAAGGGTGTCCCCCATGGGACTGCACAGGGATCCTTGAAGAAACGCTGATCCCAAGCTTTTGTAAAGGAATCTTCTAATTACAATAAATCTCCACTGGAAGGTAAAGACAGGAGTGCTTGGTACAGTGGCTATATGATAGCTCTCGCCCGAGGGCGTGCAGGTAGCCTATAGATGTCTGGATAGAAGACTGATGGGAGATAGTGGTTGCCACTAGGGTAGCGGCCTCTCATGTGCCCAGGTCAGAACCTCTGAGAGTGATCACAGCTTTGGTGGCTCAGGCTGACCAGCACCTCTGAGCCTCTATAGCCTCTGGTGTGTAACCGGGTCTTTGACCTTGCTCACAGATTAGTATCAGTATCAGTATTAGTACTGGATTTAACTCTCCCATTCTTAGGCCTCTTTCTTTTATTGTTTTGTTTTCTTAAAAAGGTGTGTCACGGTTGGGCTCCCCTGAATGGAGCACATTGTTTTAATCTGGATTTTAGCCCACTATGAACTTTTGAGATTGGTATGATTTTGCTCTCTGATCGCTTTGTTATGCTGTAATAGAGATGTCTTGCTACTGGTACTACTAGCATTAGGTGATGATAGTTTTGACATTTCGGCTAAAAGTGCCAAATTTGTGTTCCTTCACAATGTTATATGCACAGTAATAATTGCTGTTGTGTAAAAGGTTGAGCAGATATTCGGTCTATTCGATATAATTAGGGCAAAATGGTTTTCAAAGGCTGCATCTTAAAAGGTGACTAATAAACATACAGTATTTAACATGACATGGTAACGTTGAAACTGATGCCTTGGCTTAAAAAAAAAAAGAGAAGTAAGAGTTAGTGAACAGCACACTTTCATGATCATGAGAGGACAGTTGTGTGTTCAACTCTTGAGTGTTTTCCCTCTACATATTGAATCTTGCTTGCAGAACAACCTTCTTTGTTCCCTGCTCCAAGCAAAGCTGTATGACACTCTCTGTGCTCCTCAGCGGGCTCTACTGTCGGCCAAAGGGGGAGGAGAGAGGAAAAGGAGGGGAGAGTAGCAGTTGGTTCTTCCTGCAATTAGCATTCACGGTTAGCTAAGCAGAACTAATGCAGCGAATCTTTGCAGTCTCACATTACCTGTCCTCCACTGCCAGAGTATCTGCAGGCCAGATTAAACTGTAGCGAGATGACAAACCCCCTATGTATCCATTACAAGTCTTTTATTATTAGCTGTGTTATTGGTAATTCCTTTTGAATGGCCATGACAAAAACTATGCATTGGCTAAGGCGGACTTCAAAAAAACAGGATACCCCAGGGGTGTGGGTAATGTGCTAGTGATACTGTAATTCTGAAAACAAACTTAGAAAATTACGCCGGCATTGGTGTTGCATTGTCTGGCAGCACTGACGGATGACATAACTCCCAGCGGAACATTTTGATCTGACCTGTTTTAAGAGACAGGCTTCCCATGACAACAGTTAGCCTGTCACATGTCAACTTGAGAGGCATCTGCCCTAAAACGCCACTCCCTCTTTGACTTCATTCATATTTTATGGCCCGATCTTTCACAAAAAGTTTTTTTTGTTTGTTTTTTGTTTTAATTATGACCAATGAAATATCATCTTCATCTTCCTTTGAATTATAACTTTTGTGTCTGGCAGGGTCATCTCCGGTAGGTTCTTTAGCATCTAGGTCAAGACTGAATGATCTCATGACTCCCTTTTCAACTGGGGCAGGATCAGGATATGGGCTCACCATGTCACCATTATGGGACATGGATGAAACTGCAATGATCTCATGGGTCTTAAGTGACACATCAACATGACCACTTAGTACTTTGTCTCGGAGTTCCAAGAAAGAAATTTCTGCTCCAGGATTTAGCTACTTGTTGGTGATTGTGCTTCTTTGTCTGCAGTAACATATGTCATTATCTAATTGGATAAACAATTGTGGATAAGTGAGTGAAAAAATAGCACAGCAGCTTTATTTTGTGTTGTAAAAAAAATGGATAATCCATATTTTTCTTCCTTTTCTCCTCCCCACCATGTTGATTTGCTGTGTCTGTCCTCAGCTAATCATTATCAGTTCTCTGATGTGTTGTCTTATCAGTTACAAACAGGTACAAGTGGTGCAAGTGCTCCCAATTGATCCACTAAAGACTCCCACTGTGATGAGGCCACTGTCTAGTCACACAGAGCCCAAGGAAGACACTGCTCAAAATCAATAAGTCTTCCTTTGACAGTGGTTCTGCTAAAGTCTACACTTCTACTGGCTCATCACTGTGAAGGTGAGAAGCGGTGTAAGAAATCATTGAAAGAGGAGTGATGCTCCACAAAACAGTCGCATTGAGGATTTTAATTGCACAAGTTCTGAAACCCAACTACTGCAAATATAATTTGAGTACACTTTGAAAAATGGGATTTGGTCTGGCCTAGTGAAAACGATCAGGATATACATTTGATTTTTCACTCCTCTGCATAATAGTTATTTTTGTGTGACCAAACAAAGGTCACACTTTTCAAAAATGTGTCTGCTGCTTGGCTTCTCTCCACTGCATCGTAATTCTCTCATCTATTACTGTAAGGGACCAAAATTTGCTGTTTGGGAATATATATAAAAAAGCAAAAAGTAATAGTGGTTACAATCAATGCACAGTAATTTCTGGAAAAGGTTGAGGCACATTCTACCAAATGGTTACAGGCACTTTCATTTAATTAATGTTGTATGTCTGTGTTTAACGTACATGGTTTTAGCAGAAAATTGATAATGTTGCTGGACAGCTAGGCTCAGAAAACTGAAGCTATTTGCAGGGCGAATTAAAGGGAAATCTCGTTGCAGGGTATGGATTAAAAAAAGGGGGAAAAAAAACACATTTCACTGCAGGGCTTTTATTGCCTAGTGGACACAGTCTGATTTTGACTCAGTGCTTCAGTTTAAATCAAAGCCAAACTGAATTATCTTAACTAAACAGACATTTCTGCCAGAAGTATTTTGTGAATATATTTCAGCCTTAAATCAAGACTGAGGCACAAACTCCAAGTGCTCCTGCCTCTCAGCCTAATATTTCTGTTTGTATCACCCTGTCTCCTTGTTGAACCACAGCTACTTGCCTCTACTTGATGTCCAATCTAAATAAAAAAGATTGTAATATAATAAAGGACCCATAGTCCCTACTTATACAGCACTTATTGAGTGGAACATTGAGATTTATATAACTCCTCTCAAAGAGAGAGAAAAGGAGAGGACGAGGGAACGAGAGTTTCTCTATGATTGCGAGGGGGGTTTAAGGTTACCAACTAATTTCTTAGTCGTTACCTGCCGACAACACCACATCCGGTCTCCTCAGTGTTTTTCAACAGGGAACAGTACAATCTGTTATACTGTAGTGATCATCAGCTCTTCCTCGACCAATGATTACCAGTAATTACCTGTTTTTCTCTCCCTCCATCCATCCATCCCTCCTCCGCCCTCCCTCCCTCTCTCTCTCTCTCTCTCTCTCTTCCCCTTTCTCCCTTGAGCTATTACCCTAACTGGCTGTTGTGGAGCAAAGAGGAGGTGTGTGGAGAACAAGGCAGGCTTTTATGGACTCCCCACCAGCGCCACTCCACACCGCTCCATTTTGAAATTATCGGGTCCCCTTGCTTTTGAAGTCTCTGTAAGCGCACCCTCCTATTTACGAGATGGCTATGTACTTAAAGGTCACAGATTGATCAAGAGGTCCTAAAGATGGCCTTTTCACTGAAAGCACCGCAATACTGTGGCTTTCACAGGCCACATCTGTGGGAAAAAGAGGGAAAATAAAATGTATCACTCCCCCAAAGTCAGGCATATTCAGACTTTAATGTACAATTCAATTTACCCTGGAAAATGCCACAATTGAACATGGAATTCACAATGAGCACAGCAATTTATCAGTGCTTTTTTGTCCATTTCTGTTGGCTCAGGCTTAAGCTTATTTTACTTACTGATTACCCATGGGTCATTTTATAAATGTGTCAGACTCTAACTTTGTTTGAACATGAGACCTTCACTCCATTGTTTTGTCCATTTTAAAAATCCATTTGACACACACACAGAAAACAGCAGCATCAATATTTTGACAGTGTCCAGGGTGGAAATAACAATGACCAGCTGACAGTATACTGAAGCCTATTAGCTCACAGTTAGATAGATGTTATTATAAAGGACTTTGTTATGTCTATGCACACTGTGCATTACAGGTTGGGAAAAGAAAATGTTACACTTTATGAGAGTTATAAGAAAAACAGCCAGTCAAAGCCTAAAGAAAAGACACAGTGGCCCAATGGACATTGTATAAATTGTGTATTTGTGAGTTTGTTGTCGGGAGGTGCTCACTAAACTGCATTTGATCTACTGCTGATCTTTTTGTGCTTTTTTTAATCTGTTAATGACATTCACTGAGCGTTTTTTTTGCTATAGTTCCTCGGTGTGAGGCAAATTATAATGCATGACATGATGAATATTCATCATTTTCTGATTATAGTTCAGACAATATAGAGTTGCTCTTATTGTAAATCAATTATGTGTTTTAGTGGCGATACAACTGTCAATTTATGCAAGATATCATGGTTTGTTGTATAGTGAGTAGTTATTTTGTTCCCATTAGTTCTTCATATCACAAATCAGCCTATAGTCTGGGCCCCAAAACAATCCTCTACTGGTCTAGTCTCCATGTAGTCTTTTGTTTCTCTCCAGCTGATAAATGTTGTTGCCTCTATAAGGATAGACAGCTTCTTTATTTGCTGCAGCCCAATTCATTTCAAAATATACACAAGGCTACATCATCTACTGCCACTGTCATTACAGGCATGATTTAAAACGAAAATGAATTATAATGTGAAAAGTTTCTTGTTATAACAAAATAAATTAAATGTTGTTACATTATGTTATTACCTCATTATTAGTATATTTTCTAGTTATAATGAGAAACAAGGTTTGAATATGAGGATCATATTGAACAGTATAGACGGAGTAAGAGCAAGAGCACCGCGGCCTTGATTCAGTTGGGTATTTGTTTAACTAATGTAATCCCCTGAATCAAAGTGTTTGTCTGAGACTCACTCGCTCCAAACACCGATGTGTCAGCCCCAAACAAAGCTGTACAAAAGCACGCAGGCTTCGTTCATCACAGGGTCCCAAACTAAACTCACTCTGTTATTATTATTGATAGTCAGTGCCTTCAGCCTGTCTTATTTATTAGCCAACTGGGGATGAATGGGAGACGGCCAGGCGGCGTACACGATGCCAATTTGACCCTGTGTTTTAAAATATGCACGCTGTGAAAACAGGGCTGGGCAACTTGGCAGCAGCACAGACTTTGAAATTTTATTGATTGCTTCACTCGCTGATAATATGATGCATGTCACATTTGACAACACCATAAGAAGAGGGGTCAGAGCTCTAGGACTAATGAAACTGTTTTGAGAGGGGGGAGCAGAGAGATGGATGTTGTTTTCTACAACATTAACCTTGCAAATGGCTGCCAGACAGCAGCGATGCCTCATGCCACACACACAGACACACACACACACACACACACACACACACACACACACACACACCCTCACTGTCAACCCTGGCAACTTCCTGATGGTTGACATTAGCACCAAGCTAAAAATTTCAAACCATTAAAAATACCTGTACTCATGCAGAGAGCTAAAATGAAGTAATACATTTCCAAATAAATGAAAATCTGATTAGCATCACAACAATGCTCGTGGCAAAACACTGGGTGATTTGAAAAAGTGTCCCCCGCTGTCTGCTAGTGGGGATGACAGATGAGGTGAGGACGATGTAAAGGGATTGGTGTGAAGCAGGGGCGGGGTTGGGGTGTAGGGAGCGGATTCCACGGAACAGACCCTGAGTTAAATCCCTCCAAAATGAGTAATCTTACATAATAATATCCTCATGTGTCTTGATAAGAGTAAACCCCGAACAAGGCGACAGCATCCGTCAGCATGGTCTATGAAAACTCACTAACAATGTTATGGATCCTGAAGGCAGCTATAGCCCTGGAAAATATGCTCTGTGAACCTCTAATTTGGCAGCTATATCTTCTTTAACGACACCATTACCAGGGGTTATCACCATAACCGCATCCACAGCAACAATCCTCACAAAACCCATAATGTGAAAGCGCATTAAGATGGCTTCCGTGGACTCATATCAGAGTGCTGCTGAGCTGTTACACACATGAACAGGCTACAACCCCACACAACCACAGGCATTAAATGGTCTCTACTGACTACATTAGCTATCTGGTATTGTTTTAACTGGGAAGTAATTAACTGACTTGGTCAATAGGTGGGATGGAGAACCGGTCTTCAAGGCGTTTATAGGTCCCAAGAGTCACGGCTGGGGTGAGAGGGCACGACAGAGCCCATCTATCCGAACTCAATGACCTGACAGATCCCTCCACTAAGGGCTCACACTCATATCAATTATTGATAAGATAAAAGAGACTTCATTTCAAAAATTTCTGCTGTCACCCGTGACTCCAGACAGAGCTGCTACACGATTTGAAAGATACAGATTTGTGTCTGTTCGTGTGATATACTGTGCCCATGTACGCTACATGTTTGTTTGAGAGTTCGTGTTTGAATGAGCGAGTGTGTAGGTGTGTGTTAATCTGACAAGCCGAATGTGCTCCCTTTTTATTTTTTAACATGCTGTACGAAAAGGCGCTGTAGATCAGTAAATGGCTCCCTTCGCTAATCATCTCTGCTGTAGCAAGGGAAAAAAGGGAGAGATAAATGTTTGAGTGGAGAGGTTGAGGGCGTCTCTTTCAGGCCTGCCCCTACTGTCTGCGAATAAAAGCCTGAAAAGGAGCCACAACGACAGGCTAGAAGTGAGTCCAACTGGGCTTTGAAAACGCTGCCTCTTCTCCGGGCCTTGGTGCTAATGCATCTGACTCAAAGGCTGTAAGCCAGCGAGACAGAGATAGAGGAAGAGAGAGCGAGAGAGAGAGAGAGAGAGAGAGAGAGAGAGAGGCGGGAAGAAAGAAAAAAAGAAAGAAAAGTGGTAGAGAGACAGGGAGCTGGTGCTATAGAGGACAAAGAGCTCCAAGGTGTGCACTCAGTATTCAGTAATTGGTAAAAGAAGCTTCATTTCTTACAGTGATTTCCTGTCTTTTTACCGTCTCTGACAATCCTGATGCTTTTAATAGGAGTATGAGTAGGGGCTATTCTGTGCACCCACACCCCCCTCCCTCTCTCCCTCCTTCCCCTGACTCCCCCATGAACACCAACCTGTCTGGCTGCTCGATGCTCAGCCTGACCACCCCTCCCGTCTCCTTCTCTCCTCACAAAATGGAAAAAGAAAAAAGCATTAACCATATTCTTTCTGTCATTCTCTCTCTTTGAATACCTCAAACCCCTTTAGCTTTAATCATTTCTGGATCAGACTCAGTCCAAATAAGCCAAGCCATTTTCTGCACTCAATTACTCCCTTAACAGCATCAAAAAGAGAAAGGATTCAGGTATAGTGAGGAGAGAAAGAGGGTGAGAGGGAGAAAATTGTGAAGCATCTTCATCCGCCGAAATGCTTTGAATGCTTCGAAAGGCTTTCTTTTTTAATGAAAAACCAGTAATAAGAGATGGTTTTGACTATAACAAAATGTTTACTGTCTGTTCGCTAGCTGTGAGCTCTTCACTCTCCCCAGATAAATTGTTGAAGAGGGAGAGGGGGAATAAAGGCTTAAAGAAATGGGCCTCCAAATTATTACATTTCCACTGAATCCTGCTTTCATTACCAAGGAAAATATATCACAAGGTGCTTCACTCCGAAAGGTATTTTAATAATACATTACTTTTCTCATAACTACTCTTAACCTTTAGATACAATGCATTTTGGATGAATGCAGCTGTCATGGCTTGGTGTTCAGATAATGAGACATCCAACTCTTATTTACTGTTTCCTGCCTGAGCTACAGGAGATTTCACAAGACAAAGTCAGTCCAAACTGCACACATCCCCTGATGGGCCTGAATGAGGGCACAGCTCCATCCAGCCCTTCTGGATATTTCATAAAATGTATGCAGGAAGTGCATCTAAATAAGTTGCTCTTTTTCGTAAAGTAGCACTCAATCCATAAGCATGGGCTTCTGGCTTGAAAATGCTGCCCTGTTTTTCCTCATTGCCCAAATTGCCCACATTGTTCTAAACGCCCGCCAGTAGATACAAATCAAGTATGAAATGTGTGAACACCAACAGAGGTCAATAAAGCATGTCTACAGTAATATAATGTGATTGATTTTCCTCTGCAGCTCTTTCCATACGGGATTCTGTTGTGTGCACATTGCTGATGATTACACAAAAACTGCTGATGGTTAATCATAATGGCTCAGGGTGAGCACTTTACTTTGGTGCTCCCTCCTTCTCATACCCTGCGCTCATTTCCCCTCTTAGCCAGCCGATGGTCAGTGAGGTCAACATGACACGCACGCATCCCAGAGCGCCATCCGCAGGGGCGAGAGTGGTAGCCGCTGTTTGGATGCCTCACCAAGAGCCTCTACTGGCAGCGGTAGTTTCTCTCCACAGTCTCTCATTATATCAGTAGCGCTACAGCGGGTGCTGGGGTCGAACACTGAGCACAGGGTGGCCGCTTTTCTAGGGTCCTCAACGGAGAAATAATATCTTTGCCTGCCAGAGGAATGCAAACAGTAAACAGAGAAAGTAAACAGGCAGATGTGAACCTCTTGTGTTGCAATCAATACTCAGGTCTAGACAACTGAAGGAAAAGTGTCAACATATTCTGTTTGAAGCTACTTTTTCGTGTTCGGCATAGCTCGATCTCCATACACCTTATTCTTGTCCAAGTATTACACTGTCATTCCCAAACTTTCCTGTCACCTCTTTTATTTTTTCCTGCGCACTTTTTAACGCAATGAATATTCAAGTCCACAGTTATTCTTAACCTAATGAAGGCAAATTACAAATAAGAAATGAAAATGAGTAAAGACGTGCTGTACTGCGTTGGACTGTAAAAGGTTACTTGTGGCCTCAATGTGGGCAAAGAGAAGTTATGCAAAAAAGCCTCTGCAGTGTCTCTGCAAAGCACCTTTTAAAAACATACTCAAAATTATAGCTCTGTTCTTTGCTAAGATGATCACTTACAGCACATGAACAAAGCTTCCAGCTATCTCTGGTGTTAATTAAATCTGGATGCCTTTTAATGCATTTAAACACCCACTTTATATTTCCCACTTTTCATCTGTCCACAACATATTTTTACCATTCCCTTATTATGCTCTTTAAAGAAGAAAATCCAGGCCAAATGAATGTTCACAGAAAAGAACAGAAGCTTTGACTCTTAATGGGCACGTTAGCTCAAAAAAGTCTCTAATGGACGATGCTAATTATCACAAGCTTGGAAGGCCTCACAAAGGGAGTAGATCAATATGTGACGCGTCGTGCTCCACTCATTCATAGATGTTGGATGATGACATGCGTTCGAAAGATGGCACTGGCACCAGACAAGAGTGCATTGTAGGGGGCAGGATGGTGGTGGGGGGGACTGGGAGCACAAGCACCAAGAGTGTTTTGCTCTTTCATTTCCAATGCGTGTTGGCTCAAAGAGGATACCTAATGCTCTCATAAAGGCAGACAACAGGCAAGGGGAAGAGCAATGTGTGCCGGTGGATAAAGGAAAACAAGAGAGCCTCAGTCTTATTGAATCTGGTTGTACTGGAAGGTTAACAGGTAGTCTCTGGAGAGGAAAGTGGTGGAGAAACTGTAGAAGAAAACTTTGTTAGCAAGGGTTAGGGTTAGAAGCAGAACTATCCTTTTTTATAAGCTACAGCATAGCTTAGCTAATCATTTATGAAAATACAACTTATTAAGTGTGATCAGTGATGGGCCACAGAAGCTGCCTCTTACTCTTCAGACAGAAAACAGCATGTGTCAGTGAGAGGATAAAATACAGAGGGAAGGCCGGTGAGTTGTAGATGCATGAAAACCAAAGCACACGGTGGTTTATAAAACAATAAGCCATGTAAGTTATCAGAGTGACAATCATTTAATCCTCCATCTGGATCTGATTGATTTACAAATTCATGGCTGACCCGAACAACCACATGCCTGGATTTGTGTTTTGGTGTTTGAAATATAACCATCTGTTAAAGAAACAGTTAAGTAGCAATTACACCTCTAATTCAACCAAAATACACTTAAACTGTAGCGAGATTCTCACTAAGTGTTTTATTTTGTTTAAGAACACTATGTAGGTCCAGAGAAGTTTTCAGCTTGACTTGTGCTTTACATTGGTTAGTAGACTTCAACAGAGCAAAGCATGTTGGACAATTCTGTGTCATTGTAATCTGTAATACTAGTTGCAAAGCCAGTTCCTTGGTAGGTGAGGCATGGGCATACAGCCAAAAGAGGCAAGTGAACATTCAAACTAGAACATCTGAACAGGTAACAGGATCCCCCACAACTTTGGGGGTAATTTGCACACAGTGTGGCACACTTTCTTTGGTGCAATATCCTTCTCTGGTCCCCTCCTCCTTCCTTCTCCTCCCCGGAGAGACCCATTGATCCGCTGTCTGGTGAGCCCTGTGTCTCCAGTATCAGGATAATTCCAGGAGGGATTGGTTTTCCCTTGTTACCTTGTAGTTGGGAGCCCTGTTCCTGCCCCTTCCTAATTCTCCCCGCCTTAACTTCCCAATGGCACTGGGCACGACCATCACACAAGGGTCCCTTTGTCTCATGTTTGAGGCAGGAAATGGAGGAGATGGAGTTGGGAGTGGAAGAGATGTAGCTGAAAGGTCTGAAGATGCTTCTCTTCTCATAGAATATAGTCCCCTATTGGTGTTTTCTATATTTGCTTCCTTTACAAGTTATTGATTGTTGTCACTGGGAAATGTCCAGCCCCATCCCATACACACAGGTGCATGTCAGTTTTTGATGTTGACCTAGTTCACTTGATATTGAAATTATAATACTATGGTATTTGCTACAGGAGTCTGGTTTGTACAGCTAGGCTTTTGTCTGGTGCATGTTGAGACATATTACAATGAAAACAAATCCCATTTTAAAATGTAATACTTTGTAGAACTACATGATTTGCTTCCCCTTTCCTTGAACTGTGCTAAACCATGAAGATAATTTATAAAAGCAAAATCAATATTTTAACAACTGGTGGGGGGGGGGCTTATATAGACAAATTATTTTATCTTTACAACAGCATGTACATATGAGCACAAATACTGCAATCATGCTCTCAAAAAAACTGTGTACTGTTCACCAAAATGAGAATTTAGACTGCCTGTGACACTGGGCATCTCTTTTGTCCAGCCCTCCTATCCTCTTGCCCTGAAATAATGCCACAAGAGCTGCCTCTACAAAAGTTCCCAGCACACAGGCAATTCTTATTTTCCTTTCATTGTCCCTGTTGGACAACACAAACAAGCAAAAAAGGCTGGAGAGCGCATCATTTCATTTCCATATAGATGAAAAGTGTGCAATGAAATAACTAAGTGTCCATTTGTACACAAGACACAATGGTCTTCATCTTGATGCTTCAGTAGTGTTCAAAGTGCTCTACGAATTACCTGAACAAAACACTAGATAGGATGATATTCCCTGCATTGTAATTCTAAAAGGGCACTAATAGATTTTGTCAGTGTCCGAGCACTTGAGACATGAAAGAGGTTAAAGCAACATGAGAACTGAGATGATAGTCTTGTTCACACCAGATGTCATTATACTTATCCACACTAGTGACCATGTCCACTTCCTTTCGCATCCTGTAATCTTGCTGTATGGAGCATATTGTAAAATTGCAAAGTCTTCCCATACCCATTGAGCATTCATAAAATCTAAATGGCTAAAAGTAACCTTTTATAGCACATGTGACACATATAGCACCTATAAACTTCTGTTTAAAGGAGCTATTTGTAAGTTTTGCTATTGCTGCATAGCCAATGTTATTAACGGCTGTTTACTTACCAGTCAAGAAGACGTTCAGCATCAAACTTCATTCTTTTATTCACCAAGAACTGTTTCCAGAAGTGGAAAGCAACCATTTGTTTTGCGTCTATTTCTGTCACTTCTTTCTTGTACTGAAATTAGAATGCTAACCAGCTAGCCCTGTCACGGTTGGACTCATCCCTTTCCGATACTGAGTCGCTGTAGCATTTAGTCTGCCCTGAAGAAGTAGCGCTAGTGAGGGGCGTATTATAATTTCTGGTCTTGTAAATGCAACACTGCAGTTCTTGGCAAAACTGGTAAGTAAACAGTTGTTAATGGTAAGGTCGGCTATGTGGCAATAGCAAAACTTACAAAAAGCTTGTTTAAGCAAAATTAGAAACAAAATTCTCTGCCAAGACCATCAAGTTGTGCAACCTAATTAGCTAGTGCCCTGTGGTAGCAGTAGATATACCACAGATAAAATGTTAAAATCACTGCTGAAAAATAAATAAGTATCAACTTTCTGTCTGATGTGGCAATGCTCTGTCTTTCAAAACTAATAAACACATGGATAAAGTCACTGAATGATCATGGTGGAGGTTAAAAGAAGCTTTTGTTTTTTGTTGACCAATCCATCCAGCTGACCTCCTTCCTACATGGATATTGGATGCCATCTGACTTCCTTCTTTGCTACTGTTATAATTACTATGCCACTAAAGGGCTTTATCACTTGAATGTTGTCCTATGGCTTCAGATCAGAAAATATCTGTATATTTTGTTTATTTTAGAGAAATGGAGCTCAAAGAATGTGTTTTGGTATTTAATATTTAATATATGAGGGCCAAGACATATCTATCTAAGTCTAGTAGACAAATCTACTAATTGTGTATAAGTATACACCACGTAGAAGAAGCCTGAGTACAGGGATAAGGTTGGAAACACACAAGGAGGCAAGTACTGCAACCAAATAAGCACTAAATTAAAAACCTTGATGTAAATTTGAATGATAATATTTCTCAATCCCAAGGAAACAACACTATGAATTATCGATAAAAGGCATCATCAATTCAGATTACAGAACCACATACAGAGCTCTGATAGATGCAATGATCAAGGTTTATATTTCTTTGATCTGGACAACCCCAGTTCTTTACCAAACCTCTCAAAACCAGTTCTTGGACTTACACACACCAGCATCTCTCATCTTATGATGAAAAAGCTTGTGTGATACACACAGCTAAACAATATTTCACTCCCAGGTTCCAGGTCCCATTTGAAGAGATCACATCGGGACATGAAAGCATTCTTTTTATCCTTACATCCAACCCCACTCATGTTTGCCTGAAGCGTCGATCCTCTGATGGTGGTAAATGAGTTAGAGACAATCCAAGTCTTGGGTAAATGGAGTAGTGAGCTGTTAATGCTGCTCGAGTGGTTGTAACAAAGCACAAGAGAGACATAAAATACAGAAATCAAAAAAAAACACCATACTGTCTTAGACATGTTGGATGATTGGAGATAAGACAACAACAGACAACACATTAGCAAGATGCTCAGAACTGAAGAAAGCCAACATGCGCTACATCCATTACGACTGAACCCTGACCTTACTTCAGTTTTAGTATCAAACTGTTGATAACAGTTGTTAGTCAGTTGTCATAATTATTGTGGCAATGTCTCATTAAGCATCCTGGGATAAATTATGCTAATGTAGCTGTTGAATAACTTTTCTCCTCTCATAAGAGGTTAGTTGTTTTTAATCTCGCCCAATTAGCACATTAAACACAAAGTGCTACAGAACCGAGCAGCACTGGAGCAAATGAGCCCACCAATCTAATTGGGAATTAATGAATGCTTTAAAGTGCTAGCAGCCAGTGCAATTGTAATTCAAAACAAGAGAAAATTAATCACAATAATTTCTGGGAGAGAAAGTTAGCATTAACATAATTGAAGCAGAGAGGATAAAAAGGCCATGGCAGCGTTGGGGAGCACGACTAATCAGTAATCCTCCACAGAGGAAATTGTTTGTTATTCCAATTAATTATCCGCTGTACTTAATCACCTAAATTGCAACTAAAAACAATTTTTTTTTTTTTGCCTTTTTCTCCAGTTTTCATGTCACAGACGATTAACTGTCCAAGGGTATTTGTTGGTGGGTGGGAGAGGTTACTGAAATAGCTGCAAATCTGAGTTCAGATTTTGCTGGGACAAAACAGGATATGTACACTGTTTAAGCTCAGACTTTTCTCATTTGCTTCCCTCAGCTTCACTTCCTAAAGAGTTAGTGCCTTTCACCTTTGTATGGGACACAAGACACAGTTTTACACCCTGAGCTTGTGAACAAATGGCTTGAAAAATTGGAATTCATTGCCAGCAATACAGACTGTTGTATATCCTTTGTGTTTTACAGCCACACATTGCAGGTATGATAGTCCTGAACAAGCACCAACATTTATCCTGGACATGGGCATGATTGTAATGATGCTGGGTGAGAATGTATCTGTTGCTTTCAGAGCATCTGTTGCCAATGCAGGCGCAATGGCATTAGCAGCAAAAAGCCATGGAACATTAACTGCTCCCAACAGAACTTCCAGATGGATTTTGTTCTAATGGCATCATTATACGCTAAATTAAAAGGCGGGTAAATGGAAGTGTAAAAATTTAAATGACTGAAAAAAAAATCTCTCAAGCTTGAGCTGTCTTTAGTGGAGGCCTCCGACAGAGAGATTGGGAGCTGAGCCACGCAATGAGTGTTAATCATACGCGTATATAAAATAATAATGAAGGAATGAATAGTACAGTAGGGTGGCAGTACACATTATACTCTGTTATGTTTAACGCACCAGCTGAGACCGAAATGGCTGCTTTGCAGATGATGTGTTCAGCTTACATTTCACTTGTTAACCTGTTATATACTTTTTAAGTGATTCTCAAGCTAATGTAGTGATTTTATGAAATTATCTTGATCTGTATGTTTTCTTAATATTGGCTTTACATCTTCATTGTTGCCTTTATGCTGTTGAGGAAGGCGACCAAATAAGGAAATATGATGTGTTTTTTAAGTTACATGGGCTATGTATGATCACATCTTCCTTTTGTCTGTCACAAAGTTATTCACAGAAGAAGAAAATCAGGTCACCAAACAGAACATTAATATCCTTAAAAGTTGCCTGTCTCACTCACTTTGTCCTTCCCCTGCAACATAGCAGCAGTGACAGTGGTGAATAGTCCACAGAAACATGAATGCAACACGCAACTGTGAGCCCAGACTTTGGGGTCACCAGGGGTCCTGACCCTGACTGAGACCTTCTGAACTCTGTCTGGGCCTCAACAGACACTCGTGGCCTTAACCTTTACCCTTTGACAAGCTGTTGTGTCCAAAACCATCTACAAGCTCTCTGTGTAGGGTCTGGTCCTTTCCTGGATCGATCAAACACAAGGAATGAACTTTTACTAGGAAAGAGCAAGGTCATCGGCATATAGGGGTCATCACACGACACCTTGCATTGTGCTTCTCATTTTCTTATTTGGAGATTTTTATCATAAATTAGCATTTGTTTTTAATTAAAAAAAGGCAAGTTGTCAGCTGAGAAACAAACAGTCACAGCAAATAACATCCGCTTTTCATAATATCACCGCATTTCTTTGTTCAGATTGCTCTCAGAGAAGAGCTTCAACAGAAGTAATTGAGGCTATGTTTTACACAGGAGGTACAGAGCATTCTGTATTGCTGTGAGAAGGGTCGGCAGCACTCACTGTTGTGAAGAGGGATGAAAGAGAGGGAGTTTGAGCTGCTACCCTCTGACCCGATAATTAAAAAGGAGAGATTCAACAAAACGCCATTATCAAAACAACTCTCCTAAACCCATTTAACATGACTTATTTCCTGAACACATAACAGCTAATGTAACTGAGCAACCCTCTTGGTAATGATTGCTACTAATGTTCATATTGTCTACATTTAGCATGTTTTTTTTGTTTTTTTTGTTTTTTTTTTAATTGTGTGGGCCATTTTTTTACCCACCACTCTTATGTAGACACCTATGATTGCTACCATTCACTCTTCCATGTTTCCAAATAGGCAAATTTCAGCTGCAGTGTTTTCTCTGGACTTTGCATCACAACTCCACTACCACTAACGTTTAAGTGAATTTAACTTTCATGTAAAAGATCATTTTTGAATGATTCTGCCCGTATCTACCTCCTGCTCCTCAGCCCCTTTTGAGTGTCCCTCCACCATGTTTGTCTGCCTTGACAAAAGCTTCATTAGAGAGTCCCAGCCATCTCAGTAATTGGGCCCATTTATTTCAAAGGTACATTTAATGGTGTCTCTTATTTTTTCAGCAGCGTGCAGAGGATTAAAGTAGATCACAATGCCGCTTTTCTCATGGTTCTATTTTCTTCATTTTAGAGGTAGTCAATTATTAAATTATTTTCACTTTTTCTTTCATCTGCAGCATACAATAAATTGTACGGACCTCTTTAGTTAATGGTGGCAGTGGCAGTGGGTGTCCATGTGCGTGAGTGTGTGCACGCCCATGTGCACTGAATGCATGTGGGTGAGCATGCGTACTCGTGTGCCTGTATTTGTCCATGGCATTTAGTGTGTCTTCATGTACTAAATATGTGCTGTTTTCTTATGCGAGTGTCTACTGGATGTTTGTGTGACATTGTGCATTTTCCATCTGTATCTTGCACATTTACTTCTGTGTGTGTGTGTGTGTGTGTGTGTGTGTGTGTGTGTGTGTGTTTTTTAAAGGGCATTTCCATATCTACTGTTCACACTGCAGCAGAAGGGGGTCATGCCAGACACCCTCAATCCTTTTATTACACACCCCAAAACATCAAAAGACACGTAAGCAACCAAGGTGGAGAGAAATTACTTTGTGTGTGATTTCTCTGCCTCTGACTCTCATGTCAGCTCTCCCCTTTATGTCAGTAATTGTGGGTGATTATTTTAACTGTGAAAAGGGTAGCAGGTAATAGAGGCTGATTAAATCCAATGGACAGCAGCCCAGACAACCCTTAAGACACAGCCATGTAATAATAGTGAGAGCCAGCATCACCTACACAGCCCGTCCACTCACCTTATTTTCCGTGACATGAGGCCAGATGCAATTTAATGCATTTATTGTGGTGTTGGTCCCTATATTGACAGCTGTAAACAGTTGTGGTTAAATTGAATCTTGTAGCCGTGCCATGGGTCTCTATGGTAAAGCTTATGTTACAGTGACAAAATGTGCTCCAAAATGAAAAGAATGCAGACACACACACACACACACACACACCCACACACACATACAGGGAGATGATATACTATCATTTGGCAACCACGGGCTGACACAACAGGGATTAGTGTCAGAGCTGAGATCTTTCTTTCTAAAAATCTAATATCAAAACTGTTACTGCCAAGAAGCATGAACTCCTCATTTTTCATTCCTGAACAAGACACCTTGTAATCTCAACTGGAGATATCCAGTTAAAAGGCCTGTTGGAACAAGAGCAATACAGTCATACCAGATAACTAAATAACACCTTCATGCAAACTGCTAATGATGTGCTAATTTGCTTATCTTATTCACAGTACACAGTGAAACAAATGTGATAAAAACATGTCATTGTTTATACAAGTACTTAATATTAAACACTTGAAGAGTATGAATTAATGACAAATTAATGACAAGTGCTTTATGATTGTTGTGAGTATAGTTTTATGCAAAGTTTTATATGCAGGTATCTTAGGCTTGCAGTTAAATTTCTTGCAAAGCATTTCATTTATGTTCATAGACACAGTGTAAAGTGTCATAAAATTCCCAAAGTCTTGAATTAGGGGCTTTCTAAAGGTGAACCAAAAAGGCAAAAAGGCAATACTTCAGCTGAACATCATGTGAAAGTCCACACGAAAATGACCTTTTGTGTGAATGGACAGTTGAAATGCTTTACTGCATTGTTGGTCACAGGGCTTAAAATAAATAGCAGTTTCCTCTAAAATCAACAATCTGTATAATCCCTCTCAGTCCTCAGTTGTTGCTTTTTTCAAGTATGAATTTCCAAAGTCAAAAAACAGAAATGAGTTTTGTCTCAACTCTAACATAGTGATATTTTATACCATGTTGTATCCTCTCTTGCAAAAGTTTTACACCTGAACAGTGAAAATTCAGTCTCATTGCCTGAAGTTACTTCCGAAACGTGGGTGACTTTTTATTTAGAAAAACTCTCCAGAAATTAAATCACCATCTACTGAGTTTGGAGCGAATTCTAAATGCGATCTTTATTGATGAACGGGGCTGGTTGAACAGGCCACGAGCACAAAGAAGTCAGTCTGTTGGTGGTGGTGTCAAGGCTGATATAAATCACGTCTCCTCCATGTTATTAACTTTTGGAGCTATAGGGAGGTTAGGAGTGAGGCTGCTACAGGAACATCCCCTACAGAGACCCTTGGTGGATGGGGGACTTTACACCAAGTAAACAACTCTCCCTGCCCAGAGGGCAGCACCAACAATAACCCATCCATTACAAAGAGTAGAGAAAGAAAGGAGGGTGGGAAACAAGGAAGGGAAAGAAACAACAAACATTTATTTACTGTCGCTGTTGTCACTTTTTCAGTCATTTTTTTCATGATTTACGATTTGCTCGGAGAAGCTTGAGGTGAATTGATTGGGTCAGGTGAATTTAAGAAAGAGGCATTGGTCATGGTATGGAAACAGCTGAGAAGCTCATTTTAGAATATACAAAAGCATAAGAGGTTAGACTTTGATCATATTACATGACTATGTGAAAAGCCACTTTGTCAAAAGCTTGCACCACTAGCATACAATGAACAAAAGAAAAGTGCATGTTAATATCACAGGTATTTCCTAGAAAGTAAAGACAGCATCAAAAACACCTACTTAATATAAATATGAATGCTTGTACAAGAACATCTAACCACAGCTATCATTACAGAGAGGAAAAAGGCACCTTGGAAATAAACTTATTGTTATTTGGAAAACAAAACCCCAAAGAATTCCTCAATCAAACACAAATCTTGCCATTCATGAAGGAGAAGCACCTGTCATCTCCCTGGCTCTTGTGGGTTACGAATTATGTCTTGGCTCCATGTGGCTTGTGCGATAATGGGAGTCTGATTATTTTAACTACTGCTGTTCACCAACCACCTCACCTGGGAAGGATAAACTCACATTCCAGAGATGTCTGTAGATGTGCCGCAACTTCTCCAAATAGCTTGAAAACCACTGTGATATTTCATGTCACAGAATATTCATTGGTCTTTAAAACCACTTGTTCCTTGGCGAGAATGAATAGAACAAACTAAAATTGTATAAAACAACCACACATGTACATTCATATACGAACAATAACATCGAACTGTGGTAGTTTTTACTCTACTCACTGAAAAGACTTTGATCCTTTGGTCATGTCCATGGCAAGTACTGTATGAATGAACAGATTTAGTTATGTTGGGTCTGGTGGTACAGAGCATGTCTGGGATGGAAAGTACAGTATAAGGTAACCTCTTCTAGCTATGAGCTCACCTGGATAAAGTGACCTGATACAGGATGTATTGTCTTTGCCTTCAAAGGCCAAAGTAACTTTTTTTATTTCTGATTTAAGATGGTATCTAGATTAGGACTCATGCTGTGTCTCAAATCAAATACTTCAGTCAGTACACTTACACTGTGTACACAGTATACTCACTGATGTAGTGTGTGAATTCTGACGGGGTAGTGTTGTAGTTGTCCTGAATCCTGCTCTCACCAGAAATGACAATCGCAACATGTGACTGCAATTGTCACTGGCCAAAATATCTGCTGACGTTTTGCTCACTTCACTTGAAAATACGAGTTTTACTTTCAGTCGCTGTTTTCACAAGTTTGAAAATATGTTGGTGGTCCCTCCCCTTCCGCTACATAGCCAAGATGGCGACCGTTGACGGTGGGAAGTGTTAAGCATCCATAGTCAATTTTTTTTGACAGTTTTGAGTGCACCATCTAGTGCACTGCATGTTGCTGTACTTACTTAAAATAGCAAGTGTGAGTATGGAAGAACACAAATTGATACACAGCAATCAGACTTGTAGCATTTTTAGCCCCGCTAGTGGTATGGCTCTAGGAATGACAATGTTGACCTGCCAGTCCACCGCTCTGCTTCAGCCTGAAATCTGTGAACATCTAGTGGATGAAATCTTGGTCTGATGTTCATGGTTCTCTGATGATGAATTCTATTGACTCTAATGACCCGCTGACTTTTTCTCTAGCGCCACCACAAGGTTTTTTGTAGACACATTCAAGGCCACCTCAGGATTAACTGTAATCATTTTCTCCATCTCTTACCAGCAAAATACCAGCAAAATGAATGACATCCTCCTCACCCTCAGCTTGTGTTTACTGCTAATTAGTAAACGTTTGCATGCAAACATGCTAAACTAAAATGTTGAACATGGTACACATTATACCTGCTTAGTATTAGCATGTTGGTATTGTCATTTTGAGTATAGTAGCATGGTGAAGTTGGGATTTAGCTCAAAGCACAACCTCACAGTGCTGCTAAAATGGTTCTAGACTGTTAAGACCAGATGTTCTAAGGATTTTTCTTCAGTTTTTCAAACATAGATGTAATGCATTCTGCTCCAAGCACGTTGTATGTAGCAAACAGTCTTTATGTAGCGCAATTAATGGAAGGAGGTTGGTTCACATAATTATCCACATTACTGCAACTGTCAATTTTCTGGGGAAAAATCTGCGCCTCTGAAAAGCAGGTGTAAACATGTTTATATTCATCAAATATGAATTTGAACTTAACCATCAATGATGTAAAATAGTACAGACTGAAACTAAACTTTTCTTTGTTTTGTTAAAATGTTGAAGTGAGAGTTTGGCTATAATTTTGTCAGTATCAATTTTTATATCAATACCATCTCTACCTGCTCCGTCCATCTCCTTCTCCCTCTCTCTCTCTTCTGATTGCACCGCTGTGTGTACATGGTGGATATTTTGTGCATCTTTGATTTCTCATATGTGTTATCTCCTTTTTGTTAACCATATTTATTGCCTCCTAATGTATTACGAATTAGATATAAGCTAAATATTATAATATAGTAGTTTTAGCTTTTAGGCGTTGAGCCACAGACATAGTAAATATTTTGTAATCAAGATCACTATGTTGTGATTACTTTTCTGATCTTAGTGATCACATAGAATTCCTTCCTCTGAAATGTGGCCATGAGCTCTCCTTCACTCGCAGTCTTGGAAGTCAGGTACTGCCCACTTGGTCTTAGTCTTGGCCGTTAGCCGTTAGTCTTGTTACTTCTTTTATCGATAGTATCTCATGCATTCTTTAAAAAAAAAGAACAGAGAAAGGGGAAAAAGTAATAAACAAAATAGAACAATAGTATGGGGAACTAGAGGTGAATGGAGCTATCGTACTGGCGTGGTTTTAGTCTAATGTGTTTTACTGCAAACAGTAGAGCTACAACTGTTGTAAAATTGTTATTATTACAACACACAGCAACAATGTTACAAACAAGGTGACATTGCTTGTATCATAAGACAGATTTTAAAGTTAAGATGACTTTTCAGGATTACTTTATTTTATTTCTTTTTTCTTTTTTTTCATTTTTGTGGACTGAAGACAATTGAGCAATGAGCCGAAGTTGCAGTGAGAATTGGAAAAGTAAAGGTAGAATGGCACTGGGGAGAGAAGGAATGGAAAGAAGAGGTACAGCAAGTGATTATTGAGAAGACAAAGACCCCGCTGTCTTGGGCCTGACAGCAGCCTCTACATCAGGTGCCCCCCATCCCTCCCTCTCCATCCATCCCCAAGCTCGCCATCCAATTCCATCCAGACGAGGGAATTTCCTCCTCCCCACCACCCGCCCATCATCCATTTATCCCTCCATTCATCTCTCTTTCCCCCAACAAATGGAAATAATAACACACAACAACACAACAACCAACAGTTCGCCGTCCCTTCTCCTCTCTCCAACCTCACATCCAAATCTCAGCTCCTCAGGATGACGGGTCTTTTGATCAGACCTCTCAAGTCTGTCCCAATGGGGGAAAGAGATACGTCTGAATCATGCAAAGAATGTAACTGGCAGGTTCTGGTGTGGTCTAGCCATCCTGTCTGCCAGCGAATTCCGTACAGTGCAGGCCAACAGTCGAGACGCCTGCGTTAACGCAAGTATTCAGTGTCGCAGACAAAGATGGTTTCGCATTACGTTAGATTATTCAGACACTTTGAGACAACCGGCCAACTCACAATAGAATTACAGATGAAGCGCTTGCTTATAGAGGTTTACGTTCTCAAGATAAGCAAGGACAGGAGTTGTTGACTGTGTGCCTAAACATTGTCTGGGTCCCTTCCAAGGGACATGAACTAGATGGCTGACTACTCTTACCTGTGGATTTCCCCATGTTTTCAATCACAGCTGGGGCTGTTGTTACTGAATAACGTGTTTGTGAAGCATGAGTCACCTGAGAGACCTTCTTTTTTTTTTTTTGACTCATAAACACTAAGTGTAACAATGTGTATAAGGTGAAAGCAGAAAGCATTTTAGTAGCGATGGTGAACTAATGGCACACGTAATAACTGCTTCTTCATCACCAAGTATGAGTCTAGATGTAGACAGATGTATACGCACTACAGCGTCTAATTTCTTTTGTTCTGGTCTGTTAAGAGTTTGCTCCAAGACAAACACTTTTTCTGTTCTGTAATTTTGTTGGCACAGTTTTCAGGAATATACACTCATCATTCTTGTTGCTGTAGTTTATTTTCCCACGGATCGCTTTACAAATGTGTCCGGTACAGTGATGTGGTTATATTGGATTTTTTGATGATGTGGTTTGAGTTTCTTGTTTTCTTTGTTCACCTCTGGCCATTCTCACTACACTAAATGCTTAATAATGAGTCTTAATCTGGGCAGTCTTCAATGAACTACAGTGTTAAACTTCTACTTAAAAGATATGAATAGTTTATATTATTTACAAATCCTATTGAAAGACCCAAAAAACACTTAGTCTTGATACTTTATAACGTTCCTAGCCTGTAAGTGGCTTCCAAGCACATGTGTTCCTACTGAAGAAATTTTTTTTTTTTTTTTTGCAAATATTACTGAAATAAGAATAAATACTGTGTTTGTTGGAGACTATTATCAGCTGGATATTTGGTGCACTAGTGAGTATGTGCAGCAGCAGGATAGTGTATAAAGCATCAACCCAAAATAGTGTTCATGTTAACAAAGGAACGTGTCACTCAGTGTAACGTTGTGGCTCACTGATACTTTTTTTTGGATGTAGGTGAAAGTAGGTGTTTGGCACAGAGGAATAAGCTGTACCAGGTAATATTTGTTAATAGCAGCAATTCATTGTTGGTTGTGGTCTTTTTATGGGATTTGTTGACAGTAAAAAAAAAAAACAAAAACAAAAAACATACAATACCACCAGAATTATCATTTAAGTAAATATCCTAGTAATAAAGGGTTGCACAGATCACTCCAGTGTATTGCACCTCAGCCACAGGCAATCTGGAGGTAAAAATAAAGTGTTGAGAAAAAGGTGCATTGGGATATCTGTCCCTGCCAGCACCCTCGGGGCACAGACATCGGACACACTTGCGACCCACTGAGCTATGTGCCCTACAGCGTGAAACACAAAGGGAGCAGCACAGGTGATTCTACACATGCTCCTGTCCTGTTTTTTCAACACTTGTACTCTATGTCTCTGTCACCCCGCGCTCCTTAGTGACATCAACCTTTGGCACACTGACAACCTAGTCCGGGTTTCAATTACAGAGCGATAGTGAGCAACTGTCTATAAAGAGTCCATCTTCCACTGGCTTTGATTAGTAAAGTTCATGGTGTTATTCACTGTACTGTAAGTGTCATGAACTGTTCTGTTGCAATCAGTGAAGGCCTTTAGTTGACAGAAAGATGCTTCACAATTCAAGGGGATTTTGGACGGCGGTGTCACTTTCTTCTTCTCTGAATTTAGTTTCAATTGTGCCAATGGACAATACAATGGTCTCTGGAGATATGTGGATAAGAGGTCAGGACCTGAAACTGAGCCTGAAAAGTTTCAGGTGTAGTAATCTTTCACATTTCGTCATCCACTACACCCAAACAAATTCATCTTTAGATCACTGACTTAATTGTCTTAAATGTCTCTTAACAGTTCTTAAAGAAAGCAAGAAAGCAAGAAAGAAAGAAAGAAAGAAAGAAAGAAAAGAAGGAAAAAAGGAAAGAAAAAAATGCGCAGATTGGAGAGCAATATAACAGACAGTTGTTCGACTGACAACTTAACTGGCATTGAGTAATGACACATACTTTGTGTGTGCCGGGATGTGTCATCACCTGCATGTTTGCCATTCAACCCGCACAGCCTTTTCCTTGTTAATTTACACAATAGCTGAACATGAGCATGCATGGGGCCGCAGTTTCACCTGGAGCCAACAGTGCCGAATTACAAGTGAACCCAGGATAGAGAGGTAAAGCCACACCAGTACGGTTTTGAGAAGCAGAGAGTTCAAGGAAGGAAATGTGTTCATGTGTGCATGTGTGTGTTATCATTACAAGTTATGTAGTGCGACATCAAAGTGCAAAGTCAGTGCACCGGGATAGAAATGATCAGGTAATGTTACAGAAAAGGGAGATAAATCACAGCAGTGACCAGAAATGTACATCATTTAGCCTCAGCACTTTATCATTATAATGTCATCATGCATGATATATAACCACATTATACTGCATGATATGGAGTGTCTTTCCAGCCTTTTGTCAGATTTTGGGAAAGACACCATCATAATTTAATCCTGGTTTGGGAATTCCCAGAGTATTTACGGCTATCATTACCGTCTGGGCTCCGTTGTGTGATGAGCTACCTGATGCAAACAGACAAACAGTATGCCTGCACTGACAGCATTAAGGAAACTGAATGAGACACACACATGGGTGGGCTTTACAGGGACTCGCACACAAGAACACACACACACACACACACACACACACACACACACACACACACACACACAGAAGTACATTTTGGTAGTCTATATCACTCACAGTCCACATTCTACTGCATTTTTTGCTCAGAAGCCGTCCTCTCCTACCCACACCTGCACTGCAATACAGCTTAGCATGTAGAGCACTGGAAACCCCTCCACAAACATCAGTTTTCAGCAAAAGTCCCATTAGATGTGTAACGTGCTGTTTGGTGACATGCTCCCTTTGTCTTAATCACCAGATTTGCAAAGTTATGACCTCAATCGCCGTTTCCAACTTTAAAATAGCTCTGCCTTCAGCCCGACTTGGCTAACAGGAAACCATTAAAGCACCAGCAATTACCATTCCCATCCATCCACACAGTCCCTATTTTATTTTAATCTGTTTAAGTGCATTTTCTACGCAAGGTTAAAATATGAATCCCCGCCGCCCCCTCCTCTCCTCGACGAGGCAGGGTTTTTCTGGCTTACTTGAGAGCACAATTTACGACTGATTTAATTTAGCCTCCGCAAACATTTCTAATGACATTAGGCCCAGTGCATATACTGACTGCCTCTCCCTCTTATTCCATTAACTCCTAAATCAGGTTTAAAGACCATACTGATGCTGGATGCTATTATGGGTGATTATCAAAACAACAGACAATGGGGCAAAGTGTTTACTAACTGGTTTAGCCATAATTTTGTGTAACTAGGACAGATGGGAACATTACAAATTACAAATCAATCTTTTCAATAATGAAGGACCTCACAGTGTGCTCACTCGGTCACGTCTATTGTTACATGAACAACACAACATGTACAGTTTGGGCTAAACTATTATTACCTGAATTTTTAATGATGAATGAAATACGTCATAAAAACAGATCCTGGTTTGACTTTGTGCAGAGAGGAACAAAAATAACACCTTCTATTGTATGATCAAGATGATCTCAAAACAAGCTAAATGCTGGACCTTTCTCAGCTGTTATTCATTCATGACTAAAACGTGAAGTGCTCTCTCAGATCACGCCTATTCAGCTTGTTTGACAAGGACTAATGACGGCCGTCCATCTGCATACATGCTTACAGCTGTCTCCCAGCCTCATCCAGGTAATGATTGTGTTATTAACCCTGAACCCTTTTTCAAATTGTTATTAACTGCTGAGGGAGAGAATAGGACTCAAACTGTCTCCGCTCACCTGTCAAAACCTGCCAAAGCACCGCTGAGGATGGTTTGATCCCGCTTCGCTATCAGTCATTGTCAAAGACAGAGCTACGATCACATCCACACACAGAGACGAAATCCTGACTTATTCTTTTGACTGGTGAAATAACATTTTCACGGTCTCATACAGGTTTTTCTCACATCAACAAATAACACTCACATTATCAAAATGCTTCAACTAGACTCCCATCAAATGCTGCATTGAGTTTCTCTTCAATGGATAAGACAGTATAATAGTATAATACAGTATAATAGGGATCCATCACTCACCATTTTGTGTACAACTAGACTACAAAAATGGATGCTTGGATGCTTGGCTGGTGGTTGCACAGTTCAACTTCCTGTGTAGGCTACTGTTTTAGAGTGGCGAAGAAGAATTGATTTCTGGGAAAACTGTTGTTGTATGCGGCCGTGGATATAAAGTTTATTTATAATCACCATTCGCTTTATTTTGTCATGTATTCCGAACATACATAGATGTATAGCAGTAAAAAAATATTTCCAGAGCTCGACACAACATGCAACATTATAGGTAAAAAGGTTGGCCGCTAGAGATAAGGAGTTTTTATTGTTGATCAAAACCAATCAGCTCTTCAAAATATTGAACAAGGTGTCAATTTTGTTGGCATTCATCACTTTACCAAAGAAAATGTCACGTGCTATCACCTAATTGTCTCTTTGCCATCTCTTTCCCATTTGTCAACCTAAATATACAACTGTACAGTTTGCGGCATGCATCAAATACAGTATGTATAAAAAGTGCGTCTATTCTCTCACCAGTTGCATGTAAATACCTTTTCAGTGCAGTGTCTCTGTCTCTGTTTCCTGAAACACTACCTCATTCCAATAAGTATGTGCACCAGACACCAGTAAAAAGTGAATGTGCACCTGACTGTATTTACTGTAAGATATCAGATAAAGAGACAAAAAAGACACAAACTGATAAAAGATTGTGTGGTTCTGTGTGTGTGGATCTGAAGGGTTAGGGGTGAGATGCACAGCCGCGGGTTAGACAGGACCTTGTGGCCTCTCCGAGTGATAGATATGCTAATACCCTCCATTCACTCCACTTCACTCCCTTTATTTCCCCCAATTAAAGCAAACGCCAGTGAAACTGTAATTAAGCTGTGTCCAGGCAAAAGACTGCCTGCTGCTTTTAATGAAGCACCATTGATTCTCCCTTTATTTGCTATTGGTCTCCCTATAACATCCACAGGCCTGAAATAAATGGAAGTTAAAAGTGCAGCTCTTCCCATCCAGGTTGTACATTGTAGCGGACTGTTTAATTAAAAAACAGAGAGACAATTGCTCTGTGCACATACAGCATTAGGGGTCGTATCATGTGTGTATGTACGTTTGCATCGCTCACGTCTGTGTGTATGTGTGTGGCTGCAAATCACGAACCAGCTGGTCTGTGGGCTAATGAGCAGAACTACTGTTTCCCTCTCTCAAGTCTGAATGGATGAGAGCTACACAAGTTTCCAAACAAAAGCAAAGCAGACTCTCTTATTTGTGAAACAGAGATGACCTCCTGTAATCAATACCTTACAATTTGAAAAAATGCTGAAACCAATTAGCCAGATTGAGCTATTGCTGAGGGCAAAATTGGTCTGATTGGAAGTCCAATATGGGCACAATTAAAGATAAAAGGTTTGGTCAGGCGGAAGGATGGAGTCAAACTGTCAATTGACTAGAATCACAGCTGGGGATACTCTGCAGCCATTGTGGAGCTAAACTTCCCATAAATTAAAAAGAATTCCAGTCTGAATGTTACAGAGAACTTATTGAGAAATAAAAGTTTTGTTGCTCCATGTTGCAATGCTGGTGATAAAGCACAGTTTTAGCAGCAAAACTAGTAACTTAAACCAGGAATAACATGCTCTTTGTGGTAGTTTAAAGTGCATATATAACTATCATTTTCATTTTTCATCAGTTATGTTGGCCATATGATGATGTCTTGATTTTTTATAAATTAAAATGATTACTATAATAAGATGAAAATCAAGCTGTTTTTTTTAGTTTGAAACCATATTTTGATACAAGAAATGACCAAAAGTAATGTATATTTTCTGCTGAGTCATGAGTCTGCAGTAATTTGTTCTTTTTCCATCTCTCCCGACAAAACATTTCTTTTCCTTGTCTACTTCCACATGACAGCTTTTTGTTGCAGCAGGTAGATACTTGTGTCAGCTTGACTTGAAAAGATGTCTAAGAGAGGAGTCACAGTGAACTTCAAACCTTTTTCTTCGTTGTTGTCAAATTAGATAAGGTAATATAACTGAATGTGTGGATTGATTGAAAGAACTTGCTCACATCTGGTGGGGGCATTCAAGCGCCGGTCAAAAACCAAGACGATATGGATTAAATAACAGCAACCAATTTAATACTAGTTACCAAATTCACATAATCCCATGTTTGCTTATTGTCTACTGATTTGGGAAAATGCAAATGGAAGTGCATTCAAAAACATAAAGGCATTAAACCAGTTGTTAACAATATTTCCATTGGCAAACAGCATTGCAATTTAAAAGTAGTGTTGGCAGCAATGCATCTTTGTTGCTAGATTTGGGGACTTTTAAAACCCTTTATTGACTGCAAATTCAGCAGCATTACAGTCATTAACTACTCTCCCTGCTCTTGCTCTGTGAACCTGCAGTTCTTCCTGTTTGATGTGGCAGCAAAACAGCCAGAGTAAAACATGAATGAACTGCAGATGTGCAAGCCAGCATTCCTAACTGCCAATCAACGTCTTTTATTTTGTCATAATATGCACTACTACTTTATGTAACATAACACCATTTAACTTAATTAACAATCAGTTGGTCTTCTGTAGCCCAAACAACAGCTAACTGCAAGTAGATGTAGATGGGCAGTATCAATAAAAGTTAGTTATAGAGTTAAAGTCTGTTCAATTTAGGTTGACTTGAAGTTTTTTTTAAACAAACGAGCCATCTGCTTTAAATGTGACAAGACAGTACATTGTATGTGTGGCTTTCAACCAGTACACCACCTGGTTTTCATACCAGTCAAAATAAGCATACTCTCACAGTAACTTTTGGTTTTGTAAATGTGTAAATGCTTTGACTACATATTTCAATAGTATTACTTCCATTGACATCACAAATTCTTCCTTCCACACACATCTGGATATGCAAATCACTCTTACTCAAAAGATGCAAATGAACACATGTAGTAACTTTCTGTTTCAGGTTGATCTGCCACAGGGTCCATTGTATGTCTCTATCTATGAGGTACAGGAACCTGCTGTAGCTACATTCAGTGTAAAGCTTCATTACATTTACTCATTTGGCAGAAGCTTTTATCTAAAGCCACTTACAAGTGAGGAACAACAGTAAAGCTTCAGTGCAGTAGGAGACCTTGAAGTACTAAATCTGTTCAATAAGACAAAGTGCAAGGAGATCAGCTAAAGAACTGCACTGATAGTACATGTGCTAGTTAGGCATGCAGACTGCCCCCCCCCTTTGTATTTTTTTGTGTCTTATATTTTAGTAGTTTTTGTGTCTAAACCTTACCAACCAAAAGGATTAAAAAACAGTTTTTGAGGGCCTTGAAAATTGATCTTGTCCTGCGATAGGATCAGGAAAAGCTTATGTGTTGTTCTGGCGGGCAGTTACTGTACAAACAGCACATTATGTCGTTTAATCTGGAGGACTTGATGGAGACATACAAATCTGTGATCCAAAATAAGTGAGCAGATTATCCATTGCTGCAGAAAGACTCCCTGAAGCCCTCAAAAGTACAGATCTTGTGCAGCTACAAGCAAATTACTTTTCAAATCCAAATACCACTCTCAATTTCCACGTATTTTTCTCTGCTCGGACAAAAGTAATGAAGTGTGAATGTGGAAGATACATGCAGAGAGTGCTTTCACCATTCTTTTTCTTTTTTTTCTTTCTTTCTTTCATTTTTTTTTTTATTCAGTCAACTGGCATGTTAATGAGGCCAATATTAAAAACACATTTCTCAATACACCAGCCTGTGTATAGCATTGTAATGGGTATCACATCAGAATTGAAGGCACATTAGTTTAAATGCAGTGCAGAAGCTTCTTGCTCGTGCCTCCTATGCCTGAAATGTGCACTGAAATCACCCCAAACGAATATCACCCTCTAATGGATTAATAGGAAGATTTGATAAAAAGCTATTATGAAGAGTAAACCAACAACAAAGAAAGATCAGGATGGTGGTGGGAAAAGGGAGAGAGAAAAAAACTGATTGGTGCACCAAGCTTAATGGTTTTCCACCTTGGGGAAAGAATAATTTAAACACATATATTGTAGTCTTATTGAGTACATTTTGTCTCGCTCACCACAGAAAATGGTTCCAGCCTTCTTTTTTTTTTACTTTGGAAACAAAAGCTGCACAAAGGAACGGAAACATTTGAAAGCCCGGCATCATATCTGCAGAAGACACCATCAACAAGCTCAAAATGATGCCCCCCTCCCTCTTCTCCCATCATTCTTCTTCCTCCATTTCCCCAGCCCCTTGTTTCCCATTTTCTCTCTACCAAATAACCAACCTCATCATATAATAAAAAGCGCAAGTAGTTAATGTAAATGTCGTCCTGTGAGCCTGTCTTTCTTTACAACAGTGTAAACTGGTTTGGGTACTGGCCAATATGAAGGATGTCACTGATAAGTAAAATTAACAAGCTTAATCCAAATGCAAACCTCTGGAGATAGATATGAAATGCATCTTCAATAACAAGAGGCTGATAATGTACTTCTCTTTCCCTGCCAAACCACCCACTCCTCCCCTCCTCCTCCGCTGTTTTTTCCTCCTTCCCCTCTTTTCATCCTCCCTAACAGATCTTCCGATAAATTAACTGCTTTTTAGTTTGCAGCTCCGGTCCCCATTAATCCATATGGGGAGAAGTGTAGTCAAGTTACACTAGAGAGAAGAGAACTGGTACATTTTAGCGATGCAATTAGGGCCCATTAGTCTTGGCTTTAATTAGAAGGCTGGAGCGTTGATATTTCAAGTGCTGGTTTGTGCTGGTGTTGTGTTTCCCCGCAGCGTCCCTCGTCTCCGTCCTGCAGTAGGAGTCTGTCTGGCGCGTGTACCATTTTCTGCTTTTCTGGTGCTGTTTCTATTCTGAATCTGCTATACAGTGTGAAGTTCTGACTTTTCAGCTGAGTGTCAGCTTTAAAAAGCAGAGAGATAACATGTCTAATAAAGGGAGAAGACAGGGAAAACCTAAGGGGAATGGGTGGTTAAGGGGGGGGGGGCATTAGAGGAAATTAGAGGTGTTAATATGCCAAAAGGGAGAATTAAAAAAAAACTGCAGGAGAGAGGATGAGAGCCAGAGAGCGAGAGAGAGAAAAAAAGTGAGTGAGAGATGAGTGAGTTTGAACCTGAAGCCTCAAAGTCAAATTGATCTGCTTGAGGTGCCACATTTAATTGTTAGCCAACAGACAGACATGACATCTTAGCTCCGCTGCTCACTCCCCGGCCACATTAGCCGACCGCACCGCTTCATGTTCACAGAGTGGAGGCAGACTGTCTGGAGGAGGAGCAACACTCACCATCCCTCCATCCTCCTTCCATCCTGACTCATCACTGCTCCTCTGACTCTCAGCCCACAGCAGCAGCAGCAGCAGCAGCAGCAGCAGGGACAACAGGAAAGGTCACTGCAGACCACAATTCATGGGGCAGAATTGACATTTCTGTCTTGGTTTATATGGCACACTGTCAAATTCACATATAAAGATGTAAAATCTTATTGTAAAAAATGAAAAGAGAGAAATGCGTAGCTACTCCTCTGCATGATGAAAGATCATGTAGCGTTTAAATTAAACCATCAAGTGAATTTTTCGACTCTGGCCTGTACCTCCCACTACTCCACTTGTTCACTTTGCCAGGAACAGTTTATTAAAAACAACTGAGCTCATTATAGCCAATTAAGTCATGATTCATCTGTCTAGATAAACAAGCGGTGGCATGGCATTAATGTGATAAGCAGTGTGTTTAGACTTCAACGTGCACACGTTACCACACACACACACACACACACACACACACACACACACACACACATTAAAACAAATACTTATTGTGCAGCTATGAACAGTATAAAAAAATAAAATAGTCAAAATTACTGCTTCAGTCATATTTATGCTCTGTTTGGTTATAATTTAGCCTACTGACTGTTTCAAGTGGAAAGGTGATACTATGTTATAACTTTGTATTAAAATAGCCAGCTATCACAAATGCATAGACTGATATACTTCACACCCTATGCTGAAACAGTAAGAGCAAACATATTCAGCTCATGCTTAGAAAGGATCATAGTGCCAGTGCCAGCTATTACTATTTTAGATGTAAAGCTCTTTGTAATTACCTTGGAAGATGTTTTGTTTCAAACACGCTTATCATTGTGCACGAGTTGAACTCTAGAGGACAAATGTCTTTGAAATCAAATAGTAAAAACAGTAAAGTTGTGTTGTGTTTCATCTGCAGCTAAAGAAAATGAATATTCATACTGTATTTTAAGGTACATTTTTTGAACAGTACTTATGGTAAGTGTTGCTGCAAAATTTTACTAAAGAGGTATCCTTAAATATAGTTAATTCACTAATTAATATTAATTATGTTAATTAATATTAATTAACTGCAGTTAGCCTACTTCTTTGTTATTAATTAACTGCAATATTAATCTCTTGAAACTCTACTTATATATTCCTAGTTATTATCGGTGGGGTTGCATTACATTTATGTGTTGTTAGTGGTCAATAATAAGGTTAATATACAACTAATGTAACACTTGACTAAACGTGAATATCAAATACTGAATAATTAACCTGTTAGTCATGCGCTGTTAACACATCCACCAAAGTACTAAGCAGTCTGTATAAAGCTGAAATGTATATGACATCTGATTCACACTGCAGAACCTGTTCTGTCTGCACAAGCATCCAGCTATAACTGAAGTTATTAGATTCTGCACTCAGACAACAAATCTGTAACCTTTCAAGATTACAACATACCCTTGACACTTCCTTATCGCCCCATCTAAAGCTAACTACTTTCCCATAGTGGTTTTATCTTTCCTCTGAATATGTTGTACAATCTAATCAGACTTCCACAGGTCGCCCGGCAGCATTAGACTGTCAGCCGCTTCCCTGTCGCAGCCTTCATGTTGACAGGCCAAGACGAGGCCCCAGGGGGCGAGGGAACACAAACAACAAGAATCCATGGTGTCTCGACATCTGTGTGTGTACGAGTGTGTGTATGTTTTTTTTTTTTAAACCTACGAGGTAAAAACTGGTTTGTCATGTTGACAGAGAAACTAGTGAAGAACATCGTTGATGAAGTCATGATCCCAGCTGTCAGTTGTAAATACATTCCAACCATAATAATGAGTGTGTTAACAAAGTTTCCAATTACAGCAACACTGGAAAAGCCAACGTTTCATTAGCCATCTAATAAGGCAGTGTAGTGTAAAAACAAAAAAATGTGTCAGAGTCGGGAGCGTGACTGTATCCATTTTTCAGCCAGTGAATCTTTGGCAGCTCGGAGTGAGGCTGAGACCAGAGCTCCTTCATGTCTCTGTCTGTTTACAGGGCAAGCAAATCAAAGATGCGTCTCATTTCAGAGGCTGTAAAAGTGCGCCTGGGGATGGATCAGGTGTCTCTGATACACCCAATCCTCCCTGAGCAGCCTCTACTTACAGGCTACTAATCCATGTATCCTCCAAATGAACACTGCAAACAAGCAGTGTAATTAAGTGTTCTCAGGAATAAAGTGTGTTATCAGTCCGAGTAATCTTAAATATGTCTTTCCTGGTCGTCACAGCAGGATAGTCTGCTAGTACTGGTTGGAAGAAGGTTGCATTCCAGTCTTATTAAAATCTTAGCTGCATCAGGCTCAATATCTATTCTGATTTCTCAACCAACAACACCAAATATTGCAATAAAAATTGTAAATGGCTGAACCTGAAAGATTTGTGAGTTTACCAGCTATGACATTTTAAACTTTCCACTGCAACAGTAACACAAACAGGGCATATCACTTTATTATATGCAGCTTTCTTAGTGCTTTTAATGCATCATAGCTATGGGTTTTTCCCCCTTATTGTATGGGGAAAAAAAGAAAATCAATTGAGGTTTTCTGTTGAGTTTTTCCTTGCAATATTTTGTTTCTTGTGGCGTATTTGTTTCCTGAGTGGTCACAAGTAAAGCCCATCTAATCGAAACATCAATTTATTATCTGAAAGTGCTTGTTCAAAAAAAAAAAAAAAAAAAAGCGCTACATTTTTTACTGGAAATTTCACAGCCTCACATCCGCTGCGGCATGACTCCAACAAGCTGCGTGAAATGAAATATGACTTAATGTTTTCGATTGCACTTTCAGTCATCAAAGTTCTCTGGGATTTCATTTCTGTTTCTGTTGCAGTAAGTGTAGGAGCTGTTAGCTTGTCTCTAGCTGAGGGATTTAAAGTCACAGAGTGGACGTGTCGGCTGACTGGATGAGACAGAAGCAGTCCGGGCCGGGTGTCTGGGGCATACATCTCTTGACATTTATCCCCTTTGGTTTGCATTTTCTTCTCCCAAAGATGGCAGGGTGGGAAACAGCAGCATGGACAGAACCCATTACCAACAGCCAAACGGCCTCCATTTACAAATATTTTTTTGTAAATACTATATCATGTTCTTAACACAGCAGGTCCCCTGGGCTGTGCAAAGAGCCCAGTGAGAGTATGGGTGGATGTCAGTCTTGAGGCCTGTATTGAACCGCAAGCATCTGGAGGTTGGAGGTGTCTGTCCCATGTTCATGAGGGCAGAGAGCCTCCATGGATAAAGTCCTGGGGGATCCTGCCTTCTGCTGCTTTAAGAGATTAAGAGACACAGGCAAGGTCTCCCCCCAACACACACACACACACACACACCACTGCGACCACATGGACACAAGCATATACGCACATTATACACACAACACGTGGCGGCTCTCTTTTTCTCCATCCTTTTACCCACCCCCCACCCCCCACCCTCTCATGGACACACATGGTCTCCCACACCACCCACATACACACACACACACAGCCGCACACTCCCCCCTCCTGATTAGCTCATAATGGACGACTGATGTCCCAGAGACCCTCGGGACCTCCCTAGGGAGCCCTCCAACTCTGACCCCTATCTCCACCCTGCACTCCACCTTCTTAAAACACACTAAATAATCTTTCATTTGACAGGGACTTGAATGAAATTCAGCTTAGAGCTGCATCATTTGCCCTGGACAATAGAATATTGATAAATGAATCATTGTCGTGCAAGATTTTTTTTTTTTTTTTTTACGACTAGAGTGAAGGAGATGCAGGTTGTTGTGGGCAGATCATGTGCCTGTTTTACAGTTATTATTCCATTTTGTTCCATGATTATGTTGCTGCTATTGTGCATCCATTTGACAATTCAAGTGAGTTTTTCATCAGTATTGGCTGTGCTGTAAAATGCGCATTAGTCACCACCAGCTCAGGGTAAAAGACTTGAATATCAGTTAAAATTATGGGCTAAGTTCAGATTATTCCATGTTGTAAATGTGACATTTTCATGCATGATCCCATGTATGCATGTATGTTCATCTGTAAATCCACAAAGGCAAAAAAACAACAACAACATGTATTCATAAACCTTGGGCAACTGGTTCTATGCCACCATGGAGGCAATATCCATCAGATTCATCAGAACAGGCAATTAATCACCTCACTCTAAAATAAACAAAACAAGGATCCTAAACATGCTCCTATTAAATCAGCAAGCGGGACTGGATGGCTGCTTTTAGATGCAACATTTACATGTAATTATCTTCTTATATAATTAAGTGCATTCATTTAACAAGCATCTTGCTAGTGGGCCACATTGCTTACCCAAACAAGCGGCGGGCAGCCCAGAACGCTGAGTGAGTGAGTAATTAGAGCTCAGCATGCTGGTGTTAATGGTAGTGATCTAAAAAATCATCGCCAGACAGAGAGAGGGAGGGAGGGAGTGAAGGAGTGAAGGAGGCAAGGAGGCAGAGAAGGAAAGGAGGCCAGATGAGGAAAAGGTGAGACAGAAAGAAAACTTCAGAATGTTTAGTATATGGAGGTAAAGGGGCAGTATATATGAAATAGCTGAGTGGGTGTAGTTATTGAATTCTTGGTTTGATGACTTCTAATTTCAGCACCATTGAAATTAATATCTCTCAACGTGAAGCTGCATTTTTCCAATTAAGTTATTATACGCTGCACCAACCTGAGCAAACACACTGAACCTTAACACTTAACATCTCAAATTGCAACACAAACAAATAGACTTTGAGTACTGATGTCTTCAGCTGCAATCACTGATAAAAGTAATAAAATAATGACCTAGAATGAAGACTTGGATATCATTTAAGAAGATGCCATTACGTTTACACATACTGATTTGGCTCCTTAAAGGAACAGTTCAACGTTTTGGGGAAAACCATTTCCTTCTGAACAACCTAGTCTGCTAGAAATGTCAATTTAAAACAAGCTCTGTGATTAAAGTTAGTAAAAGATCATGGTTTCAGTTAAATAATGATAAACATATTGTGTGTCAAGTCACTTTGGACATTTTCTTTAAAAATAAACCCGACCACAATCTTTCCCTAACCTTTACTAAGTTTGCCTTCAACATTTTTGCAACTTGCCTGATAAGATAACATTTCCTCATTATGATAATAGGGAACAACACTCATTTTTACATTGTTCTTTTGAACCGACAGAAAACATGATATAATTTGTGAACTTCAGAGGAGCTGGCTTCCCCCTGATTTCAGTCTTCATGCTAAGCTAAGCTAAGTTAACCATCAGTGGTATCGATATTCTCATCTAGCTCTCGGCAAGAAAACAAATACACATATTTCCCAAAATGTTGAACTATTCCTTTAAGAATTGAAGTGACTGAGAGATATTTGTAATCAAAAAAAAAAAAACAAACAAGGCCATACCGGTTACTACAGAGTGTTAATGGCCTGTGTGCACATAGGCGTGTTTTGCATGACCTGTTATAGTGATACAGCTATTCAAAGCCATTCAGAGTGACAAGTGTGTGTTTTACTGATGTTAGCGCTGACACCATGACACCGAGGTCCGCCCTCAGTTCAACCAAACACTTTTTCTTTGATTCCATACAGCACAGCCATGAGCTCATCCAGCCTGAGGCCATGGGGGGACAAGAGAGTGAACTTTGTCACACTCTACTCTGCAATATCACTTACTTATATGTCTGGGAGTGTAATGCATAGGCATGTTTGACTCCAGGTGTATTTTCAAATCAAAAATTTAACAACACAGGTACATACAGAGTTGAAGATTTGTAGTAGAATACAAATGAGGATGATTTTGGGGCTGTGGATGGTTGATAAGGCTTTATTTTGCCCTCAAATTAATTGCTATTTAGAATACTTACATTGCATTATATTACTCCAACAGAAGAAATGCATGAATGTCATCAATATTTTATCAATATTTACAAAATCTATATAACTAAAGAACATTTTTGGCTCCCCAAAATCTTTAGAAATCCAACCACTTGCTCTCCAGGTCTTAGCCTGCAGCTCCACATCACAACAATGGATAACAGCCTTCACATGTCATGTCAAACCACAATCCTTTCAGTGCTCACCCCGCTCTGTCAACCCCGTCACAACCTGGCCACATAACCCTCCTAATTCCACACATAAAATCCCAAATACCCACAAAGTCAACACCATTGTTCGTTTAATATTGGTCTTTAAGAGTACCCAGGTGGAACCCACAATACAACCGGGCCAGCTCGGGTTCAAAGAGCCACATTGAATGTCTGCCAAAGTTCCTCACAGCGCCGATTGCAACAGCTTATAGTGAAATTATGATACAAACTATGCAGCAAGTGAGTAAGGAATATCAGGTCCCTTTGTCCTGGCGCTTTCTATGGAGTTCAATAAACACTTATGCACTCTAAAGGACTCAAGCTCAATAAGGGACAATGGCTCCCCTCAGAACTCGACACCAGACCTTTAACAATACAAAAATACTGTATCCTCCAAAGACTAATTGATGTTGCTCGCCTTTTGATAAGTCAGAGGGAGGCAGACGTAATAGTAAAGAATATACGCTCTGCTTTTGATAGCCCGTAACCTGAGTAACTGGAGTACAAAGAGGGAGAGACAACAAAAATGCTCCGTTTTTGGTTGCTTATCACTAAAGCCATGATCATTTGTGTTTTCAGGGCAACAAGAGTGTAATTTGAATAGGGACAGACTTTAAAAGGGGAATCGCCACTGTGTGCTTGGAGGACTTGGAACCGTCGGCCACTGGCCTGTGAGCATATTGGTTATTGATATTCTCTCTCTGTGTCACACACACTGCATCTGGCCTCTGAATACAACGGCTGAAAAAGCCCTCAAAGCCAGGGGGAAACAAATACATTTACACTTTTTTCTTTGGCAGCCGGAGCTGGCAGCTGAAATTGGTGGCTGTACGACCTGACAACTTGGCTGCAGTGCCATCTACTGGTGGCAGACTCCAAGGCTGAGATAACCACACTCGGGAAGCAGGATGTGGATGGAAACAACAGTAGAAAGAGCAAAAGGATTCATACTTAATCTGAACAGGTTTCAGATTTTAATGTTATATCTGAATCTGTCTTTTTTTTTTTTGTCTCTCATGACCAACCTGCATTAAAAGGTAACACTCATTCAAAAGCAAAAAGCATGAATTTTCCAAAGCAAAAATGTAATTTTAGAGTTGTGTGGGCAAGACCATATCTCACCCACACAACTGTGGTTCATATGCTGAATAGTGCGTATGCCATCAGGGACTAAGAGGAGGGAGGGGTGCAGGGGAGGAAGGAGAATGACAAAAGGATATAAACTTTGACTTAACTGCTAGCTATACCTCCAGGGAACCAGAGAAGTTTAAACTCCACCAGACCACAAGACATGGAGAAGTTCAACACAAAAGCACCATTTAAAAAGACCTTTCACTGCGGATGACAAGTCTAATTGAGGCCGGTGATGCACCTGGCAGTAAAAAGTAGCTCTTCAGTGATGTGACAGCCCCACAGACACAATTCATGCTCTGTGCATGCATAATACAACATGTATCATTCAATATCTAGATGCGCTTCCCTTCATAGAGAGACGGGTGATATATTTCTTTTTAGTAAACAAATTGAAATTTTCATCGTAGAGACTGTTTGATCACTTAATATGCAATTGTTTTATATCACCTGTGTTACGCCAGTATCTTTATCATCCTTCAGTCAAAAAGGCTCAAGAGTTGCTACACAGCGTGCAAGGACCTGCAATACATCACCGACCCGCACAATGAAATGGGACGTTAAGGCTGTGATGACATCATGCAGCAAGCCTCGAGGACAAATATAGATCATGTTTATCTTTAACAGATGATTCATTTGTGACATGGTAAAGAGATCTCCGCCGACTGCGAAAGGAAATGTCTGTGCATTCAACTGATCTACTTAGCCCGACAGCTGTTGGATGATCACCTCCGTTGCTGCTACAGCAAGTTAAAAAAAAAAAAAGAAAAAAGTACAACATTCAGCATTAAATGTTAAATGCGGGTCCTAATATTCCATCTTTCTTTTCCAAAGAGGGAATATTTTAAATAGATGTTTGTGCATGATCTGTCCTGGGTTGTTGGCGAGCCAAAATTGCACATTGATTAACAATTAAACAACCGCGCTGAGAAAAGAGATTATTATGAGGCTTAAACTAAAAAAATAGATGAGGGACAAAAACAAAAGGCATAATGCAATCTTTCTTATACTTCAGTTTTTTTTTCACATCTTGCCTCCCTCCAAACCCTTGGGAAGCAGCACTCCAAGGTCTTTCATTTGAGCTTGTATTATGCCCCTGTATCTCTGCTCATTTTTCATCCGCATTGCATTAAGTATTGATATTGATTTCTTGTAAATGGTGGCGAAATGGATGGCTCGCACTTTTTTGTGTTATTGTTCTGCAGCACTTGTAGGTAATTTATTATGGCTGAGGGTCCGGTGAGGCCTCCCAGTTCTGTGTCCCTCCTCCTGATGGAGCATGCCAACCAGACTAACAAAAACACACCATGCACTGAAAGGCCACTCATGAGGAGAATGAAGCATGAAGGAAGTGTGCACCAGCACGCACACATGCATGCACGCCGTATCCCTGTCACTCTCAACATCGCTCACATTCATGGTCCACCATAAACCAGCACACATACAAGAGGGTCCCTTGGAATAAACACACAGCAATAAACTGAAAAACGCTAACTTTACAGGCATTTCTCAATCTTAACACGAGAGTTGCGGTGGGCAACTATTTTATTTCTCCTTTCCTTCTATTTTTGAATATTATTCTTTTTAGTGCTGTAGCAGCACTTGTGCTGAAATCCATTCCCAGTTTTGTGACAAAGCGTGGCCTTCTTGACAAACTGGAGTGGTTTACTTGCATTGTCATCCTGCCCAATTTCTTTTCCCTGCTGCCGCGGCCCCAGCAGTCTATTTGCATTTCAATAGCCTCTCTGTCTGCCTCTATATTGCCTGATATTATGTCTGCCTTGTATGAATTCGAATTCAATGTCTGCATCTGCTTCCACTACCAAACAGTCCTCGTAAAAGGTGAGACATATGAAATAAGGCTTGCAAGGAAAAGACATTGATAGTGTGTGATGATGTAAACCAAGACGAGCACATTATGGAGGCTTGTATATGGATTACCTTTAATAAAAAATCTGTTCACATGCATGTTCTGCTTTTACATAAAACTGCAACAGAACAACCTCACAGCGAGGTGACTGTATTTTCAATGGTCCTTAATAGAACTATTATTACCTGCAGGCCTACCAACAAGCATGAGCTCACAATACAGAGAGTAAGATCTGTTCTAAGGTAAAGCAAAGCGCTGCGGTAAAACCGATACGTCCTCCTTACCGTCTCTGTCACCACAACACCAGCACTTGGCCACAAACCCTGGCTGGTGCCACAGTGTCGGACACCGAGGGTCACATGACCCACACCGGAGTCCCACAGGGGTCCCTCAGGTTTTCCAGAATGCCCTCCTCTCTGGCTGACTCCCTCGCCTTCACTCTCTCTCTCTCTCTCTCTCTCTCTTGCAGGATGGGATATATGGGATGTCAGAAGGCCACAGGCAGTTACTGTTAAAGCCAGGAGGATTTACTGGAATTTCTGCTTTTAAAAGATATAAAGCACCAATGGCTGATTAATCTCTGTTCATGGGATATTGGAGAGAAGATGTAAAGAGGAATATCAGTTGAGCCGCACATCCTGTGCTTCCTCTAGCAAATCATGTTTTGGATTTCACCTTGGGACCACACTACTGCGACCAATCCATTTCCCAAAATTACAAGTTTTTTTTGTTGTTGCACTCTGATAATATACAGAGTTTTTCTGATATTTAAAAAACAGCAGAAAAAAGTGAAAGACTGCTTCATTTTTAGCTACAGACATAAAGGCATTTTTCCGCCCCTCCTCTTAACGTTAACCTCTGCCAAATGTAGCTTCTGTTCAGAAACAATTAATGCCAACCAGTGTTCGGGTGCGCAGGCAGGCTAACAGCTGTGTTTGGGCCACTTGTTGTGCCTCCAGCACGGATAATTACAGCAATCCAAAAGCAGAGCAGCCGCTCGGGGAGTTTAATAATGTACAAGTAGTCGCTATCTCTTTATAGATCATGTTACTGCAGCACTCACTGACGTGTAATTTAGATCAATCAAAAAATATGGCAGGGCTATGAAACCAGTGCCTTTGATAATAGTTGGCAGGTAGTATGCACCCCCTGTTGTCGAAGCATCTGATATAAAAGGCGTCATTCCGCCCTCCATCAAGGGGCCTGGTGTGCTAGGATGTGTAACCCAGGCAACAGATACATAAAGCATTATGGGACTTGATTTAATTTGTCTAAATGGGAGCTGGAGTATCTTGGTTCTCAGTTCGAATGTCCCTGTTAACCACCACTACAATGTAATGGGCTCCTCAACTTGGAGCTGCTGATTGTGTCCTGCTGGTATAGGAGGTTTTCCACTATATGCTGTTTTCTGACTCTGTGTGTGTGTGTGTGTCTGTGTGTGTGTGTGTGTCTGTGTGTGTGTGTGTGTCTGTGTGTGTGTGTGTGTCTGTGTGTGTGTGTGTGTCTGTGTGTGTGTGTGTGTGTGTGTGTGTGTGTATAACAAACTTAGAGCTCGGCCAAATGCTTCACTGGGCAACAAATACGCATCTTTGAGAGTACAGTGGCTTTATAAATGTGCTATAAACGATCCTGGCAGGGCTTTGTTCCCTTGAAGTTCCCACCATCTGCCTTTAAAATATTTTGGGGTCAGTAATTTAACTGGAGGCCAAAGCTTTATTCAGCATTATTAAGCTTTCTGTGTATAAGAAAGCCATGAAAGTCATCACAGGTCAGGCTTTGTTCTGAGGAATGAAGTCCTTTCCCTGATTTGGTCCATTGTGTATTTTCATACATTTGAGCTCCCTCTTTCAACCCATTTGAAGAACTATTTGAACCAAGACAATTTAGCAGGTAATACCTGGGTATCATTTTCTGCCTTTGCATGGGACTCTCCTTGCCTCTGGCTTGTTTTAAACTATCGGGAACAATTGAAGTGGCTTCCTCTCCTTGTCCTACTTCTAACTTCCACTCTTTTCCCTCTTCCCTCGCTTTCAACCCATGGGTCTTTGTTTTAAATGGCAATTCATCTCGTTCGTCCGCTCAGCCACGTTAAACATCAATTTCCTCACCGAGCACACATTACGACCCAATAGAAGAAATAAAATCTCAGCCATTTATTGTGCAACTCCCTCCTCCCTTTTCTGGCACCGTTATCCACCACTGGCACCCTCATCAAAGCAGCCCACATCCAACAACAAGGGAGCAGCTACACAACAATGCCGATGCCTTTCGACTTCCTCTTAAGTCGTTTTATACTTACTGCAAAACAGTAACGATTTCAAGGGCCTTTGAATTCCTCCAAGAGCCACCGGGTTTATAAAACATGCATGAGGTGTTCAGTAAACAATGCCCAATGGTCTTATTCCTTTTAAATAAAACTATTTCCATGAGATGTAAGAGAGACTTTAATATTGCCTTAAATATTAAAAGAGAGAACTGAGCCTCATCAATTTTTCATTTATTGGGCCCGCGTGTAAGGAGTCATCAATCTCAAAAGAAATTACTGACATTTTCATTTCAAATAAAAAAGGGTACACTTTATCCAGCGGTAATAGGGATTGCCACTCTTACACAGGGAGCATTAAATAGCTTCTGGAGTGCTGAAAATGAGAAAATTTTCCTTTTTCTTTTTTTTCTTTTTTTTGTCTCAGAACAGATTGTGGTTTTTAACCTTGTGAAGCAAACATGCATGAAATTGCTAAATAAAATGCAACATATTACCCTGCTAACACTCTGGCTTTTAAGGGGGAATGCAGTTCATTACAAATCAATAATAGTCTACCTTAACAAGTGCATATTCCCGTTTCCAACAAGCCCCGACTCACTGTGAAGTAATAACCACCTGGTTGTTTTGCAGCTCGTTGATATTGATATCCTGTGACATAAATTCATTGTTTGATTCCATTGCTGTTATGATATATTGTTATAAATGTCTCCATCATTACAGCGCCTCTCCGCCTGTTTGCCTTTAGGCTTGGAGGTTTGTAATTACTGCACAATAAACAAATGGTTTGGGTAATGGGGGGAAAAAGGTCTGGGGCCTACAGGCACTGGGAGAGGATTACAGGGAAAGGAGGCCACTTTTCACCCCCAAAAACCCCTCAACCCTCACTACAAGACCTGTCCCACGTCTCACCACAACTCCCCCTGTGGAATCACCCTCGCTGAATTATTAATCGCTGAGCGGTGTTGATATATCATCAAATGTGTGCATACACTGTAGAGGGGGGAAATAAGGGTTCCAGTAGGCCAGGATTTATAACAAAAGCTTGACATATGCTGCTAATTCACCTTGACAACACTGTCACTTCCTGCTCCGTGAATAATCGTCCAACAGAAGAAGAGTTTGTATGCAGCCTCACTGCCAGGCACTTCCCGAGTGTGACTCCGGCCATAATGGATGAATATTTGTTTATAATTTCTGTACACAAGTCTGGTTGTCAGTGCCCCGCTCACCCTGCGTGCTGCTGTCTCATTTGCATAGGTAGATTGAGACGCCGCGAGCGTAACGAGGTCGGCCTGCGTGTTGGTGATGGAGGACACTGATGAATAGAGCTCTCTCCCCATCATGGCACCTTTGTAAATGTTTGATTAGTTTTGAATGGATTACTGTTAGATTATCGGGTTTGGGGCCCAAACCTAGACACGGCTCTGCTACTCGGAGACAGTCCCTTACGGGTGTCCCGTGACAGAATGGTGGCTGCGTGTTGACAAAGACTGAGAGGGGAGGAGGGCGGAGGCCATGTTTGTTTATGCAGAGTTGTCAAAATGTTAGATGAATTGATGAATTTCTGGAATACGTTGGATTTGGAAAATAAAGCATCTTGAGGTTAGAGGTGTGACAAAAGATACGCACAGAAATGCTCAAAATTTTTCAATTTGCAAACTTTTATTGAGTCTTATTCCACATTTCTGGAACCATGCTTGTTCCATTGCTCCCATATCGGCTCAGCATTCCAGGGATATTTAATGGGTTGGTGGGAATCTCATAGTCAGACAGCTATAAATTTCCTGGGGCTGCTGTAAGACGCTCTTATATTGCTTGTGTGGCAATCAGACTGGTGATTATATGGGTAATGAAACATGTGCCTCCTCCCGGTGTCTGCCCCTTCCATTGCCTGTCTCTTTTCATCTCTTCCTCTAACTTTTCTTTCTCCCTCTGGTTAAAGCCCCTGATAGATGTGGTGTAACTATTTGAGGGAGCAGTAACCCATCAGTTCCGAGGCCTATTATGCACAGTTGGATGCTGGGTAAAGGGGGTACGAGGCGCGGAACGGTGACACGGTAGCGGGCTGCCTCACAGGTTAACGCTAACCTCGCTGCCCACCCCTGACGCACCCCCATCTCCAATCCATTTGCTCGAAAACCTTGTCTTGGATCGTGACAGCGCCGCCGCCATTGTGCTCCCTCTCTCTCAATCTGTTTAGCTTCCTGTTGTGACCTTTCATACAGTCAAATATATTAGCGAGTAGTGCACTCTCATTAAAACAGTGCATTAACCAAAAGACTCTTTGGAGTCCAAATGACAGCCGAAGGAACTGAAAGCTAATAGCCGTGGGCAGTTGGGGAAACTTAACTCATGAATCAGTGCGCTAATGCCGGAGCAGCAAGCCTGGAGCGCTGTAAGCGTATGGCACAATCTCCACTGCCCCCCTCCCTCCACTCTCTCTCCCTCTCTTGCTGCCTTGATCTCCTTCATTTTCCTCAGTGACTCCCTTTTTTCTCTCACTCTCTCCTTTCCCCTCTCTAACTGCTACTTATCTCTCATATTCACTATCACTGCTATGTTCACATTCCACCTCTCTGTGACACATTTATCCTTTTCTCTCACTCTTTTACTCAATCATCCTTCTCTTGTCCTGCTATCTTATTTGTTCATTTCATTCTCTGTTCATTTCATTCTGTGTCCCCTCCTATTGTACCGCACTCGTTGGTGCCATCATTTCTACTTTCTGCCTCCCTGCTCTTACAGTTCTTTCCCTGTGCTCTCCCTAACTCTTTATCCACTCGTATTGTTTTCAAAGGGGGAGGAGGGAAGAAACGAAAAAAAAAAAAAAGTGGACAGAAATAAGAAAACGCTGTAGAGAGATGAAGATAGAGGGAAAGAAAAAAGAGAGAGGAGAGGGAGACGAGTAAAAGAGGAGAGACTAAAAGCTCATTACTTTCCCCCTGATGGGAGAAAATGAGTGAGGGGGCAATAATAAAGCTTGAATTTTTCAATACTGTTAAAAATGGGGCTCTGACAGCTCACCGCCAGTGCAAGGGACAGGCGCCGACAACGCATGGTGAGCCACCGAATTAGCAATACCATACATCATAAAATCTAATTAAATCAAGGAGCAGAATCAAATTAGTTTTCTGTGACTCAAACCGCCCGCCAAAAGGGCTCTATTAAATGAACTGTAGAGAGGGAATTAAATAATTCACAGTGAGGGATTTTGCATTTATACAAAAATTGTGCACTTAATTGTCCGTGCTATATTACAGATTTGGCCTTATGTTAACAATGAGCCTAAAGCACACTTACTCGTGCGCGCTGGGCACACATTAGGGCCTACATGGTCGACAAGGCTTCAAACTAAGGGGATATTAGAGTAACCATTGGCTTGATGGCACTAGTATAGTGGAGCATAGGGGTCTAGATCACGCAAAGGGTATCAGATCATCCTCCAATGAGCTACTATATGCAAAATGAGACAGCTGCGTTGAACACGGGGTTAAATAGTGATTTGGATTTGAATATTAAGCAAGAAATTACATTCGATGCTTCAAAAGTTATGTTTGTTCATGCAGTGTGATGTAGGCTTCAGACCTATTGAGAAATCCACAAGTAGACCATCAAACTCAACACGTCAGATGAAGTTCTGTCATGAAAATGGAGCACTTTTGTTACAGCGCCGTGCGAGCGTTCAACCATCCCAGCTATTCTCTTCGTCTCTCACCCTCATGCACCCTTCTCCCTCAATCTCTCCATCTCCCGCGCGCTTCCCTCCCTGGCATCAAAACAGCACAACTTTATTATAGTCGCTGTCAATACCATAATAATAAAAGAACGTGGAGGGGAGAGACTACCATATTACACTTTTAACGAGAATATAGCAGATGCACATTGAGTGAATATTGAGTTTTAAAACTTGTCGGCATGTGATTTGTGGCCTTGTCAGTACAAATATTTTTCAATGTCATGGCAGCAAGCCGGGGCTGTCACTTCGGCGGTCAGCTGGGACGGGGGGAGGCAAAACACAATGATCTGGCCCTTAATGGAGAACCGTTGGGACTGGCATGGAGGTGATGAAGCACTGTTTAGTTTGCGGCTGCCATATTTCTGCTTGGGGACGCTATTATAAAACACAGTGTTATTTTGTCAGATTTCAATCATGAGCCGGGTTATTTGTCACCTGCTGTCACATTGTTGGGGCAAGTCAGGCTGACGGTGAAATATGACCTGTCCCAGCCCAACCCCCCGCTCTGGAGAAGACCAGAGTTTTCTTTAGTCTTGAGGTGAAACTAACAAAAAATAAAACAACAGTATAGATCTGCTGTTCCACTTCTTTGTCTCATTATTTCAATACAGAGACAAAAAAATAAATAAATATGAAAATGTAGCTTTATTGAATTTGCACATTTTTTAAATCTTATTTCAAACTTCTCTTTCCCTTTTCTTCCTCATTGTCCAATCACTCTTTCATTATTTTCCTCTGCTACTTTCAATTCAGTGTTACTGTCATGGGGAGTCATTTTCTAGAATAATCACAGGTCTCAGTGCATCATTGTTTAGCAAGAGCGACAGTGTCAAGTATCTTCATAGAGGAAGCCCCAGGGAGCCATGGTTTAATTTCCTCCAATAAAAAGTGCTCTTAGGTGGGTTTTACTCACATATGACTCATTGTGCTTCCTTATAGACTAGGTATTAAGGTGATAATAGTGTTCATCCTTTCTTAACACCCCATGTTGCTCAGGAGAAGTCACAAATGGCCAGTTGGACATAAGAACATCCAGGTGGGGGTCAAATTCAAAAGCCCCTCTGCTTTTGAAGATTTACCTCTTTTCAATTCCTATTCTTGAGAGCATCCTTTTTTATTTTTTTGCTAATCCCTTTTGTAATATGTGATTTAACAACACCTTGCTAAATATCTCGGGGGAATACATTCATTTTTGTTTGACTACGGATTATAAAGTGATTTGATAAGGTTCAAGCAGTGCAGTGACATATGATGAACATTATGCCCCTGCACACTTACTGTAGAATGCTATATAGTTTGATATTTAATTTTCCTTTTCAGCGGTTACATCTCCTGTGTCTGAAACATAGAGAAAAACAAGAACCAGGCTCCTCGATTTGCTTATTGACATTGAAAACTGCTTTTCAGTTCACTGTACATATCAGCGGCTCAGATACCCATCAGTAGCTTAATTTCCAGATCATATCAGTTTTATTTCCTTGTTGCCCTTGTGTTTGAACGTCATGGCCTGTACCCAAACACAGAAAAGGTATCATCCCAACTCTTTAAAATCAGACCTTTCCTTCAATTCATACCAAATGAACGGCTTGTATGCACCATTTGTTTGGACTGTTTATAGATGCTCTTTATACCGAGTGTTGATACTATCAGTCAATATAAATATATGCAAATAAAATCGTATTACCAACCCTGTCCTCTGTTGGTTGAGAGACAGGGGTGACATTGTATACCTTCTTCACCCCCCTTCTAGTCCCTGAATACAACTGTTATTGCCTCGGGTCCACCCTCTACACATGTCTCATCTGCATTACTGGGGGTTCAACCGCTTTTATGAATTAACTGCAATATGTAAAGCGAGACAAACTTTTTCCTTGTTGCCTGCTTTTTCTCCTGTCTACATTTCAATTCATCCATGCAATCATGGATGAGATGGTTCTGATCAGATACATTTCACATGCACAGACATGTTGGCTACAACGCGGTACAAAATGCATACACGTGGAGACACATAAGCAAACAGACATAACAACCATTAGCTTTGGCTGACATGATAGCCATTAGCACTAACACACTAGTTGTGTGTGTTCCATTCCAAAAAAAAAAAAAAAGATTTACATAATGTGTGTTTTCCCCAAACGGTGTGAACAACCGGCACTCTGTGTAGGTTTCCTGCTGGCAAATGTTTCAAACTGACCCTGGGAAACGGTCCATCTGCTATCGCTACAGCGTTACATCCATAATGGGCCTTTCACTTGTTTTTGTGTATATGTGCGTGTCTGCAAGCATGCAGATGTACGTTTGAGAGAGTGTGTGTATCTTCCTGTGCACACTTATAGATTTCTGTGTGTGTGTGTCTACGGCTGATGACTGTGCCAGTCGGACGGCTTTTATACGTATTAATATTAATATGTGCCTGAGCTGCAGCCCATCACATCCCTGCCCTGTGGTGCAGAGTGTCCAAGGGCGGCCATTATCATCCCGTTCTGACTGTCAGTGAACCTGGAGGAAAGTAAGATAGACACGATGACTACTGTGCTGGGGTCAAACAGTCAGGCTAATACAGCTCAAACCACCAGTAGTGTGGAGGATACTGTAAAATGGGCTTGGATGACATGCATCTATTTGTACTGCAATTCCATATGAAATGGATCCACACACACACACACACACACACACACACACACACACACACACACTTAGGCTCAGAAACACTCACACTTGCCCTCATATACACACACTAACATAAAAAAACATACCATATGTCCTGTAATGAAAAAAAAATCTGATACTGATGTTTATCAGGCATCTTACCATGTATAATCTATGACAAGTACTATTCTTTTCCAACTAAGTTGGTGTCTTGGTCCCGAGGGCAGTATTGATGATAATGTTAACCATGTCCCATAAAATCAATCAATCAATGGAATATTAAATGTATATGTCTGGGAGGTTGTCAGCGGAGCGCTCAGGGGTGAATCTCCAATAGCCTGTCAAGGTTTATTGCCTTTTATGGGGGATCCTCCAACGCACTGTTTCCATGAAAATACACCTGTACAGTATATCAAAGAGGCTGTGACATCAGAGCTACAGACAGAAAGCGAAAACAACCAAACACTCTCCATCTCTTTCTATTTTCCTCTTTCTTTTATGCACATGGACAGAAACACACCCCACTACTATACACCAAAATAGATGAATTTTGCTTCAACAAAGGCAGTATGGTAATTAAATGTAAGATAAGGCCATTCAGAATGTCCAAGACTGTGCCAGGCAAATATCCTGATCAGCTTAAAATCAACCAAGTGGGACAGAATAACAAAAATCCAAATTGGTTGGTCTAGATCAGCTTGATAGGGCTTTCAATATAATACACAACAATGGCCAAAATGAATAGGAATCAAATTACAAGAGCTGTGATATGGCATGAAACTGCATGGGGGAATTCAAGCACAATCACTTTTCAATGTGGCTTCCAATATTGCAGCCAATCCTCGCACGATTCATATCCGATCACAAATAATGTTTATCACCCTCATATCTCTCTCCCTAATGGAAAAGGCCTAGTGTTGGGGTTTAAGGAGTGCATTCATTTTTAATGAGGTCTGGGCATTGGCCAGAATGAAATGAACAGGCAGAGAGTTTTGGGCCACAGTATAGCAACGACTGGCAGTAAAAGGTCGATCCATTCTTTCTAATTTGACCAGGTTACGTGAGACTATAAGTTGCTAAGTTGTTTATTACAACCAAGCAGCATTTTCACTGTAACTGTTTAGAAAAGGAGTAAAGCTACAGAAGAAATTTTTCTCCTGGTAGGAACTTTAAAAGGGTTGCACCATGTTAAAAAGATGGAATACAACAACAAAAAGCACAGTGGTGTTTTTGAGCAGTTTAAAATCCATAATGTTGAGGTCAACACCTTTCAATAACCTCAGTGGTTGCTGTGTGTGTTTTCCATTTCCAAAACTCTCCAACTGTCATATAATCTACGCTTGTAGGACTTTGATATTCTATTTGTTCACCCGATTTTCAACCAACAAAATTATGCACTTACATATAGGGAAGCCACTTGAACCAAGTAATTCTCTACAGTGTTTATGAGTTCAGAAGGACCATCAAATTTCATGTAAAATAAGCTCTTATGCAGGAGAAGACACTCATATTTTATGTCTAATTCTGGAGAAGATGTATTTCCTGCTTCCCCAGGAAGCATGATTGGTGTGTGACTGTGTGTCGCGATGAGATCACTTGGCGGGGCTGAGGATAAAATGTCGCTTAGGATAATGTGATTGCCCTTAAGGTACAAGGAGGTGAATTATATTCCCTGATTTATAATCTGAAAATTAAAGACTCACTCATTTTCTAATTTAATTCCACCTTCAATGGAACAATGTTCACTCTGAGCCAAATTGGCGAATAATGTTACTAATTCAGATGCAGATGTAATTTCTATTCGGGGGGCTGCGGCGCGTGGTGATGAACGAGTCCCGGATGGATCGTTGCCACTCCTATCTCCCCGTCTCGACAATTCCCTAGCAGTTGTGATAATAACCTGAGCAATAAAGGAGGGAGAGGCACTGCTACCCTGTTCCACTCCTCATACCCCAAGTCATCTGATACTTCATCTAATAGTATTTCTGTCCTTTCCTGTGTCACTCTGTCTTGAGTCAGCTGACACTGAGCTCTTCCATACAGGAAAACAGAGTGTGCGGAATATTATCGATGCAAAATTGCATTTGCATGAAGACTCTTAATAAGCTGCATAATTACTGCTGCCTTCTGCAATACAAAAAAGTCATTGCAATAAATCTGCTGTTAAAAACTTGATTGAATGCAGGGTAAATGTCAAGGTAATTATGAGGCGGTGAGGGTTAAAAGCAACGTTAAATCCTCCTGCAGAGTGGTGACATTCAAGCGAAGGAGGAAGAGATAGCAAGGGAGGAAGGAGGAGAGCCACGACGGAGAGAGGGCCGAGTTTGTAAATGTATCAGCCAATACGATTCTAACAGTTGTCACTGGACTCTTATTTATGACTGCAAACCATTTGAGATATGACCTCTCTATGACTGGTTTCTTCCTGCACGCTAATGGCTCCATTAAGAACAGAATTCATCATGTAAAATATCATAATGACACAAACACGTTCAGTCTGCACATGTGAGTGTTGGATTACAGATTCCTGATTTAGCTATTTCCATGCTAGCTCACTTGACCTGGCCGAGGGAGCATTCACTCTCAACACCAAACTCCCTAAAACCACAAGGTGTGGAAGGTCAGCAAGTGGAGACCAAAGGGAGACAAAAGGAAATGTGTGCAAACAATTCTATGCTGGGGATTAGAAAGGAAGTCTGCTGCATCCCTTCATCTGTCTCAGCATCAAACAGCCGTACAGATGCCGGAATAAAAGTATTTAGCGGAGGGGGCTGGCAGAGGTCAGGTCATTTACTCACCGTTCAGCCTCGGTGAGGAGTGAGGAGTGGGGTCAGGTGGAGGGGGTAGTGGCGACACAGCTGAGAGGCTGTGGGCGCCGTGTCGTGTGCCTCCTCTTCAGAGCCTAATGATCTGCCGAGCATAATGACCCCAAGACGACGGGGCCTCTACAAGCCTTGACTAGGCCTCCTCTAGCCTCCTGCTCACACTCACTTCACTTGAGAAATAATGTGAAAGGGAAGATTTTTTTCTTGCTGTTTTGTTCTCGCCCAATCCCCCCACCCCCACCCCCACCCCCCAGCCACTGTACAAGCCAAGGCTCCATGACAAAAAGCCAATAGAGTTAGCTGCCAAGGCTTGGAGCTCTGAGAGGGATAACTGGCGCAGAAGGTTAAAGCAACAATGTGCTCAGCCCCATTGAGCTGCTCCTTCTGTGTTGATGGTGAATGTGCATGTGAGTGTGAGTGTGTGTGTGTGTGTGTGTGTGTGTGTGTGTGTGTGTGTGTGTGTGTGTGTGTGTGTGTGTGTGTATGTGTATGTGTGTGTGTGTGTCTGTGTGTGCATATCTTAAAATCAGTGTGTATATAAGGTGTCAAGGGTTGTTAAAATGTATATGCTCTGTTATATCTAAAAGAACACCTGTTCACTTGTGTATTCTGCACCTAGCCGAATAATGAGGGCCTCATTTGATTTCAATCAAACCTTAGTTATGAGTTTAAGAGTTTAGAAGAAACTCAATACATGCATTGTGTACAATGAAAGAACGTGAAGAGTAAAGCACACACAGGCTTCGTAATTGCCTCAGTAGAAATGCTAATTATGTGCTTCTTTCATTTTGAAACGCTGATTCGTTTGATAGACTCTGGGGTGAAAAGCAAATGTCTGGATTTTCAGATTACAAATGGCTTTCTCTCGCAGGTAACAATTTCAAGGCTACTGCTTTTCCACAGAAGGGACACAGCTACAATGGAAGGTGTGATATCCCCCTCTCTGCAAACCATAATGGTGCCTTGTTTGAAAATGACAGGTGTACGAATGAGGCCCTCTCTTTTCCTAAGTACGGCAAACCGTGGTCATTCACTCTGCTTTGTTTTTAGCGTAATAGCCCCATTTACAAAATGTCGGTGAAATTAATGTGGGACAAACGCGGCGGTAACCGAGCCAACTAATTTTTGCTCATTCAACTTGAATTATTAATAGGTGAGAAATATACCATATGCTTTCAGAGGAACGGCATACATTCATTTTATACAGAATTGCTGCTGTTTTGTGAAAAGTATAAGTAGCTTAACTGCTCTTTTCAAAAGGGGTGACTTATATGGAGGCCCTAATGATGTATAAATCAGCCCGTGTAATTACGCTTCCAGCTGCTGCCTTGGGCTGGGCTGAAACTATAGGCCCTCAGCACCAAGACTGGAGCCTTCATCACCTGAATCCCTTTTAATCAGCCGGCACTAGTTTTCTCTCCTCAGATCACATTATTATGAGTTATTGAGAGAGAGAGAGAGAGAGAGAGAGAGAGAAAGAGAGAGAGAGGGAGGGAGAGAGAGGCAGAGAGAGTGTTCAGAGCTGTGTACTTATGTGAGTGTGTTTGTTTGTGTGTGTGTGTGTGTGTGTGTGTGTGTGTGTGTGTGTGTGTGTGTGTGTATAGAAGAGGTATAAAAGTGAGTGTTAGGTCATTTGCAAATGCGTTCATGTGTGTGAATCTGTGCACATGTGGCCATGCACTTGCACATATATCAAATATCTTTTTGTGACACTATAACGTAAGTAACCCATTGTACATTTCTTGCTTTGTCTGAGGATATAGACAAACATCATCTATCAGTGTTGGTAGGTTGGTATTATTTCACTCATGAGTAAAGCTTCAGCGCTCTGCTCACCTGCACAGCACCATCATTACTGGTTTAGTGTAGGGTTTAGCAAAAAAAAAAAAAAAAGGGCTAGAACGTGGTTTTGTCTTGGTGAAGAGATGGGGCACCACCTAGTGCACAGTCACAGCCACAGCTTCCAGCCATCTTTCCTCCATCTGAAACCTTTTTTGGTTATTCATTTTTTATATACAATGCATTCAATATACCTTACATGTAGGTACCTGCAAAGATTTCAGGGGTCACACTTTACATGTGCAGTAAGTTTTACTTTTTGAAACGCCTTGCTTTTTTTTTTTTTTTTTTGTGAGCCTTTGCTGTAACATGCTCAGGTCGGCTGTAGCTGTGCTATAGATGATGGAGTGGGTGTTAAACATCTGCATTAAGCAGGAAACCCTTCAAACCGAGCTACTCCCCTGTCTCCCCCTCACATCCAAAAGTGGTGAAAATGCTTTTAGGAACACCGTGCTCTTGGTGAAAACATGGCAGGGATTTCAGCTGTTTGCCAAACTCCGTTCAAGAATCCAATCAGATAACATTGTCAGCAGTGTTGGTGTTGAGGAAAAAGTCAGATGTATTTGTTTGTATGGAGCTCTGTCTTTGAAAAGCCTTATGCTTTGCATATACAACCTCCATTTGTTTGGCACAGCTAAGAAAGATGCAAAGCACGGTGGCCACACTGATGTGGATAAAGTGCACTGGAAAACAACAAAGGCCAACCTGTGACTTACTGTAAATGTACAACAATGTGTTTTGAAATGATTCTCTTCCTGAGAAAAGCTGTGGTTAGGTAAATGGTATTGAAATTTAAATATGGAGACTGGATGTTTCATCAGTATCCTTTTGTTGTGTCTCACACTGCATCAGTTATCATTTACATGTGTGCCTCATTCTGAGGTCACAAATATGTTTTTCATGCAAAACATGCAAAGTTCTGTGTAAGCCTTGCACATATCTACAGTCATTGTTCAAGTAATCGATGTGTGTATGTAAATATAAATACCAAGATCTTATGACCCCCCTGAGTTGGAATCATCATTTGTGAGTGACAAATGTCCATCTAGACAAACAGCTCTATTTATGAAGGGCCATATTTCATCAAACTACTTATTTGCTAATTTTGAGGCAGTAAACAATTCAAAATAAATAATCTTAATAGTCAAACATACAAAATCTACCACAATGTAAACTAATGGAACATTATGTCTGTTCATTCGTCCCTTCCCTTAAACATACTCCACCCTGGATGTTTGTAACAAAGATGGACATCTTAATAGTGAGCAGAGTGGAACCATATTGGGATTAATGACCAAGCGCCTCCTTCTTAATTGTCACATCAAACAAACAGGTCCTAATTGGCAAAGGTTCCAGCTTGGTGCTAAGTGGACACAGAGTGGGCGCTGCCTCTAGATCGGTCTCTTTGTCTGCTTTCATCAGTGGGTCAAGCCCCTACATTAAGAAGCCTACACTGGAGTCGTGTTTTCTTTGGTGGGTAATGAAACACACACCTGCTACTCTCAGGCAGTGAATAGAAACTTGAATCTAATATCACCGTCATGTGGCTTCTATTAGTGTTTACAATGCCTGTGTTTTGTGTTGATTTTTCATTTGTCTGCGCTGCGGTGTGCATGCTCGTGTCCCCTATTTGTGCTGCAGTTTTTAGAGAAAGAAGACAAGAGACAGAAAAGAGAGAAATACGGTGAGAGGGAGGAATGAAAGAGCAAAAGGAAAGGAGAGAGATGAAGGGAGCAAACTTACATTCAAGCAGAGAGGTCAGTCATGAGTTCAACTTCTCTCGCAGCCTGCAGCGTCTCTGAAACAAATTAGAGTTTAATTTAACCTTTTATAACTATATAGACTTTCATATATTTTATGATCTAAAGTCTCCAGTGATAACATTTACTTGCTCGACAAAATATATGGATTGATTGTAGAGTGTAACTGCGAGAACGTGGCCCAATCAGAAAAATTTAAGATGCTCTGAAAGCGAGTGAACTGGTGATGAAAATTAAAATTAGACTGCTTAAATTTTCTTTGTCACATTTATATACATGCACACACGCAAACATGCTGCTCCATCTTGAAATGCTAATTTATGATTAGCATCATTATGCAGTAGTGTAATTTCACAAAAGCCTTCCCACAGTGGTGCACAAAAGACTCATTCACTGCCAGAGCTGCTCTGTGTGGGGAAGAATTATGGCACGCAGATGAATTCATTCATGTGGGGAAGGATTTATTCGATAATTATAGACCTTCACAGTTTTAATGCCACTTAATGAGGAGCTTGCATAGTGTGATTCCTACTTGGGCTGACGAATGGATGTTGGTTTTTATTCTTGTGCTTTTTGTTTTGCTCCATACAACATCTGTTAGCCTTTCTATGCTGGGTACTAGCTGAGGCTGTGGTTGTGCGGCCTCTTTTCGTGTATTCTGCAATAAGTCACATTAAGTAGGAAGTTAATTAATAGGCTGGTGGTCAGGTATGAATAAATATTGTGGTAACAGCGCTAATAAACATCCAGAATACCACTACTCTCACTCTGCCTCTACCGTCATGTGTAATTACAATTATAAATGTAATGATAATTAATAATAAGCTCAGTTTTTGAAAGATTTCTTCATGTAATTAAAAGATAACCAAAAAACATTTTTAAATAACATACCTTGTTAGTTTTCACCTGACATTATGTGCTTTGTTTACCTCTGCTAGCAGCTGGCAATAAACACAGACTCATACATCACCTAGTTCAAGGCCATCGCTCTCTGCCAACAATGTTTACCATAATGCCAGTCTTAATGCCTCATAGCCATGTTGTTGTGGAGAGGTAATTAAGTTGGCAAAGTTTAATTGCTCAATCATCAGCAGTTAACAAAGAGGCATCAGCGCCCCCCTATACTTTCCACGTACTATATTTATAATGGCTAACAATTACAGCAAGGGCCCTTTAGCTGGGATAGCACTAGTAAAAGCTGCCGGCACTAATGAAAAGCTATAATCACTCCACCCACAGCAGTTATTAGTAGCAAATTATGGGTCAGTTGAAGGGCTAGCAGCTATATGCATTAAGATAAATAACACTGCAGCTTGTGGCAAGTACAGAACATGAATGAGTAGCATATGTATCACTGATTGTACCCATAATGTGTATGATGACTTTTATTCTTGGGTTTTAAAATAGTGTCACTTTTTAATGGTTTAGCTTTTTAATGCTATAACATTTGAGTTTTTTTTTTGTATGATTTTTCACATTTAGATAGACACACTCATTGCCTATAATGTATGAATGGATGTATGGATGTATGTGCACATTTGGTGTTCACTCTTGGTGAGTTTTAACTGTTAAAACCAATTTATTGACCATCACACACTAACTCATTCTGTCGGGCACTTTCTAAATCTTGATGGCCAGACTTCCAGATAAATGCATTTTCTTTTGCCATCAGAAGTATGCTTTGCAAACTCTTTAATTGCAGCATTACTATGCAGAGTGGAGTATAACCCCTTCCCACCCCCATCATCCCTTCTCCCTTTCTATTCCTTTCTCTCCTTGTCTTCCTTTCAGTCCTTCCCTCTGCCCTGCTCCCTCTCCCTGTTCGGTTGCTCAGCCAGGCCTAGTGGAATGCTACATCTCTTTGATCAAGTCTTCATTATCGGTGACTCTGTGACGCTTGGCTGTCTGACGCTAAGGGGGCTAGCTGAGGCAGAAGCGTGGCCTCCGTGTGGAAGAGGCCTCTCCACACAAGACTGAACAATCACCAGGCATCCCGCCTCCATTAATGAGAAGCATCCCCGTCCACTGTAGTCCCCAGGCAGCCTCCACCAGGTGGAATGCTTGGCCCCTGTCACTCATAGCATTGCTGAGGGCTATTAGCAATTCATTAAGTGACTGACTGACCGCCTAGCTGTATCAATTAGGGGATAGTTGATATGTCTGTTATTGTCAGACTCTGTTTGAGATTGCACTGCTTTTCATTCAATGTCTCCTTTTGGTTTTGTGCTGAGACAGAGCTGTTGCATTTGTAGTTTGTGTGTGTGTGTGTGTGTGTGTGTGTGTGTGTGTGTGTGTGTGTGTGTGTGTGTGTGTGTGTGTGTGTGTGTGTGTGTGGTCTTGGCAAACTGTGGTCAATAACCCCCAGATGATGGCGAGTCGACCAGTGAAAGGATAAACATTAACAGATCAGAGCGAATTAAGCTCCTTATAGATTGATAAATTATTAAAAAAACAATGAATCCGCATTGTATCTTATTTGTTTTGGTCCCTGAAATCCTTCTCTCAAAAACTGGGAAAAGGAAAACTGTTGCCATCTGGAGGTAAAATTAAGTATTGTAATTTTCTGGATAAAAGTCTGTGGCATCATGGCCAACCCTGGGCTTCTGTTGACATGGATAGGGCTATGGTTGCAGTTGTTTTAAACTCAAACTGCCTTTGTCTTATTAAAATACTGCTCTTTACCTAGTTCAACTGTCATTTTAGGTAAACAGGTGAATTAGCTTTTCCATGGTACCAACTGATACCCTTCTACCAGTAAATCAGTTACATCACATGTTCATGAATTACCAGGAACAAGAAATAAACAGAAAGTATGCCTAAATCAAAAGCAGTTACTGTTAATATTTTGTAAAGGTGTAAAACAGTATATATAAAATTTGCTTAACAGCCAACATCCTTGTGGCCTCGCCTGGCTAATATATAAAATATCCCCAAAGAGTCAACTGTTGTTTCAAGCCAGCTAGGCAAATCTCAGGCAAATTCCCCTTGTTGTTCACAAACACGATTCCTCATTTCACTCTATGCATTTAGATAAGGGCACACTTCTTTGCATGCTTCTTTTCATGCTTTCATTACAGATCCAAACTGCGATGTCTTCCATCACCACTGTTGCACAAAGCACAGATGTACTCGAAAAATTTTTTTTAAAAGCGTATGAAATTAGCTGTGCACATGTCTATTTACTCACCTTGTGCTTATTTGCATTAAAAACTGCAGAGACAGAGTCTCATTTATGCTTGGTTACCTGACATCCCCGCTCTTTCATTCTCCTAACTGTCACTGTCAGCTTTCAGTATCACACCCAACCTGCTGGTTCAGGCAGGGAGACCCTGTGTGACATTTGCTAAAACTACACAAAAGTACAGAGTATAATGGTTGGATATATTTATAAAATATATATGGATATATATAATAATAACAATATAATACAGGTGAAGTACTGTATGTAGAACTGAATGTTTTGTTATGTATATTTTGTATCATGTTTGCTCTGCAGTGTGGCTAAGTTTTGAAAGTCGTTACTCATGTTGGGTTCATAATCTACTGTAAATATATAGTCAATGCAAATCTGCTCATAAAAGATTACTGTAAGCCTCGTGAGCATAGGCCTACGTTAAAATAAATATGGAACAGATGGATGTTTGAAGATTATATATATTAACGCAGTCCTTGGCATGCCAACAAAGTATGCAAACAAACCATATCACGCTCCTTTTGGCTCAGTTTAAGTATAAACACTTAGGTAGGTGACAACAGAACACAATCAAAAACAGTCAGATGTTGGCTGCATTTTGATCAGAACAATACATGGAAAAGCAACAAAAGACACGCTGATAATGATAACACCAATTATCACATTTTGCTCAGGGGTCAGAGGCAACAGCATTAAACCAAGTCACCATTACCTGATAAATGGCTGAACAAAACTCTTTTCTCTCCTGTGAAATTGTTTGGCAGCCATTAGCAATGCAGTGTAATGCCAATGATTGACGTTGCTGTCTACTTAGCAGTGACAAGGGATGTGAGTGTGTATGGGGAGGGGTCAGCAGGCTGGTGGGGGTGCAGTGCAGGGGATTGATCGGGGTCTGCGTTGTTGCCAAACGGGGGGTGAGGGTGTATTGGCGCGTAGACAATGAGCCCTGGCCAGCGCTGAAAGGCCCATTCTGCGGATCCCTGTTAGCTGTCTATTATCCGCGGTCTCCAGGGGGCTGCTAAATAGAGGGCATGTGTTAGGCAGACATTTATCATGTAATTACAGCACTAGGATCCGTTTCTGATGGTGTGTGATGATTACTAATAATTACTGTGCATTTCACGCCTCCAAAGGGCCCAGATGGGGTCCCAGGGCGTCAATACAAAGGCAGGGAGGGGGGCAGGAGAAAAAAAAAGGCATGAGGGAGGAAAATGTGAAGAAATGGAAAGACAGATGAAGAGAAAGAGAGGAGGGATAGTGTCTCGCCTTAACAATTTAGAGGTGCTCATTAGCTAAATGAATTGAACCATATGTGTCCGATTCCTAATTAACTGGAGGAAATAAAAAGGAAACATACGCAAAACACTTTTATACATGACTTTTCTTATATGGCGATTTCAATACAACAGTAGTTTTTACCCACAATTATTACATTTTGACCTCTGTCACAATGCTAGTTAATCTAATTCATTAGTGTTTAGTGTGTTAACTGGAGAAACACACAAGGAATCCAATCATAGAGAAGCAATAATAATGGAGGGAACAACACAGTTTGATATGTGATTTCCTTTAGGCATCCACCTATAACCGTGTCGCTTTTTTTCATAAACAGTATATACATTTAGACTGCACAAAAATAATAGCAAGGTTTCCAGGAGCTTGATTTGTGGTATCATGACTGATATACAATTATACTCAAAGGGTTTCATATCTGTAGCACAGACTAAACGAATGGGCTGAGATTGGGGTTTAAATAAAAAAGAGAAACACCCTCTTATGAAAGCAGCCATCTTGCCTCTGTCAAAGTGGGGGAATGGGTCTGTGTGGTATTGGAACCAATGCGGGTGAAATACAGCGGCTCACTGTTATATTTCTGCCCTCTACAGGAATCCGGATAAATCAAAGAGGTCAAGCTGCCACCGGTATGATGTAGTAAGGAAGCAAAGGGATGGGTTATGCTGTGGAGTGTATGAGTGTGTGTGCTTTGTGTGTGTGTGTGTGTGTGTGTGTGTGTGTGTCTGCATGAGGGTTGAATTGCTGTGTGTCACTGAGACCTGCAGCTATGAACTGGAAAGGACAGATCAACAGCAGGTGCACCGGTGCAACATTTCCCTGAATGCTGCAGTAAAGTTTTCACTCTCCTTCAACCCTTAGTGTTCAAGCCCCCCCATAAATACTCACAATAAGCCAAACAACAAAATGAAGGGGTCCTCTTTTGCTCTTTTCAGGGGCCCCCCTAGTAAAGATTACAAGCTCCCCACCTGGTCAAGGTGAGCTCAAATGAAACTCACTGACTGGCAGTGTTTTACCTGCTGCACAAAAGCCATCTGAATCAATTTGGTTGGGGAGGGAGGGGCGGTCGGTTGGGGAAGATGAGGACCGTCCTGTTTAATAGAAACAAATTGCTCTCCACTTCCCGGTGACACAGATAGCAGACCATTTGTGCCTGCTGGCCTTTGTTGGGAACAACAGAAAGGAAATGTACTCATCCTGGACAGGGATAAAGTTCGGGGCTTTTTGTTACACGCCAGTTACCTTAGCCTCCGTGCCCACCCCCTTGAACAAGCACAGCGGTTAAGTAGTTCAGGTGCCTGCTACATTCTGTTAGATTAAAGGTCCCTGATTCTGGCCCGAATTGAATTGCCTCAGCTGGAGTTGAAGGAAGAGGAGGGAGGGAGGCGGAGAGGGAGCGGTGAAGTTGTAGGGCCACGCTGCATGAATGGACATCTTGTGCATGCTCACGGAGGCGAAACGCTTTGGGACAGCCGGCCGGCCGGCCGGCCAGCCTCTCTCTACACCAAGAACCTGAAAGAAAGTCTGTAGTGTGGGTTAGTGGGTAGGCAATGTGTGTGTGTGTGTGTGTGTGTGTGTGTGTGCGTGCGTGCGTGCGTGCGTGCGTGCGTGCGTGTGTGTGGAGGTGGTAGCCCTCACTCCATTGCTTACTCTATATATTCACCCACATTTTCCCCAGGTAAGTGGAAAGCTGTACATTTGGACTGGGGCAGGTGGGGAGGATCTCAAAGGCCTTTTTGAAAGCTGGAAACACACTGTTGGAACATGCTGGAAAGCTGGAACATAGACCTAGAGAAAATGGACACAATGCACACAGGACATGGGGTGGGGTGGGGGTTGGGGTGTGTGTGTGTGTGTGGGGGGGTGTCTATGTAACTGTGCGCCAATGTGCACCTGTGCTACCCACTCACTTACACAGAGCTGCAGTGGATGCAGGGTCTGGAGACCAGTGGGTTGAACCCCCGAGGACGTAGAACAAAAGGTGATTGACATCTGACACATATGTGGTATAAGTTACACACCAGTTATTAATTGGCAGTTGTGTGTTTGATTCCTTTAAATTCCACAGCCATGTTCAGAGACAGTCTGTTGATTGTAATGGAGATTAATGTTTAACTTTCAGGAGCAGAATCAAATCCTCTGTTGAGGTTCAAGTGTATAATATCATGTTTACTGTACAGGTGTGTCATCGGTCAGTTATTAAAATCTTTCTCTCCATCATACACACACACACACACACACACACACATACACACACCTCTGTTACAGTCTCTCCCCAGCAAGGTCTCCCAAATCAACTTGAGATCGGTCAAGCGAAGATGCATAACAGAGTCTGAGCATGTCGGACTTCCATGATCTCATTGCCAAGGTACGGGGTCAAGTACAAGAGTCAAAGGTGAAGTCTGCACCACAGGATTAGATTCCAGACTGCGGGGACATACTTAAAAAGATAGTGGTGAATGTGCATGGGCAGGAGTAGAGTATTCATCCCAGAGGTCACATGCTGCATGCTATCCTTTGAGCAAAAACAAAATGAGCGCAACACTTTGGATAATTAGATCACCTGACAGGATTGCAGGAAGGTCAGGGCGCTGTATCACTTGATGGAACAAACCACATACCTCCGTCTGCGCGACATGAAGTAAATGTTCAGTAATCCACATCTTAATCTTGTGCCGTGCTCAGTGCAGCTTAAAGAAACTGATACTCCTGTGACTACTTTGGCGGCTGATTGTGTTACCTTTACAATTCGGCTTCCCCTCCTTCCTGTTTTGTACCCTTGGAATGCCCGATAAAAGTATCCCCACTGTGGCTTTCCACCTGCACAACAGGGGATATGGCAGTGGTCTGGGGTCAGAATTAATATGCAGCCCCATGGGGAATCTACAGGGGGTAGATTCTGCAGCAAAGGGTAAAGAGGCAATGATTTAAAAAAAAAAAGTATCAACATAGCTTCAAATTATATGAAATATAATTATCACATCAATGGTCAATGGACAAGCCCAATGAGAACTATCACCCAACTCTGTTCCCCTCAACTCTATTCTATTTTTTTTGTTATGTTTTTTGTGTGGCCTGCAAAGTTACTGCTCTCGTTCACTCTCACTGCTCTCAACATCGTTTTGAGCGACACCAGGCCAGTGTTATCACTGAAGTGAGTAGTTGGTGGATGTGGTGGAGCTAAAGAGCCAGATAACTGCTTTGGGAAGTGGTGGAGACCTAAAGAAAGGCTGTTATTCTGTATCTGCTGGATGCGTGAAGAAGCAACTGTTTGCTAATGAGTTCACCAAGGCTAAAAGGGTGGTAATAAGATAGTGTTGTGTTTTTCCTGCCGCCTCAAAGTGGCCAAAAAATGAACTAAAAATTAAGGGTTTAAGGGTCAGTTCACCCAAAAAAAAAAAAAAATGTTCCTAGCTTCCTAACTTACTATGTTGTGATGTCTGATACACGTGTTCTGTTACTTTATATACAAAGACCAGGATTCATATGCAACGACTATGGTTGTGGTTGTGAGCAAACAGTAACATATTTCTTTTCTTTCTCTAACTTTCTATGTCATTCTGTGCAGGGGGAGGCAATTTATCTGTCATGGCTTCCAAAAGAGACAGCTCACTTTGCCCCCCACCCCACCCCACCCCCTCCATTATACTGACAGCAGCCTTATTAACCACAAGGGAAACCAGCCGCCACATGAATTTGGCCACTGTTCACCTATGGGGCCAGGGCAAGCCTCTTTTTACAATAGCGCCAATGATGCTGAGATTTTCTTTTCAGTTATTAATTTGATAAATATATTAATTATGACTTGGGGATGACAGTCCAATCAGATTGTCAGGCGCCCAGTTGTGCCCCCCCCCCACCCACCCACTTTGGTGATAAGTTCTCTCAGGTTTCTAGAGCTGTCATCCAGAGGGCTTGGACTTCTTATCAGCACTGGGCCCATTCTAGGGATAATTTCCTGTGTGTTGTAATTAAATGGTGGCTCTCTGATGGCGAGCGACTCCCCTTTTAACGCAGGAACCTACTGACGTTTGTTTCTGTGGGGATGAGTTAGGGTGGGGCACGCCTATGATAGGGTCAACATGATGAAAGTTGTGTGTAACCAAACCCCTGAAACATGGTTGAGAAAGAGTTCTTAGGGATTTCTGTGGGTTTCTGATTGGTTTAGGTTGGTTGCTTGGCTGGTTGTTCTACTATTAAAAATAATTAAAGTTTTGAGTAAGGCACAGTGATCATGATAAATGATTATGCTAGTCAATTATGATAATGATGATTACCTTCAGTGGCTGCATTTGTATTCTTCTATATTCTCATGAACTTTCTTGTGAGGATATAGAGGGAATAAAGGTTAAATACAGTAATATAATATATTTAATTTCTATTTGGGTTGTATTCATTCATATATAATATTATTTTGAACTTTTCTGCATCTTTTTGTTAAACTGTAGGTTGCATCTTTTTAAAGAGCACTCCACCAAGCAACTTTGTTGGCAGAAGACAACCCTTACAAAAAAGAAAGTTGATGAGGAAGCCCATCACTGGAGGATGACCAAACCCACTGTCAAAAGGAGCTAAAGAGAGAGCAGGGTATGGTGAATGTAGTCAGCGGGGCGATCCTGCACACTGAGGAGGCAGGATGGACTGCTTCGGGTGGCTGTCAAGGGACTGGAAAACCAAGGGGAACCACTTTAGAGCGAGCTTAAGAGGTTACTGAGACAGGTGGTACAGGTCCGAGGAGTTGTCCGGGCGCTGGAGGCAGGCTGAAACACCCAGGGGAGCAACTGCACAAAAAAGAAAGAAGGGATCAGAAAAGGCCCCGTAATCTGACATGCTTGGTTTCGGGGGGTTCACTGATAAGCTAGGGTGGAGGTTTGGAGGTCGGGAGGTTTGGAGGTTGAGCGCATGTATGTGAGATGTTGGGGTATATAGACAACATGGAATAGGACTGAAGAAGCTGAATGTAAATAGCATGCAAGGACACAGGGACACTGGCAGAGGGCCAGGAGGTGAACCCTTCCAAGGAAGCTCAAGCAAGAACAGGGCAGTAAGAAATGATAGCTCAGAAAATAGTAGTCACAGGACCTGGAGTTAGATTTTGAATGGCCACTGGAATTTTTGTTCCTGGCCAGAGAGCAAATGAACAAAATCAGGATTTAGAGGACACGAGTTGCAGCACTGTGTACTGTCATACACACCTCAGTGACAACTCAGTTACCAACTCAATGCAAAATACAGGCGCTGTGGGGTCTATTTTTGGATCAATTTCTGTAATCTCACTGGCAGAAACAAGAGGCAGGACTCAAATGCAGACACGCAGTCTGGTGAGTGAATCAGGTGATCACTAAAGGAGGGAAACTTTGACAAACGGGTTGACAAAAAGGGCAGATCAGCACACTCAGACTACAGGAAAAACAAACCAAAGAGGGAGGATGTTGAACGTAATATTATGATAGTAAACATCATAATAAAAGTAAATAAAAGCTTATCAACTCGTACAGAAACTAAATACCCTCGCAATCCAGAAATGGAAACATATGCCCCACCACTAGGTTTATTCAAAACACCAGTCAACTATAAAACACTCCTGACACACAAGCAGGAAGAATGTATGAGATACAGTGCAGTAACAGTGGAAAAGGAGATGTGAGACAGAGCTTTCCATATAAAGTAGCCCGCTACTGGAACCACTGACTCCACTGCCCCCGTGCCACTGGGCCTTGTCTGACAGCCGTCTGGACTTTAAAAAGGGGTGATAACTTAATTTCTACTCATGTCAACACTACTGCAGGGGCCAAGAGGAAACTGTGGGCCTATTGTGTGTCTGTCATATCATCCTGCATTTTGTGGCCCCAAGAATGAAAAATATTTAAGTGGCTTTGATGTCCCGGATCTTGTTGAACTGCTCTGATGGTCTGAAAGCATTTGCGTCCTGCTTTCCTTGATGCTCATCTCCCTTGTGTCTTTATCCTTTTATCTGTAGTATGCAAATTATCGAAATGTGTTTGTGTGTCCACGCACTTCTTGCTTGTTGTCAGTGCAAGCTGTGTGTAGAGCTGCTTGCACGCAGCCAGCAATAGTGCCACGTACCCTAGCTGAAACAAACACAAGTGCAGGGCTTATGCTGGAACAACCCGGAGCTTGAGGGCGTTGACAGTTTCTATCTGCCAATCTCCCTGTGGATATTGTTGCAGTACTGGCAGACAGACAGCCAGGGCTTGTGGGCTGACAGATCTCCTCTGTCAGCAGGTTATCATTTCCAATTAAACCCTTTCATCTAAACGTACAGTCAACTCCTTGGCAAGGCAAAAAATGACCCAAATAAGACGTTATTAGTCTATTTCAACAGGTCCCCATTTTTTCAACCTCCCTGCCCCATAACTGGAGGGGTTGGGCAATATTTTAAAGCATTACGGTTCTAGATTCTTCAGCTATCTTGATCCAAATAGCTCAGAACTTCAGCCGTCTACGGTGGTCACGCTCTGTTTAGAGATAAACTTTCAAAATTGCATCGGATTGACACACCGGCATGTCCTCTCTAACATGTGTACTGGGACAAGGGCCTTTTTGTCTAGCTTTGTTCTGTCGGGACCCACTGTGGATAGCACTGTTCCTATCCACTATGCGGGAGACACGAAGGAATGCGTGCAGAGCTCAGTAACTGTCTGTTGAAAAAGGCCTCACAACGTCTCATTTCCTTTAATAAGATGGCCTCTAAGGCATCCGGATGGACCAACTAAATACAGATTAACCCTCAGCATCATCAGCAGCCACTCAATCAACATGACTGGCTCACTCATGCATGTGTGTGTGTGTCCAAGCATACTTATACACACAACTTGCACCACATAAGACTATACACTCTTCAGTAATGATCACATTTATCAAAAAATATAAATAAATTATTTTTGGTTTCGCAAAAGAAGTCACATGCTCTTAATTTTTCTATGTGACCTCAGGATACCTGAGTTTAAGAACTCAACAGCCAACTACAAGTTATCGAAAGCTCAGTTTATACACATAATAGTTTGAGGGCACATTACTTTGTGTTTTTAGAGTTAAATTTCAGTGTAAATCTATATTTCACTCACACTAATGGCCTGATGGGGTCTCCAACACCCAATTAAAGCAACCTCTTGCCTCGCTGTGTAAAGAACACACTACTTCCTGCAGTGGCGCTGCATATTGGCATTTGATGAAAATCGCAAGGTGCAAATTTGTCCAATACCAGGTTGCAATAAAATGTCTGCATACTTTTGGAGTCCAACACACACAGTACATTTCCCCTTGATATCTAGTTTGTGCAAAAATCTAGATTTTCATAAAAACTGCTTTAATCAAATCTCATGAGCCGAATTTGCTAATTTGGACCTCAAAACATTGGACCCTAGTTGTTCATCTGCTGGTTGAAGCGAGTTAAAGCATCTTCCCACAGCTTGAGGGCGTAACAAGCTGCATTGAAACTTTTCCTATGGCCTATACACCTACCTGTAGATCCTGGCCAACTGCTCTGGCATGTGAGTTTGCTTTGCGCTTCGTCTAGTTTTACAAAGAGGGGTTTTAAGTGCAATTCAATTCACAATTTCCTCTTTTAGCTCTAAAGTAAGATACCCTCTCCGAAATGTAGCCCCTTTAACCCACACCAACTTCCTGCTCAAAGACACAAAAGTATACACTATGAAAGCAGACAAGACTTCAGATAAGTGCAGCATTAAACTCAATTTCAGATTGACTCTCTTTCCATCTGCTTAATCTGCTTTAATCGGACAATAATACTTTATTTATTCAGAGTGAGGGGTTGAGTTGTCCACCAGTGGGATGTAGAGGTTTTGCTTTTAAGAATGGAGATAATGCACAGAGTAATCCTTGGAGAGAAAGGAAAGTTGAGAACGGGGGGGGTAAATGAAAATAGGAAAAAGAAAGTGATAAAAGGGACAAAATTTAACAGAGAAAGGAAAGGAAAAGGGGAGAGAAAGAGAGGAAAAGAGGGAAAGTGTTATTGGGTCGCTCGTACCTGAGGTAAAGGAACACCGTTAGAAATACTAGGATAATCCTCTTGGTTTTAATGGTTTTGAAAAGCTATGAAAGATTAGGTAAACAGTGCATTTGATTAATGGGAAAAGAAGTCAATTGGCCATGGAGCGTGAAGCAGCACACAATGCTCCTTTCATATCCCCAGTGCTGCTGAGAGCAGTGATGGTCACAGGTCTTGGCACGGACAAAATTTTGTACATACCACCCCTGGAGAGAGTGCAATCTCACACGTTTTCAAGATTTGGAAACTTGAGTGCATGAGGAAATACTGATGTGTGACACGCACACAGAGTTAAAGTGGATAAGTAAATGGACGGAGACTGATTAGGGATGATACCATTCTGGTTTAGATGACAGGATTTCAGAGCTAAATGCTGCACTTACTCGTCCCTGAAATTTTTGAAACTGACTCTTGACAAACTGGATCTCTGCAGCCTCCCCTCCTGATCCCTCTCCGTTTCCTCTCTCCAGGTAAAGGTCAGCTAGCCCAGGTGCTTGCCCTCCACTTGACTCTTTTCCAGCAGACTGTGGCTAAAGCAGATTCTGCAGTGACCCATTCTAACTCAATGTCATCTATGCACGATCAAATCACCCTCAAAAGGGCTTAGCTGCACTGAGCCAAGGCCTCAGGTCGAGGGCATTAGTCATATGGCAGTTAGAATGGCGGAAGAGGGGAGGAGCAGATCAGACTGAGAAGCTCATTTAAAAGTGTTCCTCTGTAAGGTCTGGAGAAGGAACTAGAAATAGTGTCTTAACCCACTGTATTTAAAAAGAACATTTTGGTGGTGGTCCAGAAACTGCTACTCTTCCTCTGAGGCCACTACATGGCAGCCTTCTTTTGACAGTACGTTTGCTGGCTGGAGTCTTGCATTCTTTATTGAGCAAATTCTGTGTATGTGAAGAAGTAGCTTTTCTATCTCTCAGGGTCAGATGGTGTGGTCACTTTTGGTCTGCCTGATTGTGCTTTGGAGACAGCTGATCCAGTTTCTGCAAAGCATTTTAGAGTTCCATGCAGTGTTATTGCTTCAGCTCAAGGTCTCATCAACGCAAAAATACTCAGCAGCATCACACTCCAGCACAGCAGAATTCAGCGCAGTCACATGAGCAAACCCCAAAACAAACAGTGCAGGAAGAGATGGCTACAGGTTAGCTCGCTAATGTTAGCGCTTATTCCAGAGACCTCTGAAGATTGACATTGAATGTGTTCAGATGCGCCCTTGGCTCTGCTTTTTGCGCTGCAATTTGCCTTTTTTTAAATTCATAATTTCTATCTATATCTACGCACATGCATTCACTTCCTTAAAGGTCAGCCTTAAAGGTCACCAGGCCTGTTTTAAGAATGTATTTGAGAAGAAAGGAGGTTAATTGTTGGACACAGTAAACAGGATGATTTGTTTGGTTTGTTGGTACTCTTGACCTCAACCCACGGCACATTCCTACCCGGCTGACTGACTACATGGGATCAGATGGATAACCAGTCTTGCGTGAACCACTTATTGACCTTGACAACTTACTTTGAATTTCCCTAAAATAATATACACTGGAATTTTAGGACACACAAAAAACTACTTCCTCATTGCTCATTTGCAAAAGGAAGGGTTGTTTTCCTTCATATAGTTTGACATACAAACAATTAAACAGCTATGACTCAACATGCTTCAGGACACCAGGGAATCCACAGTGACTGCTAATACCCTGTGCATAGCCAGAGGCAGCACAAGACAGCATAAGCTCTCCTGTCCTCCCTGCTATCACCTGCCTATTTACTGCCATGCCATCCCTACGGCACTTTCAACCACTCTCCCTCTCTTTCTCCTTTCCTCTCTTTCCATCCGCTAATCCTCTTTAAGGACATTACCTGCTAATATATCCAGTCAGAAAGTATAAAAGCCAAGCTATCTCTTTACTGCCATCGGCAGTACGCTAAATAGGCCATTAATGGAGGAAGGCAAATGGGGGATATCATGGCTTTAACCCCAAATACCATTCAGATCCAGGTCTTTCTGAGTGGGTGTCTGAGGTGTAGCATGTGGTGGGTCACAAGGAGCTGAGGGAGAGTAAGGGAATGATGGTAAAAGACATAAAGTGTGGTTGGCCTTCAGTATTTTCTTTGTATGGCCATTTTACTTTGGATTTTTCACTTTCAATAACATCCTAGACATCAAAGCCACATGGGGCAACTTCACACACTGGTGCCCCCACATGGTAAAGAGAGGTAACTCCTTGGAAAAGCTTAACTATAATATACAGATTTCATGTAAATCAAAGTGAGTAACTGCACATGGCACCCACAGTTCACCTTAGACTTATCTATACAAATAGAAACAGACAAAACTGGTAAAATATTGCTAATACAATCTCCATGTGGAGTGTAGCTCCCATGTTACTGTTAAAAAGAAAAGGTCCACACCCTATATTTTATGTGATATATACAATTATTGTATTTTACTTATTATGTATTTTATTTTTATTTTATGTTGATTTATCAAACCTAGAGCATCCTAATTAGAGGGATTGGATGATATCTTATGTTACAATTTTACAGTTGAGCTTGATAATATGTATTTAATTTACAGAAAACCTATCCCTCTGTGTATTATGTCACCCTACTTAAAAGACTGACACTAAAGGTGTTTTACTTGCTCTTGCACAGATTAGATGGACAGTTAAAAACAGAAAAAACAGATGACAGCTACAATATTCTTGGGTTTAGACTATATTTGAGAACAATTTCACATACGTGCTATCAAGCTTGCTTAAATTTCACATTAAAATGACTTAATTCTGGTGATCTTAAACCCAAGATTATGCAGAGTTTGACCATAAACATCTTTGCAGACCATTTGAGAGAATTAAATTGTTCTCTGTTCTTAGTTATAGCAGGTTAACCTGCAGGCTGCCCTGACAAACAAAGATCACTTGTTGACTTGGCCTTGAGGCAGGGCAGCTGTTCATTTTTCTGCTAAATGGAGGACCACTGACATCACTTTAATGAGACAGCACTAATGAGTGCTGACAGCTCAGACAGCACCACCACCACATCACCTCACCTCCACCAGGTTCAGTAGCCGCAGCGTACAGAGAGCAGAGGGTGCCCTCCTCTGGTCAAAACAGGAAATGACCACCACAAGGCCCATAGGTGCTCCAGCAAATAGATTCCCCCTCCTGTTTCCTGTCTGTCACCTGTTAATGAACAGTGAAATACAATGATATAAAATGTGAAAAGGCACACATGAAAATCAAATATGTGTGATCTCTGTGACAACTTATTAAGAATGGTAATAATAAGTGAATATTAAATTAAGGAAATTGAACATTTACCTCCTCATTAGTAACTTAAAAATTAAAAATAGTAACTTATTTATAATTCATTTGTAATAATAATATGATAATATAGTCATTTTGTCATGCAAGTACTATTTAAATCAGCAAGAGTCACTTCTTTCATATACTTTCTTTCCTTCCAGCAGAGGGAAGCACTGCATCATCAAAGTGTTAAAACAGGAGCCTTACAATATTCCATGAAGGTTACAGAGATATGTGCATTTGTTATAGTAAATCCGTTGTGTAAATAATATAAATGACTTGTTGTGTCTTAGTGTTAGTGTCATCTGTATTTTTTTCTTCAGAATAAGGAATGCTATGAAATGTTGCTTTAAGAGATTTTGGAAAGATGTCAAAATAATTTAACGCTCTTTGTCCCCTACTATCAGTGTGTGCTCTAACAGCTACATGTGAGTGTAATGAATAGTAGCAGCAGCAGTCCCAACTGTAGGAGACATGCAGGGGACAGACAGATCAGCACATCCATCCACCCACGCCCCAGACAGGGTGGGTGTGATGATTGGTGCCACTGCTGCATGACAACAGTGGCTTCTTATCACAGTGAGTAGACAAAGGAACCCCACCTTCCTCATTCCCCCATAAAGGGGCGCAGTAGCTTCCTCCACACAGCACGCTGAGGCCTTACACAGAGCTTTTCACTAAGCTGAGATGAATCAGTGAACAAGCAAAGAGCTGCTCAATCAAATTTAGCCTCATACTTTCCTCACTTGTAAGAGATAAGGAAGAAGCTAAATGCATTTTATTGACTTAACAGTCTGCACGGAAATATTACCATGGTTTCAAGTTTTCATTCCTTTTGACATGTTTTTTTTTTTTCTGTAAACATTCCAGCTGTATCTCTCTGAATGGACATGTTGCATTAGATTTCTGGAAAAATGACTCCCCATCCCCACTTAAACCCATTACTTCTGATGCTGTCTACACTTGAAACCATCATCCCATATCCTAAGTGGAGAGAGTAAACTATTATTTATCTAAAATTACACAACCGAGCCCAAACAGAGCTGTAACACAGAATATATGCCTTTTACAAGACTGTCTGTGCCACAGTTTAGATGAGGAAAAATTGTTTCATTTCAGGACTGGAGGAGTATGGTTACGTCTATTTATTTTTATTTATTTATTTATTTTTGACTACTTAATTTTTGTGCACAAAAAACTAAAATCTGTTCTTGAACCAAATTAAATATTAATATTTTAATCATAGACCTATTATATCACCACACCATTAACACTCAAATGACAACAAAGTGATCTCATTGGTTTTAGCACATTTGTGCAAACAAACATCTGTGCTTCATTGTTTCTCAAGATATCACAATTTGTAATGCTCATGAAATGAAAATGAATCAAAATTATTTTATCAATATCTGGATCATATGAGGTGCCAACTTCAAAGATGTTCAAACTAGTGCAACTTTGTGAGTTATAAAATGACAATCGGGGGGGGTCACATTTTTCTCCAGGACAAAAGGGAACCCAGTTGGCTACAGTGCAGGCACCTGCTCCAGTGAACTTAGATGTTACAGTCCTTACAGTATCTTGGTTGTTTAACTAAAGCTGTCAAATAAATGTAGTGAAGTAGAAAGAAGTGGAGTGGAGTGGAAGTATAAAGTAGCATGAAATGGAAATACTCAAAGTCAAGTACAAGTACCTCAAAATTGTACTTGAGTACAGTAGTTAGAGTAAATGTAACTGATTATTTTCCACTGCTGCTAATGCTATTACTTAGCCTTCAGTATATGTGTATTTTAGTATTGTTCAATTATCCAACCAGATAAAACTCCTGAATGAGTGAAAACAAACTCTTAACTCTATGGGGGGTCAGACTCCCCACCCCCATCCCTCACTAGATCTTGTAAGTCAAATTATATTGGAAATTTTCAGATGAGTCTGAAAGACTGGCTAGGCGTATGTACTGCAGCACTGCGGACAGAAATCCTAGGGGAAGCACTTAACAAACATACCCGAACATTATCACCGCTAAAGATAAATGTATTATTATATTTTCCAGAACCATTTCTCTGCCAATCAGGAGAGCAGCATGTCTCTCTTTTCGCTCATAGTAAGAATGACATGATAAGTGTCAGTATCCGTATGATATGTTATGCAACAAAAAAGGGCCACCAAGGGGGTCCTGGTTTTATTGTTAGTCCTGGTACTTAAGTACTTAGTCAAATAAAATGATACTCTATTAGTGACACCACTAGTGCTTGACCTTAATGGACTGTGCATTTACAGAGAAACAGCCCCTCAAGAGATGAAAATGCAGAAACGGACTTGCATGCTCATAATTTAGCTATTGCTCCTGTGAGTCACCCACCCAACGTATGAAAATATGAATCATGACACCGACAAGCAGATTGGTCGTGTTTGTGCATGTGAAGCTTACTCTACAGAAGTGAGACGGCTGTCCAAGCACAAACAAACAAGGAATAATGTGAAAAGACAGCCTCTGAAATGCATGAGCCAATTGGGGCTGCAGCCATGCGTGTGTTCATTCAGCCACCGGCACGAGTCATCTACTGCTAGCGCCACTCTGCGTCATGCTTACTGTATTGCATTTGCTTCACTATTCTCAGGAGGATGTTTAGCTATACTAATTTGCTCTTTTTATTTGAAATCCAGAACTGACATATGTCTTCCATAGAGGATTTTCTAAAGATTTCTGCTCTTGTAAAAACTTCTGAAATCCCACAAGGATAGACGGTCAGAGACAACAGAGCGAGTCAGCTTCAAGATCATTCATTGCACACACCACATATGACATATAAACATAAACATATAACCAGTGCGTGAAGGTCCTGACGTGTACCCTCGTGCTCTCTCAATGAGATGCTAAAAACTAGTGGGAGCCGCTTACTGTCATGGTTGTGTTCAGTGATGTCAAACTCATTACCAGAGAAAGGACATCAAAGCAGATGGGCGAGCGTGATTAACTGAGCCTGGTGAATTTATGTACAGCCAAGACACAACCAGCTATTTGAAATTCAGCCAACAGAAAAACCACAGCCTTAAATTCAAGATGAAAGTGGTTCTACATCTAAGAGGAGCACGCTGAGGGTAAACAGGAAGCTGTGTTTTACAGGTGTAGAAGAGTGATATTATCAGAGGAAGTAAAGTGCAGGTAAAGAGAAACGCTGTAGGATTTTGAAATTCAGTTTTCATGGCCGAGTTGGAGTCATAATAATGACTGATATGACTGAATAAACCAGATGTAAAGCTGATATTCTAACCATGAGTTTTGTGTCAGCGCCAACAATCACGGCATCAACTTCTCCTCTAACTGCAAAGACAAACAATCTGTTACTGCAGGTTGATGAAGCAGTAACTGTGCACACACAGCAGATGTCCAGTTAAGCAGACAAATCAATGGTTCGGTCACTTTTAATTACCTGACTTGTGCAACTAAACAAAAGAGACAGTGCTGACAGATGATATTGCTTTGTTTGCAGAACCTGCAATTGACTACAACTGGATCTTGAGAACAGGCTCAAATCATGGGGTGTCTAAGAGCCTCAAGAATCCTCTACTACTTTGCATTATCCTTTTAGTCGCTGGCCCATGGAAAATTTTAATTGACTGACTATCCTTTCACATGTATTTGTTTTACTTGGCTGTGTCCCTGGTAACAGTGAACAGTTTTTGTTTGCACATAAGTCACATTACATTTCCGATGTTGTCAAAGTGTGCCGATTTGTGTTTCATCCTTACCCTTATTGCTTACTCCAAACAAGATGTCTTCTGAGATGCTTTACCTGACCCCAACCCTAACCCTAACCCCACCCACTTATTTCTTCTACTCCTAACTGTTTCCATTCCCTTCTATTGAATCCCAAACACCATGCCTATTGTGTCGGGTTATAATGCCGTACACCTGCATGAATTTGGCTAGTCATTACAAGCCACATAACTGTAAACGAATGAGGCAATCACTGTAAAGCACATTACAAACAGCTGATCCCAATCGGCCAATACAAGCATGACTTCAACGCCTGAACAAACACTATGCTCCATTAATGCTACTTTAAAGTTTCTATTTGTAAGATTTTGTGTTTTTAATCATAGCATCCTTCAAATTATGTGTGTATAAATATACGATCTTTGGGAGAATTAGTACAGTTTACATGTTGCTTTGAGTCCATTTATTGGGTGCCCAGCACTACAGTATATTTTTTGATCCTACCACTGGATGGCGCTAAAGATAGACATTTTCAAATTATAAACGTAGTGGCTTTTAAAGAACCTTCATTTAATTAAATCTTCTTTTGCGTTAGAGCTGTGAATGATGTCTAGTTATATATGTATATGCCTCATAGACAAGTAATGAAAATAGTTCACAATAGTGTTTAAAACAAGAATAGTTTTGGAATACATTTACAGCCTCTTCTGGGTTCACTGAGATAAAAATACATCTGCTATAAATGTAAATTAAAAAAAAACTAGCCAGTGTCTGCAGAGACTTTTAGAGGATTATATATATATATATATATATATGGTTATGTGTAGCCGTAACCTTGCACTTAATTAACTCACTTCATTAAGGCTACAGGCAAATGAAGTTGAACTTTACCCTGGTTTGGGGAGCACTGAAAAGACTTTAAAAAAAAGAAAATCCAATGTAGTTTCACCATCTGTTCCTTCACTATGTGGACAGGGCAGAGGTGAAAAACGTCTCTTTCTGAGGAATTAATTAGAAAATCTGCACAGCCGCTATCGGCAATTTGTCATTGCTGATAATTTATTGGAATGGCAAGACAGCTGCACGTGTGACCACTGTTATAACAAATAGACTGGTTTCTCCTATCCCTATGGCTGGACAGAGGAGAAATCTTTCAATTAAACACTATATAGATCACATCCATGCTTTTAATTTTGGTCCTGGAACTAATCTGAGGAAAATGATTTTCTGCAAGTTAGTCATTTTAACTTTCATCCTTACTGGGGAGTCTAATTGAACATGTTAATTGAAACTTTCAGAGAGCTCAGATGTATGGTGGTGTGTGACAGTGGTAAATGAGTCTATTCAAAGAATAGGTGAAACCAGAAACAGCTATATGACTAATACAATAAGGTGGCTATACATCACAGTTTTGACATGAAAAGCTCATTCTGTAAATTCTTCTTTGTTTAGATCCCAACACTCAGGACCACAGCACATTGTAGTGGCTGCAGGATGACAGAGAATCATTTATGTCCCTTCCCATCAGCAGGACGATCAGCAGACTTGTTGTCTCGCCTTCCTTCCTCAGAACTGATACCAGGCATGGGAAAACATCAAAAACATCGGGAAAATCTAAATTATATTTAGAACCACCAACTTCATGCACCACTGATGAGGGTATTGCAGTCTAAAATTGCGCATGGGTCCTGCAATTCAAAAGTGGGAAACATGTTACAAGAAGTTAATTGAAGAATCATGCTATAACTTTATATGGTGGAGTATAAATACATTTAGTCAAAGATTATGTACTTAAATCCCATTTTTCAAATATTAAGACTTTACTGAGTATTTACATTTTAAGGTACTTTACAGTTACTTATCAGACTGAGATTTTATAAACAAAATATATGATCAGCAGTTTGTGAAATATGCATTGCTACCAGTTTATCAGACTAATAATTTAATTAAAATGATCCCTGTCTTAATCAGCTACAACATAGAAATGCTGCTCAGACATTAATGCAACCATAATAATAATAATAAATAATTAATACGATACTTATACTGTATATAATAATATAACAGTCACAAGGGCCATTTTTCTGCAAAATGAGTACTTTTACTTTTGATAATTTTACAATAATTTGCTCATAATACTTGTAGTTTTACTTAACTACTAAACTATTTTGAATACAGAAAATCTTTTCAACCACCAGTTATTATTCATGACCTTATGACCCCTACTGACCTTTCCCCTTTTGTGCACAAAAAATGACAGAAGCGTTAGTTATTTATGGCCACACACACCCACACATACACGTACACACACAAATATACACACACACACTAGCATCTGCATGCTTTTTGGTCATGGGACACTGAAAATATGGCTTCCAAGGCTGGAGGCGGTACACACAGCTGCGTGCCAGAGGCGGTAGTACTGCTGCACTGTGGACTAATAATCTGGATGGAGAAGTCCACTAAACTACGTCCATTTAAAGCGCCATATAAGGCTTTGAACGCTGCCCTGATGAGGCTCCGGGTCTCCCTATTCTAACGCTATGATATCCGAGCTGCAGATTTAACTCTTACTGTTTGCTGCTGAGAATTTTTAATAAATGCAGTGACGATGGTGAGTCAATCTAGTCAGACACTGACTTGCAAAATACATAATTAACCTTCTCTGTGTTTTTTTGAATATTCACGAACTTAATGTACTTATGGATTATTTGCACAAAATACCTCATTACCAGAATTGCTGTGCTCAACGTGACGCTCATGACATCAGCCTTACCACCAGCCACGCAATCGTGCGTCGTGCTTCTATTTTTACACTAAAAAGCTATTTTTGAACAGGGGTGCAGCAGCGTGCTTCAGACTCTGGCAGAGAAGACGATATAAGTAGCTTCAGATACCAAAAGCCTGAAGTACTTTCATATCTTCTTTCTTTTTCAAAGCCTCCCATCATGTCAACGCGCAATTGCGCAGCCAGGAAACACTGAGCGGTGAGACCAGTGGCATGACAGAGGTGCTTGAAAACTACCGCAGCGCCTCACGAGAACGAGCTTCCTGCTGTGACCCCATTCCCAAGAAACTGACTTCCAAACGTCCTCATAATATTCAGGTGAGCATTCTCTCTATGAATCCTCTGCGAGTTAATCGTGGACACTGTTGGCAGGCCCGCTGCGTTTATTGAAGACATTTGGAGCCTGGGGAGAGTAAGCATGACAATGTATTGGACTCATATCTGCTGCGACTTCTACTCACGATGACAGTTTGTATCAGCACTGTGGATGCACTCATCAAAAGTCACGATGGACGCAGCGGATATAGCTGCTTCCGTGTTAGTTTTGGGGATCATTTTCGTGTCGTTGCTGTCCAACGTTGTGGTGCTGATCTGCTTTCTGTACAACCCGGAGATCCGCAAACAGGTGCCCGGTCTTTTTATCCTCAACTTGACGTTTTGCAACCTGTTGCTAAGCGTGTCCAACATGCCACTAACTCTTGTCGGGCTCGTCACCACGGGTCACCCCGGAGGCAGCGGCTTCTGTCAAATTGTGGGTTTTCTCGACACTTTCCTCACCACAAACTCCATGCTGAGCATGGCAGCTCTCAGCATCGATAGATGGGTTGCGGTGGTGTTCCCACTGAGTTACCACTCAAGAATACGACATCGGGATGCAGTGATCGCGCTGGGATACACGTGGATACACTCACTCTGCTTCTCCACAGTTGCCACCTGCCGCTCCTGGGTGGGCTACCACCACCTTTACGCGTCGTGCACTCTCTGCAATGCCAGGGCGAAGGCATCCGGCACGCAGTTCATCATTTTCACCGTGGCTCTGCACTCTCTCACTTTCCTCCTCACGCTGATCGTGTTGTGTGTAACGTATCTGAAAGTGCTGAAAGTTGCAAGGTTTCACTGTAAACGCATCGACGTGATCACTATGCAGACGTTGGTGCTGCTCGTGGACATTCACCCCAGGTAAACAGTCATTACAGATACAGTCAGTCTCATCATTTTTTTTTTTATAGCGCGTTGCTTTCTCTGAAACGTTTGTGTCTTTCAGTTTCGTTTAGTCTTGTATGATTCTGTGGTAAAATCACTAGCTATTGATCCAATGAATTTTTGTGACACAAATAGTGATTGTTATGCTAGAAAACCTGCACTTAGTGTCTTCATAGACAACATGAACAGAATATGATGCTGGTAGTTTTTCTCTTCTTCTTACAAACATTGCTAAATTGACAATACTTTATGCAAAAAATAATCACATTAATTAGTTTATTCAGCCTTTAGATGAAAATCACCAAGCATCTTTCAAACTTCAGCCTCAGGCTTTGCTGCTTTTCTCGGTTTTACATCCTTTTAGATGACCTAGTTTTTGTGATTGTGGACAGTTGGTTTGACAAAATGTGCAATTTGAAAATGTCACCTTGTATTCTGGCACTTGTGACACATTCTTCACTGTTTCCTGACATTATAGCAACCAGCTGATTAACTATTTGTAAAAAATTGAATAAATAATGAAAATGGATAGCTACAGTTTGTAGCAGCTAACTGTCAAAAGTAGGCTATTAAAAACATAAAGCATATTCACTAACTTTCTACAGCTTCCCTATAAATGACTTGACATGAATCCAAAGTGCTCCTCTGGTGATGATTTGACTCTGTCCATCCTGCTGTCAGTCAGTGTTTACATCATTATGTTTCATTATGATCAGCAAGGCCTTCCCCAGTTTTATCATTTACCCTGACTTCTACTCAATTAAACTTTGAATTGCTTCCCATTTACATAATTGGTATCTGTGCAGTGTGAAATTTCTCCAGTGTAATCCCCGGAGATAACAGCGCACAGTTCAGTGCTTTCTTCACATCCACCCCACATGTTTTCTCTGTTTTCATTATGTCTGCATGTCTGTGATCATGCCTCCTGGGTAGATAATGCGTACCTGTGTGCTTTGGCAGTGTGCGCCAGAAATGCTTGGATGAGCAGAAGCGGAGGAGGCAGAGGGCCACGAAGAAGATCAGTACATTCATCGGCACATTTGTGGTGTGCTTCACCCCTTATGTCATTACAAGGTGAGCAGAGATCTATAATAATGCATGTCCTTGTGTGTGTGTGTGTGTGTGTGTGTGTGTGAGAGAGAGAGAGGGATTTAACACAATGCGTAATCTCAACATGTGAAGGTTTCTTACCTTTTCCACATACAACTTCCAGAAGATAAACTTGTGCATATTTTATCTTTGCAATGAAAAAATATTTTAACTGATCTTCCTCATTCAGCTTAATGAGAACAACTCTCTCAAGGATGAATCTTTTTGACAGAGAGATTCTGAGTTTTCACTTACCTTGTTGTGGCTGCTAATGTGGTTATACTTGGCTTATTGTGTGAATACAGATGGCGATAATATCTGTCTTGATATCTGGTAGCATATTAAACATTTTTAACCGCTTCCTTTTCGTAATGTCACAGCTTATTGGTTCTACACACGTTTCTAATCCTTGTCACTGAGCCTGAATATCTGGGGAGATGAGAAGGAGAGAGACAGAGAATGGGAGAGATAGCAAATGAGTCAGTGATCATAGCACTGGCTCTCATTAGTATTAGCCCCAGTATTGGCGGTGGCAACCTGTCAGAAGCTGTTAGATTTGCGCTATGAAAATAGAGAGGATGCACATTAGGAGCTGTGTGGTAGTGAAACACGTTAGACTTAAGGATATCACACTAATTACAAAGGCAGATTAACAGCAAGACAATACTGCAGTTGGTTTTCACTTGGTCTTTAATTTGATTTATTAGGACAAAATAAGTGTCAGGCCCTGGATTCAGTGTGAAATAATTTTAATTAGCAAGAAGTCCAGAAGCAGCAAAAACGATTTGACACCCATCAGTTCAAATTGCCCAACACAGTGATGACATTTCAATGAAGTGAAATAATAACATTTCCACAATATTACATTACTGGGGGAGGTTCGTTTGCTTTGGATGTCTTCCGCTCCAGTTACACTGATCTAAGAATTAGCTCAACCGCTGCATTGATGGTGTGTGACTCTTTTTTTCTCCTCCTCTTTTTGCTTTATTTGAGGTAGAATTGTGGAGCTCTTCTGCCCAGTGCCCATAAGCCCTCACTGGGGTGTGCTTTCCAAATGTTTGGCCTATAGCAAGGCAGCAAGTGACCCGTTTGTCTACTCGCTGCTGCGCCACCAGTACAGGAAGACCTGTAGCCTCCTGGCTAACAAAGTCCTCAAGAGGAGTCCACTCAACTCCTCCTCCCTCAGGATGGAGAACAACGCAGGGAGGAGCGACAATAACGTCAACATAACCAACAACATCCAACCGCCTACCAACAAGCCACTGGGACAGTGAAGGTCAGCACTCTCAGAAACAATTACGGTACTTTACCAACCTAAAGGTGACTTGGATTTGACATTTCACTTTGAGGTTAACACTCATGAGAAGAGGGGTATGACCGTAGATTGACTTCTCTGTGATGGTGTAATATCAGAGTGAACAGGTTTGTCACCTAATTACTAGTTGAAGGAGAAGGCTGGCAATATTCTGTAATTGTCTTAGTATCAACAAACCCCATAAAGACACCCAAACCAACAATGTGTTCATCCATCTTTCACTACTTTCCTACTTTCCCAGTCTGTCTGTGGCTCTCAGCCCCAATTTAATTTGTTCCTACTGAGGATGTAAGTTTTAAAAATAGATCACAAATAAATTCTTTTTTTTTAAAAAAAAGGCAAAATAATTTCCTCAAGCAGCTGGGTTTTGCAGGGTTTTTTTGCAAACATTCCTTTAACGGGAAAAAAGTGCATATGTAGGGAACTACTTGTAGCAGCAGAAATAGTGCACTAGTGAATATTTGCAGCAGCAGGACTGTGCATATGGGATTAACTCACAATTAACTACAGTGTCCATGTTCATGGTAATGAATGAACTTGGCACCATGTGCAGTGGTGTAGTTAACAGATGTGTTTTTAATAGTTTTCCTCTGTGCCTTAGACAATAGATGTCTATGGCACAGAGGGATATTTTAGTTAGTAACTGCCAGCAGGATAAATCCATTAAAAAATATAGAATATCACCATCCTTCTTTTATAAAAGAATAGACCGACCACTTTTGTAGGTTGTGTGTGTAGGTTGTAATGGCATTAAATATTTCAATACAAATGAAACACAGTCTTTTTAAGAATAGCAATTTCTAATGAGATAGTTTGTAGCACAAATTTGTGACAACCATCCTGTGTAACATGGTGACTAATTTGTTAATTGTGTTATTAATGGCACAAACTGTAATCCAAATGTGAACAAGACAACTACAAAATACAGAACACACACGCCTGCTTTCACTCCCAGATGAATTAGCAGGTCTCATACATGGACTAACTAAACAACAACTAAATCTTCAGTATTACTATCTCCGATGCTGTTTAAGGTTTGGTCAAGTCAGTAATGTATTAACACAAGAGTAACTTCATCACCAGACGTCGGTATAGTTGTAAATATTCTCTGTGAAACTCAAGCATACCTTCTGACCTCAATGCTGATTATCTACCTGGATAAAGTACTGTAAAGAATGATTTAAACAGTACAGTCATGTTGTAGAGAGCAGAGCAGTTCACCACACTGATGGTTTAATCAAAATTACTGTATGTTGTAGCTGTGAGGCCTGAGTTCTGAAGTGCCTTTTAGACTATGAACTCTTACTTAATCAAAACACAACAGAGGAAACCTGTCACATTCTGTCATTTACTTGGTATTCTGTGGTGTGGTTAGGTGTGATGATAGAGCCTGTTATGCAGTTTGGTCACATTGTAGGAAAATTTTTAAGTAATGTGTATTTTGTAATACCACCACATTGTATTGTTGCATCTGGCAAAACAGGGTGAAATATTATTTGAATGTGGTAGCCACTATTCAGTGATGTGTAATTAACATTCCAGCTCATGATATATGAGTGGCTGTGTGATGTTTGGGTTATAAAAATTATTCATTTTGACAACACTGGCAAATCAGGATATTGTACTTTTATTTTACTGTGACAGTATGAAGCCTTTAAAGGGCATAAAATCTATTTATTTTTGTCAAAACTGTGTCTGATTTTTGCTAAATACGTTTGTGATTATATTGAAATAAATGCTGTGCATTTTGACATTTTAAAATCTCACCAAATTTCTTCTTACGCATTTATTATTATGTATATTTATTGCTGTATGACTGGAAGTGATGCATAGACAGTTCATCAAATTTCTACTTAAACAATGTTTTACCAAAAGAATGTCTACCAAATCTTAACACCTTTATTCACCCACGCCGATTAAGTTGAGGAGAAGGAATAATTAATTTGAAAAATAATTTAAGATGTGTTCCTCCCACCGCTGCTGCTGTTGATGTGGCAGCAGAACAAAGACCTTTTACAAAAGCATCAGGGCTGAGTGTTTAAGGCTTTCTTAATTGCAGAGCTGCAAGAAGGAGTGGGAAAAGAAGAGAAGAAAGAAAAAGAGAGGAAAGTTAGGCACTACTTCACCAAGTTCAGGCCGCTGTGACAGATTCTGGGGATCTGCATCCCTCCATCCTCCTCACCTTCATCATGAACCAAATTTCTATCATCTATCCTTCACTGACTCTCTGGTCGCCCTCCTTCACCCACTTTGATAACAAGTGCCTGAAACAATATCTATCCTGTCTCTGTCAAAAACATGAAACAATTATGACTTGTCACCCATCAAAGCTGACTCTGTTGGTTTTTATCATTCACCAAAGGGGGGCAAAAGCTGCATTTACCATAACACGGAATTCACAGAGCACACCAACCAAGGGCAATTAGTGGAAAGTATTCAGAAAGTTTGGAAGGATCCCCAGTCTGGAGGTGTGCATATACCTCATCTCCCTGGGAGACTCAGTGAGTGGGTGAGAGGCAGACACAAACCTGCCATGCTCAAAACGCTGTGTACAGACCTTGTGATTAAGCCATACCGCGTAGGAAGTACAAGAAAGCAGAGGAGGAAAGCAGTGAAGACGAGTGCACTGGCTGACTTCACACAACCCTGATGTCAGGGCATAAGTGGTTCTTCCCGTCTCACAAAGTAAAAGTTGTTCCTGTAAAACATGATCAAAGACCGTGTCAAGTCAAATTTCTCATTGCAGATCTGAGATGTTAAAGGTTTGTTGTGTTTTGTGAGCTTTAAATGCTCATGCATCTTGTATATAATGAGGAGATTCCATCATGCCCCTTAAATTACATGCCACGCTGCCACACAGTGCAGCCACTGTCATTACAGTGTCATCTGACTTCATTATGTCAAATACAGGATTTTATGCCAAACAGAAAGCTATGCATGTCAAAATGTGGAAAAAAAGGAAGAAGCTGACTAAAGCTATGGTGCCTAATAACATGTGACTAAAAGCTAGATATGTGATGTATGTATTTTTAACTTGCTCTAATAAAACAAAGAGGTCGTCAAATTGTGTGAAAAAAAAAAACAAACATCGAGGGCAACTGGAGTCACCCATGCACAGCACTCTTTTAATCAGCGACAACAACACTGATCTAATGAATCATCCACCGCACACTGAGAAAACTTAACTGATTGATCTTTTTAATTTCTTCATGCCAACGAAAGAGCAAACAATGTGTTTCACTGTATGCTTCCTCAGGTTTGCTCATTAATCATACTAATACATAGCAGGTGTTACACATCGGTAGGTGTTCCAACATCACAAATCACAGCAAACAAAACATGAGGCGATAATGAACACTGTAGATATGCCTTTCCATTATGTCTTATTGTCTCACTTACTCTCAGTCTTTTGCTGTCTTCACCCTCGACCAGCCTGACAAGCTCGTCCACAACTCTGTCAGAGGAACTGCAGGACTGATCGACCACTGGCATATACATACTGTATAACATGAGTCATGGGAATGTTCGACTCAAATGTCATGGTATTCCCCATGCCCTTAAAGCAAACAGCCTGCACTGCTCTCATAAGTAAAAAAAAAACAAGACCATCTATTTCTGTCCAGGAATGCTGTATTTGTTTTTGCTGTGGGCTGTGAAATGATTTTATTTGGTCTCAAAGGCTTTTGCAGCAGTGTTTAAAAAGTATCACAGCCTTCAAGTGAAAACATCATACCTCCAATATAAAGTTTTCAGGACCCTCAAGGATCTCAGATGAACAGCTTTGATTTCAGACTTTTGACTTTATCCAACACATTCATAAAATGTTTAATATGAGCATAATTATGTTGATTCAAAAAGGAGATAACCCAATCCAACTGCAGTCCTAAAAAACAGAATCTGATTTAGAAGGTTTCCACAGAAGAACATTATTAAATAGCAACAGTGGGAGATGCTTGTTTGTTTTTACATAATGTGTAATCCACCATAAAGGCATTGTCTGCTACACATGTCCATGTCTACAGCAAAAATGTCAAGCAAATATTATGGCAAGGCCATTAAAAGTGTATAATGTTGCAGCCATTTGTTTAGCTGGTAAACATTTACTCTGTAAGTGTGTCTGTATATTTGTGTATCTCTGTGTTGAGCAACTACTGTATATTGATACTGATGTGCAATCCAAAAAGTGCTTGTAATTTGGAGATCACAAATTAACATGAAATTGGAAATGGTAATGCTAAAGTCAGTTGCATTAGGCAATATCTTTCAACCACAGACATCCATTCTTCTCTCTTGGCAGAGAAAGACCTGTTTATATAGTCCCTTCACTTTACTAAACAATCAGCCTGAGCAGAATCAAACATTCAAAGGGTCTGAGTCTCTCACATCTAAAAAAATTAAATGACAAAAAGTTATTTTTATCAGTAAACATCAACAACAGAAACAATACCTATTACTATTTTGTAAACAACCTCTATAATCGCTTTAAATCATACAAATACTTATCAACACAGTATATTAAATTCATGAGCACCCCCCATGGTCATGGTATAACCCATGACATCACTGATGACACCAGCAAGGGCATAAAGCAAGGAAATGTTTGGCTGCCACCCTCCTGGAGTCCATGGTGAGTGTGGAGTATGAAAAGAGCTTAGATTAACCCACAAGTTTTAGTAAAAGTGAATCAATACTTGTCTGTTTCTCTTTAACCAAAAAATATTTATGGTAATTGTAACAAAACAAAATGCTTACTTCAAACAAACCTGCCTTTGTTAGTGTTTCTAGTGCTAAAAATGTATGTGACATTAGCTGCAAACCTTTGGGCATTACAATTGCAAAAATAGCCTCAGCTACTCTTAACCTCTGAATATCATAAGGCTAGCTTCAGCTACTAACTTTTAGACACAAGGCTAGCATAGAACTTTATTACACAGCGCCAGTCACATTAGCTTATAAGTTTGGTCTTCATACATTTAATGGCAGGATAAAATGAAAACACATCAGTAGCATTAGCTGCTAACTTATGGAAAACAGGGCTAGCGTGACGCTCTAATGCAGTGCCAGTAACATTAGTCAAGTTAATCATTTTGGACATTGTAAGGCTAGCATTAGCTCCTAAACCTCTAAAGTTTGGATATTGTAAAGTTAGTTAGATAGATAGATAGATAGATGCTTTATCCCCTAGGGGAAATTCATGTGTTCATTATCTCATTGTTAATAATAATAATAATAATAATAATGATAATAAAACAGTTCATATTAAAAGCATGAATTGCTCTTTTTTTAAAAAAAAAAAAAAAAAAACTGAAAACAAAGTACAGTTTGATAACAGACCGCGTCATTATAACATTTTCATTTCAAAATAGACAGGTCAGGCAGGTGAACTACAAAAAACCCATCTTCTTTAAGCACAGATATAGTGCCTCACCTTTACCACAGTTGCGAGTACTACAACACCCAGAAGCCTCTGGCTCTGCGCACACTCAGTAGCAGCCTGATGGTGTGCCTGTCAGAATGCTGTCATGTGTTTTGACAGTTTTACTTATGAATTGTTTGTGTGTCGTCTCGTCTTTGTATTTTCACAAAGGACGAGACCGAGGAGAATTGTGTCAGAGGAAATCCCGGACGAGACGGTGCCTATCGGTGAGTTTAAGACGGGAAATCCCCCTCCTGAAAGTACAACCTCACATCAGATTTATGTCCAGATAAAAATTATCTTCTTTTGAATTTCGCCGGTAGTTTACTGTCTGAGTGTTGGTAGCCACCTGTTTTTTGATCAGCTGATCAGTAATCAGATATATTGACTGGCGAAATATCACTTTTAAAACTGCGTCACCCAGCAGCATTCAGTACTTAGCAGAACCACCTTTATCGTGTCTCGAGGAAATTTGGCACATCCCAACTTTGACATCATGCTGTGGGGATTTCAGGGGCAGGGACAGGTAGATTGGTCAGGGTTGTGGGTAAGGTGAATGAAGCAAAGCTCAGTTTTTTGTAAATTCGTGAATACTTTCTGAATGCACTGTATGTCTAACTGACTGATCTGTAAAATGGGCATCTCTAAGTATTCTTGCTTAGCAGGTGCTTCTCGTAAGCCCCTATGATTTCTTCAAACAGTGTTGTTCTAGTTACATTTGTTTTCCATGTTTTCAAAATTTATTAGATCTCACAAGTGTTCCAGCAGCTTTATCACAAGGCAGAGGGAAAACTTTTTGAAAACTGGCTGCTATCCATGACAGAATCCTTGCATAAGCCCCCCTGTGAACAGCAGTCTGCATCAAACAAATGTCACTTTTTACATTTTAAACTGAGTTTAGACTATTATTAGATTTTACAACACTTCCTCTGATCATAATAGACTATGCAATCAACACACTCATAGTTACCAATCAACACCAGGGCAGAAAAGTCAGAAATACCAATTGTCATGTCTAGCACACTATTTAAATGTTAATGCAACACTATGTATTATGCTTGTATTGTTTAGTTGCTAAAAATGAGAGCCGTTTGAAGATCCTGCCAACCCTGTTTCCCCCACCCATCTGCAAGAGAGGAGGAAAAGTCTTGAGACCCACCACTGAGGTAAGCAGCCTGGAAGTTTTGCTTTTTCTTTTTTGTATTTTGATAATGTCAGTTATATTACAAGACTGGTGTGTAACTAACAGGTGGGGACCAACATGGTTGAGTATTTAGAGACCAGTCAACTGTCCCTGCTCATTTTGTGCATTGGGAATGAGATGATAACGTGCCAGGCCTTAACCATTATTTCAGGCCAGGCCATCGAAACAGACTCTTTGCTGAAGGCTGTAGATGTTTGTTTCAAGGCTTTCTTTGTGCTTGACATCAATCACACCAAGCAGTGCCTGCCCACTTGGGAGTTTTCTCCAGCTTGCGGTGTGTCTTATTGATGGACATGAATCCACATCTGTGAAGTTTTTAAGGACAGGATAATCACAATTGTTATTTTTTTCTATAACTATGTGGTGCCATTGTGTCATCGATGTGTGCAGCGGCACATTTGTATTCACGCATACATTTAGTAGTGTGTGTTTGTATGATTATGGGACATTATAAAGTACATGATGAGCTCTGTGAGGCTGCAATACTCATTGTAAAGTAAATCAAACCATTAAATAGACAAACCAAACAACTGGACAAATTGAAGATCTGATCATGACACTAGTTTAAAAGGCTCCATCCTTTGACCATTGACCATGAATGTCTGTACAAAATTTCATGGCAGACTATTGAATACCAACCAACAAATCAACAGCATGGCTGAAAAAAAAAATCATTAAATGGGGTTTTGATGATGAACATAAACAACACATTATTGTTTTCACGTGCTAGAGATGTATGTATTCTTCAAATGTAGTCACTGTTTTGTCTGTACATTTCTGGATTTTGTTGCAGGAGAAAAGGGGAAGAGAAAGGAGAAGACGAGACAGAAAAGATGAGTCTATACAGAGGTACTTAACTCACAACAAATGCACAAACACAGTCCCTTCTCCTGCGGCTTCATCATATATTTCAGGTAGAGCATAAACACACACTGGCTGCTCCTAGAAGTGTAGCTTCGTGTCTGAGTCACGCCCACAGCTGAGTAATGCTGCCCTGAATGCAAAAAGCAATTTAACTCCAGAAGAGGGAATTCTGCTACAACTTGTGCTCAAAAATAGATCAGAGGGTAAAAAATGCTCCATATTTCTTTCTTTTTTTTTTTTACTCCTCATCAAAATTCAAGACAAGACGGCAGACACATTAAGGTGCAACCACAAGGCTTTTATTTGAACATGAATTCGGAGGGAATCGATTTGCATTCAGATCCTTGCTTCAGTGTTTTTAAAAAATGCTATGAGTAGTCAGTGATATCCTACATGGCCACTTTTTACTAGGCCTAGTGTAGACATGGTAATGTTTTGGTGACTTTAACTGTGGCAGCTGCTCTGAGAGTTGCACAGCTGACAGTTAATGAGAGGATGATGTATGTGGCTTCAGTTTGTCAGAGTGAGTCATTTCCAACCATCTGTTTAATGATCACAAGATACAATAACTGGAGAAAGTTTGAGTGAATACATGACCTGAATGTACAACAGATGGCTCCCAGTGAAACTTTTAATTGGTATCAAATATTTAAAACACTGTGATTATCGTGTTCTGAGAAACTCAAGACCTGAAAGCACAAGAGAGTGAATGACGGCAGGTGAAGAGTCTTCACTGGAATGTTTAAAACAAGGTGAACAAAGCAGCAGAGGTGTATGTAACGAGATATTTATACTCATATTTTTTGGACTATTTCTAAAAATCAATAATTACCGGTAAGTAAAAAAAAAAGTCACACAGCTGTTGCAGCAGAGAATAAAGCTTCTGATTTGATGCACTGTCCCACGAGCACAAAGTGTCCCAGATCAAACACACCTGCCGTGTTGCATGACCTGACCAGCAGGTGCATGCTGGGTCTAGCTAAACGCTGAATGATAAAATACTGACAGTGGATCCTTCAGCTATGACTTCTGTGTTCACTTCTACCATCAGTAAGGTGTGCACCACCTTTCTGCTGTTTCTGATAATCCCTGTTGTGACTGCAGAGCTCATTCAGCTCAGTGCTTGAGAACTTGGAGGAGTGCAGTGAGACAGAGAGGCTAAGTGGACTGGTTATATTTTTGCATTGAGAATGAATGAGCAGAGGACTTTGCGGTGCGCAGCACTCCCTGAGTGACGTCCAGACAGTTGTGTGCAACAAATGACTGAGTGTTGTAACTTATTGTGTAAAGGAGAGCACAGAAAAAAAAAAAAACTTCTAAGTTGCCTAGCAACACAGCATTTTGTCTGCATTTGACGGCTGCAGCTGCTGTGGAGTTCATCTCTGCCTTTTCTGCTGCTTCATCCTGCTCTTTTTTCTATAAGAAGTGGCAGCTATTTTATTTATGTAGCTTAAAGTCTATGGACACTTGCCATGGTGTTATAATTATCAGTTGCATGCAAATACTGCAAAGTGCTTTAGGTGTAGTAGCTTTCACCTGGGAACAGCGTGTATGTATCAAAAACCAATGCTTTTATGCCTGGTAGCCTAAAGATGTTCTTTAATTTAATATTATATGTAATTATTACATTATTTTTAGATTTTTTTTTTAACTGCAATAGAGTCAATACTAGACTGTGACTCACTTTGTATTATTCACATGACTTTTCCCAGTGAAACATAGGTCTCCTTAAGAAAAAAAGCCTTACTGTTGCATTTATCTAACTCACTGTTTGCAGGGCTTGTGTGGGTGGCAGAAAGATAAATATTCTGCTGTAGCATGCAGTATATAGAAGAATGTATAATGTACTATAAATTATAATTAGCTGAGGCCAGTTTGGTGAGATGACTCTCTACAGTAAAACAAAATCAGTTTATCCTGAGATTAGTCTTTTAGAAAGTCTTTCCCAAAAAGAGCTCCCAGCAACAGCTTGTGCATGTGATATAAAGTGGGCAGAGGGAGTGAAACACACCAGCTACAGCACAGCTACATCTGAATGCCTTGTTTAAGCCAGATTCAGACAAACTGATAGCAAGCTAAGTGTGACAAACGCTGTGTCTCCAGTTAGCATGCTGCCCATGTTTACCAGTGCTGCCCAGTATACAAGGCACATATTCAGACGGCAGCCTCCACCTTCATTGATGGAGCACTGCACGCAGACTCTCAACTTTCCAAAATCCATTTACTTGACTCGACAGTGTGTCACTTTAAATTCTGTGAGATCTATTTATTTCGCTCTTTTAAAGTCTTTGACTTTATTTGTCACTGACAATAATTGCAGTAATTAGTGCTAGTGTGGCACTACAATAATGAAACTATTCTATGAAAACTGTTGTTTTCAATCTCATATCCATTCATTGCCACTTTTCCTATCTACCCACCATCACATAAACACACCATTGCACCTTTGCCCTTTGTCATTTTGCTATAAAACCCTCAGATAAACCTCGGGCTATGAGCTGATGCCATGAACTACATCTGACAGGTGAATCCACCTTTTTCATTACCCTGCTGTCAGCTGCAGTGAAGGGTGTGTGTGTGATAAAAAAAAAATATGCCAAAAAGACCTACTCTGACATGAGGTACCATTAGAAAATCTCTTCAGACAATAATTGAGACCAAAGAGTGGCACATCTTAACTGACACAGGGAGGACATATCCTTTTTTGAGTAAGAGCTCAGAGAATGTTAGAGGTAAAGAAAAAGTGGAGACACCACTCAGGGTTGTGTTATATTTCTACAGATAGCGTTCACAGTTTCATGCCCTGGGAGAAAAAAACAGAATATCCGCTAATGCTGAGTGGCACAATGTGGTGAGGAGAGTGTGACGTTCAAATGCAACAGGATGTGACTGTAGCTCAGGGACCATATTTGTCTTTTTCCAGTCCTGATCCGGTCAATACCCTCAACCACAGAGGAAATCTAAAAGAGAAATGTAAGGAGATTGCCATTATAAGGGCCAGCAAAAACCCATTGGGAGAGATTGGGAATCTATCAGCAGGACAGAGAACAAAACTGATCCATGCAATCATTGTTTCAGCCAGCTAAGAGCCCATGGCTTAGGCAAAATCCATCAAGTCATTTCATTAGGAGAGACTTCAGCAGTGAAAAGATCTGGAGACAATGGAGCCACTTTCTGGAGAACGGTGGTTACACATGAATAAGCCTCTCTCACAGAGTTCAAATGAACAAGCAGGCTCATGTCCTGTGAAAAGGAGAATTACTGTCAAGTGAAAACACTTGATAACAATGACCGAGGGAGAGCTGTAATTGCAGATGCCTTTCTTTGTAATTTCCTTGATGTAAAATGTTAAGCACAAACATGAAAAAGCACCAAAAATGTTTGAATTATCTAATGAAGCAAAGCAGGAGGGGATCTGTTCCTTATTATATGTTGAAAAGATACTTCTATGGAAGTATACATAAATTTTTTTTTTTTTTTTCTGTCTTTGCACATTGTTGTCAAGAAGTGATGCAAGTCACGTGTTGATCTATATCAGCTGAGGTGGGCTTCAAGTTAAGTTTTCAACACGTGGAACCAAGTGGTGCAGTGGTCGAAGATGGTGAGCTCAGGTCAGGTGAACTGGAATAAAAACTGCGGTTGTGATTGCTTGTCTCTCTATGTCTGAACCTTGTGAGCCTGTCAACCTGTCCAGAGAATATCCTCTCACCCAGTGTCATCCGACTGACTCTGGTGATCCCCTGACCTTTCCTTTAGCGCCATCAGCAGGTTGATATTTGTGGTTTTGACAGTGATAGATATGATAGATTGCTATCAAATTTGGTACTGACATTCGTGGTTCCCTGGTGAATTTTTTTGGCAATCTCCTGACTTTTCATGGAGCACAATCAGGTCAAATTTTGTTTGTTCCAATATTTTTGTTTATGTCAAATACCTGCAAAACTAATGACATCCCCACCAACCTCCACTACACTTTGTGTTTGTGGCAAACATTATACCAGGGTTCGAATTAGGGGGTGGAATGGGGGCGTCTGTAAACAGCAGTAGCTTACTATCTAGCATGTATAATACACTTTACTTTCCTACCGTCTGTGTTTCTGAATTAGATTGTGTCAAGTATCTACAGATTAACACTAATGTTAGCTAGTTTCTAAGTTTTCCCTTAAGTTACAGTTGAGATGACTAATGTTAGCTTGCTAATAGCGCACCTCTTCATTTCCAACATTGGCTTTGTATTTCATTACCAATAAAAAATGTAATTTTATCTAATTTTAGCAAACTGGTGCTCAGTCATGAGCAGTGAGACAATGGAGGATCAGTTGTTGTAAAAATGCTTTTTTGACATAATATGTTTATCGTTTCATTTTAATAGTCTTTTGTGGCTGTGGTGGTTTAGGTTTAGCTCAGTTTTACCTTTTTTGATGTTAGACTTTTAAGAGGCACCCCTTTGTTTGTTTTACCTTGTTGGGTAGTTGAACAATATTGAAATACTTGTTACTTAAGCTGTAAGTAATTTGAGTAGCAGTGGTTGAAAGTAATTGAGTACATTCACTCTAATGACTGTACTTAAGGACAATTTTGAGGTACTTGTACTTGAGTATTTCCCTTTTATCCTACAATATACTTCCACTCCATTACATTTCACAATATACTCTCTGCTCTACTGCATTTGACAGCCTTAGTTAAAGAAGCAAGATGCTGTAAGGATTGTAACACTTCAGTTCACTGAAGCATGCGCCTGCACTGTACTGGGTTCCCCTTCGCCCCGCAGATAAAGTTGACCGCCCCTAATTGTCATTGTATAATTCACTCTCTGCATTATATTATAGCCACTGTGAAAATGGAACACAGTGCAAGTCTATGGCTGGAGAGTACTGACTACAGTAGTGGACAGTAATAGGTTATGGAGTATTAATGGTGGTTGTGTACATGCAACACACACACACCAATGAGTCTTCACTCAGTAAATACAATCAACATCATCACTGACAACAGTGGACATTCATTAGCGAACGTGTGTGTGTGTTTGTGTGGACATGTAAAAGGAGAGTTAAAAAGGAAAGGGAATAATGGGGCTGGCATGACATTAAACCTGACATAAGGGAAACATCATTTCCTGCTGTAAACTACAGAGGCCCCTCATCCATTTCTCCTGGTCTGCTGGCGACATCTCACACTAATAAGAAGAGAGAGAAATGAAGATATGTATGCTAGCATGTGTATGGGAGAAATGCTACCTGAGCTGATGTACTTGTTAACCACAAGGCAAGAAAAAGACAACACACTGTGAGCATTTCCATAGGCTTTTTTTTTAATAAGACACAGGATCTTAGAAGTTGTCTTCACAGTGCAGGACTTTTATATAAAAAGGGAGTTTAATGTTGTTAAGTTGTCCTGGGCATAAAATGGGATACATTCAGATTTAATAATTGTCAATACCAAATTTCAAAATATAAATGCAAACATGAAATAATAAAAACAGCAGCAAAAGATTCATATGTCATACAAATCTGACTCGCAACTTAGCACATTATCACATCACAAAAGAGACAATCATTGCATTTCAGGTCATTTATATTGATGATGACTGATATTGACACTACTTGAATTGTTTTTCTCACTTTGCAACCTACACGTTTTTATATTCAAAAGCCTGATTTGGAATCGTGGATAAAACTTGACTGGAACTATTTTTGAGGTAGTACCCCGATAGGACTAATGATGCCTGAATAACAGACTAGTGTCAGTTGCCTTGGTGTGACCCACTGTTCAGCCCTCTGAGGACATCAAATGTCTTTTATCTGCAGTCTTTGAGTGACACGTTGTCAGAGCACAAAAACACATGCCACATCCACCTTGATTGATAAACCTTCTCAGTTCCGTTGTATAACCTTTTACTGACAGAGTTTCAGTGGACCACTCTTATCAGCAGAGAATACTTTGACAGAAGTGAGCAAATGTGAAAAACCTAAACTGAATCCCACAAAACACAGAACTATGTTTGCTGTGGTTCATGAGTATGGGTTGCTATAATTCAACAGGTTTGCTTTAAATCATGTTGATGTATAGTGTTTTAAAATCTTGTTGCATGTGCAGCTTTTTAACTTTGAGCACTTGCCCCTTTAAAGGTCTTTGCACAGCCCTGCTGTACGTGTACACATGTGGGGCTTTGTACACATTGTCATGCATATTTTCTTTGCCACACTGACATGGAAGAAAATCATACACAAAAAAGTACCATTTCTCACATTCTTACCAGAATGAAATAAACTGAGTCCCAGCAGTTGGCCTTTCTATTGTGCCATCAAATGAGATGGCAGGATGAGTTTCCTCTCTCTGAAATTGAAGTAATAGCACAGCTCAACAATGACTGATTGCCTGTGCTCAGGCCCAGTAGTACACAGAGATTTATCATCTATCATTCTTTTACTCTGTTTGTCTAAACGAGACATGCCGCCTTTGGATGTAACTGGCTGTTGTTGCTGCTGCTGGTGGGTGGTCATGATGAAACGGATACACACGGAGTGAAGATGTACAGTATGCCTCTGCAACACATAGCTGGTTCAACAAAATATACAAAATATTACATATATTTTATGTGATTGTTGTTTGTTTTTTCTTTAGTTTTAATTTCTAAATATTAGCCTCATTCATAGCATTCAAATTAAATTCCTTTGGATGTAATATTTACATTGGGTATAATATTTCATCCCCTTAATTTAAGTTTTCCCAATTTGTTAATTTATAATGACTGACCACCTGCAAGCTGCTGCTTGTCGAGTTGAACATATATTTTATTGACTGAACTGAGCCTCTGGAGTCAGTCATTAACACAGTATCAGTCGACCATTACATAAGAAATGCTGCCTGAGAACATCATCAATTCATGTCCTGATGCTCTGATTTCCACCTGAGGGGGATTTTTACATTTTCATAGACACTGACCTTATTGTCCAAAAATCAATAGAATAGCACAATACAAATTCTGTTTGAAGGTGGACTTTTTTTTCCTTCAGGCTTCGTTCGCCTAGTGAGTTCTGGGGTTAATGTTAGAGATGGGTTTATCAAAGGCGAGTGTGGTAGCGGGATTTAGAGAAGTGTCGAGATATTTCCCTAAGTCTTGTGTTGGCTCATATTGTCTTGTGCTTTTTTTTTTTTTTAGAGAAGTTTAAAGAAAATTGCATTTATGGTTTTTATCTGGCCAGTCATTCAACTCTAACAGCTGGCAAAAACACATACTGTAGATCTTCCACTTTCTTTACTTTTGTCACACAGTGATGTATTTTAACATGAACATGGCAGAAGTAAACTAGGATGTTCCACATGACACATCTATGACTAATGTGAACAGGGAAATTGGCGAAATGTTCCTTTAATAGTAGCTGTCTTTTTTCTTACTCGTTTCAATTAAATCATTAAGATCTCAAGACTGTCTTTTAAGGATTAACATAATGACAGAGGACGTATTTTAATCGTAAGTTGTAATCATGGACCTATTCAACAAATTAGCCATGAATCTCTAAAAGAATGTGGCGTTACAATTATGAGAATGATTCAGGTCTGAAACAGGTTTGAGTCTCTGATCAGAATAGAGATGAACCGTCATATAATTGGATTAATTGGGCTGAGTACTGTCTGAATCATAGAGCCAGATGTGTGCAGTTTGCTGTTCCCAGTACAGCTGATGTCAACATAATCGTAGATGCGTGATATAGGACATTAGTGTGCTTACCTCAAACTACCATGAATACTGTTATGTTTTTTTTTAACTCACATTCTATTTTTATATCCTTGTCATCATTGAGCTGTGGACTTTTTAAACTTTGTTGAAGAACAGCGTTAAAATAGTCTTCTAATAATATCTTATTATGTTCTTTCTCTTTTTCCTCCTTCCATTATGTCTATTTCCTTCAGCAACTTTGAACATCTCTAGGTCTAGGCTAATGATTTTTTATTCATTGTGTTCTCCATTGATTCACCAATCAATGAGTTGAGGATGCTCCAAAGCTTCAATTGCCTTTTTCCTCCCCAACATGCCTAATTTACCTCTGTTCATCACAGATGAGCCGTTCAGAAGTGCCACACAAAACCAAGCAGCACAATTTTTAAGCAGAAAATCAGATGTGTGAATCAAGATACAGTGTATGAAAAAAAGAAAAATATATATTCATCACATGAACTTCATTTTTTTTTTAAAATCGTTATCACAAAGTCAAAACAGGTCCCAGGTTTAAACAAGTTTCCAGCCAGTTCGTGAATTCACTGGTGCAATGACCTGACCAGTGAATTCACGAACTGGCTGGAAATTTGTTTAAATGAGTAAAGAGAATTGAAATAAACACCATATAAATAAATAAAACTTACTGTACTGCCAACTGACAGATGTAATCAGTGAAAAATATCCTCAGACCTTATTGTTTATTTCTACCTTATTTCCTTGTCTTTTTTATGGTATTGAATATGGAAGCTGCAAAACCTAATTTCATTTTACTTGCAATGACAATAAAGATCTATTATATTCCTATTCTATTCTATTTTGCTATTATGCTACAGTTTGGTTAAGTCTTGAGCATGGCAAAAACAGACACACAGAAACAGACTCACACATCAGTAAAAGTCAATAAAAAGAAATATCAGCTCAGTTTTTATTTTATTTTGGTCCTTATTAATATTTATATGTTGTAACTACACATAGAAGTTAAACGTAACAGTACTGGCTGGAAAGGTGTTTATAAATCGGCAACCATCTCACAACTAGCCAATGCATAGTCAGAGAAAATAAAAACAAGCAGAAGCAAAAACGGAAGAAACTGCTCATCAGTAGGATTAGACATTGTACTATCAAGAAAACTGAGCAAGAAGCAAGACATGTCACTTTTCTTGCCTGCAGTTGACCGGTAAAGTAATATGAGTGTCCATTTTCAGGAGGTCTGAAATTGAAAAAACTGAATGTATTATGACAAAAGTTTTTATATTGCCAAGCTCACCAGGTCCAGATAATAAATGACTGTCCTTTGGCCATCAGTAATGGCCCCATAGCTGGATCAGACTGCTGTAGTGAAGCTGCTCAGTGGACAGTACATGATGATGATGATGATGATGATGATGATGGTGGTGGTTTTTCTCGTCAATTCAGGTGTGAATGTTGAAACTGTGAAACTGGGTGTGAAAAAGGATGATGCAAGCAAAAGGCATAGTTGCTCAGTTGACTCTCGCATCATCCTAGCTCCTAAAATAGTGCACATTCACACACACACACACACACACACACACACACACACACACACACACACACACACACACACACACACACACACTCGCCCATGTGCACAATCTGATGTCTTATGTGCACACAATCAAACGTCTTGCGTCCTTGACAAAATGAAGGAATGTCAAAAGACACCTTATTGGTTTCTTGCGCCTTTTGAAAATCCTGGAGAGGATTACCATCAATATCAAGTGAAGAGGGCAATCAGCCGTGCCTGACTACCTTTCTCTGAACAAAGCAACAGTGCTTCAGCCCTGTGGCTCCCGAGACCATTGTCATCCATGAGACCAATCACATTGTAAATGCACATAATCATATAGCTAAACAAGGTGATTCTCTTCAACAGGTCCTCCTCAATCTCTGATCTGTGATTGCCCTTCCTCAATAAGTGCATGTTGACGGTGACAAAGGGAAGATGTGACTTATAATTTGAATGGCATTAATAGGTAGTCAACCCATCGAGTGAGACGCAGATAAGAGATGCAATTTTCTCGAATGACAGTGAATAATGACACAAATGTAGAAAAGTGTTTACATAAGCAACTCGTCCATGTAAAGTAGTAGTTAAATAAGCAAAGCTCTGACAGTATTTCATACACTTGATGCAACATAATGCAACAGTAATTTTATTTAAACCGAAAGCAAATTAGTCTTCGAAGATAAGAAATGCAAAGGCAGTTCACTAAACTAGATACAGTGTTGTTTTTCCATGACAGAAACTGTGGATGACTTGCAAAAATATGAAGCTAAAATAGTTTTATTTCATCTGCATTTATCACTGCTGCTTTGCAACTCTCTTGACTCTATATTTTGTAATGATCAAGCGAATTACAATTTCCGGGGCTCCGGCATTTAATGACAATTTGACTGTCCTTTGCAAGTATTGACAGCACTTGAACAAATTAACATCTGGAAATATCATGTTCTAATAAACAAAATAAAAGTTTCTGGGTGAAGGCCAAAAAAATTGCATTCAGTCTGTTTTGCTCTCAGTAAAAACAGCAGAAATGAACATTTCTTCCTTTAATAAATGTTTCAGGGTGCCTGCACACAAAATTGTTGCTCCCACAATCTTAATTTTGCACATCTATAAACATCTCAACTCTGTATATGTTTACGAATGTGGATGTATACCTACACCAGATGGGTGACTGATTGCAAATACATTTAATTACTATGATTACCTGCAGAAAATTGATTGTGGGGTTTAGTCTGACGCCAGGTCATCAGGTCATCAGGTCATCAGGGAGATTGAGTTCATCTGGTATGACTATATTAGTAAACACCCTCACTTCCCTGGATGTCATTCTTCAGGTTTGATTATGATTGGTTTGTTTAATGTGCCATACAAGCATCAAGCAACCATGAAGATGTACCTGAAGCTGTGTCCCCATCAGCACTTAATCATAGCTTACTGTGAATGAAATCTCCATAACTTGAAAAGGAAAACACAATTTATATTTCTGTATGGGCATATCCTGCATATGACACATGGATGCTGAACTACTGGAGTTATTATCTGTGTTTTAGTGCCCTCTTGTGACTAATTCCTGAACATGAACATTATATCTAATTTCTGTCAACCACCACAATAAAATCTACTCCTCCTATAATCTGTACCTGAGCACCACCTGGAAGCTGAACTACTCCCTCACAGTGACATGGATTTGAGGCGTCCAGTATGTATGAGGCATTATTTATAATATCACAATAGGAACACAGTAATTACTGACCTCAGCAGCTTTTTCTTTTGCTGATGATTTACTGTACTATTAATTCTGATAGCGCCAACACTAATACAGTGGTGACTCAGCCCGGCTTTGGACTGTGGTAGCGACCTTAGGGTGCAACCAGCTGGAGTGGTGCCAAAGAGGAAATATTTTGTTATTAGTCCTGATCTACCTTCAACATGTCCATGAAATTTAATGTTATCACTACCTCCTCTCTACTCCATTAGCTGTTTTTCCGCTTTGTCTATGAGCAGTATATAACTAACCTTATTACAAATTCTAGGTCTACCACATGCCTTCTTGACCCCATGCCCACGCATCTTTTAAGTCTGGCTTTGTTCTAAAATGGCTGCTTTCTCAGTTACATACCTGAAGATTTTATTAAGAGGTGTAGATTGATAAGTTTGTGGTGATTGTAACAGTGTGTTTTATGGAGTTACATTCTGCAGAGGTAAAATTGTTTTTCAGCATTGTAAAATCATCAAATTAAAAAACAAATTCAGTTTATTTTATTATCATCTTGATTTGATGAGTCACTGACTCTTTCAAATGAAAATAAATATCACAAATCCCAAACAAACAAAGCCCATACACTTCATAAAATTCCATATACAACTATAGACCTGTGTTTTTCAACTGTAGATACATTTCTTTCAATAAGCATTCCCGCTTTAGCTTCTTCCTCTGGTTGTTCATTCAAATCCATCCACTGTTCATCCGTGCTCATGCCCCGTCAGGTGTTGCTCCAGAGAAAGGCCTTGTTGTCCAGCACACTGGCAAGTTTATGGTTGAAGGGTTGGTGAAATTTCCTGAGGAGGTCTCCAGTGGCTGGAAGCATAGGACCCAGGTTCCTGTCTGCCACCCGCCGGGTGTTAGACATGGGTCGCTTGGTCAGTGCTGCCTCCACCTGCTTCGGCAGTGGACCTGCAGGGAAGTGGGACACAAGCTGATGTATGAGACCTTAAAAATTATACAGATGTGGGAACTTGAGGTTTTCCTGATATTTACAATATTTGAATGTACAAAGAGTGTGTCACTCTGACAAATGTTATTGTAGCTTTTTGGATACGTACCTACACTCAGAAAATCGAAAACTTTCTTGATTGTAACTTTAAGATTGGCTGCGTAGTCTTCAAGCCGAAGAACTAGAATCTGCTCCCTATGGAAAACTGTCAGCCAGTCCAGTAAGAAGACGATGTACATCCCCAAATTTAGCCTCACCTGTGGCGAAAAATCAAAACACGTCAACATCATAAATCTCTTGTGGTGAGATTGTTTTGTCAAAGTCAATAGCAGACAAACAGGGGGTAGACAAAATTATGTAAACAACAAATATAATTGGACTTTAAAGGATAAAGCTGGTGAAATCCTTTTTTTATTGTCAACAAATCCACTGAAAACACAAAAACATCAATGAACCCATCTACGAAGTATTCTGTGTATACAAAGCCTGATATAGCTTATGCCTCTATGCCATAGACCTTCACAGTTGCCCAAATATGAAAAACATGTTCCTTCAGTATAATGCTGTAAATACTTGCAAATCCAAATCGTAAGTAAGAAATGCACAATTTACTCCTGTTTGTGTAACTTTTGTGGAAATCTACAGTGGCCTATTGGCTTATTTAGGAAATTATTAATCCTTTTAAAAAAATGAAATATATATATTCCTGATTCATCTTTATAGATTTACATCTACAATAGAAAGAAAGGGCTTTGAGTGCCACATAAAGTTTGTTGGTTTAGGTCTTTTTCACATGATTTGTTGACAGTAGATAAAATGTAGAATATATCAAACCTCATTCGTTAACTGCTGTTTCCCATTTCCTGCTTTAAAGTAACTTAATCAGATATTAAAAGTTCTCCAATCAATACTTGATATATGAGCTTTCAAAGCAACATGAGACAACTATGCACTTGGTTCAAAGAGATCAAATTATTTGTATTCAAAAACACTTGCGCTCAACTCTTCAGTGTAGTCAGTATATAGAAACTTAAACTGTCGGCTTAAACTGTCATGATTTGTATAAAAAAGTATTAGTAGAATCTGAAATTGTTGATAATGTGAAAGGAATATGCTTAAAAAAAAGTATGTCAAACCGAGACAAAATGTGTCATTCATGAAGTCATTGTTTAATTCCTGTTTGAATGGTAAAATTAAGAGTGAGACACTGTAGTATTTAATCCAGATGCACAGACACTATGAGTCCTCAAGAGGGCACCACAGCACAACACCGCCCCCGCTGAAACTAAGACACTGCTGTCTTTCACAAGTAGAGTGACACTTAACAGAAGAGGCATGTAAACAAACACTCTCTGTTTTTTCTGAATGTTTTTGTTAGATCTGTTTGTCGTCTTGTGCTTGAAGGCCAAGCCGATTGCTGATTTCACTGCAGTTTATCTCCCAGGATAACAGTGCTGTCACCTACAGGTTGTGATTAGAGGTGACCGACCGACAGAGCTCATAACTCATCGTATTCCTGACTGAGCGCTGCCTGACAGGATATATGCTTAAGGTTCTGAAGTGTCTCTGGGCAGTGAGGTGATATTTTTCCCTGCACTTAATGGGAAGCACTTTAGTGCGGTTGCATCCATTTACAACCACTTGCAGGACAGATAGAAATACTCAAAGTAGCAATCAGGTGTTTGTTTGGTATAATTAAATATAGTTAAGGCAGTTAAAAGTGAGAACATCATTTCAGCTAACCGGCATGGCGTTGGAGAGGCTGGTGTTGTAGACACAAGAACGAAGTGACCTCTCAGACAGGCATGATTGAAACAACTGTACAGACTCCACGACCTTCAGATGGAAGTCTTCTGCTGACTTGTTGGCCATCTTAAAGTACAAGTAGTCAGAATAAAGCCTGGGAACAGAGTGAAGCAGAGCTGTGAGCCAGTTGCACAAATGTAATAGGAGCTCTGATTTAAAACAAATATGTTTTCTTTTTTTTTCACATCTGTAGCTATAAACACAGATGTGAAGATGGATTTCACTGCAGTACCTCTCTGATGGATCTCGAAGCATGATGATGATTTTTGCACTAGGCTGGACTGAGTGGATGAAGTCCTGAGCCAGGAACGGGGGCTCTCTATCCTCCCTGTTTTCATGGAGGTAGCTCCAGGCTTGGTTGTCCCACATAGTGGATGCACTGGCTTCACCTGTCAAGACATTGACAGACTTAGCATCACCTCAGGTAACAACAGCTCATTAGAAATGCAGCAAGTACTACATACACGCAGGCATAGTGTGGCAAAGTTGAGCAGAATTTCAGGCCAAAATAGATGTTATAAAGACTTTCCTTATATGGGAACATTGTGCTTCACACATCCATGCTAGAGCAGCTTTGCAACAGTTTAGTTTTAATGTTTTAGTTTTAAAAAATGAATTGTGTAATTTATTATGTGTACCCATGCAAAATCCAAATCAGGGTTTGTTTCCGCTTCAGGAACCAAAGCCAATTTAGCAGAGCCTTCCTCACTGCAAAACTTCACAAAAACAAATAAAACCACTTTAGAAAACCAACTAATATTAAATATTGCCCTTCAAAAGATCAATACTACTTCACTCTGTGAATGTAAAATGTTTATTAGTGGTTGTTCTCTTCTGTTTCTCTGAGCCAGGCCCAGGTGAACAAAGTTTTAAACCAACCACATTAATAATTTCAGATGTACAACAGCACCCAAAGGCTTATGAGTTTCTCTGTGCACTTCTAAAGACACTACACTGTTCTCTTAGAATAATATCTAGAATAATGTGAATGGTATTTCCCTCCAGCACTTCACATGAACACAGTAATGCGACTGAGCTCAGAGCCTAAATGAGCGAGGTCTGGCAATAAAGTAAAAAGGACAAAGTGGACCCGTAATTTGAATCATGGTCAGGATCCAATTGTCTGGCTTTTCAAAGATCCTCACAAAATAGCAAATGAAAACTATAAAGGCAAGAGATTCTTCCATCTGATGCACAATGGACGCTAACAATACCAAATCATACCCACCCACACACGCACAAACACTTTGACATGTGTTCACCTGTTATGAGCTGGAGTGCGCTGTGCTCTCCAGATGAATTTCCACTGATTCCTGCTTGGATGTTTTTGGCTGCCAAGTCAAACAGATCCAGGTAATCTTCCACAGGAAAACTTTCCTGGAAGCCATCTTTGAAACGGATATAACCTGCAGCCCGAGGTACACCAAAATGACTTTCATTCTATCTTATTTATATATTTCTCCACAATAAAAGTAGTTTAATAGACAGTCTAAATGCAGATTAACAAGAATTTGTCTCCATTTTTCTAAGTGGTTGCATGCATAAACAACATACACACAGCAAACATACAGCGATTACTTACAGGCAAACAGGCCCAAAATAGACCCAGTACAGTAGTTGTACAATACATTATAAAGTGTACAACAATTTAAATATGCTGTTACATTGCACACCACTTCCTGCAGGCAGCTCACAGTAAAAGGCCTCAAGGGAAGAGAATTAATGAAGGCTTTTATCACGAAGCAGCTGCAGAAGGTCCTCTGTTATAGCCAGTGGTAGTAGTTTAGCTTAACCTTGTTTTAGCTTGCTTTTTCTTTTTTTTTTTGTACTGTTGAATTATAAAGGATGTGTTCATAATTTTGATTGTGAATCCTGAATCAAATTTATGTTTGGAATTGTGTGGTTAAAAAAATAATAATTCCTTAAGTATTCCTTAGGTACATTGAACGAACACCCTAACGAGACTGATACCATAATCTGAACCAGAGGGAAGAAAAAAAGACTCAACAATAAAATCAGGCTGACAGGAAAAGGTCAGTTTAAATGATCAACTGTCTTAACCGAGTTAAAATGGGAGACAGCAGAGTTTTGGGAATTGGAATATTGACTTTCTTGTCAAGAGTTGGATGAGAAAATTGATACTGCTCACATATCTGTCCATATGGTTAGCTTAGCTTAGCATAAATACTGGAAAAAGGGAAAGAGATAGCCTGGCTCTGTCCAAGGATGACAAAATTCGCCTGCCAGCACCTCTAAAGAACACATCCAGCACATAATTTAACATATTTTCCACTTTCCGAGGTAACTTCTGTCATTCGTGTGAGGTTTGCTGCTAAAGCTCACTATTTAACACATTGCAGTGCGTCTCAGATGTTTAAACAGGAGAAAAACAGAAGAGTGAAACAACAAATTGTGGTTTCACGGGGGGTTGCCATGGTTGTTGTTGCTATACGTCTTGGCCAGAACCAGTGACTTCCTGACTCTCCACTGGTTGACTTTCAACCTCATGTTGACCACAGCACTTCGGAAAGTCACCTCCTGCAGTTAACAATACCCCCCCCCCCCCCCCCCCCCCCACCCCCCACCCTCCCTTTACCACCTCCTGGTTTTAGGTTCATATTGTGGTGTTGATCGAACTCTTTGTAAGAAAGCAAATAAGTACATTTCCCAAACTGTCATTGCCATCTTCTTTTGTCTGTATTTATTTAAATATTAGTCATCTATTAATCATTAGCTGACCTCTACAAACTAGGCTAAGTTATCAAAAACATTACAAAATAACAGCCATCTCCTGATACTTACCAAAGCGTTTCCTGGTCCACCAGTGCGGCTCCTTCATGGTGTTGAACTTGACCTCCGGATGGAGCAACAGTCTGTGAAATAGGTCAGTTGTGCCACACTTTGGTTGGCCAATAATGTAGAAGTACGGCAAGCAGCGCAGACGATACTGCTTGCCGTCTCTGTGGTACAAGTGCAGGTGGAAGTCGGTCCTCAGGTGGTCACACATGGTCTTGAAGCTCTTTGAGCGCAGAGTAAAGAGGTTCCTCCTGTACAGATCAGTGTTGATTTCACCTGAGAACTCCTCATACCAGCAAGGGCTTTTGATGCTGGGCAGGAAATGGCGAGGAATTGCAGAGAACAACTGCAGAGAGGAACACAGCAAAACGGAGCAAAATAATTGAAGCACTGTAGAGCATATTGTAAGCCTTTGGTAAATCATGATTTGGAGACATATTTTGTTTCATTTTTGCTGAAACTGTCAGATTTGTCATTCTTGCTAAGCTCGCAGCTACAGAAGAGGTCCTTCAACATTGTACTTTAGTCTCTCTGGGCTTGAAAGGTGGCTGGTAAGCTGGTTTCACCTTCAATTCATGTACTTTACGCTGTATGCCATTGGTTACAGGCTCTCATGCCATAAAAATGATCAAAGAATCCATAATGTAGAGCCACATGGATCATCACCATTTTGGCCTGTTTGTACGACTGTGAGTTTCCTTATGTTGCTTTGAAAACTCTGTTAGATTGACCATGTAGCATGATTAATGCTGACACACCCCACTAATTTGTATTCGGTTTACTGACTCACATACGCTGCTACCCCGTGCAATTGTGATTTACAGTGTAACTGCCAGAATTGCTGATGCCCTTTCCATAAACACTGCAAAATTATGTGGGGTAATGTAGAAAAGTATGATGAGAACATACACCGAATGCAGGAGAATTACAGTTCATTAGCACATAGTAACAGCAGTCAGTAGACCCTTAGCAACACTTCAGTCATGTAACCTGATATTTACTTAACAGCTCTACAACCTTTGGCTCTAAAAGCATGAAGTTGAATCAACACCTCTGACAGACTCAACAAACACTGGTCATTATGAGCTTCACCAAACAGGCATTTACTGCAGGGTTGATTGTAAAGTGTTAGTCATTTGTCAGTCTCCTGCAACTCACATTTGTCCACACAAAAAATAAAGCAATCATAGTGGCCACTTATTAACATTTTCCAGTGTAGTCTGAATCCTTATTTGCCAATATATTTTTGTCGTTGTTGGGTAAAAACATTGTGTCATTGCAGCCTGGAGGTACAACGAAAACAGCCTTTATCATAGTTGGTCTACTGATGCACAGCAAAAATGACAGACCGTTTTTTTTGTTCCAAAGACTTACATGGGAGTCCGTTTCAATGACGTCCTTTTTATCAGGGACCTTCCTGGGAGTGTATTCCAGTTTGGAAGCGATGATCTTCACCAGCACTTTCATGTCTATTAAATTCTTTTCAGGGGAAACGTCAGCCGTTGCTGTGCTCGTCGGGACGACCACAGGTCTGAGCTGATAGGGTGCGGGGGTGAACAAAAGTCCTTTCTTGTCCCACGGCAGGATATAGGAAGCCATAATGAGGAACGTCAGTGTCAAGCCCAGGAGGAAACTGACTAGTCTAATTTTTGAGATGCTCCGCAGGTTAGTCAGTGACAACAGGGGTACCCACTTAGCATCCGGTTTTTCAGGCATGTTTGGATGCCTGAAGTCAAAAAACGTTCTGACAGGCCTTTTCCCATAGTTCCCAGGCATGGGCAAGCCGTGGAGGCTGCAATTGTGGTCCCTTTGGGTGTTGCTCCCATATTTGCAGTCTGATAGTGACATACTGACATAGAAGCAGAGAAGGCATGTAGAACGAGGAGCTGGGAAATTATTCTCTCAGGAAAAGAAGAAAAAAAAAGTTCAAGCTTCACCTACAGGCAGTTGAGTGTCCTGATGTGTCCATTCATTATAGTTTTTAATCTGCAGGTCATCATTTGTCTTCATTTCTTACACGCTCCCCAGTCTTCATCAGGGCCACCTATAAATCAGAAACAGTTGTTAAAACATGGCGCATTCCTTTTTTTTTTCTTTTTTTTTATATGACTTCAGTTTTCTTTTCACCAAAAGTGCAGCAGTGTAGTTGCCTTTGAAGTATTTCAGTCATCTCCCATAATTCCACAAAAGGTGGTATGAACATTTTTAATATTAGGGTATTTGAGGGAGCTTTATTCTCCCTATGGGGCATCAGTATGTGAATTTCGGACCATACTCCCCTCTATAGCACAAGTCAATTATAAAACGTTTGAGGTCAGCTGCAGAGTGTGTGTGGTCTGTTGTATGGAGAACCCTTGCCTTATGATGAGGGATATATAGCCCATGCAAAGAGAAGCTCTACTAAGAGACTTTCAAGGTCAGAATAATAGTTACTCTGTAATTCGAAACTGAAAATACACAATTATTCTCTGTGAGCTACGAGCCTGCTGAGAGCTTTATTTTGTTAACCTGAAAATACAATTCTCAACATCAAGGTTTTTCAAAGTGAGAACCAAGTTAACTATTGATGCAGGTGGGCACACAGTGTGGCAAGTTGTTTTCTTTCCACGCCACATGAATAATAAGAAAGTAGCTTTATTATTCCAAGGGCCCAGTGCTAGTAAATTCCAGATATCAAAGTGTAGAAATGTTTTTTAAAACGTGTCCTCAGCCAGTAACATATTTATTTTTCTTTTGTCGCAGAGTTTGTAAGATTTAACAATCCCACCGGACCAGGAAATGAAATCCTGCTCCAGTTCCAGCAAACGTCATGCAGCATTCTGTAATTTTGCAGTGTTTTCTTTCTTACTTCTTGCTCAACAGGGACCTGTTAAAGTGAAGCCACAAAAATAAATTATGTGACACCTATGTTCACACTGAGATCATTATGGTTTAAATTTGGAGAATGAAAACAAATCTGTCCACCTTAGTCATTGTAGATAACATCGAAATGAGAAACTCCAACCAGCTTGCAACCATTTGAATATTACACAGATAGCGCAAACAACCATGGGAGTGACTGGCAGGTTGCCATCATAACTGTAGGGCAAGCATCTCCTTTAACGTACATGGGCTGTCACTGACAGTAAATTTATTAGGCCACACTGTGAATTAGATGTCGCACTATAACCTCACAGGCTTTCAGGAAGTCTAACTGCACGATTGCAACAGGGAACATAAGAGTCAGAGGAGGTGATGGCACCTTCTGACATCAAAATGTTACACAGGGCAAAGGGAGTTTTGTTGTTCATGGTTTGTTTATATACAAAATAGGGGTCAGAGTAAAATCAGATTAGAGGGGCCATCCACTGTTTTTACACGTCAACTTCAGTTTAGTCATTGTGAGGATTATTACCCTGTAAAAACAGTTGAATCATGTCTTCTGCTGCTCTGAAAGGAGTCTGAAAAAATAACCCTGATGATGTCATAGTGATGTCATCATGGTTATCTCAACCTGGGCTTAAAAACAACACATTTTTATCAGAAAGCCTGCGTTACAAACTGCGGAAACAGTAGGACGATGAAAGACACGGTCAAGTTGCATTATGGGAGGGTGCAGCGTTTTTGTAGCATGACGCATAAATAAGAATAAAAGTCAGGATATCTCGGCCTCTGCTGCTTTGATTTGGACCATTGTTTTTGTTGTTTTGTCCTCTCTGTCATGAATCTTCATGAAGGTGCAGTACTAAATCAGTGGAGCATCCCTTTGAGACATTTTCAAAAATTATGATCCCGTCATGGTGGGATGGTCCTCTAACACAGTGCTTGCTTGATGCCTACAACCTTTCCCTCATCCCCGTCTTAATGCTGCGACAATGTTATAAATGTTGGGTTACTCCAGTAAAGTCTGCGTCGGTACAGACTTGCTGGACGTGTACTGAGAGGGCTTGAAAAGTCCACAAGAAAGTCCTCACACACTTGCAGATTTCATAATGGGACAGCTGAGCCCTTGCAGATTTATCAGGAATGCATGGCAATATCTGCGAGCTTACATGGGCAGACGCTGGGATTGGGCAAAGAAGTTATTTTTGATCCTTCTTGAGGTGTTAAGGGCCTCAATTAATGAAATATTAGTAGATGGAGGTGGGCTTTTTAAAATGCCAATGATGACACTTAATGCAACTCTGACATCTATAGCAGTTGATAGTTATTGGCAAATGGTGCTGTTTATTAATCCAGATTCCTGCCTTTCCTTTATATGTCTTGTGCTTCCATATTTTGATGTTGTTTGGATGGTTTTTAATGATGTGCAAAGCCCTTTCTAGCTGTGTTTTAAAAAGTATCCCATTAATGAACATGATCTCTGTGGTCTCATTTTACTCATGCCTCTGCATATCTTTATTTCCAGGTAATTGTTATCTTCTCTGTTCTCAGTAACTATTAATCTATTATTCCCATTAAAAATTAATGTCTGGTTAGATCAAAAATTTCAAAGTGTGAGAGAAGAGAGAGATTTGGAAATGTGACAGAGCATAAAGAGGACAGTGAGAGTCAAGGGTAAAGCGTGAAGTAGAGAAGTGAAACAGCGGAGGAGAGAAAAATAGTGTGAGAACGAGCAGAAGAGACAGCCTTTAGACCTCTTTGATCTAAAAATCGATCAGTGGTGGGAAGCAAACAGCAGGTGGGATTGACTGAGGTGAAAGTCCACCAACAAAATCCTGCTGACTCAAAATAAAAAATAAAAAAACTGCATTCATCATTGCATTACATGTCTTTGTTGTTCTAAGTGCACAAAATGTCAAGACTGATCTGGTATTACAGCCAGAATGGGATATTTCTCATGTTGTTGGTAGCAATGTGTTGGGCTGATGTTGTTTGTCAGATTATCTGAAATCTTGTAGACTCAAAGCTGCTTTTTTCTGAAGTGGAGAGCCATGATGTAATTTCACCCAGCACCTCGTACAGTGCAGTAAATATAAGCCACATCTGAAATATACCCAACCACCAGTATGTTGTGTTCCTTTTTTCTCCTATGCAGCTACTGTACTGGCAATATATCTTTATCTTCTGTGTCCTCTATATTCTGTATTACTTTATCTCCTGCAAGATAACTATACCTACTGTTAGACTGGCCACATTTCTATACTGAAATAAATGCATATAATGCATACAAAAAAAACACTCTATTTCTTTTCACCTCTACAGTGATTTCAAACCTCTAGAGTGGTCATGTTTAGACAGTTGTTTGGTCCAACCTACACTTTGGACCAAATCGAGATATTACAACTGTTGCTGGCTAGATTTACTGCTGTCTTGGATATTGATGGACCACAGAGAATTAATGCTTATATGTTCAGTGAGCTCCTTACCTTTCTGGTATTGGCACTGAACAGTCAAAGATTTCCCATTTGTAGAAAGGAAATGTCAGGAATTAATGGGCAGATTGCCACAGAGTTTAAAGAGCACATCTGTGGTCCCACATGGATTAACTTTTTTTCTATTTTGGACACAGAGTATTGCTCTTGCTCCATCCACAGGTCAAAATCAAGTTTGGCCAAGATATTCCATGAGCTAATGTGCAGACTTCTATAAAAATGTATTGAATCTATTCAGGCTGAGTGGGTAAAAGTATTTAATTTCATTGACTCTGTGTTTCTTCTAACACCATGGTCAAGGATGCAAGATCTTTTTGCATATGATTAATTGACTAGTAAATCCCACTCCTCTTTGTTTTGATCTCCTGTCTAAACATAACTGATTTGTTTGTTTTGACATAATCCACAAAATACAATTTAAAACCATGCCTTAGGTTGTATTCAGTGTTTTGAAAATCCAGTCCTTGTAGTCATCCTGCACCAGTGTAACCTTTACTTTTTTCTTTCATTTTTACTTCTTTTTTGTCTTTATCTTTTTCCAGTCATTTTTAACAATTTTTATTACACAGATGTCATCAAGCCTACTGGCTAAAACACAGGCTATGGTCATATTCTACATAGTCCACCAAGTGCAGCCACTTTATTTAGCTTATATAAAACCTCATATTTCAAGCCATTCTTGGACACAGTGGTACTTTAAGCTAAACGTTAACATAGCATGCTAATATCCTTGTGTTGACAATCCTACAATCTTGATATTTAAAAAATCTAACATTTACTATGTTCACCATCATAGTTTAGTATGTTGGGATGATAACATTTGCTAATTAGCACTAAAGGTAGGCTACTTGTTTGATAGATGGTGATTTAAAAGACTTTAAAAGTGATTTAAAAGCCACTTTAATGACAAGCCATCCAATATGTGTCAAGATAATTCACTCTGACCACACGTCAACCACATACATGAGTAGGATTCATCCTCTGGGTGGCACAAACATATCTACACAATTTCATGGGAATCCATCCATTAGTTGTTGAGACATTCCAGTCTGAACCAAAGAGATGGACCAACCCACCACATACCAAATTGCCACCCAGGCTGCTAACACATCTAAACTGATGCAGTCTGCAGCGAGATATTTTTCTGCTCTCTGCCACAGTCTCTTTTTTGATAGTATTACAAGGGGCGCCAATGATGGACGTTTGCTAATTCCGCACATAGTGGCTTTAATTATTAGTTCTTGAGCAAACTTTGTAGAATAGGCCACTCTGAAGAACTGTAAATGAGAAAATGAGTTTCTTTACTTTCAAGATAATAAGTCTTTAACCTTCATCTGGAGGCCGTTGAACCATACAAAGGCTATCGTGAAATGCAATGTTTACTGATTCGTAATGACAATATGCTCAGCTGTGATAAAGGTCCGACATATCAGTAGCTTGTGGCTGTTGCACGGACAAACCATGAAGCTCGTTATTTTTAATTAGCCGCAGCTGCACAGATTCCACAGCTGTATGTCTGACAGAGAATTCAACCTTTTGTGCTGCTGATAAATATGAACTGTTGCTACTGTTAAACAACAGGCCTACCTCTTGTTCCTTCTCTGTGCTTCCATTTAGTCCTACCTCCTTCAGATAAAGGCCAGACTTTTATGCATCTGACTTGATTTGTTGACCAAAATTATTTTGGGGGTGTTGAATAGGGTACAGGTTATGCCATTACATGAAAGTGTAAAACTCTATACTCCCTACACTACATGCACAAGAAAGGCATGCTCATTACATATTGTCTGCCTGTCCTGCACCCTCTCATTTATCCCCCTCTATCTACCCTTCATGACAAAATGATGCCAATCAGCCTCTGCAGTAGTGACACCAACTAAACAGCAAATGAAAATCAGCATCTCTGCAGAGCTCTTCCAGAGACAAAATACTGCATGCTGTATGCAGCTGTAAAGCTCTGACAAGCAACAACATTATGAAATCTTTGCATGAAACAAGGCTTGTACAAATGTGAGGAGCAAATTGAGAGGATTCATTTCCAGTACAAAATCAGTTCAAGAGAGGAGACAATCAGTTCCAAGAGTCAGCACTCAATACATACACAAATTCTCGCCTTCTTCTGAAACATGTTTTAATCACGTCTTCATGTTTATAACTATGTAAACACATCCTGACCTTGTACAGTACACAGTGACTGGAACTTGGCTGAATCCCAGTTCCCCAAAAATGGGAGCCACAAGAGAAACCAATGCCACAAAAGGCAATAAGACAGCTTCCCTGTAGATGGGGAAGTCGAACAAAGATGGATGTGATACCAAACTGCAGTAATAGTAAAGTAATAGTAAAACTTCCTCTATGTGGATGAAAAAGAAATCAATATTGAAAGTAATTTGAAGGACCACAAACAACAATTGCTGTTATTGGTAATAACATTATTACACCTAAACGTATCACTGTTATTATTACCATTATAACATCCCCTCTGGTTCCTGCTCTCTCTTTGTTCTCTCTCTCCCCCATTTCACTCTTCTCAACCCAACCAGTCGAGGCAGACGGCCACCAACACTGAGTCCGGTTCTTTTTCGGAGATTTCCTCCTGGTAAATGGGAGTTTTTTTTCTCTCCACTGCCACCAAGTGCTTTCTCATGGCGGGAGCTGTTGGGTATCTCTCAGTAATACTGTACTATCTTGACCTTACTGTATAAAGTACCTTGAGATAATGTACATATATGTCATGATTTGGCGCTCTATAAGTAAAATTTAATTGAATTGAATTACTCCCAGCTGGCAGGTACTCAGAGATCAGTTTTTATTTTATTTTCTCTGGCCGTTTTCACAGTCAGATTATGGATGAAATCTTGGCAGGAATTGTAAAAAGCTCCATGAGAGCACAAATAACTCAGGAAGTGGGCTTCATCCATCTCAACATGATAGACTAGTCCTCCTCCTTTCCTTTTTCTTTCCCACTAAGACAAAAGATCAGCAGGTTGACTTTTCGTCACTGGAGAATGATGTTTGCCTTTACAGGAATCTGACTCCTTAATCTGGAAAATAAACAGGCTGTTGAAGCAATAATAGTCTGAATAAAACAGACGCACGCTAAAAAAAGCACCAGAAATATTAAACCTCTTGTTCAACAGTGGTGTCTGTCTTGATCACACAGGTCACCACAGTCCACCTTGACATCTGGAGCGCAGATGTGGTCCTCAGTTAATCTGTGTATGTGTAAATGCTTATCCGTGTATATATTTGGATGCATATGTTTTTCTTATAGCAGCAGGTTGTTTGGTTTAGCAGCACTTTGAAACCGATGTAACATTCATAAGAATCAGAAAACATCTGAAATGTTTGTCCTACTGTTTAGTAAGTGTGAGGGATAAAGAAATGGGCAGGTCTGAAGACAGGTGATGGATCTGAGGTCAGACTGAGTGCAGTGCAGCTGCCGTCACATGGTAATTCCAGTTTTTACAACTACGGTTTTTTTTCAGAGATTTGGACACTGCTTGTATCAGTTGTTCTGACCAAAATAACTGGTGAGATTGGGAACATGAACATAGTGGTATCACTACAATGACAAATACTGACTCAGACCGCCACTCTGTAAACACATTAATGGTATGAAAATGCTCATATGACGATATTTATACATTTTTATTGGACCTTATTGTGATGGAATCAGTTGGGAGTGTTTGTGGGACTTAGTCACAATGGCAAAATCACCCCACAGGCCAAAACTATTTTAGGGGGCTTGGTAAATTGGGATGGATGTTTGAAATAGAGAGTTTGGGTCATAATTCTACCACTCACCTACTCTCTCTTCCAGAATAAATTTGGCTAATCTGGGGATTTGTTTAAAGCCTGTTTGATCATCTGACGGCTTGACTTTCTTGCCTCATCTGACGCTTTAATCCCAGATCTCAGCAATTAACTTCGTGAGTACAAGGTTTACCAAAAGACCCAAAACCGAAGTTGTAATAAACTACAACTAAGTATTATCCTTTAATGTACTCTGGGGCCTTCAGATTACATTATTCGAAATATTACAAAAATACTTTTGAATATTTTGTCATGATTACAAAATGAACATTAGGACTACAGTGTCAGGACCAAATGCTATTAACACGAGATTGAACAAAACTTCGAATGTTCTGTAGATATTATTGTTATTGTTGAACATTGTGAATCCATTTGAAGATGGCAATGAAACGGCATGTGCTTATTCTTTATAGTTACTAAAAGATGATGAATCACAGTAAAGCCTGCCAGTTACATCTGAGCAGGCTAACCCCTCAGCCTGGTCACTACCTGATTCTTCCCACTGATTAGTCAAATCAGTGGGAAGAAAGTGGGAAAAATCTTGGCTGGGCTTTGGTCAGCGACCAAAGCTTCATGTTCGTCTTGAACCCCGGCCGACACATGTACCTTTTTGAGTTTGCAAGCAGGAGTGCCTTTGGCCTCTGATCACGTTGAGGAAAAACACATGAAGACAGAACCTGTCAGCGCCGTTCAGCTGCCACTGCTTTTGATTGTTTGTTGAGATCTGCTACTGTAGATCCCGTTTGCACACACAAAACATTGCCCCAAGACGTGCAGCAGCTTGAGCGTACTTGTTGGATTTCTTTTATTAACTCTTGTGAGCCAAAAGCTGTTCATGCACTCAGTATGCATCTAAAAGGTTAAGAGGTGAAAGGAATAAGTTCATACTTGTGAAAACATTTTTCTATTTTTTTTATTCTTTCTAATTAGACTGTAATTATTATGTCACGAACATAATAAATGCAGGATATCTTATGAGTCACTTGTGACTTCCGTGCCTACATTTTACTTGGAGCACAGCCTGATCCCACATTATAATGCTTTAATACATGAGAGGAAATATTCATCTTGGATCTAATTCAAGGCTTCAGCACGTACACAGCTAATAAAAGTGTTATTTTTGACTCGATCTGTTACTGTTCATTTTAAGCTATTTGCAGGTGGAATCATTAAGTATACAACATTAAAATTAATAAAATAAAAAATGAAATTTGAATAGTAAAGTTAAAATTAAAAGTAAAGTGTTCTAAATTTTTATCATAATAGAATATGCTTGGTTTTCTAAATCAGTAGGAGTCAAAATGACCTGCGTAAAGTGCAAACATATTTTTATGTTCTATACAATTGACAAAGTTTAAAAGTTGGACTACAGTGAACCATCCTTACTCATGCTGGAAATAATGCAGAGCCAATCTTGCATTACTGAGGCTCGTTGTCATCTCAGGTTAAAAACCAACCAACTCTTGAAATAGAACGTGGAGCTGTTGCCAAAACACTTGAGTATCATGCAATCCTCCCACATTCCTAATGCTCTGTTACAGAATCCTTTTCTTCCATTTGTGGTGGACCCCCAGAGTCCAGTCTAAACAATCAGATATGGTACAGCTCTCTCGCTCTCCCTCTCCCCGCTCATACTTTCTGCATTACCTAAGCCTTTTCGAACATCAGCCCTTGCCAAAAGAAGCATGGCTTTGACATCTCAGCAGCTCCAGACAGTTGTTCCACAAACTCGGGGGGGCAACCTAAAACCTTCCTGCCCGGCAGAGCAGACAAACTGCAGGGCTGGGTGCTGCAGCATGAGCGAGGGTTTGTCTTGTGTGTGTGCAGGAGAGTTATATGGCATGGAGAGGTGCTACAACTTACACACTGTCTCCCTCTAATTAACAATAAATTACAACTTTAGTCATTAGGAAGCTCCACTGAGTGTCCAGAGAGGCTGGCTTGTCCAAAGGTCAACTGCCTACCTGTCAGGGCCTCTGCTCTGCAGCCCCTTTAATAGACTAAAATGGGGAAGGCAGGGGAGGGGAATGAACTAAATGTCAAACATCACCAGCTCTCACCCCAGACTTCAATCCAAACCTCTGCAATGAGCTGGAAAAAGAATACACAAATCACTTCATGGCTTGTTTGGTGGGATGCATGAGAGAAACCATTTAGGCATAAGTGAAGGAATTAGCCAGGGGAATCTCAAATGTTGACAGAGAGCGCTCCGGTTTGTTAGGTTACAGTAAACAGAATAATAATGACAAGATATGCGTAAGACGTTAGGAGCATGTATATAAATCTCTATCTTTGCCTCATAACACAGTCCTTTCCGTGATTCAGTCTCTGGTGGAGTTCCCCCCCACCCCCCATCCCAGAGACATGACACTGAGATATTCTGCAGCTGTTCAGTGAGGGAGAATGTTACTCTTAAGCAATGCAAAGACTTAAACACACAGTATTACTTTGAGGGACTTTAGAGCTCATTTTTGTATCTTATTAAAGAATTCACATGCTGTTTTTTCAGTGTTTTGGTTTAGTTAAGGCTGTTATTGGGTGTTGCTGCAGAGACAAGCTGTGTATTTATAGACACAGCTATACTACTCTGCTAAGTTGTCTAACAACAGAGAACCACAACTTTTCGTTTCAGATTAATGATGAGACAAACTGATAAGAAGGTGAATTTGTAACAAAACACACAAATAATGAATATGAGAATAAAGAACTTTTAAATAATTGTACACAAAGGGCATTCAGCTGTCAAAAACCTAACCTTACCCAAAATCTTCTTGTAATCAATGATGTGTCTGAGCAAAGATACTCACACTGGAGTTGAGTCGTTTCAATCCAGGCGTCTCTCGTGCAGCCGCTCACGAGCCACGCTGACCGCCAGTAATCAAAGCGACCTGACAGGTGTCTGTGTGTGAAACTCCGAGTGAAATGAAGCGATCGGTGGACGTATCCTCAGCATGAACATTGCCCATTTTTGAAAAAAACGCCGCCTGGGTTTTGTCGCGGAAATGCGAGACTTTCCGGAGTCTCCATCAGACTGAGCTTCCCCCGAGCGCGCAACAGAGGGAGGGAAGAGGAGGGGAAGGGAAGGGAGGTGCGCGTGTGGAGCGGCGCAGTTTAAACAGCAACAGCAAGAACCAATCCTATCTACATTTCAGCCACGAAATGCTTTTATTGATTGGGTTTTGACGTGCAGTGATGATGAATGAATGGTAGGCTGTATTACTTTGAAAACAAATCAGCAGATGCGGGTTACTTCTGCCAGCTCCCCAAAGGATTCCCGCCTCTCATTGGTCGCTGTGTGGAGGGTTAAAAATGGAAAATAGTTCACCAACCTTACTTTATTTAAAATACTTGATTGATTTCAACGATTCCCTGGATCAAAATTTGTGATTGTATCATGTAGAGAGTTAAAGACCAGACTGTGATGCACAATGGCTCAGTGTCCTCACAGAGCTCCACAGAAATCAGTAACATACATTCACCCCATTTGCTGTAAATGGTCCATTTGATTTAATTTGGCTGCATCATGGTGGTTTCATTTTTCATGAGCAGAGCAGACTCTTTGAATAGTAGCCCTCAAGCCTTGAAATAATCCACATATTATTATTTAATCTCTGTTTGGTTACTCACCACTTGTCCATTTTTTAACAAAGATGAAAAGGTATTGAGGCAGAATGCTGTATGGCCTCCAGCGATTTGAAGAATAGCTGTCTTTGAAGCCATAGTGTAACATTCACCACTGTTCATTATGATTTTTTATTTTTATAAATTCTTACTTGCATTTCATTCTTAAGGACAGATTGGTGCTACGACATGCCGATGATTTTGTCAATAATATTGTGCAATCAGGGACTTTTCTTGGTTATGTAATATCTTTATCTTATTGTTACAGGAATAGCTGTCATGTGCTCCACAGGTGATTATCACTGGTCTGTACATGTGGTCATAATGTTGAGTTAAACTGCTGGAAAATTTTCTCTTCATTAGTTGTCATGACTCATTCTGGATGAGTGGGAGTCAGTGTGGATGTTTCACAATGGCACATTAGGGGGCTAATGATGAAACCATAAGACCTGCTGATAATGAAACTGAACTGCACTAATGTGGGACATTGGTATTTATCACCCTGTTTGTTAAAAACAAAACTACATGTTTATCCAATTTATCCACTTAAAAAAAAAAAAAAAAAAAAAAAAAAAAAAAAAAAGCTGTGGACATGTTGCAACCTTTGCATAGTTTTTGGTAAAGTAATCGTCCCACATCCTGCCTTATCTACTTCCAGCTTAGTGAGTGGTTCATTACATTTACATGGAATATGTTCTCTGGTCTGTCATTCTTTGACTCTACTCAAAGCTGATATTTTTCATGTTTTATATTTCCCTAAAAATGAAATGTTAAACTCCAATGCAACGGCACTGATATGTCATTGTGACTTCACTGTGTCAACATTGCAATAAAATCCATAAAAGATACCGTCACACAACAAAATCTGAGCAAGAATGCAAAGTGCATTGCTGGCTCCAGTTTTTACCACCATGAACAGTCTGGAAAAAAAAACAAACCTATCGTGATGAAACCCTTTCAGCTCATTGTACATCACACAAGATAGAGGCCTCTCAAATTACTGACGCGTTTCCTTCTCTTTACAGGAAGGAAATTAATTCTGTTGTCGAGAGCCAACTTCCTTGCCGTTCATCATGACGTCTGCTTCTTGCAGGGGGTAAACAGGAAAAAAAAAAATGAGAGAAATGAAATGAAATGTCAGGGGCTGCCATGATGCTCATCTTTGGCGCTCTCACTGGTTGCAACTTTAAAGAGGTGAGATGGTTCATTTCTGACAAGTGAAAGCGGCTGCCCTGGGAAACTGACGCTGCTCTATGAAGATAAAGTCTCATTTGAATAAACTGCCTCCCGTTTAGAGCATATCCATATGCATGAGCCTCAGCGTCTAATTGCTGTTAATTCCTGTTGAACTGATTGCGATTTATTCACATCACACAGAGATGCACAAGCTGTGGGTATGAACTGAGTCTAACGGATAGATGTCCCTGCAGAGTTACCTGAATCAGTTTTGATCAGTTTGAATGTATCAGATGCCGTTTGTTTTAATTGTTGTAGTCATATTCAAACACACCATTAAATGATGTTATCACTGTCAGAATGGCGGAGTGTCGGTGAGTTGGTCCGGACTGAAACATCCTGAATCGATTTCCATAAAATTTTGTGCAGCCATTCATGTGGATGTGGATCACCATCATAGCTTTTGTGATTCCCTGACTTTTCCTCTCGCGTCACAGTTGACACTTTAGTGAAATATCTCAACGTCTAATGACAATGTATCAAATTACAATATATAATATTTAACATAGTGATGATAGTGATGAGCCTACAGAGAATTAGCCCCTCCGCTTAACGGATTTATATTTAATCTTCACTCTCGCCACTCCGAGTCGTGTTCAGCTGCAGCCAACCCATTCTCAGCTGTTTTCACCCACTGTACACTACCTGCTCAGCATCAAATGGCAGACAAAGTTAACAGTCAGTGACCATGGAGCATTTTGCGGCTAAGGAGCCAGATATTTCCCCAGAAGGTGGTAGAGACCAAAAACAGAGCTGAAGGAGAGTGAATATTGGACTTAGAACAGCAAACGTGACTCCAAATGAATGATAATTTTGCTCCGAAACTGCTGGAGGTCTCAATTAGCAACTGTTTACTAACAACTGCATCAACTCAAAGGTGATTATATGTCAATGTTGTGTACTCGACTTGTTCCTGCCAAAAAACAAACATCCTTTAAATGAGGAATTGTGAGTTTTCCCTCTCTTTCTTTTAGTGTTTTGCTCTGGCTGTGTGAACGGTTATGTTTTTTTTGGTTGTCATTCATATTGAATAATAGTTTTATTAATATTATAGTTAGAATGCGTTTGTAGCACAGCTTCCTCTGTCATCTCTGGAAAAGTTGATAGACACTTCTTTTAAAAGCCTATAGAAGTATTCCACAAAGTGAAAAGTCTTTTTTATATATGTATACTGTTTATTGGAGATCCTTGAAGGAAAGCAAGGCTCATTAAAAAAGCTGAAATTTTCTTCTCTGCTGCCTCCAATTCTGCCTTTCCAACATTTAGTGTCTGAGTCAAATATATAGATGTCAGCTCTTCTTGGAGTGTTTACTATCCAGCACGGAAACAATCATAATTTCATCAGCGCTCTGAGACATGGTTCTCTTAACTTTGATTGAAAAATTCTACTTTGCAGAATCCGTGCATGAGAGGAGAGAGGGGGGCAGACTGTTGCATCTCTTACCCAAATCTAACAGCAGCAAAAGAGTTCATTAGACTGCCATTAGTTCACTCAGCAGCCAATGCGAGATAATGTCCTCTAATGAGCGTTTGTGTGGGTTTGTGTGTTGGTGTGTGTGTGCGCGCACAAGGGAGGACGAGTTCTCTTTCAGCACTGCGGTCTTTGACTTTGAGACAGACTGTAATTAACAGCACTCTGTCCTCTTCTGTGTTATTAGTGCAGCTGACCTTTGAATGCATCAGATCTGTGAAACAACACATCTGGTCAAGCTGCAGTGTTTGGGGAGAGGAGAGGTGAAGAGAATATTAAACAGTGATCGGCAGTGCAAGGAAGGTTCACCAATTATTGGAGGACTTACTGCTTTGTTTTGACCAGAGGTTATATCAATACCCAGACTCTGCCTGAGCATCTTTTTTTTTTTTGGGCAGGGATTTTCAATATTTATCGTCACTGAAAACCAACCAGTCTTCATACAAAATTTATTGCACAAGTACAACTTTTTTTTTTTCTACGGAGGATTTAACTAATGACGTGTCTGTCATTCGCCCAAGCTGATCAGACAGTAGAGTGATTTTATACTAAAGCGCCCACTGTTATGAGAGTTAAGCACAGCCTCCCCCTCTAAGAGTGCAGATGGGAAACACACTCCCGTCAGTTCAGCTCAGAGTTCAAGTTGATTCAAGAATCTGGAATCCCCCTTTCATTTTACTCATGATTAAATCACATTACAAATCATTTGCCAAACCATAAGGCCTTATCCTTGGAAAATCTGGTTGTTTTTTTTTTTTTTCATCCACTGCTTGACTCCTGTGCCAGTGATCTTGTAATCACATCAGCATGTCTAAGTTGGCCCATGTGCAAGGATTAGAAACACATCAAGTCAAAAGATTTGCGAGGAAGGGGGAAAAGATGGACCAGACGAACTTAATCGGCATTGCCTGCCATAGATTTATCCAAAGACATTGCTCACACACTGGCATGCCATTTCCGGATTGTCTTAAGCAAAAACCCAAAGTGGGAAGTTATCCAAACATTTCCCCTGAAGTGAGATTAGGCCTGGAGTCTAACTCTAAATCATAATTGCTGTTCCTGTAGCTCAATTGGACTTCTTTAATTGTTTTGCCACTTTAAATTTTCTGCTTTTAACAGTGAACTTTCTCAATTTGGGAGGTAGTTCTCTATAGAAATAGCTTTATCAAAACCACATTGTTCATCATAAAAGGAGCAAATCAATGAGAGAGGCCAAACCCAGACTGAATGAGACAAAATATTGACTTTCTCTGAAAATCTGAACACACTGTACTCCCTCAGGCAAATACAAAGACAGAAACCAGTCAAAATAGAATCTGATACACCAAACAGAGACGCTGATTTAATTAGGAATACAGAAAAGAGGATACTGACTGACTTTAAACACTTGGCGATTTCATTTCTTTACATTTTTTCCTAATGGGTGGTAACAGCTGGAGATGACAGCTGAAATGATGACAGACTGCAGGCAAACAGAAGGAAACATTTGGATTGTCAAGCATTAGGAATTCTCTTCCTTCTCAAGCGCAGTAGCTGTCCTGCGTTTGGGTAATTTGTGTCTTAGCTTCGAGGATTTAAACTGGGTTTAACCAAAGGAAACAGCTGGTGTTACAATCACAATGTAGATATTCTGCATGCAGCTCAAAATGACTGTGGAAGGATGTTGAGCAAGTCTTGTTCTTGGTAATGGGGCTGTTTAAGTTTTTATGACTTCCACTTCCTGTCATTGAACTGACCCAGAGATGAAGTGGTACAGTACGGCTTATTTCTGACAGTCACAGCCATAAACCTCGGAGGACCCCCGCCTCCCAACCCCCCACCATTCCTTTAAACCTCAACCTGACTTTCACTTTCTGCAGCTGATTAAAAGACCATTACAAGTTGGCTCCTTCTGCCGACTGACTGCCGCTTGCTTCTGAAGAAATCAGTTTTATCTCCCCCTGCCTTGGCCGTGGTCCCTGCTGCGCTGGAGGATGCAGTTGAAATACAAAGCATCTAAGAGAGATGTCAGGCAAAACTCTAGCAATTCAAGCAAATGCAGGATGTGTGCAAAGTCTCCAGGACTAGCTTTTGCTTTCATGTCACTCTAAGCAAGGCAGCAGCGTTCCCAACAGCATAGCAGAAATACAAAAAAGTGTATGCTTTGAAACAGCACAGATTCTACTGTATTACACCTATTGATTCATAGTTGGTGAAGTTGGTAAGATATGATAAATTTTACAAGAGCCAGAGCTCACAGAGCTCAGAACTGGCTGCAGATAAACATTAGGAGCATGCCCTTTTAATCTTTAAACCACAACAGATCTAGTGTCTGTTAAACCTACTTACCCACTACAGTATATGCTGCAATTTATTCTGCAGCATATAGAAGAATCAATGCTTTCTAGAAAATGATAAGTTTGCAAAACAGGAGTCTCGAGCTTAATGAAATTGCATGATGTTCACAAACAAAAAGCAGAGTTTTGAATATGCAGCAGTAGCATGATGTGTGTGGGTGCAAATATCTGAACTGTTGCCACTGTGGCTTATAAATAAACCAACTTGGTGAATCCTCACAGCTGCTTTTAAAGCTGCTCTGGATATGGACAAATCCATTGTTAAAATGGTTGACATAATAATCATTAGTTCATCAATCACAACTGTAATACTCGCTAAGAGTTGTTTTTAGGTCTTTTTGATTTACTTTTTTTTAAACTTTTTTTTAAACCTACTTTGGTTGTTAAAAACAAAGTGTGAGGGATATAAATGTGTTTAAGCAGATGGAGTTTCTTAAGGTCATGATGACAGATGAGCTGTTTCCATTTTTTTCTAATGCGTGAAATTTATCTGGAGGAAGACTTTGAGTTGCTGTTGAAAGCCCTTTGTAAGTGGATTAAAATCAAATGTTGTACAGAATGTTACATAATAAGCACAAGTTCGTTGAGGACTGTTATAGATAAATTGGCTACAATCAATATTTTTATATTAACAATGGATCACATGACGACTCCTATATGAAAGATGAAACTCATGGTGACAAACCCACTGAGTATGATCACAGGACTCTGCAGTTCCCCTCAGCTCTAAGGAGCATTTAAGCATTTTTCACCTTTTTGTTTTGGTTCGCTCTAATATTTTGGCTCAGTCTCACTGCTCTTATCAGTGTCATTTCCAACAGGCAGCTACTTTCAGTGATAAACCCCCCCTACACTGCCTGCCCAGCACAAAGCAGCAGACAAAGTTCAGCTAAAGAGCCAGATATTTCCTCAGGAGCAGGCAGAGACCAAAACAGAGCTAAAAGAAGAGTGAATATTGGACTTATGTTCACCAGGTGGACACAGACATGACTCCACATCAATGATAATGTTGCTCCATACATGCTGGATGCTCACTAAGTTCACTATGTCGGCTTCATATGGTAATACAGTGTTAATGTTAATGCAGGTTTAAGAGGTTTATTAAATTCAAATATGCAACCAATCAGGCACTTGACCTTTCTAGGATTAAATCAGCATTAAAGCTTGTTTTCTTGTAGCTGAGTCAATGACTAAGTGCTGATTTATGTATGAGACAGATAAAAATGTAATGTGTGTTTATTCGATAAATTATCAGAGGGAATCAGATACTGGCCATTTTCAGCATTTTTATGGCTGTATCCTTATGAAACACTCCCACGATCATCTACCTGGAAACCTCTGTCTTTCTCTCTTCTTATATATCTTCTCACCCACCACCCGCTATCCTCATCTGACCCGTGAACCTCAGTGGAAGCGATGCCAGTCCCTGTGGACCACCACAGCTCACCACAGCCCCCCCCCCACACACACACACACACACACACACACACAATAGGAAATCCTCAGCTCCATTTTATTTATTCAAGCCTTCTACTCGTTTCTCTGCAAAAGATAAGTACAGCGAACAGGGGCTGTAGATGGAATTTTCCCCACATAACACTGAACACACACACACACACATACACACACGTACACACAGGCATGAAAGGCTGTTACTATTAACATCTGACCTTGTCCCAGAGCATTCTCCAGCATGAATTTTAAACACGTGCCCTCTTCGCCCAGACCTAAATGACCCCCCTCAGATACCTTGCAAAATTATTCATCACATTGTCATATAACAGTTGCCTCAAGCCAAAATATGGGATGGGTTCCTTACGCCTGATTCCCCGGAGTATTGATCAAAACTGTCAAATTCTTCGGCTGCATGCCAGGCCTTGTTGGAATGAAAAATATCACTGAACCAAAAGGGAGGGAGTGTGTGTGTGCGTGTGTGGGGGGGGGGGCATTCATTTGCACTAGTCATTACAAACAAATCTTAATGGAGGGATACCAGATTTTTATTAATGTGTGTTGTGTGTGTGAGTAAGAGAGAGAGCATGTGCAAAAGTATGCATCTGGGGAAAAAGAAGAGAGGGAACTGTAAAATTGCCAGTACACTAACACCAGCACCTTAGCGACAGGTTTTGACAGCAGTGAGAAAATTCTATCTAATTGAAGGATGTTTGTCAGCTCTCTCACCGTCAAACTGATGTCAGGGGAAAATTGCCTACCAACCATATCCCAGTCTGCTCTACTCCTCCTCCTCCTCCAGCAGCTGCACACTCACTGTCTGCCCATATAGACAGAAGCTTCTTATTCAACCAGTGTATTCTAAGCTCAAAGTAGTGAAAGCACAACAAACCCTTGAAAGATGTCAACTAATGACACTGGCTTGAAAGCGGGTTTGAAGCTCTGCTATCACAGTCCTCTGCACTGATCACACTGTCTGTAGCACATGTACCAAATCTTTCTTTCTGTCTGTCTTGTTCTGCTGGCTGGCTTCTTTCAGCTCAGTGTGTGATACATTACATCAGTTATGCTGCACATCAAGGTAGAGAAGCACACGAATGAGCTGTAATAGAAGTAGTGTATCCTCCAGAATCATTTACACCTATAGAACAGAGAATTAAATGGAGTTCTGAAATTAACTGCGGCTTCACTGTTCAGTTTCTCTTTGTGTAAACAATATACTGTATTTGCATACAAGCCCTATTGAAAATGCGCATCTACAAATTTGTCTTTTTTCCCTTGTATACTGTGTTTCATTCACATGCTGTTACCAAAAAGGAACGAATGATTGCCTTATATATGACTTCATTTCACCAAGGGATGAAGAAATATATAGAAAATAATCTGACTCTCAAAAAAAACAAAAACAAATCTGATTCCCAAAACGAAAACATATGGTATATGATAGATTATTGAAAAATAATAATTAAATGAAATATGTGAATAAACCAGAAGATACTGATTATTATATAAGGTCATGTCCTAAATTTCAATAAATAGTTCAAGGGATCAGTTAGTGTGTAATTATGACACTAGTGTCTGCAGAAAGAAAATGAAATAGTGACACTGTGTGGTTGTAGTATGTAAGTGAAAATAGACAGTATACAGTATAACCAGTGGTAGAAGTATTCATAGTAAAATGTTCAGGTAAAATTCCTGCATTCAAAAGTTTACTGAAGTTAAAATAGACAAGTATTAGTAGCGGCATGTATTTATTATATTATTAAATAAACATACAGTGTAGGCCTATTGGCAACTAAGTGTTTATGAGCTGCAGTTAATGGATTTATTAATAGTTGATCAACTATTTACTAATGTTTTATAGATTCATTATAGGCCATTGAGAAGAACAACTTTTCGGGTTGCCAGGTTATGGGAAATCATCCTCCAGCATGACACTTTGTTCTTTAATTAATTAGCTCTAATCTCTGATATCTCATTTTCTAATAAATCACGTTTTGGGTCACAGGTTTCCAGTCCCTCACAAGGTATCAATATAAGTTTTTTTTTTTTGTTTCAGGTCAGTTTTTGAACCCCCCGTTGTGTACGGCTTCCGGGTGATGGATTTAAGAGTGAACTAAAAAGACAAAGAAAATATGGAAGAGGATGATTTCAAAAGTTTATTAATGGCTTATAACTGATCTATAAAGCATTAGTAACTGATTTATTTACCTTTAGTAAGGTTACAGCCTGTAAACCCTGAAATATGGTGCTATATTAGAAAGTGGTGCCCATATATTACATTATTGATTTTGTATCATTCATACATTAACTTGGTTGTACACACTATTGGGTTAGTTTGGTATTGTTTAATTAATAACAATGCAGCATATTAACCATAAACTCCGGATATGTTTTGCATGTAAAGTAACAAACAACTAGCAAAAAATAAAAACCCGCGAGTATCTTACAAGTACCTCACAAAGTGGTTATGGCCTGCAATTATTGGCTTTATTAATAGTTAATAAATTATTTACTGTTTTATAGACTTATTATAAGCCATCCACTGTGTGAGGGGGAATGTATTTTATTACTTTCTGCCACTTTATAGAATGTGTTTGGTGCTGCTTTAAAGTTGATTTATTTTGTTCTTGACTGTGTTGCTGTTAAGATTTAAAATTAGACTTGTTTCCATAGAGGCTTAAGTCTCTGGTCAAACAGTCATTAATAAGCTTTCTGGATTTACTTTTGGTAAAAGCTCAGCCTTGTTGACCAGGAGATGGCAGCATGAGTCATTTCCAATGGCTCCTTTAACAAGGACATGATCTACCTCCATTATCTACCTATTACTGTATTTCACTTTTTGCCTAATTAAGGTTAAGCGGGAAACAAAATGTCTCGCTATTCATCCACATTTGAAATGTTTTTACTTTGTAACACACGAGCCACACACAGATGTTTTATGTTGGGTTTTTTTTTTTTTTTTTATTAAGTTACACTGATAATGTATTAATGGCAACAGAGTGAGCTGTGCTGTTCTCTGAGAGGTGAGAAACACAGCTGGGTATTGGATGGTTGCAATATGCCACAGTTTGAGATGTAAAACACACTGATGCAGAAAATGATACTGTATGAGCTGTTATACAAACACACAGTGTGAGCAGGTGTTTCAGCAAACACAGTGACAGTCAGTCAGTGCATGCTGGAGCAGGTTTGACAGAACTTTGTGGCATAAATGTTTCGATAATTGTTGGGCTCAGTTGGAGATCACACATTTGGCCTTTTGTTATGATGTTGAATTACTGGAAAGACTGAGACTTTAATGAGGTAATAAAACTCTCTTCAAAATAAACCAGCTGGATAATATCAGGATGGAACAAGAAACCTTGTACAAACAGGTGCCTTTTTTCCTCCTCACTTTGTAGAACATGATATGGCCTTAATGCAACAGTCACGATGATTCTGGGCAGTAAAAGTTCAGCTGATTAGTCATTTTGTCCCAGTAAAAGTGTCACCAGCTGCAACATGTCAGTCTTGGCTTCTTTCATAAATGTGGATTAAAGTAAGTCGGCTGGACGAATCCACTGGACATGAAGGGATGCAGGAGCCCCCCAGTGGATGAAAGCGGAACAGCACCGGCCGTGTGAAAGATCACATTCCCAGAGCTGAAGTTCGGGAAAGTTTGGTGGAAGCTGGCGCTGGCGGGGCTTGACCCACAGGTGGCCGGGTTTGGACTGACATTGACCAGGGAGGTGGAGCCGGGCTGCAAGGTGCTGTCCGCCCCTGGGTTCTGTTTTTTCCACTTGGTCCTCCTGTTCTGGAACCAAATTTTCACCTGGGTTTCGGTCAGGCTCAGGGACAAGGCCAGGTTTAGTCTCTCGCACACAGACAGGTACCGAGTTGCGCGGAACTTGTTCTCCAGTGCCACCAGTTGCTCGTAAGTGAACGCTGTTCTGGCGCGCCGTGGTTTGGCGCAGGCCTGGTCCGGGCGCCGCCGCTTGTGCGGGGAGGGGACCTGTGGGGTGACCGCTGACTCTCCATCCTCCTGTTCCCCAGTGAGACAGGGCTCTGTGTCAGCCGGCGGTGAGAGCAGAAGAGGGTCCGCCACAACTGTATGATGTCTGGAGGCTGTAGAGTGTTCATCTCCTGTCTCTTCCCCTGTTAACAAACAAAGAGCAGTTAGTTCACAGCCTGTAAACCTCTGCAGCAAACTCAACATCTAAGGGATCTTGTGAGGAATCTCTTGATGTCAGGGATAGGCTACTATTAGTATTTAATTTCCTGGTGAAAATTGAAGTTGTTAGGAAAGTTATCAGCCATTGAAACAGAGGTGGCTGACCCATCCATTCGTCTTCAAGTGGCAACAGCTTTTTCAGGGAAATATATCAAGTGCTTTAATCAACTGCTAAAGATAACAGCAGCTTTTGACATTACGGCTTGACTTGGCTGGAATAGGCTTAAGTTCAAGGTGAACTTTAAATCATTGTTTTTAAGAAGTCGATCCAGTGATGGACCTATTTAATAAATTGCTAATGAAGTAAAATAGAGATAGAAAATTGCAATTTGTCATGTGTCTCGTTTTGATTAATAGGGAAAAGGCCTAAAAGCAAATGTGCTGAATTGGCCGTGGTGCTGAGGACAGCTCCTGAAGACAGAAGCCTCGTGTCAAATGTAAAAGCTGAAGGCCCACACACCTGAGTTAGAAATTTTATCCTCATTGTGCAATGATGTTCCTTTTTGTCCAGTGTGAACTGAGGTTTGAATACCAAACACAGAAGTGCCTACGGTTGACATCTGTGAAGTGTTTGATGAGGATACTGACGTCGTCCGAGCGAAACGGCGCAAAGACTCAGAGGAGGGGGAGACTTGGTCACTAATCCTTAAATAATTTATAAACCACACAGCGCCTCAAATGTCATGTTGCGGAAAGAAATCCCGTCTAAATCCAGCTCCGCCACCTCAGCCGTGACGTGCTAATGGAGTTTCATATTTGCGGGCGGATCGATAAATGTCATCTATTTAAAGGGAAGTTTTAATCGAACGATATTTAGGATCAGACATGGATGGGGTGTGAAGTTTGTACCTGCAAGGTGCTGGAGGGAGATATGCAGGATGCAGTAATGGGATATCGATCAAAGCGCGCAGAGGCATCCTCAATGGGACGATTTAAACAATTATCTGGCCTGCCTGTCCCAGTGCCAATCACACGCTGGGGCTCTGGGAGCAAGCCTTTGTGGCTTCCTTGAAAGGAAAACGCAGCCTTGAAAATTAAGGAAAGGTCATACAGAGATGACAGTAAATCTGATAGAAAATAGCGTCTAGTTTGCAGATGCAAGTCTAGACCCAGCAAAAAGTTTATTTTTTGTTGTAAGATCCCATTGTAAAGATTAATTTTATTCACGTGCTCTTATCTTACGGAGTTTGGACGTGAGGAAGTCTGGATGTAATAATTGGCACATCAACAAAAAAAAAAAAAAAAAATCCAAAATTGTATTACATGTAAATGTTTGATCTATAGGCTGAACAATAATTCTAAAATTGTGAGTTTTCTCTACCTGATTTCGTGCGCTCAACTCTGAAGTCTCCGCTTGCAGTGCTGTCCGACTCCAAACTTGCTCCCTCTGCGTTTGGCACAGGAAACTTCTCCTTAGTGATGGAAAGTTCGTTCACCCTTTTGCTGTTGAATTTGTTGGGATCCAATATATCAATTATAGAAAATGAAATTTTGTGACTGGACGTCATTGTCACTCCACAATCCTTGGCTTCCAGCATCCTTTATACAGAAAGCTTTAAAGAAGGAAAACAACCGACGTGCGTAATTACGCGTGTGGAGAGGAACTTCGCATAGTTTAGCCTACTTCTTGTCTTCAAGCTTCATCAAACCGGATTAGTGCTGATGGTCCTTCGGAGTGTGGACTTGGCTCCTCTGCTTCTGTCTGTCAGTCTTGCAGCTGAATGAGATGACCGGAGCGCGGTCTTTAAAGCGTCTGTCCCCCAGTCTCTCAGCCAGACACGTGACACAAACACTATTAGTGTTTCACACGACCACCTAATGGGCTCAAAGCATTCGTCGATAATCACCCATATCATTAAATTCAATAATCCACGACCTGAAAGTAAATTGGGCACAGATGGCACTTGATCCATATCAGAGATCGCCCTGTCTCCCTAAATTGGACCATTTTAGATGCCTTACTGCCAGGAAGGGGATTTTCGTGTCCCCTGAGCAACAGAAAAACTTTCTCTTAATCGAAACCAAACGGTTTCTGCTTATAAACTATTTGTGGAAATGTTGCAGCACCAGGTTTCCTATCAGTGAAAAGCATAACTGTTTTAGTCAAAATGTAAAAATATTGAAATGTCACTATCCAATTTAACAGCGTCAGTATTGGAGGTGTCAGTAATGAGCACAGATGTCAGTAGATGGGTAGTAACTGAAAAATAAAATCAGACATATATCCAGGTGATATTTAGGTGTTCATATATTTTGGAGTAAATAGATGAAGATCATAAACTGATGTGGTGCTGTTAAAGTGGCATAATATAAAATGTATGTATAAATACAGGTCTGAAGTTACAATTGTTATATTCCTCCATCCCTTTTGCTTTGCTTATTCATAATTGCAGGTGTGTTCTGCAATGAATTTCATATTTTGTTGTTGTTATCGTTATTTTCATGATGATGATATTCCCAGTCTAGCATCTCCAGTATTATTTACACTGCAGTGCAGCACACTGCAGCACGTTTCATACAGTTTAATGACAGAGAATCACACCTGAGATTGAAATGTTTGTTGTTTTGTTTTTTTGATTTGGAGAAAATAGTTTATGCCCCATTTGCTTGCACTATCATGGTAATAGTCTATGCCAAATGACAGTAACTTCACTGGCTTATTAGAGAAAACTAACTGAGGATGTGACAGACTCAAAGGATCCCTGATGAATTACTATTCTGTGTGCATCTTTAGAAACATTCAAAGCTAAATTGCAGCCATACAATGAAAACAGCTGATTGTTTTCTCACCTAAGGTGATAGATTTATATTCACAATCAATCAGCTCCCAGGTCTTTGCTATTAGTATTCAATATAAAGTGACATAGGGTTGTTTAAAGCTTGATGCCTGGTGATGGCTAAAATGGTGAAACCAGCAGAGGATCAATATTCTCAGCAGGTGTCCAATACAGATAAAACCTGATGGCTACACACAGTCATTTTGGATACTGGAAGGCCAAACCAGTAACTGCAACAGCACAGGAGGGTTTGTTAGAAGCTTTTTTTAACTCTTCATTCGTTGAATGACCCAAGTTATTTTTCATTTTCAGTTATTGCTTATTCCTATCATTTATTTCAAATTAGTATTTTGTAGTTTTGTAGAATTAGAATAGGTTCAAACTGGTGATAAAAACGTACTTTCCTCCTCTGCCAGCTGTAGCTTGGTGTAACTGTTTTGCTCCACTTGTTTATGCATTAACATATTTTACCATCAAAGCCTGTGAGGTCTACATTGTGTGTGCATGAGACAGAAGGCAGCGGGGCCATTTCTGTTTTTAGTTCTGTCCAGTGTTGGTAACATGGGGGATCACATCGTGTTTACACACTGTTAAAGGTCTCAAATTCCTCCCTATACAATTTCCTGTGTTACTTATACAGTTCTGGGTGATTACTCTGCTACATGGAGGTTTCATTGCTACCCTGTCATAGTCTGGTGGACTGGCATGGTGTGTAGTAGTTACATAGTCAAACATTTGTTAAAGCCGCCCCTACGGGGTGTCTGCGTGTCAGCATTTGCATGTGTATGGCACTTGCACGGCCATTACTGTAGCCCCTCCATATGAATAGGGCCCACTGCACACTGGAGGTTTACAACTTCCTACGAGAAAGCCCAGTGGCTGGACATCTGTTTGTGTGGGTCAGCGGGACAAAGGGACGAAGCCCCGAGGACAAAGAGGCCCTCAGGTAGACTTCAGACAGCGGGAACAGCAGCTGACTCAGCTCTGAGTCTGTACGGGCCAGAGCAAGACTCCAGAGAGGAGGAGTGCTCCCTGTTGGACACCGCAGGGAGCCAAAGAGACACACTTCCATCCAAGACCCCCCTCCAGGGTCAATAAAATCATTGCCTCACAGGGAGGCTGCCCCCAGTCTGCTAAACGTCAGATAATTTGTCTAATGGCAGGAGTGGCATTATGAGCTGCAGTTCTACTCACAGATTGTAGTGTCTATTGTTTCCTCTGAAGTCCTCCACTGTCTCCCCAGCTCTCCTGTTAAGTGGGACTCAAACAAAGGATCAGAAAGTGTCTAGTGGAGCATTAAGGGAAGCTGTTAGATCCTCTGTGTCAGATTCCTAAACTCTGTAGTAGTTGTGGTATTTAAGATTGGACATGTTTGGTCCCGTTGTTGTTGGGAGGATGCTCACGTTAGCATTTTGCTCACTGCACCACTGTGCCTTGAAGTATAGCCTCACATAGCTGTTAGCATGGCTGTAGACTCTTTAGTCTTGTTTGCATTAAAAGGGCTATTTGTAAGTTTTCTCTGCCGCCGATCGTGGTTTCTTGCAAGGAGCAGGTGGTGGTGATTGTAGTTTGACAAGAGCTTCGGTCATCATTGTGTTTATAAAATAGAGGTTACAGCACTCCTGCTGACAGTACTACGCCTTCTGGGCAGAGTGGAAGCTAAAGTGAGTCGCTATCAGAACGTGACAAAACGGACCGGGGCTAGTTGGTTAGCATGCTAACTTCAGTAGAAGAAAACGTGATTGAGACAAGAGTTAACATTGCTGTTGCTTTCTACTGCTGGAGACAGCTCTTAGTTAGTAAAGGAATGAAGTTTGATGCTGAACTCACAACATTTCTTCTAGACTGATGAGTAAATAGCTGTTGATTCAGACACTGGCTATGTAGCAATAGCAAATCTTACAAATATCTCCTTAAATGTCACATTAGCCTCTTGTAAGAATTATTGCGAACACTCTTCCTCCTTTGCTGCATGCAAGTGCATTTGACATTTAACTGTAATGTTTTTCTTGCATTAAGCTTCCAAATCCACATCATACTTTTCACAGCAGATCTTGAAGGCAACACCTGCAACCGATCAATGTAACTTTGACAAAAAAAAAAAAAAGCAAAGACTACTAAATGATCCCTGATGTAATACAAAACTCAAACAGCTTTTAAGCCTCTGCAAGTTCATTTTCATGCCATGCTGACATGAAACCACCCTCAGAATTTATTGTGGCCTATTATGTGGAGAATTGTCGGCACAACTTTTGGTTAATGAGTTACAACATGCAAAACCTCCAGTTTGTACATTTAACACTTCTTCTGTGCTTGTCCTTTAATCTGACCATTTAGAGGCAGTTATCTCAGAGTATTGAATCCTGCTGCTACCTATGTTTCTACTTTATCTGCACTCAGAAGCAGTTGGCATTGATGTGTGCCAGTATAGATCAATACAGTACAATCTTCCTGAACGGGCATAAAGCTTCCCTCATTTTGCCAAGTCTCTCCACTGCATGCCTGTGGGTTTTTGCCGCCAGCCCTCCTTTCAGTTAGACCTCTGTGTTTGTTTGACTCTCTCTGACAACAAGGTCAGTGGCATTGCCCAGTAATTGTCCTAACGGCCTGTATACCTGTTGGGTGGAGGCGAGTAATGAGAGTTTTTCATTACGGGCGGGACGGGTGAGTGCGCCTGGCAGATGCTGACAGGCAGCAGATGTGTAAAGTTGGGGGTGATTTGTAAAGGGGTCAACTGCATCACAGAGGAGATGGAGGGCGATGTGGGCTGGGGGTAAATTATGCTGAGGGACACTGTCAGTCATACTGCACCCCTGTCACAACAAGGTAAAGGTCAGTTCAAGCGCTGATGTTCTGAACTAACAGTCCAGCACAGTGCGGTCTTATCAGCAAACTTTCCACCACATACAGACTGGAGATGTATGGTTCAGAGTGGATCGCATGTCTTTAAGCCTTGTTCCAATTAGTTTTCAGGTGAAATCCGTCATTGTAGCTGTACGTGTAAAAAGTCTAAATTTATATGTGATTGTTATTTTGTGATTTAATGCTTGATATCTGTTTTTTTCCCTGCTCAGAAAATCTGAAAAATTCAACCAAAGTTTTCATGTGTGTACTGTTTCCATGTACTTTTTCATGTAGCATCCATGTTGAAGGAAAACAGCAATTTGTCCTGAATCCTGTCTCATTAATGACACACACAATGTGCAACGGTATCCTCAGGCATTCACATGTCTTTGCAGATACACATGGATTCAGAAATCAATGAAAATGATCCTCAGTTATGAGATAGCGTTGGGTGACCGACCAAGGATCAGAGCATTTGATCTCATTTATTTTTTTCAAGCTCAGTCTCATTGGTAATGGTATAATTATTAAGATAGTTAAATACTAAAATAAGGATTACACTTTGGGAAAGATTACGAAAAGGTTAAGGCACAAGGACTGGGTACAAAGTGAGGCTATTTTAGCCTAATGTCCCGGCTAGACATAAAGATTGTTCAGTCTGTAAATTAGGCTACACAGGTATTTTGGTGGACTTGTCTTGTCCACATAAAAACTGCAATTACAGCCACATGGAGGTGAGTGTTGTGGTGAGCAAGAGGAGAGTGTACATAATGAGAAAGACCAAGAGAAAATGGACAGAAAGAGCTGCAGCTTCCTGTTTTTCCACAAGGCTGAGGGCCTGCCTGTAATGGCTCTGTGGTGCCTGGCATCTGCACAGAGCGTACTGTCACTCAACGTGAGCATTGATTAGCCATTGTTCTGAGAAGGTCACATCATAATTCATTAACAATAATTAGTCCCGCAGTGCCACCTGCACTCCTTCTCCCGATTGCCCGGTTAAATTACGAGCAACCATCACGGTTCACGCGTGGAACAATGAAGATGTATCCGCAACGTAAAGGCAAGAGCTATTAGTTACATTATTTAAATGGACCTGTTTAAACCTGGGGAGCTGTCTTTATGAAGGGCAATTAGGCACTAACCATAATTGATAATTCGTGCTAATTACAATTAGGAAATATAAATAGTGGGTGTAGGATTAATCATCATTGTGGTTAAGCGGGGAGCCATGGTGCAGGCTGGGTAGGTGTGATGGAAGGCAATGGATTATGCCCCATTCATCTCCATCTAGTGCAGAAACAGATTGTGTTTGTCCCTTTATATTTCTCCATTGACCGTTATCTCTTTTTTGCTTCTGTGCCCTTGCCAAATAGTCCACGAGGTTGTGAATATGTGAGACTGTAGTTAGTGAGCTGCAGGTTGAGAGAACAGTATCTCTGTAATGGTAGATATTACTGGGAGGACTGGTGGTTTTTCATCCATCCCCCAGGCTCAAATGAAGAGATGGTCCTTTTACTACTGGACAAGACTTCTGTAGTTTTGGGTTATTGTAAGTTTGTTAGTTTTAGTTTTAATATAAATATTAAGTTGATATTTTTTTCATTTCTAGTTGAGGAGAACAGGCATTTAAAATACATGTACATCCTTAACTGAAGCTGTTTTTTATATTTGCTGGTATACTAACTGGCACTTTTATTCCGTTCCCTTTTCAGGTGCTCATATAGAGGCCAAACGAGCCATTCTTCAATATATCAGAGAATTAAAGGGGCTGTTTGTGAGTTTTTCTCTGCCGCTGAACATGGTTTCTTGCAGGGAGCAGGTGGTGGTGATTGTAGTTTGACAAAAGCTTCAGCCATCGTTGTCTTTATAATTCAACAAGTTATAGTACACCCTCTGAGCAGCGACGTCTTCAGGGCAGATTGGAGGCTACAATGAGCTGCTATATCGGGAAATGACGAGACGGGCCGGGGCTAGCTGGTAAGCGTGCTAACTTCAGTAGAAAAAAAAACACGAAAGAGACGAGGCAACATTGCTGTTGCTTTTCACCGCTGGAGACGGCTCTTGTTGAGTAAAGTAATGAAGTTTGCTGCTGAACTTGCAATGATTCTTTTAGCCTGCTAACGTTGGATATTTAGCAATAGCAAAACATATAATCCAATGTAAATACAAATAGCTCCTTTAAAAAAAAAAAAAAAAAAAAAAAAAAGCCAGAAGCTTTGTTAAATTTTTTAACACGTACTTAACGAACTACTTAAACTATTTTTGTTTTTCTTGATTCAGTTCAGTTTTAGTTTTATCATAATTTGTAAAACAAAATCTTTGTCTTAATTTGATTTTGTTTTTGGGTCGATCTAATGTTAACAGACAGCAGAAGATGCTGTGTGTACACCATCATGCTGTTCACAGAGCCCCAGGTCACATTTCAGATTAAATCCTGGCCTTTCACCTCTAATTAGACAAAGGCTCTCCCAAGGTCACCTCCTCTGACCTTTGAACTTGGTGTCTCTCAAAGATGCTTGATCTAATCCAGCACATTCACTTGCCTCACAGTGCATGATGACAACATCATGAGGCATAATGAGATGTAACCTATTCTCTTTCATAAAGAGATCCAGGCTATACGTCTTGTGTTGTTGGTATGCGACGGTTAGATTTAAACTACATCAAATTCATCACCATGCTAAGAGAAGACGCCACATCAAGTCACCCATGCGTGCGTCTGCAATCTAAACAACTGCACTGATAAGTCAACATGCACATCAATTGCTTAACAGCGTCTTTGGTCTTTGAAGAGACAACAGTCTGATTTAAATACAAATACCAAGCTGTCTTAGCTGAGCAAACAAACAAATGGAAATGATCAGACCGGCCTCTGCTGTAGGTATGTAGGCATGTTGACTCAGATGTGCCCCCATTAGACTTTATTGCTTTATTCACAAGGGATTTGAATTAATCATTGGTCTTTGTGTGTGTGCGTGTGCGTGTGTGTGTGTGTGTGTGTGAATAACACAGAGACAAAAAGAGGAAGACGCTGCTTTGTTCTGCCCTATCATGAGCAGATCCTGATGCTCTGCATGTGTGTAAAAAAAATAAAAGGCCAATGGTTTTGGTAAATGGGTAAATAAAGTGACAGGGAAAATAATTATTTATGATAACGAAGAACAGATTCTGCACAGTAAGCATTTGTTAGTAGACACATGTTCTGAGCTCAGATGTGCTTTGATCACCACTTTGTCTCTTTTATATATCTCACCTTTTATTCTGTAGCTTGTATTATAAGCAAAATAGTGCCAACTGACAGAATATTCAATCAAAAAAATCATCGTGCAATAATCAAAAATTAGTGCAATAAAAAAACAAGTTAGTAACTTTCTTCTATTTCAGTTTAAAGTAAAGTTTGGCACAGGCTAATGTTTCACATGCAAGCTAATGTTTTTCTTGCAGTTTTGTCTAATATAGTCCAAAAATGCTTCTTCAGTTCATCTCTTTCACGTCATGGTCTTCAAATGGGGCCCCTGCACCGTGAGGCCCCCCCCCCCCACTGGCGGCAGGCGGCTGGTGGTAATTGCTACAGTGAGAGCTGGATCAGTGGAGCTACTCTAATCAATAAAGTCTTCATCAGCCATTTCCCCTGATGATTCTCCCTCATTTCTCCCTTAATTGTTCTTTTTCATCAAACAAGGTCTGTGCCGTGAGCATGTGTGTGTGTGTATGTGTGTGAGTGTCTTTGTATGTTAGTGTGCTCCAGTCCTCCCTCTCAGTGGACTGCCGCTAACAGATTGCTAATGGAAGTTGGGCTGCAAACAGCGGAGGGAACCTTTGCCTCCTATAACTAGACTGTGACCTCAGTGGGAGGAGGATTACTGTTGATCCAGGCTCAGGCTTCCCCAGAGCAGCTTCACTCTTGACACTGAGCTCAACCACTGACTCAAATAAAGACCTAAATATGTTCAGGAGACAGATCGGCTGAATTGTGCTTTAATCCTGCGCAATAAACTAGAGTGTAGTTTCAGCCTTGATGCAGAAGACTAACATCCAACAACAAAGCCTAAACATGTGGCAATAAACTACAACAAAATTTTTCAATAAATGCACTGACACGTGAAATAGCGAGTTACTACTGGTAGAAAATAAGCACCACCTGATTCCTATTAACCTCCTAAAATGCAAACACACATTTTCTCGCATACCCCTATTGAAGTCCAAACATGCAGATAGATGTTGGTTGTATTTGTCTAGTTTATGTGATATCAACGTCTGACATTTCTGCTGCCAGCCCTAAGATAATGGAAATACATTTTTGTTATATGATGTTTTTCATAACTTTCCAAACGCTCCTGGTTACACTGAAAAATCCAGACCTCATTATTAACATTTTTCATAGAGACTATCTCTTTGGCACAAAACAGTTCCGTAAAAAAAACTTGAAGTATGCGGATTTTCCAGAGACACTTTCTGACACCCTATTGGTAGAAGAAAATATGTTTGTGTTTTTGTAATGTGGGTGAACTAATTCTTTAAGGAATTACTTTTGACACAGGTGTACTCAAAACCTACCAACAACTAAAAAGGTAACACCAAAATGAATATGTCTTATGCATACATTCAACTTTCTACTGACAAAATTAAATCAGCCCTTTTTTATATTTAAAGCCATTTTGGTTCCCCTACAGAGAGCGACTCATGTTTTTGATTCTGCTAGATCTTTCTTTCCCGAAACACAGAAATATAAAATTTAAAGCATCACATTCGTCTCTATAGTGCCAGATAATTCTGTCTGTAAATTCAGTTTTCAAGCTTTACATGTTCAACACATTAGTCAGCGATCATACTGCCCTGTAACCTTCATCCTCAGACTGCTTTGGCCCATGACTGCCATGAAGAGTCGGAAATGATTGGGGTATAATTGTTTTCCTTTAGCCCTTATTGCCCTTCTGTGCTAGTAAAACGGCTTGGGTCCTCTCCCTCCCCAAGAGGGAGGAGTCGCTTTGCTTTCATAAGGCGTCTCTCCCGGGTGTCTGGCTCTGCAGGCATCGCTGCCCATGTGGAGCATCAGCAATCAAAGGACTTACTCCGGTGCAGAAGACGGGATGGGTGGGAAGGTGATGGGGTAAAAATAAAATGGCTCTTGTGTGTCTTTCAGGTAAATACACTTCATAGCAGTGACACCAAACTGTTTTAGTTCTTTTGTTGTGATCTCCCCTGTGTATTTTGACACAAATGATCCACATCGCTGCCTTTTAATATGCAATAACTTAATGAGTCTCTGGAGTTCATCCAGTTCTGATTAAAATAAAACAAAAAAAAACCAGAGAGAATGGAATAATAAATGCTGCTGAGCGAGAGAGTTTGAGAAGTCAATGCATATTAAGAGTTCTTCATTAAATACTCAAAATTAGTTCTTCAGAATCACCAGTAATTCTTTCAAGTTGAACTGAGGATCATCTGCCAGTGGGGCTGTGGGTCATTAACCGCTCTTAATAAGATATGACAAGACATTCACTGAAATTAAAACAGACTGCCATCACTTTAACCTTATTGATTTCACACCTGCAGTACAGAGCAAGGGATAAAGCAGCACTGAGAAATAGTCATTGTCTATAATACTTCTTGAGGTCACAGTTTATGACTGATGTATCACATTTTCCCACATCATCGTACTACTGTAAATGCACATGAGCCTGCAGCCACTGAGGGAGAGGGGACGTTGTACTAGAACAGTCATGTGATTCTTCATTTTCTGAAAATGTATCCCTAACATTAAAATCCAATCTTCTAATTACAAAATCTCAAATAAAGATACATCCACAATACAATTGGACACTATTATTTAAATTAGGAATTAAATTCCTGTGGGATATTGTCTTTTACTCTCCTATACTATCCCATAAAAAACACTAATTACAATAATTACAAAAACAAACAACACATGCAACACATTAAGACTTTTCATTGAGTTTTTCTTTTAATTATCTTAATTCCATTGAGTTAGAATTAACTGTAAAATCTTGAATAATTACAGAGCTGGAAAAAAACACTGACGTTCCTCTGTGTAGGAAAACGGCCAATTTTGCCATCGGGGCACACATAGTGACAGGATTCATGCTGCAGTGACACTCTGCCATAACAATAAATACAGTCTTGATGAATCTGTCCTTTATTATGATTTATGGAACCTTTAGGGCTGTTGACTTACAGGGCTGTATTCAGAAAATTAGATTTGAGTTGTCTAACAGCCGGACCACTCATCTCCTCAGTAAACTGCCGTAGATTGTGCCGATGTGGGTTTTATCGACATATCCCATTACTGAAGTCTTCACATTTTACGACCATTTCCATAAATTCTGTCCCGGACAATCTCCGCTCTCTGTGGGGCTGATGGAAAGATCATCTCGGGACTGTCGTTTGACGCTTCAGCACCCTCTCACATAGTCATTTACACACACAAACACACACTCACACACACATATATACTTGCACACACTATGGGCTGTGTGGCCCACTCTTCTCCCTCTCTGTGTCATGATCAGAGATGCCCCCCTGCTCAGTGATGGAAATGATTCAGACTCTCCCAGACGTCAAGGGAGAGGACGCAGAGTGTTGAATGAGTTTACAGATGATGAGAGTCTTAGTTCAGGTCAATCTGTATTTACAGCTCAATCACTTAACAGAGCAGGTCTCTCTATTAGACCTCTATCTATCTGGCTGGGTGACAGTCAGCAGCAAATAGGGCAATATAAGGGACAAGCAGGGCAGATGATAAGACCTCTGGGACACTGAGAGCACTCTCAGGGGGTGGTAACTCCATTTTCCTCCCATCCCCATGCCACTATTAATCCATTTATGGCAAACATTAAGTTATTGATCAATTATAGCCCATGTCCTTAATTAAAAAGGATGGGTTGGTATGCTTTTCACCAGTGGTGCCTGTTCAGCAATTTTATTTCAGTTTGCAAAGACAGAACTACCAAATTTAAGCCATACTTGGTCCAGTTTGTCTAAGTTAACACAACATGGGAGAATGCTGAATCATACTTTTCAACACATATGGTATGATGTTTTGTTGATTTCAGCCAGTCGCCATTAAAATCAGTGCAGCGTGAAAAGGGGATTTTAAACATTTTACACACAAGGACCACAAAGGGCAATTTAGTCCAGATAGACTGTAAAAAGTTGATTGATCCAAATGACTAAAAAAAAAAAAACATTATGTAGATAGTTTTGGTTTTATTTGGTATGAATATTTCCTCCACCTCAACACAAAAAACCAAAGCTTTCCTTTTAAGGATCCTGTGTAGTCGCCTCCCCATCACCCCTCAATGACTGAATGAAAGAACTCTGAAGGTATTGTGAGGGACTAGCCCATCCTTTTTTAGATTATTTGAGTGCCAAATCATGTAAATTGCTGTAAGTGAGCAGAAAGTATTTTATCAACAAATCTACTGCAGAAAATGGCAGTATGTAAAGGTATTAGACAGTGGTTACATTGGCTGCTTGCTCATTGTGCTGCACAGTATGCTGTTTGCTTTGGTTTTTACATATATGGCTGCATATCATTTGTGAAACTGAACTGAATCTTTATTTTGGTTCTGCCTTTAGAATTGACACAGGGCAGAGTTACATCACGTCACGTGTGTTGTTAAATGTCAAATAATTTCAGACTTTAAGTCATTATTGTTTCTATCATGGCCATCATTAGCATCGTTAGTTTCTGCTCTCCATCATTGTAACACAACTTGCACTTGAAGACTAATGTTAGAAAAGCGCTAGTGCTTATTTTGTCTATTTGACTTTAGAGTGCCACTGTTACGACTCCATTTTCCAGTGAGTCCACGGTAGCTCTCATTCTCCTCACGTCACTTTAAAATCTCTCATTTCCCTTCATTGTAATATTTGTAAAATAATCCACATCACATTCACATTCATTGACTTCTTACACAGTGGAATGAGCTGCTGTTGGTGATATTTATATATATCTGTGTCAGAAGAGGGAGCTGTGTCCTCAGAGATCTCATCCTGAACGGTCCACAGAGGAGTTTTGAGTTCGGTTTATTTGCTTTGGTTAAAATCAAATGAAACAGAGAAACAATGAAAGTTAATGTGCAGGAAAAGGGAAAAAGTCTAAAACAGGATAACTGATTACTGCTACCTTAAAAAGACAACAACCATGCTCTTAAAAATATATATAACTTTTGACATGAGGAAATAAACAAGACTATAAAACAGAAATAAACAACAATACATGAAGGAAGCTTTAGTACTGTTCCATTAGTTAAGCCCCTGTATCTGATTAAATGTTGACCTCTTCTTGTAAGATGTTTAGAAGGAGTTCTCTGGAGAATCTGCATGTGTTTTATGATTGTACTATAACTGAATTGATGTGGTGATAGATAATATGAAGCTTAATCAGTTATATTTCTATGCTTCTAAAAATCCATTGCATCAATGCAGCATACCAAAAGAACCGAAACAACTTTTTATAAGTACACAATTTTCAATGTATTCAAAAAGGAAAAGGAAAGTCATAATCTGTCATAATATAATTCAAATGTTTTGTGAATTCATCACCTCTGCACATATAAAAGTAAAATGCTGCCATCTGCTGGCTCTGCTCTGCAATGAGGTGTTATACACTGTGTTGGCTCAAGAGCTTTCCCACAATTCTTTGGTATTTTGGTCACTGGATTCAGGCTTTAAATGCTCAGTGTTACTCATGGCCATAAAACTCACCATGCCCAAATATTGCTAAATGTAGTATAGTCGTGTGACGGCTTGTATACACGTCTGTGGGGTGTGTGGTGTTGTGTGTTGTGTGTGTGTGTGTGTGTGTGTGTGTGTGTGTGTGTGTGTGTGTGTGTGTGTGTGTGTGTGTGTGTGTGTTGTGTGGTGTGGGGTGGTGGGGGCGGGGGGTACAGGGAGGCTACTGGTTGTCTTTATTAAGTGAGCGTCACTGGCAGCACAGTTTGTTCCTTCATGCTGATGAAAGGTGTTGTGCAACAGCCTGTGAAATGATTAGTGGCCCTGACCAGCACGATTGAAGATGAGCCCCTGATAGAAAGGTCAGGACGGGGGTTATCAAGGGATATAAACACACAAGCACACACGCACGCCCCGTCACCTGTGTTTGTTAAACATTAGCAGTGTTATTCCGTGTCGCTTCGGTGGGTAGTTGAAGGAAAGTTAACTGCCATATTGTTACCTAAGCTGTACACACACACACACACACACACACACACACACACACACACACACACACACAGCTGCCATGCTGACGTCAGAGCTGTGTAGCTCTCCACCCTGCTTCATCCCATGGAGGCTCTGCCCAGGTTCAAAGCCGCGGGGAGTGTTTGACTGCGTCTCCCTGACAGCTGCCTCTCGCTCAGGGTGTTGAATAATCATCACTGGGCTTATTGATTTGGTTATGGCTTCTCAAATTTCCTGTCCTCCTGCCAGATAGGCATCTAGATAGATTTTTACTGGAGCACAGTGCAAGAGAATGGCATTTCAGAAAGGAGCACTACATTAACTCTAAATATATTGTGTTTCTGTGTACATTAACGCTGCACTCGAACGCAATTTGTAATGTGTTTTTTGTTTGTTCAAGGCCAGATGCAGAAGCTTTGGATCAGTGCATAAATAGTTATGTCCTGCCGTACCCAAACCTGTTTATGCCTTGCTGTATTTCCCAACTCTGCTCTCTCAATTACCTTCAGTGTGTTTACAAAGCCTGGAGGAGCAGACCCACTGATTAGCCGAGATTATTTTACCAAGTCAACAACTTGCTTATTTAGTTTAATTCTCCCTACATGCTGAAACTATCAGCTCATATTAACACCATTACACAGCCTATCAACTTAATGGTCGCACTTTTCTTAGTGAAAGTAAATCTTGGGGGATTATTTAGGAGTTCTTAAGGTAGAGAAATCTGCTGTTCCATCTCTGCATCAGATTGCCTGATGATCACGGGGCTTTGGGATGGACTGACCTCAGTGTCTTTGTCATTCTGAATTAAAGCCATTGTCCAAATGTGAATTTCGGGGGAAGCAGTTCAGTCTCTGTGCTGCACCATCGGCCCAGCCAGAGAGGACCTCTCCCTCTCCCCTGGCTGTCGGTGCCTCACTTCCAGATGTTTTGGATCTGGATCTTCGTCCTCCAAGAGATTCAGCCTCATGTCTTGTCTCTCTCTCCCCTGTGTGAAAGATGACCTCGTCTCCTCTCCTTCGCGGTGTACTGTTTCCTTGTGCATTTTCCTTTCTGTGTAAGGGTATCCATGGTGGAAGGGAGGTTTTGTGGCCCAGATCTGTTTGGCTTGACATGGTAGTCTCTCCCAGATTTATATATGTTTGTAACTTGTTGTAACTGGTTAGCTGTTTTGATTTAATCTGTACACAGGACATCTCTTACAGAGGGAAGAAATCCAAAAACTGAGGCAGAATGTAATGCTGATAATATTTCATCTGGATCTTGTGCATGGCTAAATGGGGAAAAACTGTTTTCCCCATTAAAAATTCTACATTTCATTATTCAGAGTGACATCAAGAGAATCCATTAGCCTGTTGATGTTTCCCAGCCCCATCTACAAAGTTGCACAAGACAAAGCAATTCAGCAGGTTTTTAAATCTTACAGGAGTTGCATGGAGTTCAGATTTCATGGTAATAGTAAAACCATGGGTCATTATTCATCATCAACAGTTAAAGATTATGGCCTAATAAATAATTTCCAGTAATGATTGCTTAATTCTTCTTTAATCATCACCCTCAACACAGAAGGGTTCATAGGTTCATTTCGTTTCATACTTTTAGAGAGTGTTGACCAAGAGCTGTATTTGACCCCAACCCCAACCTCTCATTAACAATGGAAAATAATATTGTTGCTCCCAGGCGATCATTTGATTTAGAAATGAACAAAGATGGTCTTAATTCAAATATATTTAATGAGAAATCCTGCATACTTCTTGACATGTATGCTGTGTCCTCCTCCCCATCCCTGCCAGATAAGTGCTGGCTTCCTGTATTGTTGTGCCAGTCTTTCAGGCAGAGCAGCCACAGGGTCCCAGACTACCACTCTGCCAATTAGACTGCACTACACACGCAAGCACATGGACAGAGAAATGGAGAGTGAGGAATGTTACAAAGAGCCAGAGAGTGAAAAAAAAGTGAAAGTTGTTGTTTTTTTTTCTGCTGCTTTCATCCTCATCGCAGAAGATTTTTCTGCGTTTGCACACCATGACATTTGAACACATGTGCTCACTGAACAGCAGGCCCTAACATAGGTACACAAAGGGGACTCAAAAGGTCTCACTTCCCTGAGTGAATGGGTTACTTTGTGCTCATTGAGTTGGATGTTTTCAATAAAAAGAGAAAAGCTGCCTCCTTAAGCTTACTGTCATCAGTTGTTAATTATAACAGGGGTATTGTCTCTAATAACGACAGCCCTGAGGCTGCAGTGAACACAGACAGCCAGTCAGACAGCGGCAGAACTAGATTCTGTGGTGGCATTACCCGTTAAGGGACAGTTAAGGGAGTCAGCCAAAAGTGGAGCATGTGCACACAAACCCTTATAAAAACACTCCCGGTGTCACGCAGTCACACTTAGATGTGTGTAGTATCCTAGACGTGTTACCTCTATATACTCACAGCACATGACACTCACAAAGTAAACACTCACGTAAGCAAGGGCATGCTCTCTCTATCTCATGCGCATATACACACATACTCACCTAGTGTACACAAATGCAAGTGGTGAACACAGTGTTACCACAGGGATTTACATGTCATGTGTCTCCTCTGTCAGCATTTGTTTTGTTGTTCTAGCAGAGGCCAAGATGCCCCTGCAGGGAAATCGTCAGGAATTAAGTTTAGCTTTGACAACTCAGGCTGTCAAAACATGAAAAGGAGACTCGAGTAAACCCCACTTCCATCACCATTTTGCGTCAGTTTTAAATGTTACGTAAGAGCCAAGCATGACTTTCTACATTCCTTAAAACGCTCTTTTTCCAGGGTTTTGCCGAGGTGGCATCTTTTGTGTCGTCTTGTTCTTAAAAACACAACTGGCCCCTCTGATCCCCTCCAGCTCTGGCCTATAAACACCCATTTCCCCCCGCCTCCCTACACCCCTTCTCCCACGGCAGACCTTGACTCATGCACCCCAAGGGGCCACCCAATGTGAAAAGTCAGACACCCCACCCCCACATCTACTCACCCATGACCCCCTAAGACCACAACAGGAACCGCATTCTTTCCTTTGTGGCCGTTCTTTCATCCCTCTCTAACGTCAGGGCACCAGGAATAACCTGCGAGGAGTATTGTGTGGCAAAAAAACCAGGCCCTTTGTTCGGGCCGTGCCACGACGAGCTGATAAAGCAAACACGCCGTCTTTCTGTGTCTTTCTGTTTGTATTAATGCCCTTTTGTGCGCATTTGTGGGACTGACAGATGAGGCTGACCTAATACACAGTGTCGTCAAGGAAATGCCCTATAAGTAATGATGATAGAATTTGTTTGTAGGTGTGAGTATGTTTAAGGAGTGTCAGTTAGTCGGTGCATCTTTCTCCCATGAGCACAAGATGTTCCATTGAAACTGAGATAATTGTGTGCACTGAACACGCCTAGTTTTCATGTTTTTTTATCAGCAGTTTGCATATAGAGTGCTGCAACCGATTTAATGCTTTTGGGACAATAAAAGCCTATAAGCCTTGTAGCGATTTAAACATGTCAGGCATTTGCCGCTGCCACTCCTGTTGGCCTGATGGCTGCATGCAGCAGCAGCAGCAGCAAAAGCAGTCAGGCAGAGTGAGACGGAATCTGACAGGACAAGAGAGCATGAGGTGTGGTGTGTTTATCCTTTAGTTAGGCTTCCTTCATTGCACACACACTTCCTGCATTACAGATAACCACTTTGAATTGTGGTAAACATCGCCCTATTTTTGCACTGTGTATTCATGTGCATTTATAAGGATGTGAGTAAACTGCATAAATTCAAAGGTGCATGCATAATTAATAGACAGATGTAAGAGTGGTATCAGGTAGGGGTGTCGCAATCTACCATCAGTGATGATAACTGTGATGTTTAAAAAAATGAAATATTGATATTGTGTTAATGATACACATATGATAATATTGTGATGGCAGATGTTAGACCTTGTGTATCTTTTGTTTATCAGTTCATCTGGTTGCCTACTGCCTACTATCAATGAAGTGTAATTGTTCTTTTTGTACGCTTTTGTACAGTTATGGTTACACACTCCCCCCCCACCTCCCTACACTTGTATTTGAGTTTAATTCAGTTGCCAAAAAGGAGACAAAATACTCAATAAAAAAAGTTAAAGATTAGCATTTTTATTATTCTTTTTTTTTTTTAATTTTTAATATGTATTGCGAAAATGAAAATCTGATATCGTGACAGCCCTATTATCAATCTCCTCATATAATATTAACTCTCAACCAAAAAGCAAATCGGTGCACTCCCCCAAAACTACTCCTTCAAAGTGCAAACAGTAAATGAAGAGGGATGGTGACCCTCTGTAACTGAAAGAGCAGCTATACCTTTACTTTGCAACTAAGCCATGAAAGAGGCTAAAAGTGGCTTCAAGTCACAAACAGGGTTCTCACACAATCACTATGTGAATAAGTACTTAAACAGATAAGAATATTCCCAAACAGAAGACACCTCCAGCAGAAACAAGTTTAAAAAAGACTAAAGACTCTAATACAGTAGTAAGAGAGTGACGAATCGTAATAGCCATTACACTTTCTCAGTAACTTATTTAACCATTAGAGACAGTCAGGCATCTTAATTGTGTTTCTCATGATCCAGTATTAGCTTAACTGGGTTATTCTAACAGAGTTATGACATTTGAGTGTGGCAAACCAGGTTACATGAGTGCGTGAGTTTGAGAGAAATCTTTGTACATGTGGATTTCTACTGAACACAACCATTAGTGGGAAAAATAACAAAAACCAGGGGGCGTGGGGGGAGGCATGCAACTGGACAGATGGAAGGCAGAAACCTTACACCAAACTGTGGCTGAGGAAGGCAGGACCTGTCTGAAATGTTTAAAGTAGGACAAGTGTGATCAACCTGTTTACTTCCAACACATGTGGGATTACCTTGATATGATCTTTGACTAACGAATGATAGTTTAAAGTTAGCACCATGCAGGGAAACCTCCCTTCAGGATTTCACAAAAGAAGGAAGAGTGATGTTTGTTTTGCATCCTGGATCACTCCCTCTTTCGTAAACCCACAATTTCCATGTCAGCACTGACTGCTTTTCCCTGTCTGACACTCTCTGTTGGACAAACACCTTCAGAAATCCAAAGGGCTTTATGCCAGAACTAGATGGCATTCAGATAATTCCAAGTAAAACATAAAGTACAGTGTTAGCAGCACAAGGAAAGCAACAGTCATCTACAAAAACAAGCTGTGTCACAAGCCTGGAGCCCATCCAATCGACGAATCACCAGAAACAACTGACAAAGGAAAACACAGAATCTTTTTCTTTTTTACTTTCTTACTGTAAAAATGAAAACAATCTCTAAACCTGTGGATTTATTGTAGAGCTGAACTAATCAATATTTTTACATGAAAAGTAGTAGCTGTAGTTATGAACCAACAGAAAATTTTCCACAGAGCGTTTCAGCATCTTTCAGCTGATTGTTTATGATTAAACTGGTTCAGTCTCGTCGCTCTTGTCTCCAGCTGTAGCAGGCAGATGTTTTCTGAGAAACCCAGTGTACTTTACATGCCTGGCACCAAACAGAAGACAGACAAAGTTTGCAACTACCTTGTGAGCATAGTGGAGCATTTAGCAACTAAAACGACAGATATTTTCCTTACGAGTTGGTGGAGACCAAAAACGGAGCGAACAGGAGAGTGAATATTGGACTTGTATTCATCAGGTGGCCAGACAAACTATTCCAAATGAGTGATAATGTTAATAAGTAACTGCATGCTAATACATGCTATATAAAAATGAAAATATATTAGTGTTGTGTTGGCCAAAAAAAAAAATGAATTTCATTAATTAAATCAATTAATATAGATTTAAAGTAGTTCCCACTTTAATAAAATACAGTAAAAGAGTTGGTACACACAACATCACCACCCACAGCTGTTGTTATTTTGCTGCCTGTGTCTGTACAAAAACAAACATGCAGTTCTGTATAGGCTCATATCCTCACAGGATCACCTGCCACAACAACTGTTTCAGTGATTGGCCGCCCTCCAAAATATGATGCATGGGAGGGATTTTTGTCTAACGTCCTGAAGATGGAATCTTCTGAATAGGAGGAAGCTTTCGATAAATATTTAGCTAAATTACAGATATGTAAATATCAGAAAGCAGGTCAACCATGTTTATACGTTAATCTTTTCTAAACAAAAAAGTGTACATGCTGTTGTTGAACATGCAGTGCATTCCACCTTCATGTTACAGGGGCCACACTTTTTTAAGTGGCGAAGCCGTGGTGAGAGCAAAACAGACACAGGCCATATGACACAGATTTGAGAGCACTTTGTGGCTGGTTCTGGCAGCTGGAAACAGCACTATAGCTTCCATGGTTTGCACCGGGGGGACGATAAAATGGAGTGAAGAAAATGAAAGAAAGGAAGGAAATTGCTTTAAATGAAACCTCCTTTTTCAGGGAGTCTTTGCGTCTACCCAGAAGTGTAGATGGCTCCATATGGGCTTAGATTGATGAATATACGTTTGCCATTTTTCCTCAGTGGAGGATATTAGAGAGAACAGGGAAGCAAAACTGATAATCTCACTCCACAGAGGTCAAGCAGGATGTCCGGGATTGAGGAGAAAAATGGGAAAACCCAATTACGCCGCATTTCATGTGAAAAGTGAAAAGTGAAACAAACACAAATCCCCTTTGATGCTGAGACAGGTTTGTCTGGATATCACTGCTGCACAGATACTTTACACATGAGACTTTGCTAAATCAACGCTGAGACCTTCCTTGTTTTTATCACTGAAGTTATCATGAGAGAAAGCAGAGAAGTTAGTGGGAAACAAGAAAGAGAGACAGAGGTAATAGTGACTAATGTTGAAAACAGAAACTGGAGCTCACAGCTCATAAAGCTCCTTCCTCCTACTCTCCTGACACCCAATCAATCTGTCCCTGACGCCCTGTTCACTGCTCAGGTCCACCCATGAACACAGGCCTTTTCACATGGTACCATTTTGTTCTGCACAGGTTATGTAACAGTTTGTTATAACACTAGGCCTGGATGTCGTAAGCTGTCATTAGCTGACAAGGACATTCATTGTTAATAGTGCACATGTATACTGATGTTAGTGTGATTTTAAGTCAGCATGATTAGCTGATATAGAAGTATTCATCAAGCGCCCCACGTATAGCTACTGTAATTTAGCTGTCATCCTAGAAAATCAATGCACATCATAATTGTTCCTTGTGATTTATAATGATTTGAAAATAAGGTGTTGTTACATACAGCGTTCATAAGAGTAAAAAGCACCAGACCAGTGCTTTAAAATGTTCATGACGACAATTCACCTATGGTACTTTACGTTGCCACTGACTATTTTCCACAGCAGACCACAAGTTCGTGGACAGATTTCCTACCTTCTGTGCAAATGTTATTATTAGAGATACTTATCCATTTCATGCCAGCACTGTGTATAAATAACTTCAGAGATCTAACCTTGCTTGAGGTTAGTAAACCATCACAAAGATTCTGTCTTCTTAATGTTTTTCTGTCATATCTTTTCATCACCTGGCAATGCAAATGCAAGCAGGGACTACACTAAAGTCTCTCCCTTCGTGGTGCTTGTGGGAAAGGATATATTCACATTTTTTACGTCTATCTTTACGCAATAATCACATGTCCATATGTACATTGAAAGACTTATTGGTCTCTGTTACCAAATTCTCAATTCGTGTTACAATTCCTCCATTGCAACTCAGGAGGAATTTCATAGACCAAACCAGTGACCAATAAGTTTCAATACACGTGTGGACATGTTAGTGGGTAGACTTGAACAAAGTGAACTTATCTTTTAATGGCATCCATGTTTGCACACTTCTTTGTCTTTTTGATTAGATGTTCCAACAACATAAAGTATATTGAATTAATTTAAATATTGGATGTAAGCTCTTGAACAAAATTGAAGACTTACCAAATTTATGTGGTTAAATTTAACCTGTGTAAAATAAAATAAATTCAGTCTGATGTGTTACTTTACTTACTACTAAGTTTTTTCTTTTTTCATACATGTTTTACAAAAATGGGAATATTAGTGACCGAGAACATACAAAATGAACCTTAATTTTGATATGTGACACAGTCAGCAGGAATATGTAGGGGGGACTTATCATTTTTAAAATGATGAAAAATATGTTGAGACAGAGCAACATTTTGATCCTTAGGAACATGAAATCCAGTTAATAAATCTGTTTAAACCACTCATTAATCTATCCCTGTGTTTTGCAGGTGATGAGCGTTATAAAAGTATAACTTAAACATTAGTTTTGGTCTCCTTAATCGTCAAATGTTGAACACCAAGCTTGAATTGATGTGTGCCATAAGCTTTATAGACAGTCCCCTCAGTGCCAGTGTGTCTGGAAGCCAGCTTTTGTTGCCTGCATGTGTTTTTTGTCTCGGTGTCTGGCAGCAGTACCAGTAAATGAGCTGGTGACTTGTATCTCACGCCTCATGCCAAGATATGTTTTGCCTGCTGACTGTTTCTTCTCTACTCCTTCGCCGCCTCTTATGTTTTCCTCCGTACTGCCGCTGCTTTCCTCTTTCATGTCGTTGTTTGTTTACATTCACAGTGGAGGGAAATCACAGACTCAGGAAGATGCAGCCAGGAACAAGGCTGCTCTCTCCTTTTCTTCCGCCCACCCCCCCCCCCCCCCCCCTTTTTTTTCCTCGCTGAAATGCAGGCGGTCGGGCATGCTTGGGGTTTCCAAACTAGCGTCTGTGTTGGGGGTCCCTGGAGAGCAACCCCGCCATAATAGCCGGGTGGAGTGGGCTGGCGAGCGCAGGGGAGGGAAAATGAATAGCATGCTGTGGGGCTTTCCAAAGCCAAACTCCTTACAAGGCCTTTGTAAACTACATTGTGCTGCATTTACCCAGATTTACTCCAGCTGACAAGCCATCTAGCCTGTGATGAAGGACAAAGGTTGAGAAATGTTCTGTGGCCTGGGTGGTTTTCTCACACTCATGCTCGGTGAAAAATACCGTGGTCAAGCTTGTAACACTGTAAATTTGCAGAGGAGAAGTTGTTTAAATTTTGGCCATTTGTGTCATATTGCGGCATTCTTGGTTCAATCCTTGATTCAACTCTCCCCTCAATTTCACAACACATCCTCTCCTGTCTCTGTTTCCCCTTTTCTCAGAGACAGAAGTATGCTCAGAGTGTGCACCATTGTGATGGAGTGCCTGTGGTATGCGAGCATGTCACGCATGTGTGCACGTATGTCCCGGTGTGTGTGCGTGCACGCGCCTCAATCTCCACAGTGACCTGTGGATTCTCATGCAGAGGAGTAGTCCGCGATAGGGCTGTAAATCTTAAAAGGAAGCTGATAAATTTGAGCATCAGTGACAGTTTGACTTCCTCCCCTCAGAATGGACTTTGCTCCCTAACCCTGGGAGGGAACTGCCACGTGCTCCAAAGAGAGGGCTCAGACAACTCAGTGATGGAGTACAGAGAGAAAGAAGAAGAAAAAAAAAGAAGAGACCCCCCATCTCTGCTCCTTCCTCTAGCACTCCTCCCATCCCTTCATCTCACTGATTATGAGTGTATGTCGAAGGAAGGGAGGAGTGATAAAAAAAATAAATAAAAAAAAGAGCCAGAACAGGGGAAACATCCAAATCTCAGACAGGCATGAAGTGCATCAATTGACTCACTCAGTACCATACTCAAACACTGACTGACTCCTACACACCGACCGCACTGTTTGATCGCTGAAAGGCGTGCACAGACTGTACACAAACAGTACAGGAGCAGGGCGCACACACTGTGCAAACATGGGAAGAGGCCTTTCTCTTTTGTCACAGACATGCAAACCTACAGGGAGGCAGAAATAACAGACACCAGCCGTGTCTTTGCTTACCCACAGAGCTCTATTGTCCTCTCTGTCTGTCTCATTTACTCATATCTCTGTGCTGGTACAATGTACTTTATAGAGACACCCAACGTTTGCTCTTGATCACCCTGCAGAGTCGTTATACAATGGCCAACTTAGCTTGTTTTTCTGTGTGCAACACTGAGACCGAGGATGTGAGGAGAAGTGAAAACATGAGAACACAGGCACAGCAGTCAAGTTTTTAGAAGGAAAGTTAAAGCCCTCCACAAAAAAAGAAAATGAGATGCTACAGACAGATGAACGTATACATACAGTGAGTCTCCCTATCTCTCTGTCTGTCAGTTACAGGTGTAACCTTTCCCTCTCTCTAAAGAAGAGATTAAAAGAAACCTTGTTCACTTTAACCTTGAAGGCTTTGCTTGGCTGGTAAAAGTAAAAAATGAGTGCAACACACAATGCACTATTTCACTACAAAAAAAAAAAAGGCAGGGATTTTCTAAGCACTCTAATTTTCTCCCTTCCCAGCTAGATCAAACAGGACTATCTGTGCCTATCCTTGACAGAGACCCACACCAAAGCAGCAACACTGGCTCACACAGATTAGTAATCTGTCAGTACTTGGTGGGAACCTGAAACACTGAAAGCAGCCGCATCAAGAATATCTTCTCCCACAGGATTTGATGGCATTCCAAGATCCTGTTTGTTCCTCCTCCCTTCAGATTTTGGGAAACAAAGTGGAAACATTTCTCAAACTGGATCCATTTGTCACGCAGCTACAGCCACTTCATGAGCACTTTGCTAAGTAAAATACAGGAGCTGTTATAATTGTTTTACAGGAAAAGGAAAAAGGTGGATCAAATCAAAGAATAAATACACTGTAGGATGCAAGGAGAGTCTGATCACCAGGTTGTGAGTCAGATCACCCGTTTGAAAACGCATTTCCTCCTGCCTGTTCAAAATGCAGAACCAAGAAATTCCTCTTCAGCTAATTTACATGATTATCGTACAGTCCATAATTAGTCTGTGGCTGCCAGTTCATCGTAGACCTTTTTTTAAACATCTACTATGTGTTCCTCTTGTTGTTAATCATCTTCCTTTGTGGAGTTTGAAGTTACATTTACTTGGTACAGTACAATACATTTTCAAAAGTATGTAACTTAAGTTGTGAATAAGAAAAAGATGGTACATTTTTGTATTTTTTATATCTGCACACCAAATAAACAGCAGCTGAGTGCTGGAAAAATCCACTAAAATCTCTGAAAAGGAGTTTCAAGCTTGACTTGGAAAAATATCAACATTTGCATTAAATTAGCTATTTGTAAATTTTGCTATTGCTACATAGCCAACATTAGCATCAACAGCTGGTTACTTACAAGTCTTACCAAAGCTTCAGCCATAGTTTAAAATACAAGAGGTTATAATAGGCCCTCTGAGCAGGGCTACACCTTCAGGGCGATTAGGGTTAGGGTGACTCGGTATCGGAAAGTGAGCAGACAGTTTGAATACTAACTTCAGTAGAAGAAAGGAAGTGACAGAAATGGAAGCAAAACAAGAGTTAATATTGCCGTAGATTTCCACCGGTGAGTATAGGAATGAAGTGTGATGCTGAACTCACAACGTTTCTTTAAAACTTTGAAACTTTTAAAAGATGTGGGGACCATTTGTGGACTTCCTAAGCCTCTATTCAAACATATGCAGCTGTTTCTACAGTTGCATAAACTGCCCACACAGTCAAGTGTCTTCTAGCTGTTTGTTGATCAGCCAGTAAATTACTAACCAGTTTATCCAGGGACCTAATTTGAAACTACTGAGCATTTACATGTCCATTTGTTGTCTGCCCAGCAGCTAATGTCTGTGGCGATAACATCGGCGACGGCTGCCCACTCGTCTGCCCATGTTTACAGACGTGTGACTGTGGTAGGCGCCTTTCCTGTGTGCACCCACAAGACCCAGCTGGAGGGTGGTAGAGTAGATCTGATGTACATCAGACTTATTATTCTCTGTCTGATTGTGCAATCTACACAACACACATCATCAGGGCTGCTGTCCATTAGTTCATTTCATGTCATGTACACTGAAGCTCTTTGAGGCAGACTTTTGTATGCATCAGACTGTTGAACTGCAGTTTAAAGAGCTGATGCTGACTTTGTACGTTTTCTTTTTTATTTATTAGTATACATGCAAACTCTATCTATATATATGTTATTAAAATTAGTCTTTTAGTTGATGTTTTTTGATCCATTTTGAGAAACTAGCAGATGTCTGTGAGCTACCCCACCTACAAAAACACCACCACCTACACAAATCATTCAAATGTTGATGTGTCATGTTGCAAGAGGGGCCACAGACACACATTTTATGTTAAACTTATATGCACGGAATTCCCTTATTCTATTAAAAGAAATTCCAATATTTGTTAGCCTGGGATGAAGTCTCTTGTTTTTGTCTACTTTGATCATGACAACATTTTGCTTTACACTGTAGAGATTTGGGAAATGCAGCAGACTACCATGACAGTGAAGTAAATTGAGACAAGGACTATGAGGCTCCTGTCCTGGTTCTAGATCTCAGGTTTGTTCATCAATTCAAATAGGTCTGGTATTGTGCCCATTGATGGCAGTGTTCCAGGCTAGAGAAATAATTGACCAATCAGAGCTTTATAGGCATGATAAAGGATGGCTGAGGACATCATCTTCTTACATAGGTAGCTGGAAAATGGCACGGTTGAAAGTGATTCAGCTGTACTTGTTGTTGAAGGTCGTCGTACAGAAATAATCCACATATTTCTTTGAAGGTGAAAAACACTAACTGCTCCTAGGAACCACAACTGTTTCTGTGTCTCCTGGAAATCATGTTGCCTGGACGGCTACAGCCACAGCTGCCTAATACAGTTTTTCAAATACATTCTGAGTGAGAGATGGCAACAGGAGAAGTCATCTGTTCTGTTTGAAGTCTCTCTGCCAAAGATTGATTTTGAAATGGTATCTGAGAATAAGAGCAGAGACTCCAAGTACAAGTTCATACTGGGTTTCTGAGACACGTGGCAACTGTAAGGTTAACGCATCAGGCAAACCCATGTATACAGAAAATATACAACTTTTGACTGCACATGTGTAAGTGTAAAAGCAGTGCACCAGCAGATCTTCACCAGCCCATGCCATTTGGGATTTATTTAGTTTTTGTCATTCACCTCAACTTTTTCAGTTCAAAGAGCAGGTGCAGGTTGTAGAGGTCAAAGGTGAAATGTTTCAGTTGCTGTGTGTTATTATCCAGGAGTGAGGACTTAAAATGTGATAATAGCCAGGTGTCTGCCCTGCCTGGAGTTCTTTCATGACAAACACAGACGTTGGACATTTTCTTTCATTTTATTCATTTATTGGCATAGATCACTAAACCTCTTGTGTTCGTATTTATACACCAGCAACCACAGATTTAACTTATTATAATAAATGTAAGTATTATCTTACAAATACATGTGAACAATTCCCATTAAGCTAAATGATATTGCCAAACCAGTCATTTCATATCCATTATCACCCCAGGTGGTTGTCACACCAATTCAGCCTCTATTAGCCATGACCAGGCAAGACTCCTGAAATGACCTCCTTACCTTTACACCCAAGGTCAAAGGTAAACTGGCCGGCTACAGCTGTGCTTGCTTTGTTCTTGCTTCTGAAGTTGAAGTTGAAATCGTTGATTTCAGTTTGATTACAGCTCAAGCGTCTTGACTCAACCCTGTCTGCTTTGGTCACTCACAAGCTGGAGCTGTAAAACAAACATTTGTGATTTAAACAGACAGGGCAGCAGCCTCTGAGGACCAGAAGACAGATTATAAATCAGGATTACACAGAATAGTGATATGGATCTGTTAACTCTGCCCTTGCATGATCCAGCGATTTAGCTCAGTGTACCTGTGTATTGCAATTTTATTGAAAGTTTAATCTGAGTTGGTTGGTTTTCTCCCGATATTACCTGAGTTGAATTTCCAGTAGACGGCTGATGTTTTGTCTTGATTCATGAGAAGCAGCCAGTCTGGGCAGGCAGCACTAGTCGACCCAGATGTGACTGGTGTGATGGATGGATGTGGACCAGCCGCTGCAATAACATGTCTATTTCAGTCCTCCATTGTTTGGCACTCAGTCATCACTGTATATGTAGCAGACCAACAGTCAGTCTCCTGTGCGTACTACCCTTTTGCTCACAAAAGAAAAAGGATTCATAGAAAAAAAAGGAGCATGTGTTTCCTCTCTCTCAGCACGTGTCCTTCCACTGAGTAAAACTGCCCATCTCCCACTTTCCTCTCTCTCATAGTCTGTAATACACAACCTCCATTGCAGCATACACAGAATGGGAAATGTTTGGGTGGCATGGCAACACATTTCCAAAATGGAATAAATGCTTGGCAGCATATGTGTTGTCAAATAGTCTGCGGCCCTATGGCACTCCTTTTTCTTGTAATACGAGAGCTCTTAATGGGGCTGGCAGCATCAGTCCTTTGAGAAACACTTGATTTGAATGAGTCGCTGTGAATACGCCAAAGCACATCAACACCGAACAATGTTACCATCTGCTCCCCATAAACTGAACGAAATTTACGAGCTGTGTCACAACATGAAGTCTGGGTTTTCCAGGGTTTATCTCGGTCAAGTCAACAACATGTTCTGTTCAGGTGACGCCTGTCAGCTGCCCATCACCATCTCACTCTCTCTTCCTCTAACTGACGGCTGCGAGGAAATGACTGCTCTTAGAGCGGTAATTAATGATGTTGATGTAGATATCCAAAAAAATACCCGCTCAAGCAAATATTTAGGCAGCTTAGTTAAAAATCGTGAAGGTCTGTTGTTTCAAATGATTGACTGCTAGAAGAGACAGATCAGATGACTAATAATTACCTGTATTCACTCTTTATGAACTTTAAAGTTTATTGTTACGTCCGCCAAGGGGGTTATGTTTTCACCCGTGTTTGTTTTGTTTGATTGTTTGATTGTCAGCATTATTACACAAAAAGTACCGAACTGATTTGCACCGAACTTGTTGGAGGGATAGGGAATGGGCCAGGGGCAGATCCAGATCATTTACTATTAATTTGAATTTTTTCTCTCAAGTCTAATGTATGTTCTCTGACTTTGGCCTTGGCGCAGGTCTGCACTCTCTAGTGCTCTTCTAGTTTTTTGATTGTTTTTGTGAGCATGAATTCAATGATTGAATTGAAAACTCCTCATGAGATTTCAACTCATTATAGTATTTAATGTCTAATTCCTGCAAGAATAACGAGTATGCAGAGAGGAGTATAGTAGCATAAACATCTGTGATTTGCTTATGTAATGTCAGAACCATCTTTAAAAAGGGCCAGGCCCCTACTCCAGGGATTTCCAGGTACTCTTGGGTAGCCTGCATTTAACAAAACCATTCATTACAGCGTATTATGAAGATTCAAATCACACTGAGATGCAGAGGTAGAGGGGAGGACACAGCATTCATGGGAACCGTGGTGACAAAGTGTTGGGTTGCTCTCTGCCACCTTTGAGTGGAGAACTAGTCAATCAGTGACATGTGACACTGCCGGCCACCTGTCTAACTACGATAGGTGTCTGCTAACACACGTGTGCACTTACCAGCACATATGTAGCCCCAGATAAACGCAGCTGTCCTGGACAGGAAGATTAATCGGACCAACCTAAAGTACAACATGTACCTTCAGTAAACCGGAGGAGCAGTTCTCAGTGTTTTTGACTCATGACTCCTGAGGAAAGGAACGATGTCTACTTAAGAACAACATCATATAATACTTTGTTCAACTTCATGTAATTCTCAGATCATGTATAAAACCTATACAGACTCCCTGATAGGCGTAGGCAATACCACAAAATTTGATTTCAATCCAATAACAAATAATATCAGGGCCAGAATCACTATTATCGATAACCATATAGACCCCAATACCAATACTTTTTATATTTAAAAGCACCATAATATACTATCATACAGTAGAAAGTAATGTGTTCTGATTTATGAGGTGAGAATCATTAAAAGGCTACTGAAGAACACATGGATTACCACCAAATGATTTGTCACAATTTAATGACAATCAAGTTTTTAGCCTTGTTAACATGTCCATGTGATGTTTTTTAGATAATACAAGACAATTCATAGATTGGCAGCCAGCGCCATGACTGAGTATTTGCACCTTGCAACTACAGTGTATCAATGAAGTTTAAAAAAAAGCGGATTCAGACAGCCAGGGTTTCATACATCACAAACCTTAGGAACTTGTGGGGATAGTGGGTGGGCGGGCGAAATAAACTCGAAACCTTGTCAGTACAGAGAGCGAGAGTTTGCATTAGCATTGCTCGCCGCCGATTTTGGAGAACAGCAGACTCATCTGAGTCTGACTGAGGGTCAAACATCTAGCTGAGTCTCTCTGATGTTTTCTGCGCCATCCGTCTTGATAGCACTGCTGGAATAGCGTTATTGGGTGGGGAACGAGGCCTGATTTCCTCAGTGACGAAATAGCATGTAGATGTGCTTCCAGCCCTTTTCCAGAAGTTTTATTTTTTCTTATGTGGGAAAACTGTGTAAAAATCTGATCGTGTGATCAAATGTGAGATCCATTTTATTTGCTATTGATTGCTATTGCTAGTGTTGAAACGTAGTATCTGTAGTAGCCTACTATACTTAGTTTCAATCCTTGATGATTCTTACTCATAAGAAGTGTATTATAGTCATTATGACTTAACTGTAATATCTTCATTTTGTGTGTTCGGGTTGGTCTATTTTGATTTTTGTTCTGTTTTTTATTTCTTCTTTATTTGCTCTCTTTTCCTGCTCTTATTAGGCTCACGTACAATTACAATATCCTGTCTCCCCTGTTGTTCTATTTTTGACTACCCATCTGCACTATGTACCTTTTCCCAGAACAACAAAAAGAGCAGTCATCACCCCAAACTCAAAGACACACACACACACAAGTTCACCCAGAGGAGAGGAGGCCTCAAACATATTAGTATTTCCGAAGAGCATAAAGAAACATTCTTCAAAAGCCAAAATGCAAGCATGAGCCGCACTCAGCTGGATGTAAACACTAGATTCCTGTGCCTTAAAAGGCAGCAAGAAAATGATGTCATTATTCTGACCTCCTCTGAAGTTCTCAAAGGACAGTTGAAGTGATTTTGCTGACACTGTAAAATGCAGCTTTCTTTGAAAACACAGCCAATGTTTTCTCACATGTAATCGAGGCCGAGCAGTCCAGGGCGCTGTAAATTTGTGTAATGTGGCCTTTCCTCTCTCCCTCTCTCCAATGTCTACATTTGCCAGCCGCAGCTACAATGCTCCCTATTTATAGCGCTTTTACCTCAGATATTAACCCACTCTCCCCACCCCCTCACTCCGCCTGCCACTTCCTGCCAGAGAGGAAACGTGTGTGTGTGTGTGTGTGTGTGTGTGTGTGTGTGTGTGTGTGTGTGTGTGTGTGTGTGTGTGTGTGTGTGTGTGTTTTACTGACCTTTGGGAGCAGCGAGCAGTCACACTACTGTTGATAGCAATGGGATTTTGTGTTTCCAGCCTTTTGTGTTAAGTTAAAGAAGTGAGGTGTGAACAGATGTCTGAGCTTTTCACCAGCTTGTGCCTGTTTTTGTTTTCCAATCCTCTCAATGTGAGCCCTCTGCCTTCTTTTCCTCATCTCATCTCTTTTCTTGCAACATCTATAGACAGAGAGAGACATACTCTCACCCACTGGGAGTGAAAAAGAAGGAAAAGTAATTGCTACTCCAGCTTTCCAGGTCAGGTGACAAGTTTTCCTGCCTATATGAGCATATCACATTCTGTATCTATTTCAGAGCCTTTGAATGAATGTGTGTTGTACCCGCTTGGGTGTGTGTTTGTGTAAGCCAACACTTCAGGGTTGAGACGTCGGAGTTCACCTTCCTTCAAGGCTATGATCGAAGGAAAAGCTGCAACAGGCTGGAACATCCTGTTTTGGACGTAAACACTGTTATGCAGACAGGGCTTTCCTCTCTGTGTTGGAAAAACAATCTGTCCTATCACTTTATATCAGCAATCAGCCTCCCCAGTGTCCAATAATAATGAGGACACAAGTCTTTAATTCAGTTTAAAAAGAGCGAGACCCCTTTGCTAAGTATAAAATAGGTGGCAGGTGCTTTGAGTTTGTTTCAGTAACTTGGACAGACATAAGAGAGACATGATAGGAAATCCCAGGGAGGAACAAACTTGCATGGCCGACGTGTCTGTCTGCCTCGCAGGTCCCGGGACATTTTCTCCTGACATCACCTCCTCTGGTCACTGCTGGGTTACTGGCCAGTGATATTTCATGTCTAGACTTCCTGCCATTTTGTTTGGGACTGGTGAGCAACATGAAGGCATAACACAGATGTTTACCTAACTTACTGTATTCATGAAGTCAGCTGTAAATAGCTTAGGTAGACACTGTGAAAAGAAAATAGCTGATTAATTTGCTCCATAGCCAAAAGACATCAAAAATGCATCTGTGCACATTCAAAACAACAAAGTTTGAATGAGTGAGCTTTGATGCAACGGTTCTGAAATGTGTTGCAGGAAGTGAGTGTGGGGGAGCGAGTGCAACTTCTAAAGAGTATCTGGAAACTTTGCAGCTTATTCAGACTTTTGATCTGTCAAAGAGAAATCTGTCTTCCACACAGCAATCTTGCAACAAACAAAGCAATCATTAATAAGTCAAAATTAAACCAGACATATGAGTGCAGGTTGTAAATTTATTTCATGTCCATTCTGTTAGAAGAAAGACCTTGTATTCTTGCTCCTTCACAAACAGCTCATAAAAAACAGTTACTTAGAAAAATATACATTGATATTAGAACTGAAAACTTGAGATTCAGTGTTTAATTCAAATATACAATTTGCATATGAAGAAACTACAAAAAAGGTCAGAAATGGTGGCTTCGATTGAGGCCAGTTTCTTGAAGAGAACTGGGAGAGCAAGCATCCAAAAGAAGGCACTGTCAATTTCCGAACTCCTCATAAAGCTTATTGAGCCTACATTCAGCAAAAAAAAAAAAAAAAAATCTGATTTTCATGTGTGCACAAAAGATGAAGAGGATGAGGAAAGTCAAGGGTAAGTCTGTGAGAAGATATTTCTTCATCGTGTTTACCCCTCCCTTTTTCACCCCATCCTTGACGCCCCCACTTTCTCTGGAAAACAAACTCGAGCTAAATACAGGAGAGCCCAGCTACTGCTACAGTACGACAAACCTAAAGTAACCGACTTTGGAAAGGTCATCAGGTTGAGAAGACAGTGGGGGCTGGGAAGTTTTCTTAAGACTAACCCTCACTTTCCCACTCCTGAGTTAAGCTGAATACCCCCCCCCAAAAAAAAACAAAACAAAAAAAAACAACTAAGGTCACTGCTTTTTGATTCAAACAGTAAGAATGTTCAAGGCATATGTGTCATTAAGAAGCCAGCTGTTAACAACATACTTAATCTTTCATCATCTTTATCACTTTCTTTGTCTTTCTTTCATTTCTCACTTTCAAAAAAACTCCTCCCTTCTCTTCCTCACATACTTCTTAGTAGCCATCTTTTGGTACATCATCAACGTCCAATTACCTTCTACAACAGTCCAGACACAGTCTTTTAAAATGTTCAGTTTCGTTCAATCTGGTCAAGATCAAGCTCTCCCCCCAGCTGAAAAATGTCCCTCTGTGTCCCACAATCACCCTTCCAGAGGGTGCGTTTACCGCCCATGATGCCGATGGGAGACCCGGGCCGCGAGTCCACGCTACATGCCGAATCACTATCGAGCTCTCCATAGGATGAATCCTCTTCCTCCTCATCTCCCGCAACTTCCTGCCGTGACTCCAGTCCGAGCTCGGACACAGCGGTGAAGTCTGAATCTGGTTGGCTGGAGGTCTCGGGGGAGGGCAGTGGTAGACTTGATTGGCAGCTGTCAGTGGCTGTGAATCCGGGGCAGCTCAAGCTCTGAAAAGTCTGAAGTTTCTGAATGGAAGAGACAAAGAGAAAACGAAAACAAGATAAATGTTGGTTTGTAGCTCACCACGTGTTCACATTCTGGCTATGAAAGTAGAAGGATTTGGGGGGGAGTTCGAGCTCAGGGTTTTCCAGAATGTCAGTTTGAGATTGGGTTTCAGGTCGGGGAGCCAAAAGCTGGCCTACCCTGTCATCGATGGCATATGAGCATGTAAACACACAAGCACACGAGTCATCGAAGAACATACACAGAAAATAAAACCTTCTGGGTCGTATGAGAAAAAAAAAAACACAAAACACTGAGATGAGTTGCAAACCACAGAGTATCTTGTTTCAAACTGTGCCGTAGGCCACTGTGACTGGAAACCCAACCCTGTATAGTGGAGGACATTTCTTGTCTAAGCCAGTCTTATTCACAGTTGTTATGTTTTGTAGTTCTGTGCTCTTAGGGACAATATACGTACGGCCACATGTGGTTGGATTTTTGCTCTCAGCATCTGACCTTAAAGAGATTTAATCCACTAAGTAGTTGTCTCCCGTTTTGCTTTCATGCTCTCTTTCCATCCTGAATTCCTCTCTGCAACAAAGACAAGCAGCCGTGCAGCGCAGTGAAAGGGTTAATGATCTCTGGAGTGCCCCAGCAGCAGATGTTGGAGGCATGGAGGTGAATAGAGATGAGGTTCTCTCTATAGAGCCTTGGCTTACATGACGGACACCTCTAATGTTCCCTAGCATGTGTTAGGACATTGCTTTTCCTGTTACAATGAGGTGGGAGTCTCCCTTTCTTAAGTCTCACTTTAGTAGGCCCACTTTTTTTTTTTTCCTGCCTTGATTTAGCACGGTCCAAATTAAAACTATAATGCAGAATTTTTGGCTGTCTGAGTTAAAGGTTTGTCCACTTTTGCTGGATTGATTTTTTTAAAGTTAGCTGCTCAAACACAGGATACTTCATCTGCAAGTGCTTGAGGTGATCATGTGAGGAGTGGGAGGCCTTTGCTGTAGTTACCCCACTGGAGTGGAAAAGGGGATTTCTGAGCCCTGGCTTTCTCTGTTCAATCCCCAGTATTACCCCACTACTAATTATCACAGCAGAGGAGGAGACGAAAGGAAGAGAGAAAGGAGGGGGCAGAGGCAGTTTCTCCACAATATGCTTTCTATAAAATCTACTCAAGCTGACTGGGATTTGGGTGGGTGTGGTGGTAGGTTGGGGGAGTAGGGTAGGATTTCTACTATGTACCCCTACCCAGATGGAATACGTCCATACATACACACACATAAACTATATTCACCATTAACAGGCATACACGTCAGCTCATAAACTCATGCTGTCATGTCTCATATAACCCACTGCCAGAGCCAGGAGTTGGGTTTTCTTGATCTAATCATTTTCAGACTAAAAAATTAACACTTAAAAAGCAGTACTCCAGTGATTTAGTGTTGCATTTTCACAAAATTGAGGGATGCACAATAAACATTTAGAAAAGACAAACAGATATCCTAACTTTTAGTCACTAGCATCAAGCATTAAAGTCCAAAAACCCTGGATACTTCATTTCCCAGAATGCAGCTAGATAGTCTTTAATTAAACCATTCCAGGCATAATCAGGGTTATTTTTTCAATTTAGAAAAGCTGCTCCAAAGCCACAGAGAACATTATATAATTGTTTTCAGAGACGGAGTAGTACGCCTCATGACGAGGAAACTGAGCTTCACACATAATCTTGGTGGAGTGCTCCTTTAAAAGTTTTCAGTTGTAGTTCATGTGGTGCTTTAATAGCACAGGTCCCAGAGCTCTGTTTGAAATGACACATGTCAAACACTGGCAGCAGATAACACAGCAGAAACACTCCTGAATCTGTGTACAACACAGCCGAACAAACAGGACTGGGAGGATTCACAATGTCACATTGTTTTAATAAAGAAGATGGTAAACAATATCGTCTGACACTGTGATACTAAACGCATGATTGAATCTCATCTTTGAAATTACGAGGCTTTTGTCCTACACATTACATCCAGTACGTGTGTGCATCATTTCCGGGATATCGCGTATACATAGTTTGAAACCTGAGTGAGAAAGGTGGTGTCTTAATGAAACAAAGAGAGGCAAATAAAGAGTGTTGATATATTAAAAAGCTATTTCTGGGGCGCTCCCGTGGCTCAATGGGTAGAGCACGTAGCACTTAGGCTCAGTCATTACTGCCCTTTGCTGCGTGTCATCCCCTCTCTCTCCCCAACTTTCCTGTCACTCTCTCACTGTCCCTATCGGAATAAAGGCAAAAAACTTCCCAAAAAAATGAATGGGGTATTATGTAATTAAATTAATCCATTCATGAGAGACAGTGGATTACTCTTTAATAGCAAGCCTACCATTTGTTTAAATTGTTCAAAGTCAGACAATAAAACACTCTTTTATATCTGATTAATGATATTCTTTTAGACATTATCCATTATCCCAACCACGATCAACACAACAAGAACTTCCACTGTAAATACATTAACTTGGGACCAAAAGGCAGCTGCTCTGAGAGAAGCACAAGCACAAGCCAAGAGGTTAAGCAAATATCCTCCTGATAATTAGGGAAAACAATAAACAACAACCTGCTGAGTACAATGGCAAAGGTCCTGCTGTGCACCTACAGGCACAATGTGTGTGTACATATATATATATATATATATATACATACATACATACATACATACATACATACACATACACACACGCTTATTTGTATAAAATTAAGATAAAAAATTCAAATAAAACTGATGACTAGCTGAAGTTCAATGAACGTGCTTCTGTGAAGATCAAAAAGATGCAACAGCAAATCTTCTTATGAAAACTAAACCATTTTAATAGTTATGTCTTGCAATTTTTTTTACAAGGCCTGACTTGTGTATTTAGTAACCAAGACCAAGATAAGTTGCAGCACATGATCATGATTGGGTGTGAAATGTCGGTTGCTCAGTTTGTGGAAACACCTCATTCTGAGTAAGGCTAAGCAAATCCTTGGTGACCCTGCTCACCTTCTACACAACAGGTTCCAGCTAAGCTATTGAGGCAGAGGAAGGTTTTTGATCAGACTGATAAAGGAAAGAGAGACAGTACAAAACAAAAAGATTCAATGATTGTCTGGCCAGGGCCATGTGCAATAGTAATACTTGTGCAACACTTGTATGGTGCAATATATCTGACTATTAGTTGCTTACAATTCCGATGCAGAGTTGGTGTCTCAGTGATCATGTAGTCTACTGAATATGAAGTATTTACAGGTGTGTGAGTGTGAGTGAGTGTATGTGTTAGAGGAAGGAAAGGGGCGACTGTATATTGTATAGCTGTATTTATATTTGTTTTTATGCTTGCTTTGTGTATTTCTGCACCTCCAGCACTCAAATTCCCCGAGTTTATAACATTTACTATGACACTGATACAAAAACAACAGCAAAAAGAATCATGCGAGTACTTTACAATACATTCAATGTACACATTCAAAATATGAGTATATATCTCTGTGCTGAAATGAGGTCAGATAATCAATATCCAGCAACACACTGCACTGAGGAAGACAGGCAAACAGACCTCCAACAGCAAACAACTGTAAAACAAAAGAGAGGGCAGAGGTGCAAGCAAAGACAGGAATGCTTAACTCATTCCTGCCAGCCAGACTACATAGTTGCAGAACGGCGCATCAGTTATCTCTGTCGGTGTCTCTGTGTGAACACCTTTGCTTTAGTCATTGCATTTGTCTGGTATTCACTGTACCACCGAGAGAATGTGTGGCAGATACGTGCAAATGCCTTGGCGCGAGATGAAAAAAAAGATATAAATGCAGGATGTTAGGTTTGAGCAAAGGTTGAACAAGCAGAGGTAATATGTCGCTGCACATTGCGAACACCGCACCTCAAGACGCCCACCTAGGTATTCCCTCAAGCCTGTGGGGCTTGAAACTCAGCTATGATCACCATGTCTACCATCCCAGGAATGGTTTGAGATGGAAAGAGGAGGGGACGAGCAGAGCGCCTCGAACGTGGGCCAGTGAGAAGATATTAATAGAGAGGAGTGAGGAGTTTGTCTGCCAGCTTCCCTGCAGAAATAATAGCCCCTTTCTCTGCCCTGCCATTTTCCCCCTGAACGCACAGGCAACCGCACACACTCGCACTTTCAACACGACCCCTGTTACCACCTCTACTGCTATAACACAGCTGAGCCAGTGATAGCCTGTAATTTTGTCTTCAAGATGCACAATGATCCAAGTGAAGTTGGCAACTGAGGCTATGAAGACAACATACATCCAAGCGACACTGGCCAGGCAGGCCGTTTCCTCAAAAGCAGTGTGAGCTGCGTCAACAATCAATCAGCAAGTGACCTAGATATCAAACGATAACATTCCCAGTCTGACAGCTCGCTATGCAGAGGAAAAAACAATGAAGGGCCAAGGTGGAAGGGCAGCCAGGGATAAAAAAAACAAAGCAGCAAACAGAGCAGTGAACTGATACACATGGCTGACAGGGAGTATATTTGAGGAATTTTGGGGGTGACCGCACGTAAATCCCCACGGTAGTCGAGTTATAGCCGATTAGCATGACACGCATCCCCAGAATTCACACCCTCCTTTCATTGACGTGGTCGAGGAATCTGGAGGCCAAATTACACCATGTTCCACTGACAACACACACTGGGGACTTGTTATGTGTTGACCCTCACAATCCAATCCTGCACCCCCTGAACCTCCAGCAGACTTTTTTTTTTTTTGCATTTATTGTCCGGAAAATTCAGAAAACAAATGTCTGTACTCCTGCAAATGTCACTGGAAAATTACAAAGTTTGCCCTGATGCACAGGAACCAATTACCTTTGCTTTTCCCTAGACTGTATTTGTCATTCACACACCTATAAAATGGAGGAAGCATGTATGTGTATGTGTGTAGGTGAGAGAAGAAGTAATAACTCTTAATTTACACTGTAAGGCAGGGCCAAGTGGGAGTGTTGTGATGGGACTCACCCACTTCTTGGTAAAGTGTGGGTCACTTAATTCAGACATAGGTCAGTTCACACATCAAGTGTTCCCTGAAACGGCTCGAGTAAAATAATCAAAAGCCAGAAATATGTGATTCTGTCATTTATAACTGCAGGTACAAATCTTTCGTGCAAATCACAGTTCCCATTAGAGGTTGTGAAAATAAATAAGTCAATTGTATCTCTGCCCAACCCTGATGGTAACTATCATGTTCAGTCCTCACTGGAGCTGACACAAGTTGTAACCAGCCCTTCATTTCCCTGTTATCACTTCCTTTTCCAGACTGTTTGCCAGCTATAAGCTTTCCTTTTCTCTGTGGCTCTCACTGAGAAAAACCACCTCGTTTCCCATGACAACTATGTGAATCTGGGTGCCTGTAGTTTAGGAGTTCCAGGTTATTTAATTTAACGTGGCATAGTACAACCCTGGGCACACTAGAAGCAGCATTTTAAAGAGACCAACATCAAGTTAAGTCTGAGTTGTGTAGGAAAAGATAGAGAGGCAAAAGGGTTTCAAAATGATACCCTATGAGCTGTGTTATTGCATATGTTCCTCACTCAAGGTATGCAAAAGAATTAATGCAATCATGCAAGTCCATCCAAAAATCAAAACAAAAAAAACTGAACTGAAAAAAACTGAGGTGAGAAACAATGGCTCTGCCAGTTAGTCACTGAGAACAGATACTACTTTCACAATCTTCTGCTGAAATGTGCTCCTGCATTTGAGAATTGCTGCAACCAGAAGTAACAACAAAAAAAAAAAAACCTGACAACTCGTGTGTGTCGGTGAATCTGTGCGTACGTGTGTGATCATCGTGCTTCATTTTTCCACTTTTAGCAGCTGGCATGACTAGAGGAAACATGCTCGCTAGGCTCCATTACCAAAGCCCTGTTGATCCAACCCTGGCTAGGTCCTGAGGGTGAAAGGCTGGGAACACAAATCTATGGGAAAAGGAAGGGAGGGTGGAGGGATAAATTGATGGTACTTTCTAATAAAAGAAAAGGAAAAGGACGATATTTCCTGGACAGGAAGCATTTTAGCGTATCATATGAATGACATGAGTGCAGGAAAGCAGGGGTATACAGGACAGGTTGGCTTTGGTATCAGTGGCTGCTGTTGGTGCTTTAGATTCTATTCAGAATTTCAAGAGCATTCAAATGACTTATGAATCAGGATGTGATACAAGAATCAAATCAAGATTTTTTTGGTCTCCGTAAAAACATTAGAGCACTGCCAAGCGTCAAAACAGTGCATGCCATTAAGATACTTCTATGGTTCTATTCTTGGTTTGGGTTTGTCCGGGGGTCATTTATACTCTCTGGCTGTTCCACCGCTTCCTCTGACCTCACATAGGAACAAACAAACTCTTGTCGTGGGGGAAAGCAATCCAGAGTACTGTGCATCCAAATATCCCCCCACTATTAATCACATTTGGTTGCTCTAACTGCCTGGCAGTAGACAGAAGGCAAAAGAAAAGAGATGAAGCAGTGTGGTGAATGGAAGATAAAAAATATGGCGTAGGAGTTGCAGAGAGGAATCAAATGAATGGTGAGGGAGGTCCAACCTTCGGAAGGGCTGTTTACCCAGCGGAGTAAATGAGATGACAAACCCGAGCCAGGTTTGCTAGAGTGTGGCGCTAGGCAGCGTGACCGAACATGAGGAATGCGTCTTTAGTAAGCGCCACTCCCTGAGCTGGAAGGAAGGAGGCCTGAGATCACTTAGCCCTGAAGCCTTGGACCAACAACCCAGAAAACTTAATTCTGCTTGATTTAATCCAGTCCCTGATCAGACCCAGAGAGAGAAAGGCCCAGTTACGTTGGAGGATCCCTTGAACTTCCACTTGGTCTAAGAACAAAAAGGTATTTGTCTGTGTGGTAAATGCGTTTGATCCAGGATTTAACTAAATGCAATAGAGTCCATTTGGCAGCAGTAAAGCAAAAAATTAGCAATAAGCTGATGCTGATTTATGTTGAATCAGTGGACGTAAGTGATCCTAAACTCTGTGAAATGAGTGAAATTTAATGAAACGCATTCACATGAATGTGAGTATGTGTGCTTGTCTGTGCGTGTCAATATGCGTTCCAGCTAACCTGAGTCATCTTTGCCAGGTCCAGGGAGGGCCGCTGCTCCTGGGCATCCTCTGGTCTCCTGCGCTTCATACCAATCTTTTTGTCATTTAGCACGCAGGGCTGGGACCTGCTCCGAGACAGACATCCCGTGCCCCCGGCTCTCTGGCCAGCTCGCCTTCCCAGTTCTGGGGTGGAGTCTGGAGAGCTGGCCTCCGACGCTTCTTCCCTCTGAAGCTCTGGCAGGCTGATCTGCTCGTGGGATAGGGAGAGAGGCCTGAGGAAGTGGTGATGGCGGGAGTGGTGATGATGCGAGGAAGGAGAGGTAGGGGAGACTGGAGAGGCAGTGAACTGAGGGTGGAGAGGCAGTCGCTGGTTGAAGAACGGTAGATCCAGGGCTCCGTCTGAAGGGACGCTGGAACGCGAGGGCAAACTGAAGCTGGAGCTACGCTGCATGATGGGAAAATGACCACCAGAGAAACCCCCTCCTCCTCGAACACTTCCCCCACTGTGGCACCTTCGTTTCTCCACTGTTGTCCACACTCGGGAGCCCTGTGGCCTCCAAGATGAGCGGAACCCGCTGAATTCATCAGAGAACGACAGGGAGCGACACTGGCGTTTGCTCGGGGGTGCCGTGGGAGCTTGGCTGGTGGCTGTAGTGGTGTAGTGTGCAGTGGTGGATGTGCTCTGGGAGTCAGGGCTGGTCATGCTGCTGTTGCTGAGGCTGAGATCTCTTATCAGACTGGTGATTGCCGTGGCGCTGCCTGGCTCCTTGGCCCAGTGCCCGCTCCCCGGCTCAGGCATCACATCCCACAGGCTCTCCAGGGTGGCACCAGACTGGCAGGGAGCTCTCTGCTGGATGGCACAGCTCCGTCCCAGGTCCAGCCACCTATCTGCCTCTGCAATATTCAAAACATACATTCTCACTCTCATTGACCTCGCTAGCATGCCTTTCTATATCTCATTATCTCACTTGCATGATCACAGCAGCTACAAAGTTCTTAGCTGACAAGGCACAAACAAGCAGGAAATAAGCTTAAGGCAAGAGGGGATGGTCGCTGTGAGGCCAAGCTGTTTGGAAAATAAGGGAGATTATTGTCTGCTAACTGCACTTGGGAGGTATTTAACCAAGAAGAAAGTGAACACATACTTAAGGGCAGAGAAAATCATGGGCTCTGGTGCATTTAGAAAAATATATAATTTGTCATCAGTCATTTGTTTTAAGAGGAATGACAGGATTAAGCCTTGAGGAAATAACACTGCAGCTGCAGAGTTCAAACCAGTGCTGCTCATTTGTAACTGAGCTGAAAGCCGGAAAACAAAAGCTGAATTGACAGCAAGATGAAAAGAAAGCGAGTCTTTTACCTCAAGCATAGTGGCATTTTTAAAAACTGACATTTAATTCTCAGTGAATTTTAAGACATCACTGTTTTGTGAGTCTAAAGAAGCTGGTTGTTTTTTCATGAAGAATTTTGTAGTGCTCATTAAGATATCCGGTACATTTTACAGACATGTCAGTCCACCAAAGGTTAAAGACGCTGTTTATCAGGTATCCAAAGGACAAGTAGCCACATTCCTGACTATTTAAAACGTGGACCTGCAAGACTGCTGATTCCAAAAACATGAAATGCATATTATGAATCAGCCAGTTAAACAGTTGGAAAAACACTCCCATTAGTCAAGTGGTTAGCAGAATTATGCTCCAGAAAGCAGTATGACTTGCCAGCTGTCTCACCATCCGCACAAAAGAGTCTATCACACACTTGTGGGAGATAATACACCTACAGTAAAGTGCCATAGTGGCTTGACGCTTTTGGCAAAAAGGGCCCCTTGCTGATCCAAATCCCATCCTTGTTGGGATGCTTGTCTCCAATTCTGGCATGCTCTCTCACAGACTGGTGGACGGAAATCATTGTTTTGGGTGGACAAACAATGTACGGGGGCTACAGTGACGACCTGACAGGAATGTTAGGAAAACAACTTGACAAAGGGAGAAAGGGATGAACTTCAAAAGGCCACCCTTTGAAAACAAGAGACAAAGTGCTGGTGAACTAACAAGACATGCTAGGCAATCTCAACATCAACATTAAGAGTGGAAAGAGTAAGCCACGCTCCTCCCTGTGACGTCACCACATCTCCACCCCAAAGGAAAAGAGGACAGTGAGCGATAGCGGGGGGCTTGAATTTACAGTAGCATGTCTTTTAACACAGGGGGTAATTACTGAGACACTAACCGAGCCAAAGGGAAATTGTTGACATAGGCAACAACATATTCAATTACAGTTCACTCCCATGAGAGTGGTGTGCAACGTTGTGTGGAGGCAGGTGCACCCTGATCATGAGAGGGGGATGAGTGACAGACGGAGAAAGGGAGAAGTGAGAGACGGAGTGTGACAGAGGGTATAAACAATGAGACAGTTATAGTCGGGGGGCGAAGACCTTCATGGTTCAATTCATCAAATGATCAGAGGGGCGATCCATTATCCTATTACATTTGTGAAATTATGTTACAACAAAAAAGAGCCAGCTCACTGTCCAGATCTTGAGCGAATGCAAAGCACAGACAGATGAGAGGTTTTATTGCAAGAAAAGAAGAAGCAAAGACAGACAGACAAACAGAAATGACATGAATGGAGATAACTCACCCACAGTTCCACAGGAGAAGAGGGTGGTCCCTCTGCTCATGGTGTGGAGCTCACGCTGTGGACGACGGGCAAACAGAAGGGCCGACAGTCAGGGAGATACAAAATAAACCAAACAAACTGCAAACAAAAGTCCAAATGTTTGCCTTCACACCACAATCAAATGAGAAGATCCATATCAGTTCTGCATGTTTCATACCCCTGTAGATCAGGAACATACTTAACCAGAGATGGAAAGTATAAAGTACATTTACTTAAGTGCAGTTCAAAGCTACTTGCACTTTCGCTTATCCTTAACATAAAAACCAACTCAACTACATTTTAAAAAGGGAAATATTGCACTTTTTACTGCATACTTTGCAGATTGAAATTTTAAAAACCTATACTACACAACGCTGCAAATTCATCTACGCAGCCCAGTTGTATAAGATAGTTAAAATAACTTCCCCTCAACCAGATACATCCTCGAAATGCTTACTTAAAGCAACACTAATCAGTATCTTTACATGTTATGTGAAAGGTGTCACTTGTGGTCACGAGAGAATTACACAAAGAATTAACACCCGACTCTGCAGTTCCCTGCAGCTCTATGGAGCTTTAAAGCGCTTTTCAGTTTACCGTTTAGTTTTACAGCCTGCAACTTTACTGTTTACGGTTCACGCTCATTGCTCTCATCAGCCTCATTTGCAGAAACAGGATGATGTTTTCACCAATAATGCTCTGATAAACCATCTGTATGCTACCTGCTCAGCACAAAACAGCACACAGCAAACACAGAGGAGCATTTAGTAGCTAAAGAGCCATAGACATTTTCCTTACGTCACACCAAACCGGTTTTGTGTTAGAATTTTTATATAGAACAAAGGTTATTTAGGGAGTACAGAACAAAGGTAATCTAGGGAGTATAAAAGAGCTGTTTTCACACGCCTGTCTTCATATCAGACACCTACGCTTTCTCACAGGTTACTAATTACAAAAGGGTGGTAACTGTCTGCACAAAGGACAAAAGGAAAATGTGACAATATGTTGCTCTGACTCACCTCAAGATTATCATCACAACAAATACAATCCAGGGCATACAATCCAAATAAAAGGTTATTATGTTGCAGGGGACTATTAAAAGCAACAATTAGTACAGTCAAACCTCAGGCCTTTAACTTGAGTGAAAAGGTAATATTAACCCAGGTAAAACACAAAAGCTGTGCAAAATCATTTATACTTCATACTTCCTGCCGAGATGTACAAAAGTGTAGAAGAGATGTCGAGACCTAATGAGGCTCTCAAGGTCAAAAAAAAAAAGAGATGTTAGGAGGATACAGCTGTGTTAAAGAACTTTTCTGATTCATCCCAACTTGAGAGGCTGAAGGCCGAGTGTTTAGATTTTGCAGAGACAAAAGATACAAAATGTAAGATTTTATAGAGGCAACGAGGAAACAGCTGGAAAAGTGAAAGCTTTGATCAGATTACAAATTTTACACAGCTCTTCTGTTGTGCTAACTTAGTGGAGTGATGTTAAAAATTAAATGTAAATCCTCCTTATTTTAATTCTACTTGAACTGAAACCAGAGTGTACTGTCAGTGAAAAAGGAAATAGTTCTAAGGAGGAACCTCCCAAAAATGCAACACTAAACATGTTTCTTCTCAGGTCAATTAGAAGTTGCTTGTTGCAACATGTTGGGCAAGGGGTGAAATTAATTGTTAACAGAACATTGACATATTTGGAAACACAAGTGTTTTAGTTTCATCTTGGTTCAGCACAGACAGAAATTGTTCAAGTCTCTGAAATCTACTACAGGGATGCTCTCGTATGCTGTTTTGATGAAGACAGTGGAGAGCACTCAGTCCAAAATGTCCCATATGTGTTCATTTGGGTGGAGATACCATATAGTATAATTTACATTATTTTCATACTCAAACCATTAAGTGACCCCTGCCTTCATGAAAGCATCTGCGTTTGTTGCTCCTCATCTATTCTTTTAATTTGTCAACCATCTGCAGGTCTGGGGCATGTTTAGCCTAATCTAAAAACAGTTATTGAATCAGAAGAAAAAATTCTGGCTGACTTTTCTGTAAAAAGAAAAAAAAAAAAAAAAAAAAAAAGGAAAAAAACATACCCCAAAACCACCAATTTAACATTCTGTATCAACAACACTGTCAAACCTGTGCGTAAGTGTCGCAAAAGTCTAGCGCAGTGGGCAAAGCAGTTATTGAAATACTATGCCCATGCTAACTCCCTCTTAAACCATTGTTTCATTTTCTCTTTTAAAAATGTTAAATACATAACATACAAGCTGTAAAGAAAACTGGCTTTGAGTTTTTGTTGTTGTAGTTGAGCCTATTTTTTTTTTTTCTTTTACTTTTGACTGAGGTCTGTTAAGATAGCTTTTCCCCCTGCTTTCAATTGTTGGCTAAACTAGGCTAACCACACCTTGGCTCTCTTGCTACTGAACGCATAAAGATGAAATTCATATAGATTTGCTCACCTAGCTGTGGGTAAGGCAACCAATACAAGCGAAAAAGCTCAGTCCTCATTTCACTGTGACATCAATGACAGCTAAAGACACCTAAATATGAAATTACTCACTACCATTAGGCTAGCAGATTGTGGTTTGGCGTGCAGACTTGCAGTGTTCAAGTGACTGTATGTGACTACCAGTGGCATGTGTGGCATTGTGGTGCACTGATCTAGTATAATCACTGGCCTATTTATCTTGCATACTGCCACCTAGCATGTGAATCACTGAGCAGATCCTTCACAACAATAACTAACAACCGGTTTGGTTTGACTCAAAAGGTTAAGTTTCTCTTACCAGCCGTCTCTCGGTGTGCTTGGACCTTACATCATTGACACCCTTCTTCTTTTCCAGTGTTTTCGATAAAATGATCACCATGGTAGCACGCAGCTCTGCTCCAATCTGTTTGGGTGCAGAAGAAGGCCACGGGCAGCCATCTTAGATGAGGGTGGAGGGCAGATTTGTGTGCATTTGAGCAAAACAGGCAACCGGTTCGTGACCTCCCATCTGCAAAGCAGCCCTCAAGTGCTGAAGATGGTGGTGGTGGAGGTAGGAGGGTGTCTAATGGAAAGAGATAAGGAGAAAGAAAAATATAAATACTGACTCAAAGTTTTATTTTAAGGTTTAGAACCTTGTTATCTCATCACAACAGAACATTAAATGTCAGATGTTATCATTTATTTCCAGCTAACAATCTGGTGCAAAGCTAATCCAAATCCCTATAAATACAACACATGAAGAGATGTATGCAAACTGTGTTGTTGTGCCTTGTCCTGTGCTAGACAGTTTGATCAGACCAGATAAATAACAAATATAAATAATACCCACCTCGTTTAAAGTCCCCCTCTACTCAAAAATGTGTTTTGCTTATTGTTACTTTGCTTTCACGGTTCAAAATTATGTTTCCACAGAGTCTTCCCATTCATTTGCTCAGAGGGGAAAGTTGCTGCTCTGTGGCCACCTTAAACCTGAGTTTAAGGTGTGCACATACAAGCAGGATATTTGTAATATTACAAGTAGTTTGGAAGCCAGTCATGATTCAGTGTGTAACTTACACAAGTATGATGTGGAAACAAGTGCACATTCACTTAGTGCTGGCTTTTCTTTGACGTAAGAGACATCTTGTGTCTGGGAGTTTAACTTTTGAAATGAGTCTTATTGCATATTCATAGTTTCAAGTTTTCAATGAAAGAGAAGGAGAATTTTGAACAAGGAAACTGCTCAAACTGATCAAACTGAAAACATACCCGACACACATAATAATTTCTAGCAGACGTTTTATATGTCTTAAAACATGTCTGGAGGGGATCTTTAAATGAAACAAGTACTCCGTGAATGAACTTATTTGCTGAAAAAACGTATGTTTCTCACAAACACAAATTGCAGTCAAACCGAAATGGCGTAGTGATGGCATACAGCAGTACTTTCATTTAACCATACATGAAGCAGGTCATGGTCTATAGTGTGTGGTGACATACCAGATACAGCTCTAGTCTTGTGGTGCAATACAGAACATATTCATGTATACAAAAAATAATAATAAATACATAATAAAAACTGCATAAAAAGACTGCATTTTCAAAACTAGTTCATATTTGAATCTAATTTCTGACCCCTGGCTTAAAGCAACGCTTCACAACTGAGGTCCAACTCCAGGAATCAATTTTTACTAGCAAAAACCTGATAAACAGCATAATTTGACAGCGGATCGACAGTAGTTGAGAAAAAGGAGTGCTGATTTATGTTTTTCCATTCATTTTCTTTTTACTTCCTGACATTCATGGTAACTTGACCACTCACATACATGCCTATAAAGCCACTACCTTTGTGAATAAAACATGCTGCCATACAGAAAAACTGTTTCCTTATCCCTGTAAATAAATAATGGAACATTTTGCATGTCAGCTTAGTCCACCGAACAAATGGGAAACTAAACATGCTGTAACAGAAAGCAAAGTCTAGCTAATCTGGGAAATGACATCACTCACATCATTTGAGTACTTTTGTGGCTAAGAAACATGAATAGAAAAGGATCATATATGGAACTGCGGTTGCCTCATCGACTGCCTGCACCCACAGATGGTAAAGCACAGACAGTAGCTGCTGCAGTAAACACCAACTCTTAAAATGCTTGGAGGGACATGCCTTGTCATGTCTGCGCTGCTCAGCCTTTTTGATGCTATATAATGCATGGGAAAGATCTGGGTAAATGATGGGCAGGTTCAGTTACGCTTTCTTTACCCTTAGTGCAAGAGGGGGGGGACAAAAGTAGGAATAACTGCAGTGACCTTGGGCTTGAGCCTTTCTCCTTCATTAGCCAACCACTGAACACACTGACACATTGAATTAGAGAGTACCAACATGGTTCAGATCCCCCAATCAACTGTTGGCTAATGACAACTCTCTGCTGTGGAGCAACACATGAGGCTAATGGATCTTCCAGGCCTACTATGTTAGCCTGCCCGTTTAACATGTAGTTTCATGTTAAGAAAGGGTCGTTGCATTTATATAACATGCTTTGGAGAGAAGGATGCAAGTGCGCACTGGGTAGTAAATGACACTAACTCGGGCACAATAAGAAGGAACATACCATAAAAGAAAACATTAGGGGGGGGGGTTATTCACACAGGGATTTGATAAAGCAATTTTACACCAGCCTAGTCATATCTTGTTATTTTACTATGTCATCTCTATCCCTTCCCTCTTCTCAAGCCCCATGACTACATGAGGACTATAAATGTTTCATGTAGGCCTGCCCCAAACCAACTGCTAGCATATGACTCCCATTATCTCCATTTATCCTAGAGAGTCATTGGAGCACAACTGGGCCTCCGCAGGCGAGAGGGGCTGGTATTGGTGGTGGGAGTCAAAGGAGAAGGGAATGTTCTTCTTGATCAGTTTTGCAGATTACTTTACTGATTAGGGCTGACAGTGAGTAATGGGCGCGGCAATGTAACAGGGTATGTGTGTGTTAGAGTGCGAGTTGAGGAGCATGACGGTTATGCGTGAAGGTTGTTACAGTGCGCTGTTTGACTGATGCTGTTAGGAAGTGTGACGTGTTCCAGCAGGGCTGAAACGGCACCTCCACAGTGAGAACGAATGTGTGTGTATTTGTGTCTGTACATGCATGTCTGTTCATGCTAACCTGCGCTTGTGTGTGCGCATAGTGACTGGCAAGTGGGGTCATGGGAGAGGGCAGACCGAGTGTGAATTCAACCCTGGATCCATGCTTACTTAATGAAGCGACTCCTCCTGATGGGGAAACCAGAGCTTAATGGAGAGAGAACTGTGGAGCCTCCACTGATCAGATAAGATTTTCACTGCTTATGAAAAAGCTGTATTGTTTGACTTGCTGTCTTCCTAAAAGAAAATCCAGACAGAAATCAATTTGCCAGACACCACCTACAGGTTTGATGGGTCAGACTCTAACCATTTCCATTATGTGGGCTGTTAAATATAGTCTCATGAAACCAGCCTAAACCTCACAAGCTCTGTTTTACATCCTTCGCTGAAAATCATTCCATACTGGTACCTTGAATCCGGACCAATCAGCAAACAAAAGGGAGTGGCCTCAATGACAATTTGATTTACTGCCTCTCAATGTTGTACACAATAATTCAAACAATGCATTTTAGATATCAAATGATCCATGCCCCTGCAACTTGATGTGCTACTTCTGCCTTCAGATTAGTTCAGTAACAAAGAATTTGACATTTTTAGGACAGCTGCCAGCTGCCATGACTTTCCAGTTTGAAAATCAGCAGTGCAGATCAATGACAGCCCAGTAAGGAGTGTAATCATAGTCACCCTACGTTCAGTAATGCCTGTCCCAAGCAAATGTATACTAAACCTTTCCAGACTGGAAGGAGTGATGTACAGCTTTGCAATGTTGAACTAAACTGAAGGAGACCATGTTATTGTTTGGGCCTAGAAAACATTCAAGGTCCATGTAGCTAAATTTGACCTCCATAGTGGACTCAAATCTAATGTTAATTCTGGTCAGATTTGTGTATGCTGGGGTGCAGGCAGCAGCTCTTGGCTCACAATAGCCAGTGACTCAGGAGGGCACTAGAAAGGGCAGCTAAGATAATATGGCTCTTTGCCCAGGCTGTGATTTGTACAGGCAGATGAATAGAAGCCTATTTGGGGCCCCCTAAAGTTCTGTGACGGGGTGTTTGGTGTCCATCACCAATTGGCTCTGGTAACTGCATACTTGTGCAGAGTGCGTCTGGTGTCAAGACTTTGATCGGTGGCTGCAGCTGAGAGAAAGAAACTCATTTCATACCAATGAAGCGATGAGCACCAAACAAACAAAATACTGCACGGGTGACACAGGTGAAAAACTTTAGATTCTCATTCTGAAATGGTTAAATGTTGGCAATCAAATTTTTTTTCCCCCTCTAATCAGATCGGCTCTATGTTATAATATATTTTATGGTGCAAGAAGCCGGTTGATAACATCTGTTTAGTCGATATTACCATGGGAAACAAAATTAAAACATCAAAAGAAAAGTTTTGCACACTCAGGTTTTTTCTAGTTGCTGGTGAATAAAAGTAAGAGCCATTCTTTTGTTGAAGTCTGCGGTGTGGATTGTTAATTCAGGGTGAACACACAGCCACCCCTCTTTCATATAATGCAGCCGAGGTCGTAAAAATGGTCCTAGGGAGGTCAAGACATACCACTGAATCCTCTGGCCATCACCCTAGTACCCACTGGCAGGGGAACACTGGCCAAAAACACACTACTAGATCTTCAGAAGTGCATAAACAATGAAGTGCTCATTCAGTCAAACTTTATGCATTGTCAGTAGCCAGGTTCTGGCCTCCTTTGGTAGATTCCCCTGAACGTTTCTCTAACGACAGTGACCATCAACCTCTACATAAATACAGCCAGCACTTAAAGTCTCTACTTAATGAGAAATTTAAAAAGATCATTCGCTTTTTTTCTTCTTTTTTTTTTTTTGCTTTGGAATAGGAGCTGCAGCAGCTCTGCAAAGACAACAGAAGCAGAAATCATAACTCAAAGAACTTCTTGAGCCTTTTTCTCATGAGGCAACCTAACAGTCCTGGTGTTGTTCTCATTGCTTTGTTGGCATGAAGACACACTAGCACAACACCCATATGAAAGCACACTTCCCTTTGCAGTATACACGGGTGCCGCTTCCCTTGTGGTCACATGCCGCTGCTGAATTGGGTGTGGAAGGCACGGACTTTATTACCAAATGCACACAGAGAGCAAAACCTAAGTGATATCCTCAAATTGACACAAAGTCTCACTGACCCCTGCATTAAAAAAAAAAAGGAAGGACACAATACACCAGTGCAACAAACACCACATCACACCCTAATTTTATATTACTTATTTACTGTAAGTAAGCGCCATCATAAAGTAAGTACCGCTATGTTTACCTCAGTGTGATAGCTTTAAGATAAGGCTAACTTTGAATATCAGCTATAGTTACATTTACAGCCAGAGAGCAGATAAGTAAGGTACAACATGTAACTTAATATCATCTGGTCACACCAGCAAGTATTAAAGCCTTTTTTTCAACTAAAATCAATCCAGTAAGATTTTTCTTAGATATTTCTGGTGTCCAGTGACTCTCTGACTTACTTCATAAAACAGTTGTGTACACTGTTTCAAGGAATTTCATAGGTAACCATAGCAACCAAACACAAAACAGAGGATAACAGTGACAACTGTTGATATAAAAAAGCAGACGTCACCCTGCTAGTAAAGAATAATATCTGAACAGCTCATCATGTCTTTATCAGTGAGTGTGTTTGTTATAGGAAACTGGATATTGAACAACCTGCAAACACAACACAGCTTCTCTATTTAGGCAGCCTGAAATTTATACACGTCCCCTGTGTCTCAGACCAGGACTTACTTAGCTGAAACCATAAGAAGTTTGACAGGCGTAGCATCAGGTGTTTCAGTTTGAGTAAAGGAAGGCATGGGGCCCTCTTGCCCCCTGGAGTGACCCTCGCATGCCATGGCTCTCCATACATCAGGTCCCCCTCTAATTACCCCCCCCCCCCCCATATCAATCCTTGCCTTTCCGCCTGTGGTTTCTTCCATTATCCATGAGTGCCTGTTTCTTCTGTACACACAAAGCAGAGCCTTAATCCATCAGGGATACATTACATGGGAGCCTCCAGTGCTCCTAGCAATCCCCTGCAATTGCTCAGCTCAATAAGAGGGACCACTCCTACGTTGTGTAAGCAAGTGATGTTATACAGGTTGTCACTACCAATCAACCAATACTGGGACATTGCTGCCGTTACATAATGCCACGCTCAAGTTGTGGAGGTGCATTGTGGGTGAGTTGAGAGTGTGTATGGGTGGGAGAATGTCAGAAAGAAAACTATGAGCAGCATTCCTTCGGTCCACTCATTCATTCACGAGGGGGTTCAGCTCACCATATGGACCCTCTGACTGCTCGGCATAGTGTGTAGTAGGATGCGATTCAAGATTTGGAAGTCAAGGGAAGGGGTGCCGTTTTATTGGGTGTTTTCACTAAAACACCAAATACAGACTATACTGTTTACGCAACTAAAAATAGTGTAAAATGAAAAATATTTTGAGTTCTCCATTCTGCAGAGCTAAAGAGGAAGAACATTGTTGTGTACATTTTGTATTTATTGAGCTGTTATGCTTGTGAGAATGATTTAATTTTTATCAAACAATAAAAAAAAATCTAACTGTGGGCAGAATGTGTGATTTGATCTAATCATAAAGACCAAACCAAACCAAACTGCTGTTGTATTGAACTGTTGCTCCACCACTGTGTAGTGATATGGTCTATAAACTGGGCAATGAGAAAGTAGGAACAGTATCTAGATTAAGATTGGCTAAAATTATTCTATTGCAACACTTGTATTACATCTTCAGCTGCACCATCCTAAATCTACTTCCTGACATCAGCTGATTCTCTGCCAGTGAGCTAATTGGTTGCAAATCTTGCTGCTTGCTGGTGTTCAATTTTGTGCTGTTTTTTGGAATGACCTGCAGGTGTATGTAAAACATGCTGACAGACTCAAACGCAACTAACAACAACCCTTTGGGTTAATATACCATAGCACACTACAGCCAGGCGTTATGACATATTTCACTATGATTATTGGCCTTCTTTGTGCAGGCAGGATTATCAGGACACACTGGCTCTGTTCACAAGCCTAGGCTTGCACAAAGATCAACTTTCATGGGATTTAGGTGTCAGGTTTGTATGAGGAATAATGTAACTGTAAGACCTACAGTATATCTTGAAGGGGAAGCTGGGTGGTTAAGTTTTGTCAGGACTATGGAAAACTGGTTCTAAAAATACATCAAATTAGGCTGTCTGTGCCAAACACCAACACCGGCTTTCATTTCTCTTTTTTTCTAGGGATGCAACTGGGGGATTGTCTGTTAACTGGTGGTCCACAGCCACATGACTCAGACGGGAGCTACGTGACGACTGACATTTTGAGGAGAAGCCAATCCTGAGCAAACGGAAGAATGCCACTGCCATTCATAACGGAGGTATCATAATGACACAACGCAACAAAAAGACAAAACATTAGCTCATCCGGACTTTTGTGCATGCCACACTTAACACAGGATATACAAACAAACCCTGCATAACAAATTTATGAGAGTGAAGTGCCACTTTTTCAGACACGGATAAAAAAAACCCAGAGGGTATAGAGTCACTCATTTGAGAGTCAAAAAGCAACACCACACCACAAAAAAAAAAACTTAAGATGATTCCTAACTATCACCACACAGCAACATCACAGTGGGATGTGTTGATGGGAGCATTCCTACTGCATCCCAGAATGCTTTTCATCTCTAAGTAGAGTCTGGTGCCTGTCTTGGGGGTTGGGGGAGTGCTTCTCTGGTGTATGTGAGAATGCCTCTTTTCTTTTCTTTTCAGCTGCAGGTCTTTGGCTCTGTGGGAGTCGAGACGCCAGACTTACAAATCTATCATGTTAATGAGGAAGGAATATACAAAATGGTGAATAACAGCATTGAAATAAAATATACTGTGAAATAACCAAAGTAGTCATTTGTAACTCCCTGAAGCCAAGTGGTAGGAGTTTTGGTGCGTTTGAGGCAGCAGCACTTATGACTGCAGGTCACAGAGAAGAAAGGGAAGCTTCTGAAATGAATAGAGAGTAGCATGGAGGCACAGACAGGCATGGCTAACAATCCTTTTCTGATAGCTTTGCATAATGCCTCAGGCCAGAGAACGAGGGAAAGAAAGAGAGCCACAGTATTAGAGGAACAGAAAGACAAACAGCAGCGAAAAACAAGGAGAAAAAAAAAAGTGAGACTGAAATATACAGAATGCAAAAATACTGAAAAACTGACAGAGGGAGAAAAGTGGCAGCATGTGCGTCAGTGCGTGCACTGAGTGAAAGTTGTACACACAGATGGAGAATGGACCAGTGGCTCGCTCAGCACACAGGCACACAGCTGCACACTGACAGAATGGAGCTCTAATAGGGCCTTTTGCCTGCAACACAAAGGCACTGCGAATGTGTGCGTCTTAAGCACACACTGGAGCGCAGAGCGATCCTATTTAAAAACCCCACCGGCCTTAATTGCCTCCATAAATTATGTCCATAGCATGTCCAAAACAAGTGTGCAGACTAACAATGCCAGAGCTGTTGTCGAGTACAAGTGCAGTGCATCAAGTTGTGCCTCACTAAAGAAAAAGTGATTATCAGTGAATGCGATGAGATTGTTATGTGCTTCTTCCTGTTTAGTCAGCTACTGGGCCCAAATGAAGTGGCTAAATAAAGTATCTATTCATCTATCCATCTATCTATCTATCTATCAAACCTCGTCTGAATAAAAGACCAAGACGGCCAACTGAATATTTTTACTGAGTCAGTAATGAGATATTTCCAGATTTAAATAATTTCGCTAATTTTGTCAAAGTAAGATATCAAAATGCATTTTGCACAGCTACAGAAAGTCAGGTATTGGCACCAGTATCTGTCTCAACCCTGTCCTTGTGTAATCAACAGGTACAGCACAAAACACATTTGCAGGCTCACATGATAAAATTTGATAGCTATAAATGCTTGTTCACACCGAGCTGTGACATTCCAGCGTTGGTTTATTTTGGAAATCAAAGCAAGGTGCAGACATCATGATCCTCCAAAAACTGGAGAAGCAGATTTGAAGTAGCATAGAACAGGTTTCCTCTGAGCCAGTATTTGTGAGGCGCCCTTATCAACATCCCCTTTGTAATTAGACACTAGAGCTGACATGTAGTGAAATCCTTGCCTGGCTCTCTGCTTCCCTTCCAACCTGAATTTCAGCTACACTTTGCATTTGCGAGAGCGTTTTCTCATCAGGATCCTTGAAACAGCTACTGACATTTCTTGTTTAGTTTAACCAAACCAGCCACCCGTCCCTGCGAGTCAAGGACAACCGCTGCTATGGCGGCAGCAAGAAACATTTCCAGGTATTTCCAATTAGGGTACCCTGGTACCAAACCAGTTCCTCATGGTACTGTGTTTATGGTGTCCACAAAGATCAACCAACTGCCGTGCAATATTAGAAAGGGCAAAACATAAGCACCAACAGTTGCTTCTTAACCCATAAAGGAAAGGAAACAACACTGACACATAAGCTGTTAAAGGCTTCACAGCCACAGTGCTCCATTTTCAGTGTCTTGGCTTTCATTCTGAACTAAGCAGGCAATAGAGTAGTTGCAAGATGAGTATGAAGCCTGCTCTGTGATTAAGATACATAGGCACCAGTACTTCCAAACATAAATAGATATTATAAGAAGGGAATTAACTTTTTTCACTTGACAATACAACAGTTTTGAGGCATAGGGTGGGTGGAATCTTCTGAATGCCTGGATGTGATTCATTCATTTCTTATCAGTTCTTATCAAAGTTGGTAAGCTCAGTTTTATTAATGAGTCATAACATAAATGTACGTGTGTTCAGTATGACTCTTTTCTGTGTAGTCATAACAGTGTATATTTTGATTGGACTCTAAGGATGCAGCCTCATATCTTTGCTCAGACAACAGAAACGAAATTGAGGAAGAACCCAGTGGCTCATAGTTTCAACCTTTTCCAGGATTAAAAAAAAAAGCACAGAATTAGGTATTGCAGATTAGTCTCAAGAGGAAACAAAACCCTAAATGTGTGGTGGAGATTGGTGAGAGATATCCAACCAGGCCTTATGACTCAAAGCGTCTCCTCTCACAGACTGTGGTGAGGAGCTGTGTGTCAACATGAGCTGCAGTGCAACCACACTGCCTCTCCACCTACAGGTACTGTTTGACAACAGCCTTAGCTTTATTACAGCGGGTGATAGATGGAGGGGAGTTTTCAGGCTCATAGAGCTTGTGTGCAACCCCCCCCCCCGCCCCCCCTCAAAGCACATATGCAAAAACTTTTAATACAGCAACAGGTTGGTCAGGCTGAGCGAGCAAACATATTGTCATATTTAGATGCTGGGACAAAAACTTCACCTCAGCTGATTTAGTCCAGCAACGTTGTAATAACTAAACTGGAGTCAATAATTTAACATCCACAAAAAGCTGCACTTTTTTATGAGCCTAATCTGGTTTAAAGGTAGCAGAGACTGACTGACAAAATGCTATTACAATTAATGCAATTTAACAAGGTTGTCATCTTATGTTTGAGTCACAGAGAAAAAAAAAACCCAGCATGAGCAAACAAAGTAAACTTCACATGAGTGGAAGAAGAAACATGATGATGCATGCCTGAACACAGCTGTAATGATCATGTATCTGAACAAATGCCCTACTACCTGGCCAGCAGAGGCTCTGTCGAAGTTTAGGTCATCTTCAACAAAGGGGAAGGCAGAAAAAACAAAAAACAAAAATCACAAAGGTTTCTCGCAGTTGCAGCCGCCAGTTCGGCGTGGCCAGCGCAGGACTCAGCAGGACTGCGAGCAGCTGAGAGCTCGCTGCTGCTTTCAGCCCTCAGCATTGATTGTAACAATATCCGCGTGCAGACGAACCATGTAGACGGGGGGGAGACGGGGGGGTGGGAGGTGGGAGGGGGAAGACAAGGAGGAAAATGACCGACTAGCAGACTTTTTTCCCCAAGGGGGCTACTGCACAGTTAAATCAAACAGGTGTAATTATTAATTGAAAACAATACAAATGCCCAGCGTTGTCATTACACACATCTCGAAGTTTAAGTTACAACTAACACCCCTTCAGAGTTGGTATGTTCCACTGCGATCCTCCCCAAGGCATTTACAATACTCATGTGCTCCTTTTTTATTACTATGCTTTTCGTTGATGTTAATGATGCAAATAGCTGTTGACATCTCGTTACCACAAAGAAAAGTTTACTTTACACTACGCAACAAACCAAAAAGTTTCCACAACACTGTGCCTCTTGCTCGTTCCCTTCTGGACTCAAAACAATGTTCCAGACAAGTATAGAAAAAAAATTAATCGATCAATATTAACTTCTTATTGGACTTGTATATCATGCTGTAATGTAGACATGGTAGTCATTACTGAAAAGGTATGAAATGCCTTGAAAGCGTTGAAGTCTTTCCCACTTCCACATTGGCTCTCGTGCCATGGAAAACTTCACTGCTACATGGTGCAGTAATTCAATCAATCCACGAAAATCCTATTAGGGGAGCTTCAAACGTGTTTCCAGGGAGATGAGGTGAAAAAAACATAAATATTTGCAGAATCACACTTGAGAGGTTAAAATGAAAGCGTGGTGTTCATGCTGGTGGTGCAGCCAGTGGGCTGTGGCATCAAGTCTAAAAAAAAAAAAACCATATAGGTTAATATTATGAGTGGAATAAAAGTGCAGCTTCAAAAGCGTGCCAGCCCGAAAGTCATGAAAGTGCTGACAGAAGTAAATGTTCTGTAGCTAAAGCTGAGTTCAACCCAGCAAGATCCACAGTTTCATGTTTTATTTTGCTTCATGGTGTGGACGGTAATAAAATAGCCTACTTTCAAAGATGACAGTGAGAAATGGTTCCAACTTCACTTCTGATTAAAATGAGTCTTTTTTAAAAGGAGAGACAGTTTGACTTCTTGAATGAGTCAACAGTAAACTGTAGCACATCTCAGACGGACATAGATATGTCAGCACACAGAATCAGGAGCGCATTACTCAAACTAATTCTGCATATCAATACCTGCAGGACTCCATCATTAGGCTACTTTATGATTTGTAACCTCCTTATAAACAACAAGTGTTAAGCAAGTTCTATGAAAGTAAAAACATTTTTTCTTAATTTCATTTCTGTTACAGTGCAGGATCCACTATTACAACTCATGGAAAAACTGACCAAAAGGCACATGACTCTACTGAGGCAAACAGGATTGTGGTGTAGTCTGGTTTCATAGCAACAGCACCTGTGCATGGGAAATGAGTGGGCCACAGTATATTCAAGAAGGTAACTCTAATACATAATGACACCATGACCCAATGAAAAACACTCAAAAGCTGCATCATTAGATGTTTTAAAGACAGTGAGAGTGAAAGTTGACAAATGTAAAGGAGAGGATATGTAACTGAGCTGGAGCTCAGTGGAGATTTCACTCCATGGGAAAATCTCTGGGAGAGTTGTAAAATTGGGCATAATACGCACATCCAGGCAGGATATCCAGAGCCTTGTAAAATTCCAGGCAGTAATTCTTGTAAAGCTTGCATGTGTTTACTCAACAGTGTGCCTCAACATCGATGGCTCCCATTGGGCCACTGGCCCAGCTCGCAATTAAGTTCCAGAGTTTGGCAGTTATTAATAATGCCATTTAGATGGGAAATGGCAGACAAGCTCCTCTGCTCACAGATGCCATGGCCTTTTGTTTATTCATTCTGTCAGAAGTTCTTAATCATGGTCCTCGGGACCCCAGGCTCTGCTGGTTTCCAGTTTAGCCAATTAGGTTAGGGGCTATTTTTCACATGACATGAAAGATGGATGCAATTAACTACCTGGTAAGACAGAACAGCGATTGTCAAATCTGTAGGTCAGACCCCTAACAGGATCCTTGCAAAGTCATTTGAGGGTTTCTAAGATGATTTATGAAATGGGGAAATGTGTTCAGTACAAATTATTTAATATATATTTTTTCCTGTGATGTACAATAATGTGAAAAAGAATTTTTCCTCAGGGACAATGAAGTTTGACTAACTGGGTCTGTGATAATTGATCAAATCAAACTAAGCCAGAATCATTGTCTGGCTTATTACCACAAATGTGCTCAGGAAAGCAATGTCTCAGTCAAATAAGTGTCAGTAGGTGCACAAGGGTGAAGAGTTCACATGTGAAACATGCCACAATACATGGGAACCTACATTACATCAAGGCCCACAGAGAACTCGTGTTAATTAGAACTAAGAGGTTTCATGTGGAAGAATTTCTTGTTAACCAAAATCCAATTGTGGGTTAACTCAGGATCGGCAGTTTTTCTTATTCAGCTTTTTAAACTAGTTTGCATCATTCACTTTTAACACACCTCCCATGCGAGATTAATAATCATCAGTAAGATTGATCGTCAGATTGTGTCTTTGTTTCGTAATCTACAGAGAAAACAGGAGGTTACATGTATCCCTGTGTATGCACTAAAATAGTTGATAGTAGTTGATAGAAAATGACTTGAGTACTATTTCTGGAATACTAAGAGATACACAGCAACATTTTTATTGTATAGAAATGACCTTTAAAGGGAAATTGAATGAATCAATTAATCTTGTTATTTATCTGCATAAATGAGTCACAAACATTACAGAATAATGTCACATAAATATACTTAGCAGAAACCAAAACAAAGCTGATTTGTTTTATCTCAAGAGAACTGTCCCACTCTGTATGTCTGCGTCTGTATACAAAGTCTTTAAAAAAAGGATCCTAAATAATCAGATCTTGTATTAAAAAAATATCTTAATATACTCAGATAGTATGATTTCCTGTGACAAACACAAAAAAAAAAAAACTACAGAATTGATGGGAGAAAAAAAAAAAAGACAAATATCCTCCAGGGACATGTGAATCAACACAGTCGCTTGAAGATGAGTGCTGTCACACTGTTGCCCGTCCTGCCTCCAAATTGGAAACTGGGTGTAGGCAACTCCTGTACAAACTCAAATCCTGTGAGGCAACACAGAGAAAAAAGTGCAGGTTAAGACATGTGCATTATGCAAACTAGCAGAACATCAACATGCTGCCTTACACACAGATTCCTACAGTCTTTCCTTGTAGACTATGGCTACGGGGCATTAAGGAGAACTGTGAGCAAAGAACTGTTCATCCACCATCTGTGGTGCTTTCTGGGGCCGAGTAAAGACAGGCTGTCAGTGTGACAGATGAGATCTCATGGCCCTTTGGCCCCCTGCAGGCTCTTCAGAGTGACTACACTGAGACGAGTGACAGCTAATGGAAGCTTGCCGAAATTCTGACTTTACAAGACTGTTGTTGCCTGCAGCTTAACAACCTGCCAGGTAACTGTCAGGGTTGTAGAACTGTGTCTGTGTTTTGACTGGGGGTCAGACAACAAAACACCCAGATGTATAAAGACATTACATGCCAGAGCAACAAAACTATAAATCACACCGATTTGTTTCAACATTTTTTCCAAGAGTTTTAACCTAAAATTGCAAACATGCACTTAACAAATATGCCATATCTTTAGGTTAGGTTTAGGAGCAAAACAATAAATTAATGACTTGACATAATTTTCATTTACATTTTTAAATGTCTAATTAGAGCTACCATTCAATATGTTGAAAAAAGTGCTTTGGGATTGTTTAAGCCTGTTAGGAGAACAGCACACTCTGGCAGACAAACTTTAAGCAGTTCTTTCACACAGCAATATTCAACAGAACTGATCAAAATAAATGATCAGACCTAATTTCAACATTTTCCTTCACCTTCACTGAATCTGTCTAGCAGCTGCTCTTTTGTCCAGTTACAGGAAGTGACAGCGAAGAATCCTTTGTCCTTAAGAGCATCTTTTAAAGCTTGGACATAGAGTTTTTTGCCCTCCTCTGTGTCGTGTGGGTTTAGACTTATTGCATCAAATGTTCCTTTGTCGATGCAGACGTCAAAGTCCTTTAGCTCCCCTTGACAGTTTAAAAAATCCATCTCCTAAAATAAAGAAAAGAGTGAGAAGTTAAAGAAACGTCTGTCTGTTGATCAGCCCTGCAGGATATACGAAATGTGGCGCCTCATGTTTAGTCTGTCTCTCTAACTATATAGTTACCGGCAGAAGAAACCTTTCAGCATCAACCAAGATGAAATGTGTTATACCTCATTGGCTCACTTTAAAACTAAATTCCAGCTGCTGACATAATTCTGAGAGGGTTGCTGACCTACCATACCACCAGTGAAAGGAGCCCTTTATCTGGACAGAACACCAGATCTTGGAGGTGAACTCAAGAGCCACATACTCACAATCCATGGGTCACAAAATTTGAGATTTATGAGAGAGGATCAACAGCGGAGACAGAAAAATGTTCATTATATTGTTGCGACTGACATGGGTTCAATTTGAGTACGAGCCTAAAAAACAGAAAAAATGGGAAGATACTAAAGGGTGAAGGGGAAGTGGACAGTGAATAATGGAGAAGAGACGGGGGCTTGGCATAGATTTGAAACTGACTTTTGAGGTATGGCCTGATGAGGATGTTTTTTTTTGTTTGTTTTTTTTACATATGCACTTAAACACAAGCATGTTCACACAAATTATTATTTTGGCATCCTGCAGTATTGAAAAAAAAAAAATCAACAAAGATGCCAATATATCATCTCTCTCACTCTCTTACACACACAGACACACATAGTGCTCCCCCTGCCCAGCTTAGGTCAATATTGACTTCAATGGCAGGCTTCCTGCCTAAGCAAAACACACACTGTCATAGGTGTCTTATGCATATAACATATATGCAGGTGTAGTATGCACACAGGAGAGGAACACTCACTCATCACATCCCTTATAGACCAGCCAGCATTTACTACCTGTTTTTACCTGTTTTTTTTTTCATACATATACATTAGTAGACGTGTTAAATCTTGCCAAGTCATTTTGGGTTTGGGGTGGATTAATCTGAATGGTGGGCAGGCTTCCATCACTTTCAAGGCCTTCTTACTATCCAACTCTCCCACATGGTAAACACAGGAGAGTTTCCTCTAACCCTCCAATGCTGAAAGCTATATTGTATCCTTGGCATTTAGGAATTAATGGGATTCATTTTGTATCAATGGGTGAATTGTGCATGGCATTGAATCCACCAGATAAACTAAAATATTATGTTATACAGCACTTCAGTGGAGTGAGTGTAATTTAATAAAATGTTGATTCGCACTTTTCACCTAGCCCCACAAATACTCATACAGCACAACAGTGATCAATTGAAAGTGTAAATGCCATCATCCTCAGTGTGCTTTTGGGTACTATAACAAAAGACATTTCATTGGCAGCCTTATAGTATTTCTACAAAACCCACAAATCTTCAAATCCCAATTAGAACATTTACTTTTCAAATTGTCAGTCATTTCTTGACACAATAAACATGAGAATTTGTATCCCCTATACTAGTGTAAGTTAACTGTACAGTAATTCTATAGTTCGACAAACATGGCTGAACCCACCTTTACGGTGATATCCGTCAAGTCCTCCGCCTGCAGAACATTTCTGGCCAATTCTACAGACGCTGGAGAATAATCTATAGCCGTCAGATTCCTGTATCCATGTTTAGCCTTGAATTAAAAACACAGCAAGAATGGTTACGAAAGTTTATCATCTGTTAAAGAAATGTCTGAGAAAGTTTAATTAGTTTGTGAACTTGGTCATCAAAGTAAACTTTGCTGCCAATTGCAAACTATCTCATAAAGGGTCAGTTCACCTCAATCAAAAAGATATTTTCCACTTAACCCTTAGTGGCATTTAGTCATGCAGGTTTTGAGATTGCTGAGTTTGCATTTAAATTGTACCTTTCTAAGCTTAGAAAAATACAACAACAATGATTGTTTCCATTAACAATTTCCTCCTTACCCTGGATAATCCACAGATGTTGCTATATGTTGTGATTGTGGTGAACTGATCCTTTCAGAACATTCAAATTAAGAACCCATTAAAATAATGTGTCAAAATGTATTTTTACTCTGTTCACACCAGTTCAACTAAAAATGCTCCATTTCCAGTGCCAATGTCCAGAATGGCAGCATTTTCTGGGATCTTAACTTTGTCCATCCATCGCAGCACACGACTCATGCTTTCCTCGCCGAACCTTACAAGAGGACGAAGACACACAGACTTTAGTGACAGGATATTGTCAGAAACTAAAAACAAACCACTAAACAAAACAACCAGTGGAAATGTGAGTTAATTCAAGCAATATTTTTCTTAGTGTGTCAGTATTCTATATAATTACCATATCTCACCAACATCCCCAATGTCTTTGAATGTCTCAAGTTCTTTTTGGTATGCATCTTCCCAACTGCAGAAAAGGGCAGTCATTGACAATTGGTTATATAAAAACCTTAGACCCGGATGACACATTGCTATATTAGAAGCATGACATAGTGTAGTGCAAAAAATAAACACATACTGCATAAGTAGCCTGATGTTAAGTTTATATGAACTGCTAATGTCTTGTAAAATCAGTGTTATTCTTGCAAGCTCCCATGAAGGCTGCTGCTCTGTTGTTCAGGACTACAGTAAACATCACCCCAACATCCTTTTAACAATCTCTGACTTTAATAGACATAGGCAAATAGTAATGGAGTGAAAACAGCCTTTTGGGGTCTACAGGTAGAGGCGGGTCTACTCCATTTATCTACCTGACGGCAAGTATTATCTAGCTCACAATTCAACTTTACTTCTTGCGCTTAACGTCACTTGTTGGGCGTGTAAGCTTCTTTAAAATTGTGCATTTGTTGCAGTACTGCCACGTGGATAAAATGCCAAAATAAGTGGCGACTTAAAAATTTTTCCTACAACATATTTTGACAGGGTTGAAGTTATATCCGTTAGCTTTGTTGTTGTCTCTCGTAGCTGTGAAGCCTGACGACAATAACCAAACATCGTAAGTTAACATTAGCAGCGGATCACAAAACTCACTAGTCTTTCGTTCCGAGTATTGAAGGTCCAAAATCGTTTTCTGAGCATCTGTCACCCTCCGGCTCTGAGGTATTTCCACAGCCATGTGTGCCTTCTGTGGCGTCCTCCATGCTGGTCAAGTATTCGCCTACACCTCCCAGAAGATCTTGCGTTTGAGGAGCGTGCTTGCAACCGCGGGGGGCATTGGGATTGATAGGGATGTTTCCATCATGGCGGCATCCATTTCAGGTTATACTTTTAGTTCTGTGTGTTATCACAGCGCCAACAGCAACTCAGATCATGTAAGTATTCCGAATTGTGTTGACAGACTATTATGCAGTGGTTGCTAAAGTGCGCGTAGCTCGACAATGCGCCTGATCGTTCACCAGCGTCATTAGTTTGTGTTGTTTTCCAGTGTCATCATCCTGTTGCTGGCTAGCTAGCATTGGTCCCGTCTATTTACCGGCGGTTAGGGTTTAAGCAGACTGTGTAGCTGCAGCAATATAAAGACAGGTCTGGTCGTTTAAGATGATCTCATTTGTACCTGCTACACTGGCGTTAAATATCAAGTTAACACATCAATCACAAAGAGCCATGTATAGGAATATCTGCTACATCAATATGGGAATGGTGCTGGGAAAGTTTGAACTCCAGGAAATACTCAATAGTTAGCTGCTTAGCATGTTAGCTAAGCTACCAAGTCAAGTGACTTCCGTGTGTCGCGCTGCTTATGTCTCCATTCACCTCGACCTGATATGTGATAGTAGTTTAATATCTCATCAAATATACGACGCTAACACAGTAAATTTCCAATTTAGGAACTTTTAGTTTTTCTCGTTTCGCCATGGCTAGATTAGCCTCTTAGCCCCCTAGCTAAGGTGAGTTGCATTTAAATCAATACAGTTTAACAAAGTGACTGACGTGCGTAAAATGATTTTTGCTTTAGCTTTGGCTTGCTCGATGTAGAAGTACGATGGAAGAGAAATACTTTGTGACAAAAAGAAACCTTTCACGCAAGCGGTAGAGTAATCTAAGCTAACGTCTGCGCTGTTTACATCTGTTTTCCTTCCGACAAGACTTTAAAGTCGACCTGAGCAGGTGGATTGTTGCTGGCCACAAGTTCACCTGCATTCCTGACATTAGCCGAAGGAGCAAGGCGACGTTGTGTTTACCAGCCGCTCTTCCTTGTCATTTGAAGTATACGACTGAGTTTAATCCCAGAACAAAAATCTGAATTGTTACTTTGTGTAACATGAAGGAATGTTTTGACTATGATTCAGTGATTCTTATATTGTTGCTTAGTATGAACAGAATCATATCCAAAACATTACTATCCATCTGACTGGCCATTAGTCTGTAGACTATCCCGTGTTAAAACTACTATGGAGTAGTAGTATGGATGACTAAGGATTTTTTAATTGGTTATAAATTGTTTAGTCTATAAAATCTTGAAAAACAGTGAACAATGTCTGTGACAATTTCCCAAAACCCAAAGTGACACCACAAATATTCAATTTATGTCAATAAGAGTAAAATAGAATTTACATTTAAGAAGATGTAACTGGAATATGTTTGGCCTTTTTGCTTGAACCAAGTAACTGAATCAAAGAAATGGAATTGATTTTCTGTTGATCAGCTAATTGTAAAAAAATAACTACAGTTCTTTTAAAAATGTATTTGCACAGGAGGGCTTCCTATTAGGAGAGGTGAGGCAAGAAGAGACTGTCAGCATCAGTGACACACAGATCAGCAGTGCAGAATTGCTCCAGGTAGTAGGTAAGCCCTGAAACGGACAAAACACAAACTTTTTGGCATCTTAAGCAAGAAGTAGCAATTGATTAATTTCTGTCTTGTCTGTTCTTCTACTTTGACAAGTCAAAATGTGTGCTGTAAAAAAAAAAAGCTTATTGCCTTTTTAGTCCTTTTGCACCATTTTCAAAAATACTTGGCTTATTACAACAACACGTAATACAAGTTCTGTTAAAGCTCCTGTACACTCATGATCCGCCCACACAGGTGTTCTCACATATTTTGCTTGTTGAGTGCTCTTCCCAAGACTGTGTAGGCATGTACACACTGACATCTGCCTCCCTCCCCTGTTAATTCAGTTGCATCTATTAGAGAGCATTTATCATTCTTATAAGTGCATACCCTCTGATGACATCAGGTGACTTCCACAAAGCACTGCTCAACCTTAACCCAAGAAGAAATGTAATATTAACATTTCTTGTTGAAGCTCACCTTTCAGAATCAGTCAAGCAGACTTAAAGAGAGGGGAGAACAAAACACAATTACTCATGTTGACATCTCCATTTAAAATGGGTGATCAGTCAGTATAACTACAGCAGAGCCACAGGAATTAATATTAGATTTTAGCTTGCCAAAATATGACAAAAATTAAAAATATCAACAAAATATGACAAAAATTAAAAATATCAATAATGGATTACAAGTTTTTTTTCAGTTGTGTGTGTTGCTTTTTACTGCTTTGTAAATTTCTCCTCTGACCCTTTAGCCCTGTTAGAGAAGTGTTCTTTGATGTAACTGAATGTGAACTCTAAGAAATTATGCTAGTGAGCAGCTTTTTGCTAAGCACTTATCCCTCAGCTTCAGTTCACTCGGCCACAGAAATGTTCTGATTTATGTTAATGAGCCCTATTCAAAGTGGTTGGAATAAGAGTTTGCTTGGTGTGTGGTTTTGTCTTGTATATTAAGATGACTAAAACTAAAAGCCAATGTAACGTATTCAGTAACACAAGCTTTATGAAGTTACTGTGTTGCTTAAACAAAGGGGTCTAAAACAGTAATATTTTTGCCATACAAATTACAGGTGTTTTTGTTTTTTTTGAATACTAATATAAATGGCAGCAAATTGCGGCCTTGTGTTTTGAATTTTGGTTTTTGGGCTACACATTGACTTACATATGGATTATGCCTTTAAATATTATACTTTAAATATTTACATTTATAATGATATAACTGAAACAGCTGTTGTTATTTGTTCCAGAAATCCACAACCATGATCCTTGTGCACAGTTGTTTAGGTAAGATATGAGCTTTTTAATTCTCAAATGGCTTCAATTGTCATCAGTGACACAGTGCTCTCTGCCACAATTTCATCATGTGTACCAATGTAGAAAAGATACTGTTTTAGGGAGGAAAATTTGTCATTGTGGTATTGTTTAGTTTAGGAAATCCTGACAATATTATTGTTGTCAATTTGTTGTAACATGCATAACAAAGTAAGGTAGGCTGAATTGGCACTTTATCAGAGTTATTGGGATCTGAGCATTTATTTATGATACAATAAAAAGTCCCAGTGTGCAGAGTAGCTTACACTATCTGTGTTTTAGTTCACTTTGATATACTGACAATTTAACTCAGTTAACTTATATCCATTGTTGCACTGGCTGAATTAATTAGACATTGGACAGTAGATGGCCCCATCTTACAAGATTGGGGAACAGAAGCAAAGGAGCAGCAGGAACATGATGAATCACAGTGAACTTACTTGTTTTCTTTTTTCCTCCTCTCATCAGCTTTTATGACTACGCAGGCAAAGTCAGTGAACAGAATCTCAACAGCATTCTTAAAGATAGGCGGAAAGTGAGTGAAATATTTTTTATATATAATTGTGACTGATATCCTATAAAATATTAGTGATTCCCTCTTGTTCTCTTTAAACCAAGGCAGCACTAAAATGAATCCCAAGAAGAAATCAGATATGAATTTTATTTTATTGTATTGAAATTGATATGTTACCTTTTTCTTATTGAGGGATTTCGATAAGTGGCCATACAGGCTTCATAATGATGTGAAGTTTTTCCCAGAAATTTTATATTGTGTGTGATGGCCAATGTACTTTTTGTTAGTTTGTCCTGAATGTGGTTTGATTAGTGATACTAAATTGGATTAAACACATTTTAAAAGATTTGTTTCTTGGGTCATGTAGAACGTCATTGGTTGGTACCGGTTCCGGAGGAACACGCAGCAGCAGATGTCGTTCAGGGAACAGATCATCCACAAACAGCTGACTCAGCTGCTTGGTGTGCCCGACCTCGTCTTCCTTCTTTTCAGCTTCATCTCCACCGCCAACAGCTCCACACACGCACTGGAATATGTGCTCTTCAGACCGAACCGCAGGTAATAACAATCAAACACACAGACACACTCATTGTATCTTGTGATACTACTGTCTGATCAATAAATATTTCGATTGCTTGGATTTTCAATTTACATCGAGATAGTTCCCACCGTGTGCATGTTTTTTCCTTTTGCACAGAGATACTACAGTCTGATTGTTATTTGGGCCTGTGATGACTTTAATATTATTAAGTCATTACATGACCAATCCACAATTAAATACAGTTAATTTGTCAGTGTCATAGAAAAAAAATCTGCATTTTTGTCAATATGTTCCAATATGTTCCATGCAGTGTTGTACACAGTTTTAAAATTTGGGGAAAAGAAAGAACTGGTACCAGAAGATAACCAGAGTTGAGGTATCAGAAGAGAAAATGTTTGATTGATGCATCCCTACTTCTTTATACATGTTGAAATCATGTTCAGAAAAAAAAAAGTTAGTGCATTTATTTGTTACTGGATATAATATATGTGTTAAAAATACATTATCAATGCTTTGCAAATTCGTAAAATGCTGAAGTGGTAACTATGGGGAGAGATTTATCTTTACTGTCGATTCAGCTTCATAAGTCACCAAAATCTGTCTCACTAAATAAAGAAATGCTTGATAAGAGATATCTGTGAAAGCAAGAAAAGTTCATATTTGTGTTGTAAATAGTTGTATGTAGCATTCTAGTAGCAATGCCAACTGGTCATCTCCACTCAGTAGGTACAACCAGAGGATCACCCTCACAATCCCAAACCTTGGCAACACAAGCCAGCAGGAATACAAAGTCTCCTCAGTGCCCAACACCTCACTCAACTACGCCAAGGTCATCAAAGAGCATGGGTAAGGTTTGGACTCCCACCTTTTTTTTTCTCTTTTTTTTTTTTGTTCGCTCTGCACCCATGTCACTGTGCTTCTCCAATTTTTTTGGCTCAGGGAGGGTTTAGACAGACACGTGTCTCCTCTGATATGTGCAGAGTTGCAGTGGCCACCTGTTTTCATCCGACAGCTTACTACAGCTTCACCTTGAGGGCGTAACATGTGTAACTCCATCACATCCCCCCATGCTGGTGCCTCAAGTAATCAGTGGGAGTTGATTCCCTTCCACAGACACTTTTCTGTTTGAGAGGGGCACGTTGCTGGCAGGTGGTGTGCAACCCCAGCACCCAGGACATCCAACGCACGAGTGTGTGTGTGTGTGCGTGCGTGTGTGTGTGTGTGTGTGTGTGCGTGCGTGTGTCGCGCTTGTTCGTGCTAGTCCTAGTTTATACTTGACACTGTGTTAATAGTATCAGCATACATTTTCAGTGGAAAGCTGGTATGTGACAGGCTGCACATGCACACAGAAATACAAGCAGAAGTATTTCTGTGTCTTTGTGTCTAAACTTAGATCAACTGTTTCTGTCATAGATGGGTTGAATACTGTGTCAGTATCATCTACACTGCAGGTGCAGACTGCTGGCATGATTATTCAGCCTTTGATAGGATGACTCTATTTCACCTCAGGTCATCCAGCTGATATTTATGTTTGATAGCCAGTGAAATATTGTTTGACTTAGCTTTGATATAGAAGGCATCCACAATTTAAACCTGTGCCTCTGTAATGTATGATCTTAATGAACAGATTGGGAGAGCTTGTACTGTGTGATATTATTATTATTATTATTATTATTATTATATATTAATGATGTAATTGGAAAATATGTCTCTAGGGCTGAATTCTTTGACAAAGATGGTGTGATGAAGGATATCCGAACAATATTCCAAGTCTACAGTGCACTACAAGACAAAGTGCAGGTGAGCCGGATGACAGACAGCTGTTTGATTTTTCCCTAAGACGTGTAGTGAAATTGTTTGCTAAGGAAGTTTTTTTTGGTTTTTCCCTTTCCACCTGTTTGTCTTGTTTTTAGGCCGTGTGTGGGGAGGTAGAACAAAGTGAACGTGTGAAGGAGAAAATTCAAGAGGATGTAAACAAACTTAAACAAGAAATTGCTCTCAGGAAACGCAAGACGGCAGAAGAGGAGAGGAGTACGTACCTCTTTTAGATTCTATTATTATGTCATTAAAGTTGTTCAGATCTCAGTTCTTCTGACAGTTGCTCTGAGAGTTACTCACTCTCCCTCAGGCCTTTTTTAAATATTTGATCAGTCAACCAGGCCAACTTGATTTCCTTCTATTTTATGTGCCAGCACTTTGCAAATACCCTCACATGCCTTACACTACAACAGTGACTATTTTTTTATAACCAGTTAAAATTTTTTTCTTTATACCACAGGGCTCCGTGAGGCCCAAACTGCAGATTCCCATTCCACTCCAGAGGAGACCACAGAACCTTCTGAGGCTTCCCTTCTGTCCAGGATAACCTTCCACACACCCTCTGCCCCGGAGCGGCCCAGTACCTCACCTAACCCACCATCTTATGCTGACCTCTTGACCCAGGATGACTCTCTGCCCTCCTCTTCGTCCCCACCTACCAGTGCTGCTCTACTGCCCCGGCCCCAAGCTGTGGGCTCTCCAGGACACCCTACCCCTGGCCCAGTGGGGATGGGCCTTGGCCTCGGGTTGGGCTTAGGCCTCAGCGCCAGCTCCAATCCTGTTACCACTCCCAGCACCCCGTACCTTGGCAATGGTGACGGATCGAGCTCTGACTCGTTAGATAGACAAGCAGCAGGGCAGGAAGATGATGAAGACGATGAGGATGATGAGGATGACGAAGACAGTAGCGAATATGAGAACTTAGTGAGTGAAGCCGCTCACCTGCCAATGGTCACAGCCAGCGTTTTAGCTCAAGGCCGACCAGCTGCCCTCAGTCCTGATGGGGACGCTCGTGGCTCTCAGGCCACATAGAAACATGTGACAGGGTGTGTAAGGGACACACATAAGTGACGCACCTTGAGAGGTGGGCATCTCAAGCAATCAAAGAGAGACAAATATAGACAAAGAAGTGCCAGTCCTGAAAGTGAAAGGCATGCGCAGGTGGTGTCCCGCTGTGTGTATTTCTTCTTGTCTTAGTCTGATCTCCATTTTATGGGGAACCTTGCTAGGCTTTGCAGGTGTGTCTCACTGGGGGAAAAAGTCGTCTGTTTTCTGTTTTTCTTTTTGGAATGGGATTGGTCTGGGTCCTTCAGTGTGGATGTGTCCGGTTTCAGGGTCAGAAGTGGATATTACAATAGTGTATGCCAACTGGTTGGCAAGCCGGCTCCCTAAAAGACAGGCCCACTCTTTCTCTATCTTTTTGCTTCACATTTGCATCAGCAACTCTGAGCACCCACTCTTGCATTACCTCTTGCACTATTTTTTTGCCATCTTTTAAACAAACCATGTAAGAAGAGCAAAGGGAAAATGTTCTGCGGCCTTCAAACAATTTTTTAAAAGTAGGCAAATGGTTAACTTTTTTTTTTTTTTGTTTGAAAAAAGAAATATATATGTAACTACACATTTTTCTCATTGATTTTGGACTTATTACATTTTTCTTGTTTCACAGTTTTTAATCATACAGTTGCCTATTTAAATGATGAAGAATAGATTCCAAACTAAATTTACTCTGCCACTTCTATAATGGGTGCTTTATATATGAATATATATATATATATATACGTATATATATATATATATTGTCAGATTGACAGTTAATCTAATTTGATTGACAAGAATGTCAATGTCAAGTTCTTCTTGGATAACACTGAAATTGAATGCGCTTTGCTGCACTTAACAAAATTTAAGATTTCTTTATTATTGTGCTATACCAATGCTGTCATGTTGTGCCACTTGAGTCAGTCCTCTTTGACCACCCTGAGCCAAACTTGGCTCAGCTTTTGTGCGTTGTACAGGGTTTCACAGGGCAAACAAAATGTACTGTAGCTTTACTAACCAGATGCTTAAGGTTTCATTCTGCTGCTGCTGCAACACAGAGCGCTACCACTAAAAAAAACTGCATCTGTCTGTTCTCCTTCATATAAAAACCTGGCTGCTACTTCCACTTCACAGTGCTGGTTGTCTAATACTACTGACCGTGATCATATAACCACTTCAAGCACACTTCTCACTGACTTGTTCTCTATTAAAGTCATAGCAGAAGGCTTATACCCCCTGTAGTGTGTGAATTGTTACCTTGGGAACAGCGAGCGAGCGATCACCTTCCTGTCTCAGCATAGTTGACAGCAGACCTCTTGTATTCTGACCTGGTTGGGTCAGTGTAATGTGTATGGACCTGGATAATGTGATGAAAACATGACCTTGCTTCAGTATACAGTGCCTTCCACTCAGGGCAGTTTCAATCTGCACACAGAACACATTTACAGATCTCTCTTGAGGGGTAAAATTATAACAAACTGTGTTGTGTTTGCAATAATTGACTTCCAGCTTTTTTCTTTTTTTTTTTTTTTTTTTAAATCCTGCAGTTATATGCCTTCTTCCATTTCCTTTCTATGATGTTGTGTTTTGTCTACCTGAAACAATCATCACTGCTTCCCAAAGCTGTTCTCCCTTTTTGATTTTACTGACAGCTTCAAATTGGACCTGTGTCTCATGGTTGCAGCTGTGATTTTGCTCGCTTTATCATTTGAAACTGGAATTATAACTGTCAAGTCAGAGGGAATCTCTTTAGTGACCGAACACCCTGCAAGGCAAAGTTGGTATGATGAGCATAACTGACATGCAGATGACTTTCTCATTTTTTTTTTTTTTATTCCAACATTTGGCCCCTTTGAAGACAACTGAGGTATGGATTGATTGGGTGCTGGATGTAAAACACCCTCCTTGCATGAACTGGTCAGTTCTACACACCATTATATTCAGCATGGACAGACGTTTGCACTGCACATGGAGGGCGTCCAACATCGTGATCAGCAGGTTGCACTCAGTTTGGACATGAAGACGTTTTGTGGTGGGAGAGGCTTTGCCTTGTGAACAAGCTCTGCTTTCTTTACACAGCCTGTTTGTACATCATGTTTTTTGCCTTAGGGTCATATAATTTGCTCTGGTGTGTAATGCTAATGCATCACTGATCGGGAACTGGCACTCAAAATCTTACTTAATAATCACCCAGATCAACGCAATCACACAATGTTAAAAGACATGACAAAATCAATTTGTTAGGAGTATGGTTTCCTTTGAGTACTGGAATATAATAAGGAAATAGATAATGAATGTATAGTAGACAAGGGAGGGGTAGTATTTAAACAGCACTTACTGTATAAGCTTGTTTCAGTTGAGTGTTGTGGTATAGAGCAGCAATTCCCAGTGTTGGTCCTCACTCTTAATCCTGGTCCTCAGGCCCTAGATGATTGCTTTTTAAGTCTTACTTTCTGGAAATTTCAGGTGTAACCCTGATTTGAGGGCCAGAATGAAACCAGCAGGGCTCTGGGGCTGAGGACCAGTGGTATAAAGTGTGAGAGGACTACCATTGTTAGGATCCTATACCTATAAAGTTCCAACATAATACAAATATACACTCATGTACTCTTACTGTATGGGGTGACCCTTCCCTTCCTTCCCCGTGTGGGCCATTGCAACATCAACACCTCCCTGAAGCACAAAGTCCAGTGCACAGCTTAGATCTTCTCAGCTTTTATCTGGATTTGTGTACTTGATGAAAGTAGACAAAGGACTTGGTTGGACGAGCACAGAGAAAATGGTTCTTGAACTGGGGGATAATAAATGAGACATGCTTATGTGATATGATTTGCCTTTGTTGTCTTATTGCCACAAATTGAGTACCACTTCAAATATGCAAGTGATTTCTGCATGCTTTAAAAACGTATATGATTTCATTTATGCTGTTATTTATTTATTTTATTTTTTTTAAACAAAATGTGTTTTGCAGGATAATTTTTTTTTTTTTTTTGGTACTCACCAATACGTGCAGTAGTATGTACTTTTGCAAAACCATAGCTCCTACATTTATTTTGCTCATCTATCTCTATGCGCAAAACCTACTGGTGCTTGTGGCTTGTGTCAATGACATCACATTGGAGTGGGACGGTCCTTCCGTAAACAAGGGTTGCATACATGCATAAATTTTCGCTCATGAACAAATGATTTAGTAAAGCATTCATTTGAGTGCAAATTAAATTTCAGCTTCGGAGTGTGTAGTTGCCCGTCAACAATGATGATAATAATTCAGCGCTGAGAAGTGTTGCTCCAGCTGTCATGCATTACTGCAGATTGCTTGCTGCAGTATTTTTACGATGACATCATTCCCTTACCCCCTTTAAGGGGATACCACGTGGTTTCTTGAGAGAGATGCAACACATTGTGATGCTCGAATCAAAAACAAACATGTTTTTACTGTAACTAATTGGGCCCATCGACTAAAAGAAAATTATCTCTAAACGAGGTTGTTATTAATGTTGACATTCGAGTCTGTTTTGATTTCACGGAGCCTTTTAACGGTTGGAATGAGAGACGTAGGATCTGATTGGTCAGTGTCAGGGGATACACAAAAATCAACCAATCTGCGCGGTTGGCAGATTCAGGTGGTAAATCCTGATCCTGCCTCTTAGTGTAACACGGCCCGGAGCTCTCTACTCTCTCTCGTAGTGTATTTTTCAGCTCTGCCTCGGTTACTTCTCTTCCCCTGTGCCGCCATTAAAGCCCCTCGGCTTGGTGTTTGGAAGTCGGGAAAAGGATAAAAATGATTTAAAGCGTCAAAGCGGACGACCGAGGGACGGGACTAGGGGTGGGGGGGTTTCTTGCTCCGTGGTATGTATGGACCTTCAACTGCCAAGTAAACGGCGCCCCAAAGAAGTGAATATGCGGCGGGTGACGACCAAGTGAGAGAAGCCTGAGTTCGGATTGGAGTGGGTTTCTCTGGTCGGAGGGGAGGGGGGGAGCTCGGGGAAGCTCCATTTGTTTTGGCTGCAGTGTGAAACTAAGGAGTGTAAACACAGCAAAGCAAAGGTAAGGCTTTCAACGAATCTCTGCCAGAGTTGACGAGGGCCTCTCAAACGGTTACAGGCAAAACATTATCCCGTTGTAATGTTAGCGAACCGCCAGCTAGCTTGGCTGTAATTCCTTGACTGGCAACCGAACGAACGCAGCCGAGTTGTCATGTAAGATAACTAACAGCTAGCTCGCTCCGTGGTTCTGTTTACACGCGATAATGCGTTAGTAGCTAGTTTGTTAGTTAAATAATGATAACTGCAAATACACACATGCGAAGACAGCTTGTTGCTTATTTTAGCCGAATTCTCTAATGTATGAATTATATGTACGAAGCGATTTGTCACAAGTATAAACTGGTTGAATGTGACTCGTAGCTGTCAAGCATGGTTGAGGTTCATGTGCTGATATTAATGTTCTGTTGGCCTTGAGTACACAACCTGCAGCTCTCTCTCGCAAATGTGTTGAATTTCTCACGGTGTGTTGGTAAACTTGGAGGCGTGGTGTAAACACAGTACAACCGGCTCCTCTCTGAGCTGCCTCAGCTGGCTAACAATAACTTTACCTTATTATCTTCTGTCTCGCTAATAATGTTCAGAATGTATCACGGGCACATGTGGTTTGGATTATTCAGTTTCATATGTAGGTAATAGGCTTTGGGGCGAATTCAATTTCAGTGCATCAGTAAGTGTCTTAACCAGTCACGCGCCTCCCCGCTGGGTGTCTGGTTTCATCTGCCCTTTTCTCTTGTTACCGAGCTCGGCTGTTTGGCACATTTGCCTGGTGTATATAACTTACTATATGTGTTTAAAGCCAGTGTCAGGTTTTAACAGAAATGTGGAAGTTCAGTGTTGCACCCTTCGACCTGTCACTTTTGGTACTTTGTGTGTCTCTAAACATTGCTGCCTTTGATATTTGCAACAGATCAGTGCCAGATCAAGAGCAGACATCATGTACGTTTTTGCAAGTGTCTGGCAGTGTATGACCAAATGGCTAAATGGCATAGATGGCTGTAATAAAGAATGCTTTGCTTGAATTTTTGTAATAATGCATTATTGGAGAGATTTACCACTAAATACTCACAAAGTTAAGCACCATATTTTGCCTGTTTGAGTGCAAATGCATTTCTCTCAAATGTATTGTTAATCTTTTCACCTTTCCAAAGTGTTTGCCTTTGAGTTAGAAGATATTTTGGTCTGTCTTTTCTGATTATGTAGAGTTGTCAAGTTCAAGTTCAGTATGTTTATAAGAGTCTTTTGCTAAAATGCCCTGTGTTTTTCTTCTTTGTAACATAGTGCACTGCTTGCTGTGTGATCTCCTTGAGAGTGGATCTGCCGAGCTGAGAGCCCCTCTGAACGGCAGGAAGTCTCCCTCAGTGGCGGTGCGACGATGACCGAGCTGGCTGCCAAGTGGGCTTGTGAATACTGCACATACGAGAACTGGCCGTCAGCCATCAAGTGCACCATGTGCCGCGCTCAGAGGCCCAGTGGGGGTGCCATCATTACTGAGGAGCCCTTCAAGAGCAACCCTGCTCTGGATGCCAGTCTGCACCAGTGGGACCCTGCAGGCCTCAGCAACAGCCCACCCCAAGGGGGTTCCAGCTTACTTATTTGTCCAGACTCCAGTGCCCGACCCCGTGTACGCATCGCTGATGTACCTGAGACTAGTAGCAAGTGGTCATGTCACATGTGCACCTACCTGAACTGGCCTCGGGCCATCCGTTGCACCCAGTGCCTGTGCCAGAGGCAGCACGCTCAACAACAGCATGGGCAACATGCAACACATCAAGGACATCATACCCAGCAGCCACGCAGCCCCACAGAGTCACCTCAGACCTCAGGCTCTGGGTGCCGCTCTGTTCCCTTTGTCACCAATACAGACCCCTGTGAGGAATATAATGACCGTAACAGGCTCAACACTCATGCACAGCACTGGACCTGTGCTGCCTGCACTTACGAGAACTGGGCCAAGGCACAAAAGTGTGTGGTATGCGACCACCCCAGGCCAAATAGTCTACTAACTGAACCCATAGAACTGGCATCAGAGCCTGAGAGCCAACAACCTTCCTCAAAACTTAATGAACAGGACAGGGACAACAGGAGGGGTGTTGTTGGGCAAGGAGTAGGGAGTGTGGTAGGTGGGGTTGGTGGTTGTAGCAGCAGCCAAAGGAGGTCTCCCCCTACCTCGAAACAGGAATCAGAGATGAACATGGACTTTCAGAGGATTGAATTGGCGTCAGGGGCTGGGATTGGGAGCAAAGAGGAGCTGGAGGTCGATTTCAAAAAACTGAAGCAGATTAAGAACAGGATGAGAAGGACTGATTGGCTGTTCCTCAATGCTTGTGTTGGTGAGTTTCAAGAATATATGATTTTAATGAAGCATATTTTACATGTTTTCCTTGTATTTTGTTGTACTGTAAGGTGGGTAATGAGTCATCTGAATGATATAAGGTTGGCTAACACTGTGAAATGGGATATCCCAGAACTTGTGAGAATGAATGATATAGTTGTACCATCTGCAAGGTCATTTATTCCAATGCAGTTTATATAGCCAAGTCAAGATGATCCTGAATCACATCCTACTAAAGTTGGTATACTATATATACTGAGATATCCTTTGCATTCAGCTAGTGTAAAACTTCCCTGCACAAGCAGTGTCCGGCCACCCACACTGTAGACTGGTGAATGTGGAGTGGGAGGGAGGATGAACATTTTAAAAACAACTGCTTTTTTTTCCCTCCCTCACACCGCTATCTCACTCTTTCTCCTACGTTCACCATGTCTATGTAGGGTTTGTTCTTCACACCCACTCATCTGCCAGTCCTTTTTCCCTATCTGTCTCTTTGACAGTTAATTTTTCGGTGTTACACTTACAGCACAAATGTGACAGCCACACGTGCATTTGATCCTAGTGAAGCCCTTGTCATGATTAATAGTTTTACGGGTTTTCATGTTCTTGCATTTCTCAAAGCAAAGGAATCGTTGGGTATGAAAGTCAAAGAAATATCCCTGCAGTTAGTTTTTTTCTGGTCCCACACAGGGTCTCTTACTGCATGTGACATGGTGAATTCACTCATGTCTGTGCTGCTTGTCCCCTCGAGGCCTGTCTCATCTGTTCAAAATGTCTGATGTGAGTGGGTGTGATTTCTTTTAGCATATTCAAGTGTTCACCCTCCTTATCTGATTGGAAGTGCCCCTTAATTTCTCCGCTGTCCATTGAAGGAAATTAAATCCAAGTCACGTCTGAAATCACTCCCTCTTTGCCACCAAATTCCTTACGTCTCCTTTGGAAGATTTTAGGTCTTCAGCTATCGATTATTTTCATGATCATTATCTGGCTTTTATTTGCTGAAATAATCACTTGGGAACAATGGCCGTTACAGTTTCACAGAGCACAAGTAGACATATGCATATTGTTTATTTTGTCTGACCAACAATCCAAAACCCAGAAATATTAAATTTACTGTCATATAAAACAGCAAGCATAAAACCTTCACATTTCAAAATTTTGGCATTTTTGGTTGATAAATGACTTGGATGATTAAACGATAACTAAAATTGTTGCCTATTGGCCAACAGATGAATTCACTGATTGTTTCAGCTCCAGATACTGTGTCAGAATTTTTTTGTCCTCAAATATTCCCACAATGGAACAAAAAATGTAGTGTCCATATTTTATACACTACAATTTGCCATTAAACCCACAATGCAGTGTTTCACCTTTGCTCCTGATATGACAGACATGCAAGTCACACTAATGTCCCATTTAATCTGTCAGCAGCGACACAAAATGATGATTCACAAGTATTTGATATCTCAATTTAATGCTCACTATACAGTAAACTATCAAGTGTTAATTATGTAGGGAATAGTGAGTGAGTGAATGAGGTGTGACCCAGCTGCAGTCTCAGAGGACATAGAGGGAGTGCATAGCTCAGTTGTGTTGAGGACAGGGAAGTGAGTTTGTCCTCTGTTGCTGGATAGGTTTCCCTGTCATTGACGTATAGACATCAGTGTTTGTAAACAGTGGCCCCAAAATTCTGATAGAATAGATGCCCCAGTTTCCTGAGGGGCCTGCTGCACTAAAAATAGCACAGCCCATGCAACAAACATCAAAAATAAAGAAGTCTTGGGCAACAGCAATGACCTTCGCCCCTCTGGTGAGGATGACCCTAAGCCAACTCAACTGATGTTGCTTACACATGTGGTGTCTGTGTGGGCACTTCTCCTTTCAGCCCAGTCACAATGCATTACATTCTTATCCTGTTTATGAGGCTATAAACAGATTTGTGATTGTTCATCTGTTTTCAGAGGAGTGGCTTTCATGATGTTGCTTTTCAGGGCAAATGCTGACATTGCATGTCGCCTACCTCCACTGTTCGGTAAAGATTTCTTTCAGAAACAGTGAATTGTGTTAGGAGTGGGTAGTTTCATGTTGAAGCCCAGTGCTTGGGACTTTTTGATGAGTTTGATGAGCCACAAGTGCCATTTTGACTTGTCACTTGGGTCACTCTTTAAGTGCCCACTTGTATGTGTTTGTGCAGTGTTATTGGCCCGCTGTCCCATTTTGATAGTGATTACAGAGACTTCATTTGATGACAAGGTATGTTGGAAATAGCTTTTCCAGAGAGATACAGCCAGTTATAAAGAAACACTAACCTTGGTTGTCCTGAATTAATGTAACAGCTAAATAACACTGGCTAAGTGTTAACATTAGAATTAATGTTCTTCACCAAGCTAGCCTCTCCTGCAAAAAATATATATTAATTGAATTTAGTAATTATTTTGGATAAACATGGTTTTGGCCAGTTTTTCCAATATAAATTTTGATCATCTATGTATTCTTCTGGTTAGCGGGGTCTGGAGCTTACTTATGTATCATAAGTGGGTGATGGATTGGGAAATGTCCTGGATAGTTTGGCAGTCTGTTATAGTGATAACATAGATGGACTCACAGTTACTTACATTCATGAATACCTTCATGCAGTTCTAAGTCTCCAATGCTCCTGGCTTAAGAATGTGAAAGGAAACAGGAGCACGGTCAAAGGAAGCCAATGTGAACACAGGGGGAATGTGCAAACACTAAACAATCCTGTCCCTGTCCGTGTCCTACTTTCCGTGAGGTGACAGTAGTAACTAGGGCTGAGTGATATGGGACAGGAAAATCATATAGTACTTTTGTACTGAGATATAACTCAAACTTTTGGCTATGTATAGCAAGGTAGTTACACATTCTCTGTGAAAAAAGTCTGTCTATCAGATATACACGGGAGAACAAATTATGAAAACAGAATTTGCTAAGGACTGATTTCCCACCAAGGTTTTATGCTGGTTAAATACAATAAATAGTATCCAGTAAAATTTGTACTGACATTGCATGAAAAACACTGTTGAAAATGTTTTTGTTTTTTAAAAAAGAAAAATTTACAGATTGTAGATAAATTACAGATTTGGCAATCTGTTAACAAAGAAAAGTTATTTCCACGAAGTAGATAAAACATTTAATACAATAGTAATAGTAAGTACAAGTAGTAAAGGAGCATTGGACACTTTGATATTTATCAGACTTTTGGACATACAATACATACAGTGTTCATTAATGTTGCATCATATTGAAAAAACTAAGACAATGTATATGCAAATGATCCTGTTTTCTTCTCTACCTTCGCTGCCGCTGACAGCCCTGTTGATGCAGCTCTCTTGCCAGACTTTCAGAGTAAAGTCGGGCTTCTGTATTAACACCAGGCTACTTCCTCTTTGAAGACAGGCATTTTGACATGTTATAGCAAGAAAAGCATGGGTGTAACTAATAGTATTAATAATGGCTCCAATCTACTTGGTTATTTCAGTAAGAAATGTCAGTGAGCCAACACACGCAATACTAAGAAAATTGCATGTAAATGCAGTGTTAATAACAACATTTGTGAATTTCCTTCATATAATCGTGAAGTGAAAAGTCTATATTCTTCTTTTATTAATTTGTGTAAATGAATAAAATAATCTCTGAAGATTGTTTGCCTTGTGAGACCTTATGTAAAAGCTATCAAATTGGGACTGGGTCTACTATATCTATATAACAACCATCATCTATCTTCACAACTAATAATGTTTCAGATTCAGCCCTCATTACTTACCGTTCTGCCAATGGGGTGAGATAATTTCACTTGTCTCGAGTGCAGGTTTCCTTGTTTACTTAAGTTTCTAGAAATGTGTGTCAGTGTCCTGAAATGCCACAAAATGAGGCAGATTGCTTCATTATTATAAATAAAGTTATCCTGACAAAACATGTACTTTTATTCATTCATTCATGGAAACTGGTGAAACAATTTCACCTTATTTGCTTGCTTTAAGAAATTTAAGGTCATGTGGAGAAAAGTGGGCATGCTTAGTTCAAGGCCTGCAATGAATGATTACTTACATTATCAATTTAATCTACCAATTAATTTTTTTGATGAATCATTAGTCTGTATTTGCCAGAATGAAAAAATGGCATTTATAATTTTCCACAGACCAAGGTGACATCTTCACATGTTTTGTTTATCTGACAAACAGTCCAAAGATATTCAATTTACTATCATGTGTGACAAAGAAAAACATAAGAATCCTCATGTTTTATAGAAGTTACAAACTGTAAATATTTGACATATTTGCTAAAAAAAAAGTTATTGATCAATTTTTGTTGAGTAGTAAACAAAAATATGTTTACAAAAATATGCTTATGGTGCAGCAAAGAAACCCTCATTATGTCAAACATCGCAAAATCTGGCATATTCCTTTATTCAAACAACAACTAAGAGAGAACCTTTACATGGTGGTGTTTGACCCACTGAATTGGCTGGTGGAGCAGGTAAACCTTACAATAGACTTAAAAGTACCAACATTTGTCTGACGACTGTTCATTTCACTACGATAGAGGGGACCACTCTCCACATGACTGAAGGAAAAGAACATGTACAGTGTGGAGGAAAAGGACCAGCACCACTTAGCCTCATCCATTCTCTTTCATCAGTCTGTCTTTAAGTGAACGCCTGTTTGCATATTTGTGCCTTTTGTGTTGGTCTAAAGGATCTGTGAGTACAGTACTGACTGCAGGGCTGCAGACACGCCCACACTAATGGAGTGTTTTGTGGAAAGTGGTTGTGATCCTTCTCTATCACACTGCACTGCCATTGTGTAGTTTCTCTCTTCATCTCTCACACTGCTAGCCAGCTCCACATGGCACAGCGAGTCCTTCCACCCACTCCATGTCTCTCTCGCTCTCTGTCTCACTCACACACAGATATGCAGCTGAGCATTGTGTGTGGTCCTTTGACATGAGAACAAAAGCTCAACAGTGTTTCATGCTGTCAAATGTACGAGAGAATACTACATGGGCATTTACTGTATATGCTAGAAATGGAAAGAGAAATTTTGTGTTGCTGTGTTGTATTGAAATTAATGTACACTTTCAGGTTTTGATTTTATTTTATTCTGTTATAATAACACATTTGTCCAAGTAGTTTATTCTCTTTCAACAGTGAATAACTCTGGCTTTATCTCACTGTGTTGCTGGTTTGATCACAGTAACAAAGGCTTGCGTTGGTGCTTAAACTTAAAACAGACAACATTTTTTGTGTTGAGCTGATCATAAAACCATCCACATTTAATGCTTTGTTGACTTTTATCATTGTGTGCCATTGCTTTGGTTTAGGACTTGGACTAAAGATACCCCCATTCTCTAACCTCACTATTGCGCACACACACTACATTCACACCGACTCACCTTTTTCTCACTTCCTTCCTCCATTAAAACACAGATGATGATGGGAAATGAGAAATGATTGACTTTTCTGAGCATCAAATGTGTAATAGATGACAGACAAAAAAATTTAGTTTACAGCTGACTAGTCAGTGTGTTTTTAAGGCAAAGGTTTTAGTGCTGGATCACTATAATAATAACTTATTTAGCATGATAACTTCACAGCAAAAGAGTGTAAAATATAGTATGTATGTTCTCTGCTGCACACAGTCAAATATGTTTCTTTAGTTTGACATCTTGGTGAGTTGGTCAGTAGTTCATTTTGTGCTCTAGTGGTTGACATAAATTGCATCTGTCAGTTAGTGCTAGTTAGCAGTATTTGATGCTTGCACAAAAAAACAAAGAAAAAAACACCTGCATATATTTCATCCAACACATCCTTCAACCCACACGATCCAGGACTGAAGATTAAGAGGGCAAAAAATAATGGACAGATTACAAAGTGCCCCCCCTATTGTGTTTTCCCCTTGACTTCAAAGTCGGTGAAGCTGTTTCAGCTGTGACAGAGATAAAGCACATTTTGATCTGTAATATTTTATACCTTTTGGTTGAGCACAGAATGTCCTATTCACAAGGTTGTTCTGAAGATAAGTCAATTTTGTGTCTGTTGTGCCAAGTCATGATGTGATTTTAACCTCACTGATCAACTGATGTTTGTTCAATTTTTTCTTTGATTTGTCCACAAAGTGCAATCATCAAAGTTACACGATGCAAACAAAAAGTAAACTGATAAACACCTTTGTTTTATTTATCATATTGTTTGATTTATATTCATTCTTAAGTTGTTAAATCCATCTGTGAACTTGTTTTGACAAAATGTTCTTTTTGTTCAAACTGTACACCACCTAATTGATTGTACAATTTTAAATGTCTTCTATTTATAAGTGCCAAAAGAAAAAGTCTTCACTTTAATATTACTTATTAATGTGACCTTTTCCTTTCTCCCTCTTTGTCTGGCAGGTGTGGTGGAAGGCGACCTGGCGGCTGTGGAGGCCTACAAGTCATCAGGAGGTGACATTGCACGACAGCTAACGTCAGATGAGGTGCGCCTATTAAATCGGCCCTCAGCGTTTGATGATGGCTTCACGCTGGTTCACCTAGCCATCCGCTTCCAGAGACAGGACATGCTGGCTGTGTTACTCACAGAGGTCAGTAGAAACAACCTGTAACTGTTGCAGAGGAGTCAACTGTGGATTATTCTGTGCAACAGATACAGATTTTAAGCCTTTTCTCAGTCATTAGTCATGTTACATAACTGACATATGTTTCTCATTCTCCCACTCGACTCGTATTCAAAATAAGGTTAAACAAAATTGATGAAGAAAAGATCATGAAGATTGAGCATAATAATTTTGTGCATTTTCACAAGCTTTAAAGCATAAAAAACAAATGCCTATATCAAGAAAAAAAGCTGAAGTCTCATCTATTAGCAACAGACTTCAGTCATTTAAAATTTTGGCGAGCCGTTGGTGTGGTTCATATGCTTACTGTAAAAAAAGAATAAGAACAAAACTGTATTATATAGATTGGAGGGTATTTGGTGGAAATTACACCCTTTTGTTATGGGATGATTTGAGCAGTGCTTGTTTATGAGTCAGAGTTGATGCAGCTTTTTCTTGTGAAGTCTGTTAATCTCAACATCCAATGAAATCAGCCAAGAGGAATTACAAGGGCAATGGGTTTGTAGAGAGGAACAAGGCTGGAAGTCAGCCCCACACTCATCTCTCTGTGCCTCCTTGTGTGTCAAACCTACAGAAAACCAGATTTAAATGTGATAACCTTCTATATCCAGTGTTTTGTTTGAAAAATATGGGTTCCCTGTTGTGCCTATGTGAAAAGAAGGCTCGCTGAGCTTGTGTGTGTGTGTGTGCGTGCGTGCGTGCGTGCGTGCGTGCGTGCGTGCGTGCGTGTGTGTTTGTCTGCAGTGTGCATGTACTAAGGTTGATAGCAGCTTCCATACTGTCAGCACTGTGATCCCAGATTGCCTCTCCTCCCACACTCAGTCACTGTTACAGTTTTTTTTCCAAGGGGGGTCAGTGAGCAACCACTGGATCATGCTCCAAAAATGCTTCAAAGCTGAGGATTGCTTGAACACTGAACACAGAGCCATCTCTTTTCATCCTCTTGTCCTAGAGGCAACTTGGATTAGATTAGTGAAAGTAAAATTAGCTCAGATCACAGAGTCACCTACCCAAACACACAAAACAGTAATGGCTTTTGTAAGTATTCAGACATGTAGAAAACATCTCTTCAGCTAAATAATTTCTCATGTACAGAATTTCAACTCATTGCCCTGAACAGTCCTATGACCTCTGGTATTGATATCTTTTTTAATGTTTAAACCTCCACTATTACTGCCTGTATATTTAAATTAAAAAAATTTACTTTCCATTGTACAAATAATGCCTTTAATCAGCACAGCATGCAGCTAAACTACCCCAAAAGCTGGTTTTGCATTGCTTAACTATTTTTAGGTTTTGTGGTTACTTGCAAGATGGGATCTTCCGCAGTTGTTAGCTGGGCTCAGCCTCTATCTCATATACTCTTGATATATGTAAATTATACTTCCTTTCACTTATCCTCTCTTTTTTGCAGGTGTCTCAACAGGCACCCAAGTGTATTCCAGCAATGGTATGTCCTGAGCTAACGGAGCAAATCCGTCGTGAGGTAGCTGCCTCTCTCCACCAGCGCAAGGGAGACTTCACCTGCTATTTCCTCACAGACTTGGTGACCTTCACCCTTCCTGCAGGTCAGTAGCTCATCACCAAACAAATAAACAAATATGACCAAAAACAACAGGAGGCTGTGGACTCACAAATCGATGGAAGTCATAACATGAATTCCAGAAGCTGTCAAAGTGTACTTTCAGTACTTCTTCTATAAGGGGAACTTAAAACTCTGTAGCTGAAGAAACCAAGTCAAGTCATCCCCTCTGGCTTTCCAAGTGTGTGATAGAGTTCTTGTTTTGTTTACTTGTGGCACTTGTTGTTCGGATGCTGAACGGACATAATGCTACGGTTGTCTGTTTCCAACTGCCAGAAGACGGAGGCCACTTCTGGCTCACTGTTTGAGTATTGTTCTTGCATACTGAGTATACCAACTGCCAACGGTGCATGTCTCTCGTCTCTATAACAAAGCTATATTTAGCATTTTTGCCAATGTCTCTCTGTAAAATTGCATGCTATCTCTGTTGAATTTCATTGTTGGGAATAGCTATTATGGTTCAGCCTGTTGCTGGTAGCTAAGCTAAGGATTTTTGTTATGCTGAGTGTTCAGGACAATGCAGACCTTGGCTTCTGGCCACTATAGAAAGCCATTCTGTTCAGTTCCACAAAGTCAATGCATTCATTTATTTTAGCTAAAGAATGAGCTACTGTGTTGACAAGAGCTTGGAGCATGCAGTGAAAGCCAGTGGCTATTGTGGAAAGAACAAAACATGGTGGCTTGAGTTGAAATGAACCACGACAGAAAAAATTTCTAGTTGGCCTTTTCAGTTGTAAGTTGTAAAGTTAGTTTAAGTAGAGATGTATACATAAATCAAATTAAAATTAGTTTTTAATTCTTCTATTTTATTTTTACTTTTTTGTTTCAGACATTGAGGACTTGCCCCCAGCAGTTCAGGAAAAACTGTTTGATGAGGTGCTGGATAGAGACGTACAGAAAGGTGAGATGTTTTCTCTATCAACATCACGATTTAGTGTTGCAGTAACACCTATCACATGCTGTGCTTACATATTCACGCAACTGCTTTGGGAGAGACAGAGAAACCAGATCCAAGATGACAACGGTGGTGTGGCGGCTTGGCAAACACAGGGAGCCCCCCTCACAAACTGTATACTATAACGGGAAGGCTGCCGAGCACTGGCAGTGTCATATTACTTGTATTTTCCCTCTTGCCAACGCAGTGTTTTGCCTGCCTGTTTGTCACTCTGCCAGGAGGTCTGTCTTTATCGTGTGTACCAGTTGCGTCGACCCTAATCAGCCTAATTGAGTTTTAGGGATTTCTCTGATCCCCGTTGAATGATTGTACTTCCTCTCAGCCCACACACACGCACAAATATAAACTCACATTTAAAAGGCATCACTTTTCAGTAACACTTTTCTTGCTTTAGTGCTTATTTGTGTTACCTGTTTAATCAGTCCAATGTGTCAAACATCGGGGACTGCAGGTAAAAGGTAAAAGGGAGACAAATTCTTATTTCACTTTTAAGGTGCTGTAAGTGTGTGTTTGCTTGTACTTAAGTTGTACATAAGTAACATGAAATGCCCAAGTGAACAGAAAACCTTGTATCCTTGTTAAGGGATTAAGACAAGACCAGCTAACACTGCTTAAAACCAGATTACCTGGCCATGTAAACCCTTCCATCTTTTTGAAGCGTACATGATGTGATTGCTGAGAAAACAGCAGTGTAGTGTAATGAAAAGAAAAGAAAGATCATTACTAGAGGCTTTGCATGGTTGTGTCCAAAATGATTCAATACTTAGTCTGATTTAAATTGAATGAAACCATATTGACCTTGTTTTGTTGTTGTTTTTATAAACTAAAAAGTTCAACTACTAAATAAATCACTTTCCACGGTTAAACAAAAGGTCATTTGAAAATTTCAAACACATGGTCATAGTAGGAAAAGAGTGTGTGCTCTTCCACAGCAGAGCACATTTGTCTCAGTACTCTTACAGTCCAAAATCTTCAACCCCCCAAAAAGATCTGTTAAAGTGATTGTGTAATATCATTCTATGGCTGTAAATATATGTAAATATACCAGCACTGGAAATAAATATTGTAAAAGGTTGGTTAGAAATCTCATTACTGACAATGTACGCTCACTGAAACTCAAAGCATTCTACCATCACTGATTTCCACTTGCATTTTAAAAAACAATGTGCTGTTTTGTGTTTAGCCAGTCGCATCGCAATAACACTAAACAGAAGAAGAGATCACAGTGTTCTTTCTGTTCAGCTACAAAAAGCAATGCAGCTGAACAGAGACTGGTCTTCACAAGGCAACAGATGACGCTTTCACTTGCAGAGTGCAATGTGTTTCTGCTATAAATATAAGTACAAACAGTAATTCATATCCGTGTCGGTATACCATATATCTTCTGACATCTCGCAGTCATCAGGTTTTGTGGTGTAGATGCAGATCTATTTAGACGTCATTATGTCAGTTCTATTTTGACAGGTGTGAGTAACCATTAACACTCTTCCAAACAGTCCTTTCAAATGCCATCACCTGTCTTGTAACCTCGAAAAAAAACAAAACACTGTGGCCTCTATATAACCCCAGACCACCCTTACTGCCCTAGAGGTTTTTGCAGTGTGTTCTCTTTGAGGTCCATTTCAACTGAAAGATTTAAATGTTCAGTAGTGAGATACAGGACTCAACTTTTCCTCCCCTCTTGTTTAGAACTTGAAGAGGAGTCTCCCATCATCAACTGGTCCCTGGAGCTCGGGACTAGGTTAGACAGTCGGCTGTATGCCCTGTGGAACCGCACAGCCGGGGATTGTCTGCTCGACTCAGTGCTGCAGGCTACATGGGGCATCTACGACAAGGACTCAGTGCTCCGCAAGACCCTGCACGACAGCCTGCACGACTGTTCTCACTGGTGAGGCCTGGGACTAGGAGTACAGATTACAGTGTGTTACAGATTTGCATCTAGTCTCGGGCGTATTGAAACTGTTTAGCAGACTGAATGATGCACCAAACATAATAATAGAATAGTAATGATACAGGAATTTCAGTGAGTGCAGGTGAGTTGGTGCTTGCTGCTTCTCAGGAGAATGATTTTAATGAGCTGACACCTAAATGAAGTGAATATACTGCATTTTTTATATAAATATACTGCAGACTGAATAAACGTGTATTGCTGTACTAAATTCTTGACCAATGCAGCATCAGGTTCCAATAAAAAAACATCTATGTCTCCTCCATGTTTATCCTTATACTCTAAGAATTTAGCTGAGTGTTTTACAGAGAAATGTTTATAAGAAGTGAGCAGGTTACGTTTTAGTGTCTTGCTCAAGGACACCAAAACAGCTGAAACTTGATATTCAACACTCTCAAGTTACATTTTGTTTTCCTTTGGCATTGCATGACTATGTCAGAAATTGGGGCATGTGGTTTAGTTGTAATATTTACCCAGAATCCTAAGTTTGGACTTTGATCTGGAAACTCTTGCTCTAGCTCAAAGTTGAAACTATTTAAGGCCTGATACTGATAAAATGAATAATTGCTATCTAACCTTACCTGCAACAGAGATGGAGGAATTCACTGAATAGCAGTCACTCACCTTTCTGCACAGAGAGGTCAAATAATATCATAAACAACACCAGTGTATATTTGTGTGTGTGTGTGGTCTGTAGGTTTTACACGCGGTGGAAGGAGTGGGAGTCGTGGTATTCCCAGAGCTTCGGCCTGCACTTTTCACTCCGGGAGGAACAGTGGCAGGAAGACTGGGCTTTTATCCTCTCTTTGGCTAGTCAGGTACGTGCACATGAAAGCAAACACATTAATATGGATGACAGGAGCTTGATGTGCTTAAAATGTGACACACTAATGATGTATGAATTATGCAAGAGGCTTTACTGCTCTTACTACACTGTACTTAATCTGTAATTCCTTCTGAAAGTGCATCCTGACTGTCATCAGCACTTCTCACTGCTTTGTGTGACCTCACAGACTAAGTATTTGGGCGGGTTGTTATTATATCTGGGTGTGAAAGCGCAGTAATTGTGTTTTTTTTGTGTTTTAACATTTGGGAGTATGCTGTGGTAACTTGGCAGAGGGAATGTACAGTATTCAAGAATCATCGTAATTGTAATTTCACTTACCGTGACTTTCTAACTTTTTTTCCCTTTGTGTGGTGTTTTCTTTTACAGCCAGGATCCAGCTTGGAGCAGACCCACATTTTCGTTCTTGCACACATACTTCGTAGGCCCATTATCGTCTACGGAGTGAAGTATTATAAAAGTTTCCGTGGCGAAACTCTCGGGTACACCCGTTTTCAAGGTGAGCAGTTAGTTGACTGTTTGGACTGATGTTGTTATGGTCAAATATCGTTAAATGTTGAGTGCAGCTCTGTTCCAGTGGACGTAGGACTAGACTTCCTTTGTGAAATAGTTCCAGCCTACATGTGTCTGCATAGCTGACATAGTTGACATAACTGCCCCTCTGATCTGTCAGTAATTGCTATTTACAACATGCATCAGTCTAGTGATGTTCATTTAAGGGGTATTTTAGGACCGTGGGACCCGAAATAACATTAACAACAAAACAAAACACCCCCTTTGTCATCGGAGCACATTTAGAAGTGTGATGCAGGAGAATGTTCCACACACACATCCAAACATGTGAACATGTGTAAACCATCAGAACCCTGAGTCAAACAATCCTATGGTCCACCTTTATTGCTAGCAGTAAAAATAGTCTGGATTCAATTTGCCTGCTGAGTGACGCTGTACAGGGGATGATGAAAGAGCTCTGTAAGGGCCAAGTGCTTGTGGTAAAGCCTGTCTGATGGATCAGTGATTTACTGTTGCCAGGAGCCAATGTAAAACACCCAGAGGGAGGCGCCTATAGGTTGGGGAGGGGAGCTTAGTTAAAGGGGTGACCAAGAAAAAACACAGTTGTTACTGGGAGAGGAGAGTAGCGTTACAAGGCTTCTCACTTACAGAGGTATTCAGGAGGTGTGAGAGCTGCTCTGTCTATCATGGAACTGAAGAAACACAAGACACACATACTGTTTGTATTGTGTTTTCTGCATTGTTTTGTGTATAACCAGATTCTCATTCTGTAGTTAGCCCTCACCAGATGCTAGGACATTTCCAGTGGTGGGAAGTAACAAAGTATATTTATTCAGGTGCTGCACTTTATTCTGGGGCATTTAAACAAACTAATACAAATCACTTCACGTGATGATCAAAAGGACAAGTGTATGACAAACAAAATTACGACGAAGGGGAAAAACAAAAATACCCTCAATAAGTTTCCGTACTGGTCCATCAACACCTTTTTCTCTTGTACGAGGCATAAAAATAAAACCTACAGTAGTTGGTTATGCCATCCTCAAAATAATGTAAGTATTGTACTGTAGTGTACTGAGAGCAAGGCTGATTTTTGTTCTCCTTAAATTTGTTTTATTACACTTAAATGTAAAAGTACCAAAACCTTTAATGCTCAAGGATGGGACCCTGACTCTTGTCAGAACACATGCTAAAATAATGTTTTTGATGTTCTGATAAACACTAAACTTGTATTACTCATGACACTTTGAGATGGATGAAACCAAGACAAATTAATTATTAATTATTCTTAAACATTCATGGTGTATAATCATTAAAATGAAGACTATTTTAGTAAAGTTATTTTCCAGCCACACAGTCAAACCAGCCCTGTACAGTGGTGTGTGGTGTGTGTGTGTCTCTGGAAACAACAGTTCCCCCGCTTCTGTAGCCCATGCTCCCCATTCTGCAGTGGGTTTAGTGAACTGCTCCTTGATTCAGGCAGTGGCAGAGCATGAGACACTGCCCTGTTCAACTCCCTTGTCTGCTGACCACTAGACCCTGGTTTGGATCAGATATCAAGACAGGTGCTCTTCCCATCCACCTGCCTCAGACCTCCAGTTGGGCAACAGGTTTACTGTCCTGGATGAACTAGGCAGCTCCATCTTCTCATCTCCAGAGCTCATTCCTGACCAGGGATGTCGCTATGTAGCTTGCCAGCCGGACAGGCTGGTAATCCAGTATGTCCTCGCACCTGTTCAAGGTGTTCACCTGACAAGAGCCCAGAGAAACATGTACCAGCTGCTCAGCTGCCTTCTCCTTCCACCTTGATCATAGGTTACTCCGTCGTCTGAGACACTGAGGAGAAATCTGTTGCTTACTGGGTGCAAAACAGATTCCAACATTTCTTAACACTCATCCCCATGTAGCAGCCATTAATATCCATGCCAGTGCAAATGATATTCCTTATCAGTAGTTGGAGGTACTGAAGCAGGACTTTTGTAATTAAATTCCTGGTTATCAACTACATGTCAAATGTCATGTATGCCTGCTGCAAATTTGTTTTGTAGCCTAAATTGCCAGAAACAAATGGAGGTCCGTTCAGCCCAAGCACTTTAACACACAGTGTTGGTTCCACTTCACAGTTGATTCTCAAAAAGGTCTGGGCTACATTCTATAAGCCCCACTCCCTTTACTCTTGCCAGTATTCATGTATGAATAACTACTAGAAATACTACCAGGTTACATTCCCACCAGTACATCCACACGACTGCTTCCAACATAGGAATTTAATTCATATTTCATCCAATATCAGGAAAACCATTCTGCACACTCCCCAGGCAGAACTTCTCACAGACATGTCTCTTTTAAGTCCTCATTTTAAATGATTTTATTAGAAAGTTTTTATTTCCTCCTGCTTCGACCACTGCAATTCTCTCTATGTATGTCAGTCAGACATCTGCAGCTGGTTCAAAATGCAGCAGCAAGACTCCTCACTGGTACCAAGAGGAGAGATCACATCTCCCATGTGCTGGCCTCTTTTCACTGGTTAGCAGTGAAGTATAGAATTGGTTTTCTTTTGTTTTTAAAGCACTGCATGGACTGTCACCATGTTACATCTCTGCCTGCTCATCCATCATTTCACCTCCAGACCTCTCAGAGCTGCTGATCAATCACTGCTCTCCATTGCACACACCCAGTTAAAATCCAAAAGTCAAGCATTTTCCATTGTTGCCTCAAAATTGTGGAATAGTTTGCCACTAACATTCAGCTCTTCGCCCTCCAGTGATATCTGTAAAACACTACAAAAAAACATCTCTTTTCTCTATCCTTTTATTAGTCACCATGAAACCATGACTCATCACATTTCAGCTTTTATTTGTTTGTATTTAATTCTCTGTGCCATGCTGTTGTTATGATTTTATTCAGATAATGTATGTGTTTATTAATTTACTTAAATCGTCTCATGTCTTTGCCTTCATCAGTCTATATTTGATCATTTCTGTGTTTTTGATTGGATTTGGTCAGCATTTGTTGTTCATAAATGTGCTCTATAAAGAAACTTGACCCGACTGTTTAATAACACCTGTAAAACTGGTTTCACAAAGTAATGACAGACAATATGTTGCACAACAAGGGTACATACATACCTATACACACTGAATATTGACCTTTTCCCTTAACCCACATTCATGTTCTGGAAAATAATGAAAACAAATGCTCTTTGTCTTCGTCTTCCTCTCCTTCTAGGTGTGTACTTGCCCCTTTTGTGGGAGCAGAGTTTCTGCTGGAAGAGCCCCATCGCTCTGGGCTACACGCGGGGCCACTTCTCAGCACTGGTGGCCATGGAGAACGACGGATTCGACAATCGCGGCGCGGGCGCCAACCTTAACACAGACGATGATGTGACCGTCACGTTCCTGCCACTGGTCGACAGTGAGAGGAAGCTGCTTCACATTCACTTTCTCTCAGCGCAGGAAGTAAGCACCTTGCCCGCTGTGTCTACAGATTTATTTTTCTCTTTAAATTTAGCTTATGATTGATGTTTTTTGTTATGAGCAGGAAACTTGTTTACTTGAAAACTTCACTGTGTCAACACTAGTTTAAGAGACCCAGTGGTTCAGAAGGGGAGTGTATGATATCCTGAATTTAGACTAGTCATATGAATCCATCTGATTGTTACATTTGTTTCCTCTTGTGCCTCAGATGGGAAATGAAGAGCAACAGGAGAAGCTTCTGCGGGAGTGGTTGGACTGCTGTGTGACCGAGGGCGGAGTCCTGGTGGCTCTTCAGAAAAGCTCCCGCCGCCGCAACCACCCGCTTGTCACCCAGATGGTAGAGAAGTGGCTGGATGGCTACAGACAGATCCGACCCTGCGCCTCTTTGTCTGACGGTGAAGAGGAGGAAGACGACGAGGACGAGTGACAAAACTGAAGTGGGGGGGGGGCAGGACTCCTCCCCCTCCTCTCTCTTACAATTTTACTTTATTATTGTTTTTTTTCTCCTTTCCTGACACGGACAAACTGTGAAAGCCTTCAGGAGAGGACAGGGAACCACAAGCCCCCACCCACCTTTCACCTGACAAAAGACACTGCTACTCTTCTATTACACACAGGCACTTGGACATAAAACTCATTCAACCCTTAACTCAGACCAACCTGAGACTGACAAACCCCACTGCTGCAAAACACAGATTTGGGGAGAGAATAAAGGTTTACGAATTCAGATGACCTTTTGATTTGTTTTGAGTTTCAAAATGTAAAGGAAAAAAGGAATCTTTATCTATAGATGTAAATGCATGTGGTTGTTTAAAAAAAGAGTATAAGGAAATATACCAGCATTGATTCAAATCAACACTTTATATCCGATCAGTATGGGCACTGACAAAAGCACACTTCCAAATTGATTTTATGATGTTTTTCCAGTTGTTACAAAGAGTTGGCTTGTTTAGCATTTTGTTTTTGAACGGGCAGGGACAAAGCCAATAAATATCATTATCTTTAGAGAACCAGAGATTGTGTAATAATAAATTACTTTAATCCTTATTACTAAGCACTGCACATTTATTAAAACATTTCTATATAAATACAGTATCATTGCTTGAATTAAGGTCATTATATGAAGCTGAAAAGGGAGACTTTCCCTTTACAAGTCAAATCTACACTCACTAAGGTTTAGCACACAAACATTCATGTTGGATCTTTGGTTTACCTTTTTTTCAGACTGACTGAACTGAAGTGTGTGTGTGTGTGTGTGTGTGTGTGTGTGTGTGTGTGTGTGTGTTGGGTTTTTCTTCTCTGAACTTACTCTACATATTTATTGTTTGGAAACTTATTTGAGCTAATAAGAGCTTTCTGTATATTTTTTTTCTCCTTTTTGTGGTTTTGTTAATTATTCTCTCAATCTTGATGAAGACATGTTGCACAGAAACATTGTTGCTGTGAGGAAAGAACCAACCATGACCATCAGTGAAAAGTTTACTTATATTGTTGTGTGCAATTTAGTACCTCATTTGGATGCCTAAAATCTGGTGCTTTTGTTTTTTGGGGGGCAGGTGAGAGTGGGAGTGAGACACATTCAATGTCGACATAAACCCAGAGTCACGCTTCTCTCTTCATTGTCTCCTACTTCCTTTTTTGTCCCCTCTTTCCTTACAGCATTTGTTGTCACAGTCACCCTCACGGTACACATCAGTTCACCTCCTCTGTAATGCCTGTTTGTTGTCATTATGTGAAGACATCTTTAGTTTTTGTTGATTAAGGTTGTTGTGAAAGACTGCAACATATAAAACCAAAGCTGACAAAAAAAAAAAAAAAAAAACACAAGTTTTTGTTACCTTTTTTGCTGTGAATGTTTGCATTTTGTTTTTTCTTGCCATTGCGTACTGTAACCTCTTTCGTGTTTCATTCGAGTCATACACGTTTTGAGCATCACCTGTATGTTGCTTTGTATTTATGCAATAGTTGCAGTTGTGACAATGATGGTTTGTGGATTTAGGCCTGACTTCACTATACAGAGTGTAACGCAAAGAACAAGTAAAATAAGGAAAAAAAAAATAAAGGAAAACCGTTTTGAATGTCCAACGAAACTGTTTCTTGTCTGATATTCTTAGTCACCAACTCTGTTATTTCATGTATGCTGTTTTTACATGTTCACAGATTAAAAACACAACACAAGCTCTTCTGAGGCATGTTTCCAACTTCCTGTGTTATGTTTTGTAGCACCCTCTAGTGGATTAAAATTTCTGACACTTCCTACTACAAACAAATCAGTTTGTCAACTCAAGTTGACAAGTGACAAGAAATTAATGCTTCTTTAAACCCCTTCCAGTAAATTAGTATTTATGAACAATTAATGATGATTTACACCATACCCACTATAGTGTAATTGTATACAGATATAAGAACATTTATTAAAGACTTTATTAATAAATTTGTCAATAATTACAAACATCTCCCATGAAGCATCTGCAACTTGTGTACAAACAGTTAATCAATGATGAGATAATTTTCTGTTTCATGATTACACACAAAAAGAAATCCTTAGTGTGTTATAAAACATTTATTAACTGTTAATATACATACAAATTATACGTACAAATTATCCAAAGATGTCATGAAGACATGATGCGCTTGAAAACCCATTTTTGGCCTTGGAAATGGGGCAAAGGTTGGTCTGACAATTATTGTCATCAATGATTGATCTGCAGTAAATTTTCTCACTTTTTATGCCTTACTACACTGCGGCTTTTTTTATGGGGTGGCAAAGAAATGCAGTGGTTAATTACTATATTGCTATTACTATAGTATGAAGTTTTATTGCCTTATTATAAAATTACATTTGTTGACGGTTTTATGACTTACTATACTATCACATTTTTTGATGTTTTTATGCATTACTATACTATTATGTTTTTTGGTGTTTTTAGGCCTCATTATACTATAACGTTTTATACCTTACTATACTATGACATTTTTTGCAATTTTTATGCCTCACTTTACTATGACGTGTTTTAAAGTTTTTATGCCTTACGATATTAGGACTTTTTTGACGTTTTCAAGCTTTACTATCCTATGAATTTTTTATGCCTTACTATAATATGAAGTTTTTTGACATTTTTATACCTTATTATACTATGAAGGTTTTTGCCATTTTTATGCCTTACTATACTATGACGTTTTATGCCATTTTTATGCCTTACTATACTATGACATTTTTTGACAATTTAAGGCCTTACTATTATATGACTTTTTATGCCTTACTATACCATGACATTTCATGCCTTAATATACTTAGATGTTTTTGACATATTTAGCCTTACTTTACTTTGACATTTTTTGCCATTTTTGTGCCTTACATGTTATGACATTTTTATGCCTTACTCTAATATGACGTTTTTATGCCTTACTATAATATAACGTTTTTATGCCATACTATAATATGACTTTTTATGCCTTACTATACTATGAGGTTTTTTGCCATTATTATGCCTTACAATACAATGTTGTTTTATTCCTCTATGCCTTAATATACTATGCTGTTTTTTTTGTTTTTTTTTACATTTTTACATTTTTAAGCCAAACTGCACTATGACGTTTTTTTTTTGGCATTTTTATGCCTTACAGTACTATTTCATTTGATGCCTTACGACACTGTTACGTTTTTATGTCCTTTTATGTCTTAATATACTAAGGTGTTTTTTTGACGTTTTATACCATACTATACAATGACGTTTTTTGAGGTTTTATGCCATACTATACTATGACGTTTTTTGACATTTTTATGCCTTAATATACCAAGATGTTTTTTTTGACGTTTTATACCATACTATACCATGGCGTTTTTTGAGGTTTTATTCCGTACTATACTATGACGTTTTTTGGCATTTTTTTGCCTTACAATACTATTTCATTTGATGCCTTACCATACTATGACGTTTTTATGACCTTTTATGCATCAATATACTATGATGTTTTTTTGACATTTTATGTCCTACTATACTATGACATTTTTTTGAATTTTTATGCCTCATTATACTATGTCGTTTTATTCCTTACCATACTATGACCTTTTTATGACCTTTTATACCTTAATATAATATGATGTTGTATTGACGTATTGTGCCATACTATACTATGACGTTTTTTGACATTTTCATGCCATATTATACTATGACTTTTTTTTGCATTTTTATGCCTTACAATACTATTTCATTTGATGCCTTACCATACTATGACATTTTTAAAACCTTTTATGCCTTAATGTAGTATGAATTTTTTTGGGCGTTTTTTGACATTTTCATGCCATACTATACTATGACATTTTTTGACATGTTTAGGCCTAATTTTATTATGTTGTTTTATTCCTTACCATACTATGACGTTTTTATGACCTTTTATGCCTTAATACACTAAGATGTTTTTTTGACGTTTTGTGCCATAGTATACTATGACCTTTTTTGGCATTTTTATGCCTTATTATACTATTTCATTTGATGCCTTACCGTACTATGACGTTTTTATGACATTTTATGCCTCAATATACTATGATGTTTTTTTGACGTTTTATGTAATACTATACTATGACGATTTTTGGCATTATTATGCCTTACTATACTATGTCTATCTATTCCTTACCATACTATGACGTTTTTATCTCCTTTTTTGCCTTAATATAGTATGAAGTTTTTTTGACGTTTTGTGCCATACTATACTATGATGTTTTTTGACATTTTCATGCCATACTATACTATGACCTTTTTTGGCATTTTCATGCCATACTATACTATGACTTTTTTTCAGCAGTTTTATGCCTTACAATACTATTTCATTTGATGCCTTACCATACTATGACATTTTTAAAACCTTTCATGCCTTAATATAATATGATTTTTTTTTTACGTTTTGTGCCATATTATACTATGACGTTTTGTGACATTTTCATGCTATACTATACTATTTTATTTTTGGTATTTTTAGGCCTTACTTGATTATGTTGTTTTATTCCTTACCATGCTATGACATTTTTACGACCTTTTATGCCTTAATGTAACATGATTTTTTTTTCGACATTTTGTGCCATACTATACTATGACCTTTTTTGGCATTTTTATGCCTTACTATACTATGTCATTTTATTCCTCACCATACTATGACGTTTTTATGACCTTTCATGCCTTAATATAATATGAAGTTTTTTTGACGTTTTGTGCCATACTATACTATGACCTTTTTTGGCATTTTTATGCCATACTATACAATGACTTTTTTTTAGCATTTTTATGCCTTACAATACTATTTCATTTGATGCCTTACCATACTATGACGTTTTTATGACCTTTTATGCCTTAATATAATATGAAGTTTTTTTGACGTTTTGTGCCATACTATACTATGACGTTTTTTGACATTTTCATGCCATACTATACTATGACATTTTTTGACATGTTTAGGCCTTAATTTATTATGTTGTTTTATTCCTTACCATACTATGACGTTTTTATGACCTTTTATGCCTTAATACACTAAGATGTTTTTTTGAGGTTTTGTGCCATACTATACTATGACCTTTTTTGGCATTTTTATGCCATACTATACAATGACTTTTTTTTAGCATTTTTATGCCTTACAATACTATTTCATTTGATGCCTTACCATACTATGACCTTTTTAAAACCTTTTATGCCTTAATGTAATATGAATTTTTTTGACGTTTTGTGCCATACTATACTATGACGTTTTTTGACATTTTCATGCCATACTATACTATGACATTTTTTGACATGTTTAGGCCTTAATTTATTATGTTGTTTTATTCCTTACCATACTATGACGTTTTTATGACCTTTTATGCCTTAATACACTAAGATGTTTTTTTGAGGTTTTGTGCCATACTATACTATGACCTTCTTTGGCATTTTTATGCCATACTATACAATGACTTTTTTTTAGCATTTTTATGCCTTACAATACTATTTCATTTGATGCCTTACCATACTATGACCTTTTTAAAACCTTTTATGCCTTAATGTAATATAAGTTTTTTTGACGTTTTGTGCCATACTATACTATGACGTTTTTTGACATTTTCATGCCATACTATACTATGACATTTTTTGACATGTTTAGGCCTTAATTTATTATGTTGTTTTATTCCTTACCATACTATGACGTTTTTATGACCTTTTATGCCTTAATACACTAAGATGTTTTTTTGAGGTTTTGTGCCATAGTATACTATGACCTTTTTTGGCTTTTTTATGCCATACTATACTATGACTTTTTTTAGCAATTTTATGCCTTACAATACTATTTCATTTGATGCCTCACCATACTATGACGTTTTTATGACCTTTTATGCCTTAATATAATATGAGGTTTTTTTGATGTTTTATGCCACACTATACTATGACCTTTTTTGACGTTGTGTGCCATACTATACAATGACTTTTTTTTAGCATTTTTATGCCTTACAATACTATTTCATTTGATGCCTTACCATACTATGACGTTTTTATGACCTTTTATGCCTTAATATAATATGAAGTTTTTTTGACGTTTTGTGCCATACTATACTATGACTTTTTTTTAGCATTTTTATGCCTTACAATACTATTTCATTTGATTCCTTACCATACTATGACGTTTTTATGACCTTTTATGCCTTAATATAATATGAAGTTTTTTTGACGTTTTGTGCCATACTATACTATGATTTTTTTTAGCATTTTTATGCCTTACAATACTATTTCATTTGATGCCTTACCATACTATGACATTTTTAAAACCTTTCATGCCTTAATACACTAAGATGTTTTTTTGACGTTTTATGCCATACTATACAATGACGCTTTTTGGCATTTTTATGCCTTCCTATACTATGTCTATCTATTCCTTACCATACTATGACGTTTTTATCTCCTTTTATGCCTTAATATAATATGAAGTTTTTTTGACGTTTTGTGCCATACTATACTATGACCTTTTTTGGCATTTTTATGCCATACAATACTATGACTTTTTTAGCAATTTTATGCCTTACAATACTATTTCATTTGATGCCTCACCATACTATGACGTTTTTATGACCTTTTATGCCTTAATATAATATGAGGTTTTTTTGATGTTTTGTGCCATACTATACTATGACCTTTTTTGACGTTGTGTGCCATACTATACTATGACTTTTTTTTGCATTTTTATGCCTTACAATACTATTTCATTTGATGCCTTACCATACTATGACATTTTTAAAACCTTTCATGCCTTAATGTAGTATGAATTTTTTTGGGCGTTTTTTGACATTTTCATGCCATACTATACTATGACATTTTTTGACATGTTTAGGCCTTAATTTATTATGTTGTGTTATTCCTTACCATACTATGACGTTTTTATGACCTTTTATGCCTTAATACACTAAGATGTTTTTTTGACGTTTTGTGCCATAGTATACTATGACCTTTTTTGGCATTTTTATGCCTTACTATACTATTTCATTTGATGCCTTACCGTACTATGACGTTTTTATGACATTTTATGACTCAATATACTATGATGTTTTTTTGACGTTTTATGTAATACTATACTATGACGATTTTTGGCATTATTATGCCTTACTATACTATGTCTATCTATTCCTTACCATACTATGACGTTTTTATCTCCTTTTTTGCCTTAATATAGTATGAAGTTTTTTTGACGTTTTGTGCCATACTATACTATGATGTTTTTTGACATTTTCATGCCATACTATACTATGACCTTTTTTGACGTTGTGTGCCATACTATACTATGACTTTTTTTTGGCATTTTTATGCCTTACAATACTATTTCATTTGATGCCTTACCATACTATGACGTTTTTATGACCTTTTATGCCTTAATATAATATGAAGTTTTTTTGACGTTTTGTGCCATACTATACTATGACCTTTTTTGGCATTTTCATGCCATACTATACTATGACATTTTTTGACATGTTTAGGCCTTAATTTATTATGTTGTTTTATTCCTTACCATACTATGACGTTTTTATGACCTTTTATGCCTTAATACACTAAGATGTTTTTTTGAGGTTTTGTGCCATAGTATACTATGACCTTTTTTGGCATTTTTATGCCATACTATACTATGACTTTTTTAACATTTTTATGCCTTACAATACTATTTCATCTGATGTCTTACCATACTGTGACGTTTTTATGACATTTTATGCCTCAATATACTATGATGTTTTTTTGACGTTTTATGTAATACTATACTATGACATTTTTTGTGGTTTTATGCCATACTATACTATGACGTTTTTTGGCATTATTATGCCTTACTATACTATGTCCATCTATTCCTTACCATACTATGACGTTTTTATCTCCTTTTATGCCTTAATATAGTATGAAGTTTTTTTGACGTTTTGTGCCATACTATACTATGATTTTTTTTCGACATTTTCATGCGATACTATACTATGACATTTTTTGGCATTTTTATGACATACTGTACTATGACTTTTTTTTAGCATTTTTATGCCTCACAATACTATTTCATTTGATGCCTTACCATACTATGACATTTTTAAAACCTTTTATGCCTTAATGTAATATGAATTTTTTTTGACGTTTTGTGCCATACTATACTATGACATTTTTTGGCATTTTTATGCCATACAATACTATGATTTTTTTAGCAATTTTATGCCTTACAATACTATTTCATTTGATGCCTCACCATACTATGATGTTTTTATGACCTTTTATGCCTTAATATAATATGAAGTTTTTTTGACGTTTTGTGCCATACTATACTATGACCTTTTTTGACGTTGTGTGCCATACTATACTATGACTTTTTTTTTTAGCATTTTTATGCCTTTCTATACTATTTCATTTGATGCCTTACCATACTATGACATTTTTAAAACCTTTCATGCCTTAATACACTAAGATGTTTTTTTGACGTTTTGTGCCATACTATACTATGACGTTTTTGACATTTTCATGCTATACTATACTATGACATTTTTTAGCATTTTTATGCCTTACAATACTATTTCATTTGATGCCTTACCATACTATGATGTTTTTATGACAGTTTATGCCTCAATATACTGTGATGTTTTTTTGACGTTTTATGTAATACTATACCATGACGTTTTTTGTGGTATTATGCCATACTATACAGTGACGTTTTTTGGCATTTTTATGCCTTCCTATGTCTATCTATTCCTTACCATACTATGACGTTTTTATCTCCTTTTATGCCTTAATATAATATGAAGTTTTTTTGACGTTTTGTGCCATACTATACTATGATGTTTTTTGACATTTTCATGCGATACTATACTATGACATTTTTTGACATGTTTAGGCCTTACTTAATTATGTTGTTTTATTCCTTACCATACTATGACGTTTTTATGACCTTTTATGCCTTAATACACTAAGATATTTTTTTGAGGTTTCGTGCCATACTATACTATGATCTTTTTTGGCATTTTTATGCCATACTATACTATTTCATTTTTGGTATTTTTATGTCTTACTATACTATGTCGCTTTATTCCTTACCATACTATGACATTTTTACGACCTTTTATGCCTTAATGTAATATGATGTTTTTTTCGACATTTTGTGCCATACTATACTATGACCTTTTTTGGCATTTTTGTGCCATACTATACTATGACTTTTTTCAGCAGTTTTATGCCTTACAATACTATTTCATTTGATGCCTTGCCATACTATGAATATTTTTAAAACCTTTCATGCCTTAATATATTTTGATTTTTTTTTGACGTTTTGTGCCATACTATACTATGATGTTTTTTGACATTTTCATGCTATACTATACTATTTCATTTTCGGTATTTTTAGGCCTTACTTTATTATGTTGTTTTATTCCTTACCATGCTATGACATTTTTACGACCTTTTATGCCTTAATGTAATATGATTTTTTTTTTCGACATTTTGTGCCATACTATACTATGACCATTTTTGGCATTTTTATGCCTTACTATACTATGTCATTTTATTCCTCACCATACTATGACGTTTTTATGACCTTTCATGCCTTAATATAATATGAAGTTTTTTTGACGTTTTGTGCCATACTATACTATGACCTTTTTTGGCATTTTTATGCCTTACTATACTATGTCATTTTATTCCTCACCATACTATGACGTTTTTATGACCTTTCATGCCTTAATATAATATGAAGTTTTTTTGACGTTTTGTGCCATACTATACTATGACCTTTTTTGGCATTTTTATGCCATACTATACAATGACTTTTTTTTAGCATTTTTATGCCTTACAATACTATTTCATTTGATGCCTTACCATACTATGACCTTTTTAAAACCTTTTATGCCTTAATGTAATATGAATTTTTTTGACGTTTTGTGCCATACTATACTATGACGTTTTTTGACATTTTCATGCCATACTATACTATGACATTTTTTGACATGTTTAGGCCTTAATTTATTATGTTGTTTTATTCCTTACCATACTATGACGTTTTTATGACCTTTTATGCCTTAATACACTAAGATGTTTTTTTGAGGTTTTGTGCCATAATATACTATGACCTTTTTTGGCATTTTTATGCCATACTATACTATGTCATTTTATTCCTCACCATACTATGACGTTTTTATGACCTTTTATGCCTTAATACACTAAGATGTTTTTTTGATGTTTTGTGCCATACTATACTATGATGTTTTTTGACATTTTCATGCCATACTATACTATGACCTTTTTTGACGTTGTGTGCCATACTATACTATGACTTTTTTTTAGCATTTTTATGCCTTACAATACTATTTCATTTGATGCCTTACCATACTATGACATTTTTAAAACCTTTCATGCCTTAATATAATATGATTTTTTTTTTACGTTTTGTGCCATATTATACTATGACGTTTTGTGACATTTTCATGCTATACTATACTATTTTATTTTTGGTATTTTTAGGCCTTACTTGATTATGTTGTTTTATTCCTTACCATGCTATGACATTTTTACGACCTTTTATGCCTTAATGTAACATGATTTTTTTTTCGACATTTTGTGCCATACTATACTATGACCTTTTTTGGCATTTTTATGCCTTACTATACTATGTCATTTTATTCCTCACCATACTATGATGTTTTTATGACCTTTCATGCCTTAATATAATATGAAGTTTTTTTGACGTTTTGTGCCATACTATACTATGACCTTTATTGGCATTTTTATGCCATACTATACAATGACTTTTTTTTAGCATTTTTATGCCTTACAATACTATTTCATTTGATGCCTTACCATACTATGACATTTTTAAAACCTTTTATGCCTTAATGTAATATGAATTTTTTTGACGTTTTGTGCCATACTATACTATGACGTTTTTTGACATTTTCATGCCATACTATACTATGACATTTTTTGACATGTTTAGGCCTTAATTTATTATGTTGTTTTATTCCTTACCATACTATGACGTTTTTATGACCTTTTATGCCTTAATACACTAAGATGTTTTTTTGAGGTTTTGTGCCATACTATACTATGACCTTTTTTGGCATTTTTATGCCATACTATACAATGACTTTTTTTTAGCATTTTTATGCCTTACAATACTATTTCATTTGATGCCTTACCATACTATGACCTTTTTAAAACCTTTTATGCCTTAATGTAATATGAATTTTTTTGACGTTTTGTGCCATACTATACTATGACGTTTTTTGACATTTTCATGCCATACTATACTATGACATTTTTTGACATGTTTAGGCCTTAATTTATTATGTTGTTTTATTCCTTACCATACTATGACGTTTTTATGACCTTTTATGCCTTAATACACTAAGATGTTTTTTTGAGGTTTTGTGCCATACTATACTATGACCTTTTTTGGCATTTTTATGCCATACTATACAATGACTTTTTTTTAGCATTTTTATGCCTTACAATACTATTTCATTTGATGCCTCACCATACTATGACGTTTTTATGACCTTTCATGCCTTAATATAATATGAAGTTTTTTTGACGTTTTGTGCCATACTATACTATGACCTTTTTTGGCATTTTTATGCCATACTATACAATGACTTTTTTTTAGCATTTTTATGCCTTACAATACTATTTCATTTGATGCCTTACCATACTATGACCTTTTTAAAACCTTTTATGCCTTAATGTAATATGAATTTTTTTGACGTTTTGTGCCATACTATACTATGACGTTTTTTGACATTTTCATGCCATACTATACTATGACATTTTTTGACATGTTTAGGCCTTAATTTATTATGTTGTTTTATTCCTTACCATACTATGACGTTTTTATGACCTTTTATGCCTTAATACACTAAGATGTTTTTTTGAGGTTTTGTGCCATACTATACTATGACCTTTTTTGGCATTTTTATGCCATACTATACAATGACTTTTTTTTAGCATTTTTATGCCTTACAATACTATTTCATTTGATGCCTTACCATACTATGACCTTTTTAAAACCTTTTATGCCTTAATGTAATATGAATTTTTTTGACGTTTTGTGCCATACTATACTATGACGTTTTTTGACATTTTCATGCCATACTATACTATGACATTTTTTGACATGTTTAGGCCTTAATTTATTATGTTGTTTTATTCCTTACCATACTATGACGTTTTTATGACCTTTTATGCCTTAATACACTAAGATGTTTTTTTGAGGTTTTGTGCCATACTATACTATGACCTTTTTTGGCATTTTTATGCCATACTATACAATGACTTTTTTTTAGCATTTTTATGCCTTACAATACTATTTCATTTGATGCCTTACCATACTATGACGGTTTTATCACCTTTTATGCCTTAATATAATATGAAGTTTTTTTGACGTTTTGTGCCATACTATACTATGACGTTTTTTGACATTTTCATGCCATACTATACTATGACATTTTTTGACATGTTTAGGCCTTACTTTATTATGTTGTTTTATTCCTTACCATACTATGACGTTTTTATGACCTTTTATGCCTTAATACACTAAGATGTTTTTTTGAGGTTTTGTGCCATACTATACTATGACCTTTTTTGGCATTTTTATGCCATACTATACAATGACTTTTTTTTAGCATTTTTATGCCTTACAATACTATTTCATTTGATGCCTTACCATACTATGACCTTTTTAAAACCTTTTATGCCTTAATGTAATATGAATTTTTTTGACGTTTTGTGCCATACTATACTATGACGTTTTTTGACATTTTCATGCCATACTATACTATGACATTTTTTGACATGTTTAGGCCTTAATTTATTATGTTGTTTTATTCCTTACCATACTATGACATTTTTATCACCTTTTATGCCTTAATACACTAAGATGTTTTTTTGAGGTTTTGTGCCATAGTATACTATGACCTTTTTTGGCATTTTTATGCCATACTATACTATGACTTTTTTCAGCAGTTTTATGCCTTACGATACTATTTCATTTGATACCTTACAATACTATGACATTTTTAAAACCTTTCATGCCTTAATATAATATGATTTTTTTTTTACGTTTTGTGCCATACTATACTATGACGTTTTTTGACATTTTCATGCCATACTATACTATTTCATTTTTGGTATTTTTAGGCCTTACTTTATTATGTTGTTTTATTCCTTACCATGCTATGACGTTTTTATGACCTTTTATGCCTTAATATAGTATGAAGTTTTTTTGACATTTTGTGCCATACTATACTATGATGTTTTTTGACATTTTCATGCCATACTATACTATGACATTTTTTGGCATTTTTATGTCATACTGAACTATGACTTTTTTTTAGCAATTTTATGCCTTACAATACTATTTCATTTGATGCCTCACCATACTATGACGTTTTTATGACCTTTTATGCCTTAATATAATATGAAGTTTTTTTGACGTTTTGTGCCATACTATACTATGACCTTTTTTGACGTTGTGTGCCATACTGTACTATGACTTTTTTTTTAGCATTTTTATGCCTTACAATACTATTTCATTTGATGCCTTACCATACTATGACATTTTTAAAACCTTTCATGCCTTAATACACTAAGATGTTTTTTTGACGTTTTGTGCCATACTATACTATGACATTTTTTAGCATTTTTATGCCTTACAATACTATTTCATTTGATGCCTTACCATACTATGACATTTTTTTAACGTTTTATGTAATACTATACTATGACTTTTTTTGTGGTTTTATGCCATACTATACAATGACGTTTTTTGGCATTTTTATGCCTTCCTATACTATGTCTATCTATTCCTTACCATACTATGACGTTTTTATCTCCTTTTATGCCTTAATATAATATGAAGTTTTTTTGACGTTTTGTGCCATACTATACTATGATGTTTTTTGACATTTTCATGCGATACTATACTATGACATTTTTTGACATGTTTAGGCCTTACTTTATTATGTTGTTTTATTCCTTACCATACTGTGACGTTTTTATGACCTTTTATGCCTTAATACACTAAGATGTTTTTTTGACGTTTTGTGCCATAGTATACTATGACCTTTTTTGGCATTTTTATGCCTTACTATACTATGTCATTTTATTCCTCACCATACTATGAAGTTTTTATGACCTTTCATGCTTTAATATAATATGAAGTTTTTTTGATGTTTTGTGCCATACTATACTATGACCTTCTTTGGCATTTTTATGCCATACTATACAATGACTTTTTTTTAGCATTTTTATGCCTTACAATACTATTTCATTTGATGCCTTACCATACTATGACATTTTTAAAACCTTTTATGCCTTAATGTAATATGAATTTTTTTGACGTTTTGTGCCATACTATACTATGACGTTTTTTGACATTTTCATGCCATACTATACTATTTCATTTTTGGTATTTTTATGTCTTACTATACTATGTCGTTTTATTCCTTACCATACTATGACATTTTTACGACCTTTTATGCCTTAATGTAATATGAAGTTTTTTTGACGTTTTGTGCCATACTATACTATGACCTTTGTTGGCATTTTTATGCCATACTATACTATTACTTTTTTTCAGCATTTTTATGCCTTACAATACTATTCCATTTGATGCCTTACCATACTATGACATTTTTAAAACCTTTCATGCCTTAATACACTAAGATGTTTTTTTGACGTTTTGTGCCATACTATACTATGACATTTTTTAGCATTTTTATGCCTTACAATACTATTTCATTTTATTCCTTACCATACTATGACATTTTTTTAACGTTTTATGTAATACTATACTATGACGTTTTTTTGACATTTTGTGCCATACTATACTATGACATTTTTTGGCATTTTCATGCCTTACAATACTATTTCATTTGATGCCTTACCATACTTTGACATTTTTATAAACCTTTTATGTCTTAATACACTAAGATGTTTTTTTGACGTTTTATGCCATACTATACTATGACGTTTTTTGACATTTTTCTGCCATACTATACTATGACCTTTTTTTGGCATTTTTATGCTTTACTATACTATGACTTTTTTAGCATTTTTATGCCCTACAATACTATTTCATTTGATGCCTTACCATACTATGACATTTTTATAAACCTTTTATGCCTTAATATAATATGAAGTTTTTTTGACATTTTGCGCCAAATTATACTATGACCTTTTTTGGCATTTCTATGCCTTACTATACTATGTCATTTTATTCCTCACCATACTATGACGTTTTTACAACCTTTTATGCCTTAATATAAAATGAAGATTTTTTGACATTTTGTGCCATACTATACTATGACATTTTTTGGCATTTTTATGCCATACTATACTATGATTTTTTTAGCATTTTTATGCCTTACAATACTATTTCATTTGATGCCTTACCATACTATGACATTTTTAAAACCTTTTATGCCTTAATATAATATGAATTTTTTTTTACGTTTTGTGCCATACTATACTATGACGTTTTTTGACATTTTCATGCCATACTATACTATTTCATTTTTGGTATTTTTATGTCTTACTATACTATGTCGTTTTATTCCTTACCATACTATGACATTTTTACGACCTTTTATGCCTTAATGTAATATGAAGTTTTTTTGACGTTTTGTGCCATACTATACTATGACCTTTGTTGGCATTTTTATGCCATACTATACTATTACTTTTTTTCAGCATTTTTATGCCTTACAATACTATTTCATTTGATGCCTTACCATACTATGACATTTGTAAAACCTTTTATGCCTCAATGTAATATGAATTTTTTTTGACGTTTTGTGCCATACTATACTATGACGTTTTTTGACATTTTCATGCCATACTATACTATGATTTTTTTTAGCATTTTTATGCCTTACAATACTATTTCATTTGATGCCTTACCATACTGTGACGTTTTTATGACATTTTATGCCTCAATATACTATGACCTTTTTTGACGTTGTGTGCCATACTATACTATGACTTTTTTTTAGCATTTTTATGCCTTACAATACTATTTCATTTGATTCCTTACCATACTATGACATTTTTAAAACCTTTTATGCCTTAATGTAATATGATGTTTTTTTCGACATTTTGTGCCACAATATACTATGACCTTTTTTGGCATTTTTATGCCTTACTATACTATGTAATTTTATTCCTCACCATACTATGACATTTTTAAAACCTTTTATGCCTTAATATAATATGATTTTTTTTTTNATGCCTTAATGTAATATGATGTTTTTTTCGACATTTTGTGGCATACTATACTATGACCTTTTTTGGCATATTTATGCCATACTATACAATGACTTTTTTTTTAGCATTTTTATGCCTTACAATACTATTTCATTAGATGCCTTACCATTCTATGACCTTTTTAAAACCCCTTTATGCCTTAATGTAATATGAATTTTTTTTGACGTTTTGTGCCATACTATACTATGACCTTTTTTGGCATATTTATGCCATACTATACAATGACTTTTTTTTTAGCATTTTTATGCCTTACAATACTATTTCATTAGATGCCTTACCATTCTATGAGCTTTTTAAAACCCCTTTATGCCTTAATGTAATATGAATTTTTTTTGACGTTTTGTGCCATACTATACTATGACCTTTTTTGGCATATTTATGCCATACTATACAATGACTTTTTTTTTAGCATTTTTATGCCTTACAATACTATTTCATTAGATGCCTTACCATTCTATGAGCTTTTTAAAACCCCTTTATGCCTTAATGTAATATGAATTTTTTTTGACGTTTTGTGCCATACTATACTATGACCTTTTTTGGCATATTTATGCCATACTATACAATGACTTTTTTTTTAGCATTTTTATGCCTTACAATACTATTTCATTAGATGCCTTACCATTCTATGAGCTTTTTAAAACCCCTTTATGCCTTAATGTAATATGAATTTTTTTTGACGTTTTGTGCCATACTATACTATGACCTTTTTTGGCATATTTATGCCATACTATACAATGACTTTTTTTTTAGCATTTTTATGCCTTACAATACTATTTCATTAGATGCCTTACCATTCTATGAGCTTTTTAAAACCCCTTTATGCCTTAATGTAATATGAATTTTTTTTGACGTTTTGTGCCATACTATACTATGACCTTTTTTGGCATATTTATGCCATACTATACAATGACTTTTTTTTTAGCATTTTTATGCCTTACAATACTATTTCATTAGATGCCTTACCATTCTATGAGCTTTTTAAAACCCCTTTATGCCTTAATGTAATATGAATTTTTTTTGACGTTTTGTGCCATACTATACTATGACCTTTTTTGGCATATTTATGCCATACTATACAATGACTTTTTTTTTAGCATTTTTATGCCTTACAATACTATTTCATTAGATGCCTTACCATTCTATGAGCTTTTTAAAACCCCTTTATGCCTTAATGTAATATGAATTTTTTTTGACGTTTTGTGCCATACTATACTATGACCTTTTTTGGCATATTTATGCCATACTATACAATGACTTTTTTTTTAGCATTTTTATGCCTTACAATACTATTTCATTAGATGCCTTACCATTCTATGAGCTTTTTAAAACCCCTTTATGCCTTAATGTAATATGAATTTTTTTTGACGTTTTGTGCCATACTATACTATGACCTTTTTTGGCATATTTATGCCATACTATACAATGACTTTTTTTTTAGCATTTTTATGCCTTACAATACTATTTCATTAGATGCCTTACCATTCTATGAGCTTTTTAAAACCCCTTTATGCCTTAATGTAATATGAATTTTTTTTGACGTTTTGTGCCATACTATACTATGACCTTTTTTGGCATATTTATGCCATACTATACAATGACTTTTTTTTTAGCATTTTTATGCCTTACAATACTATTTCATTAGATGCCTTACCATTCTATGAGCTTTTTAAAACCCCTTTATGCCTTAATGTAATATGAATTTTTTTTGACGTTTTGTGCCATACTATACTATGACCTTTTTTGGCATATTTATGCCATACTATACAATGACTTTTTTTTTAGCATTTTTATGCCTTACAATACTATTTCATTAGATGCCTTACCATTCTATGAGCTTTTTAAAACCCCTTTATGCCTTAATGTAATATGAATTTTTTTTGACGTTTTGTGCCATACTATACTATGACCTTTTTTGGCATATTTATGCCATACTATACAATGACTTTTTTTTTAGCATTTTTATGCCTTACAATACTATTTCATTTGATGCCTTACCATACTATGACATTTTTATGACATTTCATGCCTTAATATGATATGAAGTTTTTTGACGTTTTCATGCTATACTGTACTATGACATTTTTTGACATTTTTATGCCTTACAATACTATTTCATTTTTAGCATTTTTATGTCTTACTATACTATGTCGTTTTATTCCTTACCATACTATGACGTTTTTACGACCTTTTATGCCTTAATATAATATGAAGATTTTTTGACGTTTTGTGCCATACCATACTATGACCTTTTTTGGCATTTTTATGCCATACTATACTATGACTTTTTTAGCATTTTTATGCCTTACAATACTATTTCATTTGATGCCTTACCATACTATGACGTTTTTATGACCTTTTATGCCTCAATATACTGTGATGTTTTTTTGACGTTTTGTGCCATACTATACTATGACATTTTTAAAACCTTTTATGCCTTAATATAATATGATGTTTTTTTGACGTTTTGTGCCATTCTATACTATGACATTTTTTTGGAATTTTCATGCCTCATTTTACTATGGCATTTTATTCCTCACCATACTATGACGTTTTTATGTCCTTTTATGCCTTAATATAATATGAAGTTTTTTTGATGTTTTGTGCCATACTATACTATGACCTTTGTTGGCATTTTTATGCCATACTATACTATTACTTTTTTTCAGCATTTTTATGCCTTACAATACTATTTCATTTGATGCCTTACCATACTATGACGTTTTTATGGCCTTTTATGCCTTACTATACTATGACTTTTTATGCCATACTATACTATTACGTTTTTTCAGCATTTTTATGCCTTACAATCCTATTTCATTTGATGCCTTACCATACTATGACGTTTTTATGGCCTTTTATGCCTTACTATACTATGACTTTTTATGCCATACTATACTATTACGTTTTTTCAGCATTTTTATGCCTTACAATCCTATTTCATTTGATGCCTTACCATACTATGACGTTTTTATGGCCTTTTATGCCTTACTATACTATGACTTTTTATGCCATACTATACTATTACGTTTTTTCAGCATTTTTATGCCTTACAATCCTATTTCATTTGATGCCTTACCATACTATGACGTTTTTATGGCCTTTTATGCCTGAATATAATATGATGTTTTTTTACGACGTTTTGTGCCATACTATACTATGACCTTTTTTGGCATTTTTATGCCTTACTATACTATGTCTTTTATTCCTCACCATACTATAACTTTTTTATGACCTTTTATGCCTTAATATAATATGAATCTTTTTCGACGTTTTTTGCCATACTATACTATGACATTTTTTGGAATTTTTATGCCTTACTATATTATGTCATTTGATGCCTTACCAAACTATGACATTTTTTTAACCTTTTATGCCTTAATATAATATGATGATTTTTTGACGTTTTGTGCCATACTATACTATGACAGTTTCTGGAATTTTTATGCCTTACTATACTATGACGATTTTATGACCTTTTATGCCTTAATATCATATGATCTTGTATTGATGTTTTTTGTCATATTATACTATGACGTTTTTTGACATCTTCATGCCATATTATACTATGACTTTTCTTGACATCTTCATGCCATATTATACTATGACATTTTTTGACATGTTTAGGCCTTACTTTACTATGTTGTTTTATTCCTTACCATACTATGACATTTTTATGACCTTTTATGCCTTACTAGACTATGATGTTTTATGCTTTATTATACTATGATATTTTTATGCCTTTTTATACTATTATGTTTTCAGACGTTTTCATACCTTACCTTACCTACATGTACTTAGACCCAGGCATGGTCTCACTGCGGCCTTCATAGATTTTGTTCTATGTATTTAAAGCAAAGGTGGCGCTTTTTTCTTGTTCGTTGTTCTCCTACTTATTTCAATGTCATGCTAAATCTGAACACCCAGACATGATACACACATTTTTAGACTGTTTGTGACTTCCACTTACTGAGGATATCAATGTCACTGAAGTCCACCCCGTATAAATGGCCAAAATTCCACATAGAAATCACAGGAAAAATATGGTCCTCCCAAACTTGCCTGAGAATCAGCACATTTTCAGGTTTACTTCACAATCAAAGCAATCCAGAGATAGCTGTCTGTACATCCATGGAAACACAATTTGGCATATTTTTAATGATGCCCAACTGACAAAAATTGGGGCTCATGTAGATCACAGCATAACTCAAGGAATCCCTAACACACAAGCATTATGGAAGTTGTATTTCCAAAAGTTAGAGCATGATTTTCAAATAGAAGTAAGACAAATAATAATGGAAGTGTCAGAAGTACTGTCAACTTTTTTTATGGGATAAAAAAAAAGTTTATTATAAATAACTGTAAACAGCTTCCAGCAAGAGCAAAATCCCACAAACGTTCCACGGAGCCAATCATCAATCAGAACAGCAAGTTTTATTTATTGTTTCCAGCTGCACTGTATACTATATGTTCACCTTGTACAAGAAACAAATACAAATACTCACACTAAAAACCAAACAATCTGCTAGCAGCCGTCTCTTGCTATTATCATGGAGCTAAAGGGATGGATGTGGCTGCTGTTGTTCACAGAGGGCACGGTGCCTCCGGGAGCCACAGCTGGCTTTCATTAGAGCAGAAAAACAAAAAAGAAGAAACTATAAGGAGGAGAGGGTGGGGTCGGTCACATAAGACTATGATTATAAGAACATTTAACAAGGCAATACAAATCTAACAGGACTGAAAACCTTGAACATCAAAAAACATACATTTGATATATAAAAAAAAATACCACAATGGAGAAATGAAAAGCCATAATCCAAGACTTGTTTTTCTTTTCTTTTCCGTTCAGATTTGGACAGATTTGAAGGTTAATTATTTTTTTCCTGAGTCAGAAAGAAATGTACTGTTTTTCCTACCTGGCTAGCTGGTGCTGCAAAGTACTGCAGGTCCTTTGGATGCAAACAGATAATATTTGGGACACTGTTCATGACAATAACCAAATATTGTAGGTACCTCAGTTCAGCAGAGTTGGAAAAGTTACAACAGCACTATTTAACTGAGGTGACACACTCAACGTATAATATCTAACCATGAATGGCAGTCTTTTTTTTCTCCTTTTTCTCTCCTTTTTTTGGTTTTTTACCCCATAAGCCGAAATATCCTTCCTGGAACTGGAAAACACATCATCTGCTGCCCCGCATCTTGTCTCTACATTCAGGGGCCACCAGCCACGACGATCAGGATCAGGAAAGAGCAAAGATGCGAGAGTCCAGATTTCTGATGGAGACAGCAGATGCTGCTGTTGTCATCAGCTGACTTTTCTTGTCTGCTATAACATATGTGTAACTGTAAATCCATTCATTTTCACACACTGAAGAACAGAAAAACAGATATTCACTTGCAACAGAAACACAGAATATAGGATAAACAGAAGTAAAAAAAACAAAAAAAAACAAAAACAAAATAACACAAGACATGTTTGCGCTGAAATGGGTGAAATTGTGGAGGAAGGAGGGAAAAAGGAGGCTCGATGAAGTCACTGTCCTTTCAAGCTTTTCCTTTAAACAGGGAGGGCAGATTTCCATCCTGCACGCGGAAGTGTCAACGTGTCCCAGACATCAGGAGGAATCGCTCTAAAATATGCTCAAAAATAAAGATAAAAACAAAAGGATCACTTAAATCAATCAGGGACAAGAACAGATATGAGGGGAGGAGAGGTTTTGGATTTTTCGGCGCATGAGTTTGATGGTCAGTCCCATCTCAGTGTGGCAGCTCATGTGTGTGTTAACATCCACTGTCCTCACTTGGGCTTAGTGGTTTCATACAAAAAAGAAAAAGTGTGAAACGTTGCCCGGCAGGCAGTCTGCTGGTAGGTTCAGATGGCTGAAGTCAAGCGTACAGTTGGATGGTTGAGTTGGTAGGTCGCTGAGGTTTTTTAGCCCCCTGCTCAGTTGCAACAGCAGCAGCAGCAGCAGTCCTACGGCTCAGTCATGTGCTCTCTCATGGGGTCGCCATGTTTGGAGGGTTGGCTGGGGGAAGTGGCCTGTGACGGATGGGTACCAGGGGGCAAGGTGTGGGTGATGGGAACACCCCCGGGCACCAACCCCTCCATAGGTCCAGGAATTCCACCGGGGGCGACGCCCACCACACCAGGAGGGAATCTGGAGATGTACAGGAGGTGATCAACAGACATGAAAAAGAACAAAGGAAAACTGTTCAACTCAAAGTAAATTTGTCCATTTGAAAAATGACAAATCCATGGAAACGTCTGCTGCTGCTCAGTGGATGATCATCACTATAAAGCTGAAACTAATATTTGTTGCTTCTGATCATGACTGTCTGAAGAGTGATTCAGAGTAACTGCTAGTTAAAATTGATCTTAAGAAATAAAGAACCAACACCTGAAATCTGAAAAATTGTGTATTTTAAATTGGTTACATATGATGATGCACTTTTGAGGATACAAATAAACATTAGATTAGATCTAAGCAACATGACCTCTATGAAACAAAATATATAGAAATGGTACAAGATTAAAAGAAATGCAAGGAGCACTGCAGCATGGAGGCAATACATGAGAATGTTAGGGGTCCTAATGTGGTGTAGGGGAGGACTTTAAAGGGTCATTCACCCAGATTAAATAAAACATTTTTTCTCACTTTCTCCCCAACGGTATTTAGGGCATTTAGTCATATAGATAGTTTTGGTTTCATTTGCTTAAAGACACCTAACTCTGGGAACTCTGCTGCCAACCTAATAAAAAGGAGGTAAGTGGATTTTTGTTTGTTTCATGGTATCGAGAAAAAATACAATTAATTAACCACTTCTTCCCAGAAATAGTGTCCCCAGTAAGTGAGAAAAATATCTTTTATAATGTGGGTGAACCGATCCTTTATTACAGGGAGCTAAAAGGTGAAAGTGTGGAGGGAAACTCTTGCTGCAAATAAAAAAACTGATAATATCCCAGGTTTGTTGACAGGGGTTTCACAACTGTTTAAGATTTTCCTTAATAAACTATGATGTGAGGCCCTCGTCCAACCTTTCCCCATCTAAAATACAGTCATTGCACAACTTACGTCCTTACACTTCAAACATTTTGTTGAACTTAGTCAGGTCTCTTATTCAGCTCTGTTTCAGGGGGGTGGTGGGGGGCTTGATGAGATGCTGGGTAGTGTGGGTACAGTTACAGGACATGAGTGTGAAGCAGAAAAAGACTACAGATTTCAATGGGATTTGGTTTTTATTAATGATGTTTTTCATTTGCCCTGGCCTGTGGGCCAGCAGTGGTAGTATTCATTTACCTGGTTGAGAATTAGGTATATAATTTGTCCTGCATTCCCCCCGTTGCTATGGCCTGTACCATGGTTTGGTTCACTCGGCTGTGTGAGAGAAGCAGTTCAGTCTGGTTGAGACAATATAGAGACTGAGAAACCAAGGGAGAAATTCATTTGGGCCAAGTTCTGTGTATAAATACGCCACAAAAACTAGGACCCATCCTAATATTCAGGAAAAGAAAGTCAGAATTGTGACAAACATACATATGAACATCTAGACTACCCCTCCCCCATGTGTTAAGCCTCATTTACTGCAGGTGTCGAGATGACACAGGTGATCTCTGTGTGATGTGAGTTGCCTGCTCGGTTCACATAAATCCGCCTCCTACCTGTAGGCAGCACCGTTGATTTCAGGGTGAACTTGAGGTTGCTGCTGCTCCATCACTCCCCAGGGTGCCGTGGTGACAAAGAACTCTTTGTTGACGCAGTTTCGGAGGCTGTCTGGGATACGGCCTGTGTCGGGGCCAAGGTTAAAGATCGGTGAGCTGAGAAACCAAAAATCAATGAGTGCGGGAATGCGTGCATTCAAAGATGTCTCCATACCAGTGATGGCTCTGCGTATTTCCGTGGCGGCGGCCTCTCTCATCTCCAGTGACGCCTGCTCGCTGTACCAGGCAGTGTGGGGTGTGCAGATCAAGTTGGGGGCATCTTTCAGAGGACCTTGTGAAAAACTGTGCAACAGCAAATGAAAGAAGGAAACGACAAACAAAGTGATTAGGAGATGCCCGAAGAAGAAAACAGATGCTTCCTTTAAATGTTCCCATCACTTATTAGGCTGTATTGGCAGCTATTTTCTTCATATCTTTGAGTCAGATGGTGTTGAAACAGTTAACTGAATCAATAAATGAAGCTGAGGGTGTGATCATAAACACCTGAAAGGCTCTGACTCATGGACATCCAGGGCGGCTCCCCGTATCCTGCCTTCTTTCAAGGCCTGGGCCAAAGCTTTCTCATCCACTAGACCTCCCCGTGCCGAGTTGACCAGGAAAGCACCTTGACGCATCTACACACACACACACACACACACACACACACACACACACACACACACACACACACACAGATACATTTTTATTCTCCCAATAATAATTTCTGCAATAAACATATCAACATGCTTTGGGATTGCGCACCCAGAGGTGCTGTCGCTGGTTGCGTGGGAAGATTTCTTTTAATAACCCAACACAAGGGGGAACAAATGCTTTTTAAATAAAGAACAACAAGATAACACAAGGCTTTTTAAATAAGACATTTAAATGACACTAATCCCTTCATCTTCACGAAAGCTCTTATTTGGGCTCTGAAAGAATCTAGCATGTTAGTGATGATGCAGATGAACATAGAAGACTGAAGCCAATAACACAAGTAGTGAACAAAGTCTTTTAAGCAGCAGTCAATTTCAGCAGCTGTGTATTTGATTCAGTTATAAAAACACAACCCGCACTTCATTTCATGTCCTCCAGGTGGCAGCAGTGATCAGGAGAAGAGGATGTGCAGTCAGTGTTTCTTGTATTCATCAAATCTGTTCACACAGACTCATTATGGGGACTCACTTCCCATTTGGAGACAAAAAAAAAAAGCTGCTCTCCAAAGCATAAGCCATTATGACATTTTGAGGGTTAAAGTACATGCCGTGGTTAGCTTAGCTGCTGATTCACCAAGGCTAGTTAACTTGCATGCCTGAACTGGCAGCCCACTCAGCTGGCAACTGTGACTTGGCTGGTCAGTGGCATTCTTTGGTTTGTCACTGACTGCTTTGTTGGCAGCTCACAATAGGTGTGGTGTGCTGCTCAGAATTTGCACAAGCTTATCAAAATACAGTATGTTGGATTGTATTGCAGGGGAAATGTAAATGTGTTTACCGCTTAATGTTTAAAGGTTTATAATATAAGAATGTCAGATTACTGTGTTCTGTTTGGGTCCAAATGATTATTTAACTTTTTGTACTAAAACAAAAATGATACAATTCATATTATTTACTCACTATGTTTGGCTCATTCATTCAGCGATGAACAAGCATAAGAACACACTGACTGCTCCTACACCCACTACACACACGCTCAAACACTTTGGCAATGTTTGGGTCACACCGACTGAGAGTTATAAAGGAACATATAATGTGAAGAAGAACAAATTACAGCCCACCACATTATAGACAATAATGGGATGGGAAAAGATGTCCCACCACCAGCCCCCAAATATGTACATCACTCTTATTCTATCCATAGAAATTCTCTAAAGAACTGTCTTTCTTTGCATGTGCTTATTCTGAGTGTCTTGCCACTCATTAAAAGATTGTTTAAACAGCCTATAATTGGAAGTTGCTAACAAAGGAGCGCTGGCAGCCAAAGAATGCCAGTGGCCGGCCAAGTCAGCTGCCAGTTTGCTGGGTTAAAGCTGTTCTACCAACCTCAGAGAATCATTAGCTTAGTAAAGAGAGTGCGCAGCCTGCATTGGAGGGTAATGAAAAAGAGCCTCCGACAAATCGAGGCTTCTCAGTTTGTGATAAGTTGCAGGCTCTGTCAGCTTCTCAGACCGTGTCATGTGTTTAATGTGAGACAGTAAAATCAGTTTCCTTTATTTTCCATCACCTGAGGCTCATATTACAGACATATATAATTCATTTTTTGGAGCTTCCTCAGCGCTTAAGGCCCACTGACCTGTTTGATGGTGAAGTCGTTGATGAGGTGGTGGTTGTGTTCGTTCAGGTTGCAGTGCAGGGAGACGCAGTCGCTCTGGTAGAGCAGGTCCTGGAGCGTGTAGACTCGCTGAACGCCCAGCGAGCGCTCCAAGCCGTCCTGGAGGTAGGGGTCGTAGAAGATCACGTTGAATCCAAACGCCTTGGCCCGCATCGCCACCGCCTGGCCTGAGCGACCTGAGGGGGGCATGAGATGGAAAGAAAGCAGGAGATGATTCAGATTCTAGTAGCTTAGTTTTTATACTCAGTGGCCTACTGTACTTGAGCAGAATCAATGTGTGTATGAGTACCAGCGCTGAAAGGATGAACTGTTTAACCTAGTAGTTGTTTGACAGAAAATGAATCACAACAAATCTGATTATTAATTGATCATTTAGTGCGCAAAAACGTTTAATTGCTGGTTCAAGTTATTCATGGTCTCCAGAGGAAAGCCCTGACTATTCCTCAACTCCCACCAGCAGGACAAAGTTTTCACTTATTCTGTGAAACATCTCAGCATCTACTGGCACAGAATCTGGGACAAACATTCATGGCTTCCAGTACCAACAGATGGGTTAAGTAAACTGACAACCTGGTAGAAGCTGGTTGAATAAGATACATTTTAATATCTAAAAAGAGACTGAGCCTTTTTCAAGTGTCTGAGTAAGATCCTCCTGGACATCGTAGTAGTCATAGAGTTACTGACCACATACAGTTACTGTCAACCAACAGAAAAAAGAACAATCCACTGCTTGACAATGACTGCCCACTCGCCCACTCGCCTCTGAGTAAAAACAAAACAATGGGCAGGTCAGGTTTGGACATTCATTCTGAACATCTGCCTCAAGCAAACGCTCCCACATATGTTGTCATACGAACATCACGGATGACCTGCTGGAGTTTCAGTAACATGGCGTCACCTCTTGCAGTAAAACCCCGAAGGAGAAAGCTCACCAAAGCCGATGAGACCAAGCGTCTCTCCTCGGATCCTGGCTGCCCCCGACGCCACCTCCCGGATCTGCTCCACGCTCTGGACCCGCGTGCCCTCCCGGAGGGCCTGGTACAGCCAGGTGTTTCGTCGATACAGGTTGAGGATGTGACAAAGTGTTGAGTCTGCTGTTTCTTCTACAGCCGCTGAGGGAATATTACACACCGCAATGCCTGGAAAAGACAATGGCAATAATAGATACTTGAAATTACTAGTCACTTAAATGCCTCACAGATTTGATAGTTATAATGGTGGTTATAATTACTGTAGGTGTTTTGAGGAGAGATTCATCTGCAGTTTTTTATTTCACAAAATAATTGGCAGGAATGTTTCTTTTTTTATGACCTTGTAGAAAATAAAAATGCAGTGTGTAACTGAACTGTGAAGGATAAGAGGATAACAGCTAATTATGGCCATGAAAAGAACATCTCTCAAAAAAAAATCCACGTTAGCGTACTCAAATGTATTACCACAAATGACAATAATTAGGATATCACACTAAATCCTGCTCTCATACCAAACATATGCCGAAGGGGCCAAATGGGAATCTGGGGGAGAGTTTCATATCAGTTGGAGCATCTGCTCTGCATATGCAATCAGCAGCATTACATATTCTGTCTACAGTATATAATAATTCTTGTTACATATGTTGTTTATGTTAAGTCAATATAGCAAGCACAGTTTGGTCTGGCCTCAATCCAAAGGTGCAGTATCTTTATCCATAATGCATCATTTCTGTTTTTGTTGATGTATTCTTTATTTCCTCTCATGTGCTACTGAATAAATGAGCCATATGGGCAAACACGACCCTCCTTGTTCATTACTCTCAGCACATGATGACTGTCTTCTTCTGAACGACCTCACTTTTTTTATATCTTTTTTATATCTATCTTCCTCCTCTTTTGTCTCCGTCTGTCCCTCAGCCTCACCGAGCTCCCCGGCAGCCTTGATGTCGATGTTGTCGTAGCCGCTGCCGATGCGGATGATGATGCGCAGAGCTTTGAACTTTTCCAGGTCCTCTCTGGTCAGGGTGATGGTGTGGTACATCATGGCTCCTACTGCCTCATTCAGCACCTGAGGGGCATTAGAGATGGTCATCGCTCTTATATTGCATCAGTATTTCCTCAACAATAATTTCCTGTGGTAGAGATAGAAGGAAACGGAGAATTTCCATCTGCATGTTTATTATGATCACAATGTCATTATTGTTCGTAATCATTATCATCCCCACATTGATATTCAGATGATTTTCCCATAACAGTATGTATGAGCAACTTGTTGCCACTAACATGAATAAGAGTGCTTTCACCACCTCCCATTTTCCTGGACCTAAGTTTATGTCTGCTATTCTTCATCTAAATGCAAATGGATTGTTTATGTGCGCTGTAAAATATGAGTGGTTGTCTGTGTGTTTATTATGAGTGCTTGCCAAAGCTGGTTTTTGTCACAATCCATTCATTCAGACTGTATGCAAACAAGCTTAGAGTGGATGCAGGCAGCCCCATAAAGTAAACTGACAGCTGCTGAGGAACCCAGAGAGCATAAGCAAGTAGCTGCTGCGAGCCATGGCTGTTAAATAACAGGTTTAAATTCACAACCCGCTAACTGAATTAACCTAACCGAGCCGGATTAGCATAGCCATGAATTTTCATACTGCATTTTTATTGGAGCTAGCCATGGTGGGAGCTGGATGCTAAATTCAAGGTTAAAGCTGCCCTCGTGCATTAATCTTATTACTTGAGCGAAGCAGGCCAGTAGCAGGCTTGGCTGGAGACGATACTGGAAAATGACACAGAATCACAGTGGACTCTTAAGCAACAGGAATTTAAGCTGAGAGCAAGTTTACATGAAGTGGAAAAAATTAGCAAATGGGTTTTGTATGGTGCTAATTAGTTGAAGAGCTCATCTGCAGTTTGAGCTGATGTGCCACAGTGCTACGGCACAGTGTTTTGTATAGGACTATTACCTACAGCAAGGAATCATGAATATTGCAAAGAAAGCACATATATCCATTCACAATGGCAACACTTAACACAAGTTGTACACTAATGACACATTTACAAAGCTTTTAAGAAACACTTGAGTATGGAGATTCACTTGTGGTCTAAGAGGTAGTTACGTAGCATGCATATATATATATATATATATATATATATATATAACTATAACTATAAAATAGTGAGCTTTATAGATTTTGGTAGGCGTATTTTTGAGCTTAGGAGTGAGCCTGGCTCCCCTCCCTGCTTTCAGTCTTGAAAACATTATGCTACAACATGCTAATTACTGAGCTTTAGAGATGCTGGTAGCTTATTTTTTTTTAGCTTTAAAGTGAGCCAAGCTAGCTGTTTCCCTGTGTTCGTTTAATGCTAAATTAAGATAATCACAGTCTGGCTCTAGCTTCATTATTTGCATGCAGACAAATAAATGGTATCAATCTTGTCATTTAAGGTTATGCTCCAATTTTGAAACTAAGACCAACTAATTCAATAAATTATTTGATAATTTTTTATTAAAATATAACCTTTGTTGGCACTGTCCCTTCATCTGTGTATTTTGAACCTCTTATATGACCATAGTCTAATGGGCTTCAGAGCAAAGGTTTTGGTGATCACAGCCAAAGAAGTTTATACATGAATATTTTCTATTACTTATAATTTAAGACTATTCAAAACACAGTGTGTCAGTATGGTTAAGTCGCATAATAAATATTTGCAAGGTCCCTGATCACTACAAGGTCAAACAAAGGACTAAAAATACCCAAATTAATCAAGTCAAAACATTGTTATTCTTGTATTCTTGAGTACTGATGTGCTCTGTCTCTCTTCAAACGTTAATTTGTCCTGACTGATGTAGTGTTTTGTGCATGAGCAAGATACATAAAATTTTCTCACTTACATCCTCAGATGTGGTCAAGTGTTCACCAGTTTAACTTTGCACTAAAAACAGCAGCGCTTTTTCACTTCAGCTGTGATTACAGATACAGTGATATCAAAAACATTTGAAAAAAACACCACTTTGTATCTTTCTGCAACTCTAAAGGCCCTTTTTTTGGCTTTCCAAGGACAGCACTGTATTATAATAGCTAACAGGCCATAAGTGCTTTCCAATAAATTTATTTGAACGTGTACTCAACAGGAGCCACAAAATTTCCTCAGCTTAGCACTGGCTACAGTTTCCACAGATTCCTGAAGTGACAGATTCCTTAATCGATGCATCTGCTCACTATCAGGCAGCACCTGCAAAAAGACAGCAGCGTCCTGTTGTTTTCTCACTTGCTGTGTGAGTTTGTTTATATAGTTGTGTGTGAACAGTACTTCACTACTGAGACTAGCACTGAGGTTATTAGTCTGTGTGTGTGTGTGTGTGTGTGTGTGTGTGTGTGTGTGTGTGTGTGTGTGTGTGTGTGTGTGTGTGTGTGCCCCCCATCTGTACCCTCTGCTGTGCAGTTATAGTCATGGGAACGCTGCCAACAAGTATACTCCCAGATGGGTCCTCTATGTGTGTAATGTATTCACTATGAGAACATCTTACTGGACAGAGATTGCTTGTTTGTGTGCATGTGTGTGTGTGTGTGTGCGCGTGTGTGTGTGTGTGAGAACTAGGGGAGCAAAGAATATACTAATGTGAAGAAAAAGACCAAAAATGAAGTATTTATTTAGCATTTCTTCCATTTAACCTCTAAATTCAAATCATTAGGTTGCCATTAAAATAAAACTGACTAATTTTTCATGGCAAATGAGAAACACTGAAGGTTTTGATAATTTAGTACATTGATTTAACATCAATGGAAACTCTCCCTATTCTCTTTTTGAGTGTAAAGACACAAATCCTCCAGCTTGGATTGTAAAATTGCTCCAGTGCTTAGACAGTAAAATAAGACAAATGTTTCACCCACTCTGGCTCAGAACAATTATACTGCATTTCTATTACCAGCCTCCTCCTCCTCCTTATTTAACAAAGCAGCACTTCAGCACCCAGTGGGATTAGAGTCAGTGATGAAACCATTATGGCTGAACTGGGAGAGTGGAACAAGCCAGTGGGCTGAAATATTATTAAAACATTGCAGAGGAGGGGACACGGAGAGAGGAAAGGGATGATTCTTCTGTGCTCAGCTGAAGGCAAATTATTCAAGAATCCCATTCAAAGTTCATATGTATCACAGTGTGTGCCTGCTTCTGCTTATGAGTAGCTGCAGATACCGCCACTATTAATAGTGTTATAACAAGCAGCACAGTTTGATGGTGTTGCTTCAGAGTATATTATTTGGTCAAACCATTTTCCGAACATATACTGTATGTTACAAAAACTAATTTTGAGACAGAGTTAGCACTGAATGTGTTGCATGTAATTCAGATGGCAACAATTTTCTTAAATTGTTAGTGTTGTATTATTTCTAATTCTGTGTCTCTGTGCTTTTACTGCATTTATAGTTTAATTTTAGTATCTTTTATTTTTCATTTTACTCTACTCGATCTGTGCAGTTTGTTGATTTTATGTCTCTTAAAAAGCACTGTGTGATTTGTTTTTGAGATGTGCTAGCCTATGTAAATAATAATTACTATGTAACTGCTAAAAGCACCGGAGACAAGCTTGTAAATAAACTGTGAGTGTAGATTTGTGAGGTCAGGAATAAATCCAAGCTCGATTTATTTTCAAAAGTATCGAGACAGAAATGACAACAGTATGACTGTAGAAATGTTAGGAAAAATAATAAATAATTCAATTATATTGTCCAGACTGTGAAGTTGTTTGTTGCTGATCCATTTGTTTCCTATTTATTGGCCACTCTAGATTGCTTGAAGCAACTAAAGTAAATATAAACCTCACAACAAATCGACAGCAGTAATTAAAATTAACAAAGTACATAAACAAAAGCTGCTAAAATGAGAGTATAAATATGGAGCTGTCATGACAAACGCTCAACATCTTGGACCAAGTTTTGAGAGCCATTCCAGGATAGCAACCGTCTTTCATGAGGCTAAAAGATCAGTGCTACAGGTTTGTGCTAGTGCAAGTGACATATAAAATAAAATGGGGCTAATGAAACCCTGTTAATTTCTGCCAGTGAGAATTGTAGCTGCTACATTTTCTAAACAACTCGCAGATGAGTTTTTTACCTTTTCATGTATCTCCTGTGTGGACTGGGCATCACAGAAAGCCACAGTGGCCAGGTCTTTGAGGATGGGCATCTCCACGGTGCAGTCGCGCCCATCCAGCAGCGCCACCAGAGGGCGCGGGTGCATAGGCCCATTCATAATCTGGGGCCGAATACCTGCAGAGAGACAGAGAGACGGAGGAGTGAGGGAGTTAATTATTTATGTCTGGCACACACAGTGAGCTGCAGAAGAATCAGTAAAATGTAGAAAACGCATCCCACAGCAGAAAGTGTTTATACAGGCGAGGACTGTGTAGTGTTTTGCCTGTGTGATAGGCTAAATCAGGGGCGCACACACACACACCTGAGTGGGATCGATACTCTTGAACTGGACTGAGCCGCTCTCTACTTTAAACAACTATCATCATCTCCCTTACCTGGCAACACTGGTCGATAACACACACACACGCACACACACACTCATCGATACACAATGCTGATGATATGACTACCCCTCTCTTTCGCTGTTATCCACACTGTTACCAGGCAACAGGTCCTTTCACCCCATGAGGTCATCACCTCCATTATCCTATCACCGTACAGAAGCCGGCAGGCCTTCAGTGTGTGCTCCTATGTGTGTGTGCGTGTGTGCGTCTGCACCCTCTGTACAGTTTACGCCCCTTCACACACTCAACAGAACTAGCTTCGTTCTGACACTGAAGAAAATCAGCTGGTCCCCAATAATTACATTTAAACTGATGCTGTTCTTAGCACCAGAATCATAGATTTAGATTGTAAATCCATATGAAGAATATATGTCTCCTCTAAGTGAGTTTGTGGCTCTGTCTGAGTTATGATGCTGTGGCCTCTCAGGAAGACAAGTGGCAAAAACCACTACAAACTATAAATCTGAATATCTTGACTGACTAAAAGACAAACTGATGCAGCTGACTGTGACAGAGTGTACTGGTTAACTTCCTTTCCCTAAAATCAATGTGACGTATTCTTTATGTGATAGGAAAACAGAGTAACACTGAAGAAGAAATCTGACAGTGCAGACCCAAATTCCACTAAAAAAGAGGGAAAAAGGAGGGAAAAGAAAAAGAGGAAGAGGAGGGGGGGTCCATACATCACCACACTCTGGCTCCCTGCTGCCTGTTGTCATGGTGATTAGAGGATTTGGGCAGGATTATGAAATATTTTATTTAGTGGCATCTGCGCTGCTGGAGAGGACATCCAGGCCTGCTTGCTCCATGTCTGTCGCTGTAACTCCTCTAGTTTTGGGGAAGCAAGGACAGTGTTTGTGACCTACGCAGCTGCAGCACGCTAACATGTGCGCTTTCAACACATCAGATGCGTATAATGTAAAAGCAAGAGGTGCTTGTGAATATGGAGAACAGTATCGGCTTTTTCACATGAGAGATTTCTGTATTTATGTGTTTTTTTTTTTCAGGGTGGTTCTCTCCGCTTTGAAATGGGTGGGGTTCAGTTGTGAGAAAAAAAAAGAAAAAAAAAAGATGTTGTATATTTCCATCCATCAGTCAGAATTTAGCAGCAGCTGAATCTAAATTTGATGATGGTTTTTTGGGTTGCTGGCTGATGTTACCAGGCCGCTGTCAATAAAATCTCATCACACAAACACAGTCTGAAGCAGATTAGAGGAGATTTGCAGTGTTAAACACTTAACAAATAATAAAATAATAACCAATTATGATACACATTTACTTTGTTGCTTATTTAGTAATGAATACTTAATGTTGTGGAGAAATATTTACATTTGTAGTAAAAGTTTTTAAAAATTGGGCTGTCTTTAACATTAACATCCAAACTCAGTCCAAACACTGTCATGCATTTTATCAGTATGTTTATTAAAATGATTTTCCCAGGTAACATCATGCAGGCCTGAGGTGAACACACTGGTCTAAAGTCAAATGTAAAAGTTATAGGACTTTCATCGCGACCGCACACCGCTGTGGTATCAAACCCTCTGAAGGTATGCAGTGCTACAGTGATGCTGAAAAAGCATAGGCTGTAAATTATGCAGTTTGTTGCCTTTACACACATCTGCAAACACACAACTCTGCACGCACGCGCACGCACACACACACACACAACATAAGGAATAACAGACTACCTGCACTAGACCCATCTGAGAGAAATGTAAAATGGGAATAATTTAAAAAAGAGCTTAGCAGTGTGTCATTAATCCCAGCTTTGATAAACTGACACGCACGCTGCATTTTCTTTTTTAGTGTTAATTCATCACATAACCGGTGGTTTTTCTTTCTGTCTGTATCTCTCCCTGTTTCTATCAAACCACAGGGGAAGGTGAACCACATTCAGACATCTCAGAGGCGAGAAACTGAGGTGTGTAGCACAAAATCCCGACAAGCAGAGGAGACGTGTATAGGAGAGGAGTTCACCAGTCAGGGAATTAAAGATGAAGAACCAGGAGAGGAAGGGAGCGGGATGAGCAGCAGGGAAGGAGCAGCAGGCGAGGAGGAAAGTCTGGTGATGGCGGCTGAAAAAAAACTTTAGAGGGGAAAACTAGAGTGCATTTCCATCGTCGTTATCTCTTAAGCCAGACATCTCAAGCAAAGTTGCTTACTTGTGGGATAAACTGTTAAGACACTACCTATCACCTTTAAAAAAGTGGATGGGCCTTTAAAAGGGCACTCCATCAATTTTACATATGATGTTTCTTTAACAGAAAATCTGCATTTCAAACTGAAAGTGTGGGGCATTTAGGAAGGTCTAAAGAAAGATGCTACACGCCGCGGATGCATTGTGGGAAATGGAAATGGAGTTGGACCCACGCTAAAAGTCAAGATATCTCTGCCTCTGCTGCTTTGATTTTGTACAAATTAGTTTCCCCATTCACACCCCAGTGGCTCTGAGATTTTGGAAAAGTCCTCCTTTTGAGGAAACTGAAACTCACTTTTATAGACTTCTTTTCGCTAGTATGATATTCTGTTGGTTATTACTGACTTTGTTCTGCAGTTGATTTTATATTATTGCTTTGCTTTTATGTTTTATGTCTTGCTTACATCGCTCTTGATTTTATGAGCTGACGGCTTTTATAACTGCTGTGTGAGCCACTTTATAACTCTGTTTTATAAAATGCTTTAGAGATGAAGAAATTATTTTTTATTATATTCTATTATATTACAGCCATTAACAATATTATTATTGTGCAGTGCTCCTAATAAAAGCAGTACTTCATAAAAGCTTAAATGGCAAATCAAAGGAGAAGAATGATGGGAAAAGAAGAAAGAAAAGGTTAGAAAGAATAATGTGGAAGAGGCGACCTCAATCTTTCTGTATAAGCTGAAAGCATGTATTATTCTCACCAGAGGGACCCGTGTGTGTGTGTATGTGTGTGTGTGTGTGTGTGTGTGTGTGTGGTTAGTGTCTGTTATAGCGAGGCAGCTCTGGGGAGAGGAGGACTGTTCGCCAAACACACCTGTGGCTCCACAGCTCTCCCTGCGCCTCCTCATCACACTCCTGCAGAGTTCATTATCACAGCTCAGACTTGCTGAGGAATCAGATGCTTCTGTCATCCAACAGTCGTACACGAGGAAAACGCACCGCTACTCACAACAGACAGAGCCACGTATGAAAACACACACACATATACGCGGACACACACCCTGAGATGAACGGAGAGGCAAAACTGCGAACACAAAATCGGTTGCTTATACTGTACACACACATACACAAGAAGCAGCCGGTGGGGAAAAAAAAGCAGCGTCACTTGTAGGAAGTAGGTCAAAATGCTGTTGATGAATTATTTCCTGGTGACTAAAAGCCTTTCTCCAGCCTAATAAGGCAGAACATGGCACCGCATTTAACATATTATGAATCTGTGGATAATTAACGCCTAACAAGTCTGTTAATGAGGGTCTTAATGACTCTGATACCTGGGCAGTGATTTGAAGGAGCTCTGTGGTTTTGGATACAAAGAAAGAAATCGTCCCTCAGTCCCTCAGCCAAAGAGAAAAAATGAAAATGACAGTGTGTTTATTGTACAGGAGAAGCTGTATGTTTTGTATACTCAATTTTAATAGAGTGAAGGTCCAGAGAATAAAAAAAAATCCTCGTTTCAGACAATCACACTGTGTGTGCTCACAAACGAATAAACACACTCTCAGTTGAAAAGGTGTTGTTGACTGTTGACTCAGGAATGGCCTCTTGTCACTCATCCCTCCGGGGATTGTCTGTCACGTCAGAGTTAATGAGTGTTGGGGCTACAGTCTCTAGTCTCACACTGAAGCACAGACGCACACTACACATGCACGGCATTTTCCTGGTGCCGGCGCCGGTCAAACAGAATCCATCATCAGTGACACGCTTTAAATGCACCGCAAGTGTCAGGAGGGAAATGTTGTTTAGAAATAGAGGTGCGTTGACGACATACGGGATGACATTCTCTCCTGGATTCAGTTTAAAATAACCCAAAAGAGCTCATGTCTCTGAAGTGATTTTTTTTCTAAAATGTAACCAGAAATCAAGCACAGTTGTGATAAGTATAAGCATGGCCAAAACTAAACATAACTACAGAAGCAGTGCTACTCAGATCAAAGGAAGCTGCCCCACTTGCAAACTTTCGGTGGCTTGAGAAGATAACATCTTGTCTTAAACTTAAGAAAATTTACCACACTGTACATGACTCTGATAAGTAAGGTTATAAGGTCTGGGAGGTTTTCTGCCAGACTCTACAACTACTATGTGGTTTAAGTTTGTGGCGTCGACCTCCTTCACTCTCTCACAAGACTCCAACCATTTTTTAATTAGTTTTTCTTTCTTTGTTGTGTGTGTGTTTTTTTTGTATTTATTTCTCTATTGTTCCTGTTGTGTTTTTTTTCATTCAGTTTGTTAGTGTGAGAAAAGAACATTTGTTTTGGTGTAGGACCAGTTGAGGTGGAAGAGGAAGAGGAGGGTCGAGATGTATTCTTGATTTGTGTTAAAGAACATAACATAACCTGCCGTCATGAGAACATCGATGCAGGAAAGTATGTTTCATTAGACAAATGCATAAAACAAAACATTCAATGACTCGTTTTGTTGTTTTATCATTACAAAATGATTGGAACAGTTCATCTGGACAGAAAAATGATCTCATTATGATGTTAGTGGCAGTCAAGAAAAACTGTTAATTATTGCCCAGGCCTAACACATGAGGTAACCAGTCACAGACTAAAACAACCACTGTGTTGTAAACTTACTACAGAAACACTGGTAGTAATATTATAGGAATATAACACTGCCTTACTGTATGATCTTTTTGGTCACTACAGGCTTCTGTAAACTAAATGTTCATTACCATAGGGGCATTATTGGTCCTTGTGGGATATTACAGAGGTTTGCAGAATTAGCTTGCAGCTGCAGACAGCTGTAATAACAGTCATCTGTTGATGTTAAATGTGAGCAGTAACATAACTGGGAATGGTTACCGTATGTCTGTTGATTTTAGATGATTAATGTGTGAGAATCAAGCACATTTTTATCTAATGGTTATGAGAGGACAATCTGAGTTATGTTGAGATGATGGATTACTTATTTGTAATCATGACAAAACAAAGCCTGTTATAAAGGGATCATGAAATAATTTATTCCCTAATCATAAAAACTCACAAACTATTACAGTCTACGCCTTCTTCTCCTTCAGCAAGTTATGGATTTTTAAACTGGCAAAGCAGCCCAAAGTGGAGACTATAAGTGAGTCTTATCCCAATAATTTATATGTGTTGTGTCACCCTTGTGCAGCTCCTACCACCTCCACTGACCACACAGAAGCTGGTCTCATGCCAGTACTTGTAGGCCAGAGCCCCAGCTATTAATGACGGAAAAAAACTGATTGCATCTGGTTCTTTTTCTTTACTTCACTTAACTTGTGCGCCACCACTTTCTCTCTGTTTGTATACACCTCCCTCTCTCCCCAGCCCTCTTTCTCCCTTGGGTCGGCACTAGCCTGGGGAGTTTGGCAGCAGCTTCCTAGCTGCCCCACCCGGCAGCCAGATCCAGAACCTGGACTCTAGGAAACTAAAGCGAAGCCAGAACTCTCCCTGTCCAAACACAGAGTTCCACCCAACATCAGACAGAACACCAGACTCACTTTTCAGCAGGATGAAAAAATGCACCACAGAGACGTTTTTCAAGGGCCCTATTTGCTGTTACGTAAACTTCTGTGAGCAGTAGAAACAACATGACTAAAGATGGTTTACATTAAGCGGTAGGATATCTTGGCTGGATAAAAATGCAAATTGCCTGTGCCAATTTCCTGTTATTGTACCCAAAGTATTTATCATAGCACAACAGCCAGCATTGTCCGTAGGCCAGCAAGTAATAAAGAAACAAAGCCAACAGCTTGACTAAGTAAATCTAAACCGTGTTCGGTGTGACAGCAGATAGCCTCATTCAGTGGAGGTCATGTGTTGTTACATCCCTCAAGGGAAGCTGTAATGTACTAAGGTTGATATCATCCTTTAGCCAAAGCTAATCACAAACTGGATGATTCTCCAGGCAGTATGAAAACTTTCTGGCAGAGCTGGCAAGAGTGTACTCTCAACCACAAATGGATTGCAGATGTTCCACACTAAAAAGCCTTTTTGGATTCTGACAACAGAAATAGAAGTCATCTTTTCAAACGTTAGAAAAAAAAAAAAAAAAAAAAAAAAAAAAAAAGCACAACTCGTAGAAATATGTCTCTCCTTAGTGAATACGATCTGGTGTCTAATTCTCTCATTTGGAAGGGCTGATCTTGGAAAAGCAGCTCAGAAAGCTCTGCTGCCAGACGCTGTGAGTCAGAGTTTTCAGAGGGAGAAGGATCATTTCTTAAATAGAGCGCAAACAATCAATGAAAGAAAATAAACCGTCGCTCAAACCGGTGCTTCTCCCCTCGGGTTTGGAAACCAATCTTTAAATTGGCATTTAATAACATTGAACAACATCAGTTATCTTTACTTCTCAAGCTCTATTTTCTGACAGATCATGCGCTCTGGTTTTGTGGTTTTATGGATCTCAAACACGCCTCGGTTGGTTTACAAAGACGATTCCATTTGCAAGTTAATGCACTCCCCTCAGATTTACTTACATTGTTTGTGAGGTAGACACACACACACTCTGAAAGGTAAATGGTCCACTTTGGGACTGCAGAGAGGTATAATCTTACCTGCACTATTGTGATTTCCTGAATAAATTACACTGTGTACTCTGCCATCTCAAATCTCTTTTAATAGCGTTCTGAGACAGTTTAGTATCCTCACCTACAAAGGAGTGACACACTTTAGAGGCTCTCTTTTATATCCAGCTGTCATTTTCAACTGACTCTAAATTACATGTGACTTCTTCCAGCTAAGTCTTTTCACTCTCCTCTTGCCCTCCTCTTGCTCCATTCCCCATCTCCTTCCCCCTCTATGTGTGTGTGATGAAAGGTGATGAAACGCTCCTAAATTACTCAGATTGGTGTGATACATGCCGTGGACGCTCCCACACCGGTCCCTGCACCAGCAGAACAATAAAACTGGAAAAACAAAAGGAAGCGAGGAAGATTTTCCATGGCACGATGATGTCAGGGCCACAGCGGCGGTCACCGAGTTCACAGTGAGCTTTCAGAGAAAACTACTCCGCAGTTGACGCCGAGCCAAAACGGGCTCAACGGGCTTAGGACCAACAGCTGGTTCTGGTTACCTAGCAACTCCCAAGCTGGGGGGCTTCAGTGATGGGATAGTCCAAGAGGAAAGGAGGGGGGTTGGGGGACGAGCCGATAACCCAGCGGGCTTTCTTTGTGGCAAGTGCAGCAACGAGAGAGGAAAAGCTTGATTTCATGATACATAATGCCCCCCCCCCCCCCTTTCCAAAAAAGTCACTCAACCTGGCAACCCAAACGTGGAGTGCGAGGTTTGCAGAGCAGCATCCGAGCATAAACAGTGTTTCTCTTCTGCATTTTCCAGGGAGACATCAGGAAGCTAACATGGTTCACTGCTGCGCGCACACACACACACACACACACACGGACACGGACACACACACACACACACACAGAGTTTGGCTGCACTTATCTTCACAAACACCCACAGATGATAGCCATTAATGACCAGTGATTATCAGGGGTGTCACAGATTTTGTTAAATAAAATGTTCAAGGGCATTCACAGCTCTCAGTGCCAACACTCCCTTCCACTCTGCTCCTGTTCTCTTCATGCCTGTTGTGTGTGTGACCACCTGCACGCTACTTCATATAAAACAGCAATGTTGACAAGAATCCGGCGCCTGTATTCTTGGGAGTGTCTGCTTTATTGAGTGTGTTTATGATCCCCTGGCATCTGTAGAAAGGAGGGGAGGTGTAATCTTTTTCTATTTTTTCATATATTTTTTTATTTCGGCAGACTTGCCTCCTCCAGGCCCCCACACCGGACCCTATCAGCGCCCGGCTGCAACGTCGCCACCCCAGCCTGTCTCTTGTTCCACTATGTGGACACACAAAGACCTTGTTTGTCCTCCCTCTGCCTGCCCTCCTCCAAAACTTATCACCACCCGAACACCCAGCCAAGAGGGGGCGAGGGGAGGAGGAGATAAAGGGGATGACAGGAAGGCAAGTGCGCAACTACATGCAAAAATGTACGACAGGGCAGAAGAAGAAAACGGAAAACATGTGCTGACATAAAGATATCACAGGTGATGTCAGCGTGATATTGACAGCACTAAGTGAGATAGAGAGAAGACGAGCATCCATCCATCAGCATCTCCTCTTTAACTGCTGTCTTTTGTGCTTCGCGGGCAAGGCCTATAAACGATCAGGGTCCTGAGACATACACACACACACACACACAAGTGGGTGTGTGCAGGTCAGGAACGTGCAGTAAAAGTTGTGTTTACTGCAGCCTGAGGACGCAACGCTGATCACACTTAGTTTACTGTAAATAAGGCATTTCGGGGACAGCTCTGCTTCTGGTAATTGAAAGTGACGAGAAAAAGAAAGTGTTAAATTTGCGGCTGATTATGAGCCAGAGTCCCAACACAATTAAGCTGTTTGTTTTGTGCTCCAAATCATATTCTTACTCAATTTTCACCCTCATGTTACTGATTGTTTTCATTTTATAAGCAGCAAAATTGGCACTGAGAAATCCACAGAGTTAAAAATAAAAAATAAAAAAAATTAATAAAAAAATAACAAGCCCCGAACACATTTTACATCCACAGTTCACGCCTGAAAACACACCCTGAGACAGACGGCATTCACACGCAGGAACACCATTTAGCACGCTCACAGAGAGCCACTCGCTTGCCCATTCTTCTGTGACCTTTGACCCTCCAAATGGCAACTCATCTAATCTCACTCTCCTCTTGCTGCTGCGCAGAGATCTGCGGTTTCAAACCAAGGAAACACTGACACACTCATATGGGTCCTTGCCCTCACTCTCTCTCACACACACACACACACACACACACACACACACACACACACACACACACACACACACACACACACACACACACACACACACACTGTTTTCATGACATACTTCATTGCAAAAACATAAGAGGCTCATTAGCCTTAAAGCCAAATCCAGCCCCTCCCACCCCTTCACCTCTCGCCATCACACACACACCACAGCTTTTTATTATTACCCTCCATGAGTGCATGCACACTCACACACACATACACACACACACACACACACACACACACACACACACACACACACACACACACACACACACACACACACGTACAAGACAACATGAAACATGCTCCTTGCCTGGGAAATGCTGTCTCCACATTCTTCAAATCAGGAGCTGCACATGGCAGAGGAAATGTAGTGGAGAGGGACACAAAAAAAAAAGAAAAAGTGGGCGTTGGGGGATTCTCACACAGTATGCCCCGGGGTTATCCTCTTGTCTCCTCTCTACCTCCTCCTCCAGCCTCCCTCCCTCCCTCTCGCTCTTGTCTTCCTTCCTTCGCTGTCTTCACTTGCTCTCCCGCTGCTTGTTTCCAAATCTGTCCTCCTTCGTCACCTCACCCCTAGAAGCTCCATTTCTTTTTCTCAGACGACTGGTACTCTTCAGAGTGGGGGGAAAAAAATGGAAGGTGGCACAAGAGGGCAGCAGCTGAGGGGGAGGACGGGGGAGCGAGAACTACGATCGTCACCAGCCTGTGCGGTTAAAGCGGTGCCTTCAACTCCTTTAATCTCCAAAGACGGGGTGGAAAAAATTTTTTTTGGATCTCTATTCGTCTTCAGCCAGCAATCAACACTTCTCTGCGCTCTCCTCTTTTCCGCCTCTTCAGCCAGATCACTTGTATCTTTTCTCCTCAGCCTCCCCTTTCCTGCTCCGTCTCGCTCTTCTCTCCCTTCACGGCAGGTTTGGGCTATTCATTCAGACGTCAGGCTCACTCCGTCAGCCTTTTGTTGCAAGTCACAGAAAGACAGAGAGAGAGAGAGAGTGAGAGAGAGAGAAAGAGGGGAAGGGGTGGTTGTGGGGGGGGAGGAATGGAAAAGAGGAAAAAAGACAGAAAAAACAAGCCAGTGCCACAGCTATGCAGGAGAAAATAACAGAGGGAGGTAAATAAAAGAGACGAAAGAGAAGGGGGGGGGGGGTAAAATCCTTGAAGAGCACTAGTCACAGCGAGAGGTGCAGCGCTCCTGGCACACGTACGACTCCCTCTTCCATTCTCTCCGACCTTCCCCTTTGCTCAACATATTTTCCTTCGCTCTTTTTTTTTTTTTTTTTTTCCTCCCCTCCCTCCTTCCCTCCCTCCCTGTCTTTCTGTTTTATTATTTGTGATCTGGCCTTCACGGTCCTTTAAGAGTGCCAGCCCCTTCCCCCCACCCGCTTCTCAGTCTCACTCCCACTTGCTCGCAAAACTCTGGCTTCACAGAATCTCACTCTGCGATTTTTATCCTGCTCGCTCCTCGCTCTTTAAAACGAGCACAAGTAGATTGGTTTGGGCGCTCAACAAGCCATTTAGTGGCTGGTTTGAAGGTTTCAGCGCGAGAATGTTACTCAACGTTCACGTCAATACTTGTCATGCCCGCACAAAGGGCTTAGACATGCATTCAAACACAAGAGACACAGGTGATGGCTGTTGCAGACAAGGCAAAAGCTGAGGTGAGACTCGCATGTACATGCAGCCACACAGGAGAAATGACATGCAAAGACTGCACAAACATCTGTGAACACTGTTGTTGATAGGAAATCGTCCACTTGCAAAATTGTTCCCCATATGTAAAAATGTCTCCAGACACACACACACACACACACACACACACACACACACACACACACACACACACACACACACACACAAACTTCAGGGTGGTGTCTGTGTGCACTTGTAGACACGAGCATGAGTCGATTCCTACATGTGAACTCATGGCAACTCTTAGGGAAAATCCTTCCAGGAGTCGACTTTGATTCTGAGATTTAAACCCCAGCACAGTAAGTGACAGATTAGCATGTTCACCAGTACACTAGTCTGAGAGCGCAGCACAACACCGAGCCACTCTGCCTCCGACAGACGCCTTAAAAGGATTTCAATAATGAAGGTTAAGAAGTCTTTGCTTCCAGGCCATCATATGCAGACACAACACGGCTTCTGCAGAGGGAAACACACATCTAGAAAATGAGCCATCTGAGACCTAATTTAATTTTTCAGAGCGAGAGCAAATTAGTCAGAAAACAGAAAGTTAATGTGTGAGTATTTTGATAATCAATTAATTGTCTAGTGTAAAATTTCAAGTAAAAATGCCAATTCTCATTTGTTCTCACCTTGCATGATAGTAAAGATATTTGGGTTTGGACTGTTGGTTGGGCAGAAAAAGAAATTTGAAGACATCACTTTAGCCTTGAAAATGTCACCCAGGGACATTACGATGGACATTTTTCACAAGATTTTATAAACCAAACAATTAATCAATTAATCAATAAATCAGCTAATAAAGGCTGATAACAGATATATGTACTGATGGATACTGTAAGTGTAAAGATATTACACTGCATAAATATTTTATTGGCTGCATTTTTAAGATTTTACCCCTATCTTTCTTAATTCAAGTTTAAAGATCCCCTCAAGACATGTTTTAGGACTTATAAGAATACTTATGAAAGTAATGTGATATGTTACAACACTGAGCAATGGCCAGAAGTGTTTTTGCACATTATGATGTCACAGTGACATGTTATTGCTTCAAAATCTAGTATCAGTTGAGCTTTAGATAATATTAAACAAGGCTTTCACCAGTAACAGCGAATATGTCAGCTGATGAGTGACAAGAAATTCGAAAGCATCTAAATCAAGACTGCTGATGTTACTAAAATGACTATAGTATGATTTTTTTTTTAAACTCCCAAACAACAACATCCGCCTCAAAAATCCAGCATCAGTTGGGCTATAAGCCACGAATGAACAAACAACGGAATGGATGAATTAGTGCTGAAATGTTAAGCAGATTACTTCATTAGGTCATCGACAGAAATTAATCGACAACAGTTCTAATAATCCATTAAAAGCAGAAATGCCCAAACTGGTTCTAGCTTCTCACATGTGAATTGGATAAGTGAGAAGTTCAGGGAGGTTGCGATCAACATTTGCAGTATTTTCTGACATTTTACAGACGACATGTTAGTTGAAACCCTCCAACGAATGAATGAATGAGTTTATGAGCAAACACCAACAACAACACACTCCGTGTATTGTAGTATGCTGCTGAATTGTGTTAAACATACTGCATGTACTCACTGTAAGCTCAACCGGAGTGTAGTGAGTTTAAAGAGCTCATTGAAGAGGTTTGGTTACAACGTGTAACCAGAGCCCGCAAACCAGGCCGGGAGTAAAAAAGCCCCATTCATGAAAAGAGCGCGCAGGAGGGAGAAAGGCCTACTGTATAATTTGACCTCTAAAATTCACCATCCCATCTGCCTCCTGTGATCTACATGGCGTGCTGCTGCCAAATGATTGAAGCACAAACGAGATTCAGGGGAGAAGGGTGAGAGGAGAAGAGGGGCAGTGAAAAAAAAAAAGGGAGAAGGAGAGATAGCACAGCTGCAGGTGGACAACAGATGTTGAGGTTTTTTTTGTTTTTTTTTCCTTTAGGTAGGAGATCTCGGCACATAAAGTCTTTTACTCTCATTCATATCCCCCATCTCTCCAGTGCCACCCTCTCCTCCTCCTCCTCCTCCTCCTCCTCCTCCACCCTTTTCTCATTTTTCTTTCTCTCTGACTTGAGCCAACTGCCCTGGTTAGAGAGAGAAAAAAAGATGTAAAGAGGATGCGGAGTGTGTGTGAGAGACGATCAGGGATGAATTGGTGAAGGCGTTGCTTATTACATCCCTCCTGTATGCTGCGGGCTTAGACAAACAGAGTGTGAACAGGCATCCATGAACATGGCTGACATGCCTACTGAGAAATGTTTAATGTTTTCCTTGGGTGCAAATGAAATTCATCTGCACCTCTAAACATATCTACCCCTCGCATAAGTTAACACGACGCCTGGCCACACACACACACGCACACACACACACACACACACACACACGCACACACACACACGCACACGCACACGCACACACACACACACACTGTACACAGAGAACATGGTCAGCCCTGCCTCTTCTTCGCTCTGGTTTAACACCCGTGAAGATTTCATTTTCTCAAAATGAATAATTCAGGGTGACTCCCTGGTTGGCACTGAGAGAGGAGGAAATGAGAAGAGAGGAAAAAGGGAAGGGAAGGAAAAGGGAGGAGAGGAGAGAGGAGAAGGGGAGGAGAGGAGAGGAAGAGTTAGAAGAAGGCAGAAGGTAGCATGACTTTTGATGAGGAAAATAGGAGTCAGGGACTTTCAACTTCTCATTTCATTGCTTTCTTTTTTCCTCTTCGTTTTTTTTATTTTTTTTACCTTTTGAGCTGCAAATGTTTCAGCGTGTGACCTCCTCTGTCCTTCTTTCGCCTCTGCTCTCACAAGCAACAGTTAATCACTTCAAGTCTCTCTGAAAGGTGCAGCAAACTTGCCAGAAAGAGCTTTTTGCCTCCCTGGTAAGACTTTGCCTTTCAAGGTCCAGGTTATTTCTTATGGCACCCATACAGAATATTATCTGTAGGCTGTATATACTACTACATCTAGACACAAACAGACATGCATAAAAATAGATACAGTGTCTGTGACAGGTGACATCCACTTTCAACTGATGTAGATGTATGACTTTTTAATGATATTTCTAACTGTGTTTCTAAAAAAAAAAAACGCAGGGGAGAGCAGCTTGTTAGAGAGTTAGACTTGTACTTAACGACACTAAAACTGAAATAAGAGTCAATAGTTAATTACAAGAAAGAAAGGGACAACAATAAATTGATTATTGATTGAAGTCATTGAAGCGAAAATGCCAAATATTCACAGGTTCCATCTTCTCAAATGGGTTTTTTATCGCTTTTATCGTCATTGAAAATCTTTGGATTTAGGACTGTTGGTTGGACAAAGTAACCAATTGGAAAAAGACACTTTGAGCTCTGGGGAAATGCACTTTCTTCATCATTTACTGACGTGTTTTGGACAAAATTATTATTATATTAAAGTGTTTTGTTTTGATCATTTTCCATTTCATCTGGAATTTGCAAGTATGCCATTATGTTCCATCTTCCATGCATTTGTGTGAGCAAGCAGCCATATAGATTACTGCATGGTTGGGAGGGGTCCTTCCCCTGCTTTCCTCCCCTCGCTCACTTGCTCCAAGTTGGCATGACAAGAGTTTCCATTTAGATAATCTCCCATTTTCACTCCTCCACCCATTTTTGAGACTCACAGCCCCTAAAGCAGTCAACCCATCGCTATCTAATCTAAAGCAGCCCTCTATGCATTTAACTCCACTTCTTGGTGTTTCTCGATCAGTCCTCTCTGTTCTGTGCTGTCTCTGGTTGGGTTCAATCACCTCCCATCTCCGCTTCCCTCGTTTCCCTAATTTTCCTGCAGACGGGCTCTTTAACCCACAACCCACAGTCATGAATGAATCTGCTGAGCTGGGTATGACGTTTGTTTAGAAACATATTTCTCCTATTACCTCTAACTTATTTTTCCCCAACTCACTCCGTTGAGTTCGGAGAATGTCATTTCCTACAAAGATTCATTTTCTACAAAGAGAGGGAAGAAGAGAGAGAGAGAGAGAGAGAGAGAGAGAGAGAGAGAGCAGGAGGGAAAAAAAAAAGACAAGACAATGGCAGACCAAGAGAAACTGGGATCAGTTTAAACAAAGAAGAAAAAAAAGGAAGGGAGTAAGTGATGAATAGAAAATGAGTACTGAAGATTTATATGGATGTAATTCCTGGCAGAGTGACAGATAGACAGAAACCAGAGACTTTATTTACTCATGAAGGGAAAGGAAATCACTGCCTGATATTAAGAGGAACATCTGGTGGGGAGAGCAGCTCTGCACTGTGCCTTAACAGACGTCACCACTGACACCTGCTACACATGCATCATCCTACACACAAGCTGAGTGCTAGGTTCAGAAGTTAGTAGTAGTAGTTTCTGTTCATGTCACTGATCCTCAACATAGAAAACATAGGAGTCTCCTGGATAATTACTATATGGTTATGTTACGGCCTTCAGCTTTAATTATTTAGCTTCATTTTTAAGAAATCACATGTTTACCTCCGAATTGGTCTGGCAGACGGCTCTAAATACTGTGATACCCATGAAACTCAGCTGGCAATGCTAAGGAGTAGCAGCCAGTCAGGCTCGAATCGCTACAATAGAATATAAAAAATGCTTTATCATTGCGAATGTGAAACAAAGTACGCGTTATAGCTGCTGAATCCATCTATGGCTACGTCCACACTACCGCGTTTTCATTTTGAAACGTATCAGAAACGATCGCTGTTCATACTAACACACCTGAAAATGCAAAATAAATGACCAGTCACGTACACTGGGCATGCACGAGTCGATGTAAACAGGAAGCAGAATGTCTACTCTGAACAACAACTCTGCACAAAATATGAACGAGGAAAAGCAAAGACAGTTGTAGTGTTAAAATGGAGATTTCAACTGTGCAACAGCTGTTAGCAAAGACAACCCACATCTGATAGTCGAGGCTGAACTGTTGACGTCTACGTCATAATTTCCATGCTACAATGCAACCTCACAGTTTTCAAACTAAAAATGGGCCAGCAGCGCTTCTAAAAGTAAAAGATAGTAATGTGAAAGTAGCAAAAAAATTGACCCAGATTCTGAAAAATGGGTTGATTGAAACAGCTGAATCAGATTTCTAAAACATGCGACCCTTTAGCTCAGTGATCAGATGTTTCTACCACTGTTGTGGTTAACGTCTTTCATTTTATGTGTACACAAGCTTTAACCTACAAACATATGTTCAAACACAGTTGATATGAGTTTCATATCCATCCAAACCTCTGAAGTACTACATCTGCCAGTAACCTAAAATTTTCTATGCACGAAAGGAACAGTGCTTTTACATCCAGGAAGGTGAACAAGTCAGAAGCAGAGGCTTTAGATGTTTAAAGCCACTATTAAGATAATGTGTATGTATATCCCCTGTTGCTCTGAAATATCCCAGTTTAATCCAGTGGTTGCAAAAACTCAAGGTCGTGTGCAACAAACAGAGTGACCAGCACCATGACAAACACAACCTTTGACTGTCAGCCCAGATTAAGGCCAAAGTTTGACCCTCACAAAATCTAGATGCAAACATTTGACAGCTAGCCGCATCTCCACGGAGAGTCCAAGGTTGACTGACAGCTGTCAACGCCCTGTGTCCCCTCCCCCACCCTTCAGTCAGCAATCATCATCTATCAGTAGCAGTAGGTCTATGTCTCCCTCCCTCCCTCTCCTCCTTAATCCCACACTCAGTGTAACAACTGCCTGTAGCTTTGACCTGGACCCCGTTAATACATAATCTGCCATCTCCAGAACTAATATGCCAAAACCCTCCCCCATCATCACGCTAGGCTCGAGCGAGGAAGAAAATTGCGGCTAGTGTGTCATCCAGAGCGGAAGTGACCTCAGCTGGCATCAGGTCGCCTGTCCACGCACTCCACGGACGGGAGCCATGGAAATAAAGAAGTGGAAGTGTCACATACAGCGATTATGCTGGTGTGGGGGATGGGGAGTGAGTCCTAGTTAGTCATAAAAGGCGGGGTCTTGCTCAAGGGTATTCCGCAAAGCATCGTATACTGAGGTGGGCGGGGGCATGCCATCTGTATTTACACAGGGGCTATTAGTTCAGAGGGAAATTCTTTCTGGTTGTGGGTGATACTCAGTGCTGTAACTAATGAATTGTCTGAGGTTGTCAGAATATCAGGAGGTATCATAAACTCATAACTAATTGGATTTTAAGGAATACAAAATGTGTTATTGCTGCCATTACAATATAATTTGTCTACCTGACAAATTATAAATATAAAATTTTAACTGAGAGGATGAATCACATTTTGTTGGGTGTAAAATGCGTATAATGTCTCCCAAGCAAAGCCTCCTAATTTATCCCACCTGAAAAGAAGTGAGTGAACATGATTTATTAATACCTTCTTCTTGATGCATTAGCTCAGCCAGCCATTTTGTAACAGAAAAAAAAGGAAGTAACGAGTAAATTTGCAGTGTTTTCTGACAATGGACCGACCCTTTAACCAGAAGCAAATCTGCCACCAAAACCCATGTTGCCTAGCAACATACAATTTAGGAATATGCTTTCAGAGCGGCTTTGCAGCCGTGTCCATTAACAGATGAAATTACCAAAGCAACAAATGTCAGCCACATGCAAATGAGGTCTACTCTGCTGACTGTGTGTGTACTAACAATGTGATTTATGTGTATGTGGCAGACTTGAAGAAATCCTTTCCAAAGCATGTGTCCGTCTGTGCTAAGAACGGCAGCCTGTTTTTGACAGTCAATCAATGGGGATTGTTTAATATCTGTTCTCATGGGCCTAAAGATCACAGCGACGCCAACAAAACTGCCTCAGTTAAATCATTTGTTCCCAGTCTGCTTCGGCCTCTATTAAAGTCCATTTCAACCCACTGGCCATGTACAGTAGTTCACAGAGTCTCACAGGAAGCCAGGAGGCTGGTCTGAACAGAATGAGAGAATTTGTGGATTAGTGCAGCAGTGGAAATGGAGGATCTGAAGGATTAACCCCCCCCTTCTCATTACAACCTGCACAGAGAAAATGACACAATCACACATCGGCCATCAGCACCGTAATTTGATTTTATCTGTCCAGTGATGCTGCTAGTCAGCCTCTGGTGAGCAGGTGCTGATGGAGAAATCAGCCATCATTGGCCAAAATCTCTGAAATGTACTTTTATCAGATCAGAAGTGTGAAAGATAGTGCAGATAATTTTATGGAGCTGCGTTTATGCTGCTGAATTAAAGCTTTAATGTAATATGTTTATCCAAATACATAATTCAGTTGGGTACACAGTAAGGATGTATTGACTGAATGCATTTAATTTTAACATGAATTTTATACACCTGTTTACATGTAAAGACAGATCCCTGTGTGCATATCTGTTCAGAAATAAGTAGACAAAGCTAATTGCTATTCCATGCAGGTCAGTGGACCACCTTGACAGCAGCAGGACTGAAGGAAGGCTGTGTAGTCCAAGTGGCTATAAAGCCTTCCCAGGCTACACTGATGCACCCTTATTATCATAATGCACTAAGACATCCGTGTTTACAACACCAGGGGCTTGGGGGCTGTGGGGAGATGGTGCGTGGCAAAGCAGAGAGGACTTCATCAAAAACAGCAGCAGTTACACTGATACCAACACTGAAGAGCTGCAATCGCCATTATGCAACTTTCTGAATGTTGTGTAGTTGTAAGAGATTATGTGATTTTAACAAGTGGCTTGCGCTTTTGCTCCAATTACTCACCAAGGGCATTACATACAGCTGATAAAGGCATGAAAGAAATGAAGAAATGAGAAGAAAAAAAAAAAACCTCTGCAAGGAGACTGTGGCAAAACACAATCGCACATATTGTGCAAAGATGCACATCATTGCAAGCCACTGCACATGCACGCCCGGACAACTCATGTTCCAAGACAGTTAACACTACTGCATACAATATCTGTTTTTTCTGGTCAGAGGAGTCTTAATGTGAACTGCTCACACATGAATGCAGTGACTGATAGACTGTAACATGAAGACCGTGCACAGTTGTTAAAATTTAAAAGGTATCAGAAAGGCTGCTGACAGCTGTTCCTCCCAAATCCTCTGTATTGCGCCTCGTCAGTGCCATTTTGTGTTGTATTTAATGGGGCGATATGTCATTCTGACAAAAGAACTGCATGAGATTACTGAAATAATAAAGGTCTTCACACAAAGTATAAGGAATTCTGACAAATCTGGCTCTCACGGAGATAAGCAGACAAGAAAGCGAGATGTAAGTATCAGTTTAGGATCATGGCAAAGTAGGACAAGGGATAGATTGCCAAAATAGCAAAAGTTATCCTTTTACGGTATTAATTCATAATCCTGACAACAGTTTTGGAAAAGAGATAAGCAGCAACATTTAGATTTCGCTCCGCTGGCCTAGATAAGAAGAAAAGACCCACAATTTATCTATTGTTGATGTAATGAGAACAAACACGGGACAGCAAACAAATGACAGCACTGACCATAAAGATAAAAAGATTCAAAAAAATGTTCTGGAAACATTCTCATTGTGTTTGAACTTTCTTAAGGTCAAGCACCATGCATCACACACCACTGACTACACTCAGCTAAACACACTCACATACCCCATAGCTGAATGATGGTTGCACAAACAGAATCCAAAGAAAAAAAAGAAACTTAATTGACTGAGATGGTATTCACATACCAATGATTCATCACAATGTTTGCCTGCAACTCGATACTCAGGTTGCTGCTTTCAATCTAGTGAATGGAATAACAACCAAATTCTGAAAACATGATATGATTCTCAAAAATGCAGCAACACTGCTTGGTGGAGCTATTCAAAACAATCAGAGGAATGGGAAATGCTGTCTTACATAAACCATGCAAAAAAAAAAATGAAGAGCACTAGCACAAATAAATTTTCTTATCTATTAAAAACATGGGAAACAGCCAAGAGAAAGCAAAACCAAATGTATCAAGAAATCACACAAACTCAGACGATGAGGATGGAAGAAGAAAAAAAACAAACAAACAAACAAAAAAGATTTACTTGTATCTGGAGACGCCATGGTGGACACGATGACTGGTGGACCTGTGCGTCGACTTAGCTTCTGGTTTGCAACCAGGGCACCTTGGCCTTGAACGGGTGCTCCCACAGGGACGAGGGCATTGTCTGATGCAGGTCCCCCACCCTTACGCATCAGCTGAGGACTAGGGTGAGGACTTAGCATGGGTGACAATGGCAGTAAGTTCCTGTCCCTCTTCATCAGCTCCATGGGCACTGTGTAATTGGTAGAGTATGCTTTCGGTACTTGCTGCGGTGGCTGCGGTAAAGCCGGCATTGACACGGGCATCTGCTGTGGCATACCTGGCATGGAGTGAATAGACCCTGGTATGGCGGGCATTGACCCACTCATATGCTGTGGCATTATCTGCATACCCTGCATGGACATCCCTGGCATTGACATCCCAGAAGAGTAGGCTGACATGGGTCTCGACTGAACAGGCATAATGGCTCCAGAATATGGCCCCGGTGAGCGAGGGGGTTGGCCTGGGTAACCTCCAGAGGCTTCCAGGAGGTGCTGAGAGGGGGCACTGCTGGGCCTCCTACCCATTACTTCTCCCATTCTTGGGGAGATGGTCTGCATGCCCCCAGGAGTCGGTGGGGGCATCAGCTGGGGGTCCACAGTCAAAGCCTGTGGTGGGTGCTGCGGATGGTGCTGCTGCGGGTGGTAGATGTCTGAGCGATGGCTGAAGCTGTTCGAGCGGCCTCGCATGGGCGTCTGAGGTTGGGAGGGGGCTGGTGGAGCCTCAGCGGCTCGCTTGCAGTTGTGGAGCAAGCGAGACAATACACGAGCCTGGCCCAGGTTGGGGGCGACGGTGCGGACATCGTTCTCCTCCATAACAGCCAGCATGCTAGTGGAGTCAAATCCCTGCTGGATGAGAGAGGAGATGGTGCTCTCTGAGAGACCCTCATTTCGCAGCAGGGCGAGGAACTCGGGATCAACCGATTTCTTGGGGTCCACAGGCAAAGGCGTCTGTGGGGCAGTGGGGGGAGGAGCAGGAAGAGGAGCAGGAAGTGGAGTGGCCGGAGGAGGTGGGACCGAAGCTGGGACAACCTCCACAGGAGCAGGTGCGGGCGGGGCAACTGCAGCGGTCTGCACTGGGGCAGGTGGAGCGGGAAGTGGAGCCACCATAGAAAGGTTGGGGTCAGAGATGGGCATGGTAGGTGGAGGTGGCAGGGACTGTTGTTGTTGCAGATGCTGCTGCAGCTGCTCTTGCTGAAGATGCTGTTGCTGAAGCTGTTGCTGCTGAAGTTGCTGCTGTTGTATTTGTTGTTGCTGAAGCTGCTGTTGCTGCAACTGCTGCTGCTGGAGTTGTTGCTGTTGAAGCTGTTGCTGTTGTAACTGTTGCTGCTGAAGCTGCTGCTGTTGTAATTGCTGCTGCTGTATTTGTTGTTGCTGCTGTAATTGCTGCTGTTGTTGGATGGTATAGGGTGAGGCTGTCTCTTGCCTCATAATTATACCTTGACTGGCAGGATCTACAACTAGACAGGTGGCAGCCTGCTGCTGTGGATCCACTGGGCGCCCATTAACATCAGTATAAACCGACTGACCGGTCAGAGGTGGAGGCTCACTGGCATACCGAGGAGACATGTGCTCCATACCGTAGTGAGAAGGAGATGGGTCTCGGGAGGGAATGCGCTGTTGGGCATCTGGCATCATCTTGGCAGCAGTTATAGCACCAGGTTCCCTGTAAGCCCGATTCAACTCATGAGCGGTCGGAGGAGTGGGAGGAGGAGGTAGAGGTGATGAAGGGGCTTGAGGTCCTGCTCTCCCTCCCTGACCTTGATCCCATGCAGCACGAGCCCCAGATGTTATCCCAAAGTGAGAGCCTGACCTACTGAGTGGATGAGGGTGAGGCGGCGGAGGCTGGTGCTCAGGCCGGTAGAAACCCTCAGGTGGCCGAGGAGTCATGGCCGGGTCATGGGAATAGTAATCCTGATGTGAAATGGATCCTCGATGAGCCATGGGCGGTCGTTCGTAGTGGTTTAGATCCGGTGCAGAGCCCTTCCTCAGCCCCCGTGGGTCGTGACGCTCACTGTAAACCTGTGGGTAAAGAGAGTCTTGGTAGGAATACAGGTCGCGTTTCAAATCCGGGTCAGGGGGACGCACCCCTGGTGGAGGCTCGTACCACCCCACTCCCTCTCCGTATGACAGAGAGCTCCGTCGGCCCGCTACTCTTGCCTGCTGCTCGTAGACGCCGTCAGCCCTGTCCCACTGACCCTCATTCCCTCCTAATGTGTCCCAACTGTGGGAGCGGCCAAGACTCAACTGTTTGTTAGTGACAAGCATTGGCGAAAAAAGGAGAAAGCTGAGAAAGCGTTAACAGACAAAAAAAACAACAAAAAAACAAAAACAGAAAAAAAAGTTTTTGCTTGCTGAAGTGTTTAAGAAAGTTTTCTTTCAAATCTTCTTGCGCTCCAGCGTCACAAAATGTAACGGAGAGAGGTAGGAGGTGTAGACGCAGACAAGAAAATGAAGCAGGGTCTACCTCTTCACCTGATATCAGGTTGTAATATTGTAAGTCCGCGCTATCAGGTTACTCTCCCTTTGGCAGGCAGTCCTTGAATAATTAATCTCTGGTCATGCTGGCTTGTTGTGCACGGGGAAAGAGGACACCACACACAAACACATCCCACCAAACCACACAAACACAGCACACTGCAGTGGTACAACAGCTACTCCATGGAAGACACTGTAACGGGATGCGTGGGTGAGATGGCCACCAAACGTTCACGAAAAAAAAAAGAAAAGAAAACGGCATGAGAAGAGGGGATAGGTTGGGTTATGGGTTGGGATGGGCAGGGGCTTGTACTAATCCAGCGGGGTTTATCTCTCTCTTCTCCTGGACATTTTACTCACTCTGCCGATTGCTCTGAGGGATTACATCTAAATAAAGCCTGTTTAATTCCACTTCCCACTGTGACGTCATGTGAACCAGATACGAGCATATCTGGTGATAGTGGTGATGATGATGATGATGATGATGATGGTGATGATGATGATGCCAGGTGACTTAGAGTCCACCCCCAACACCCCACCCCCCACACCCTCCCGCAGAGTCACATACCTCAGGTTGTTAATGATGCGCCGTCCTCAACAGGTCTCAGATTTTGGTTTGCCAGGGTAACAGCGCAGGGAGGGGAGGCCAGGCAAGGCACACAGCTTCATTGAATACAAATGAAATACAGTTCTCTCAGCTAAGTCCCATGTGCTGTCAGTAAACATCAAATCCACTCTGATTGGACACTAATCCTCCAGGCCCCATGCTTGCGGCAGAGCCACCACGCGACTGCTGCCCAGCTCACTCTGAAATGTCCTTGATGCCTCCGTGGTGCTCACTGTCACTGCCCAACTCTCCTTTCGATTTGAGATCACCCAGACCCGCAGTCTGGATGTTAACTGGAGGACACTGAAAATAACAGCGCACCGGACTGGACTGCGTAACGAAATCCACCTGCAATGTTTGTCCAATTTGCCCTCCGAGTGATTCAAGAGATCCACTTCATTATCAATATCACTGCCTCTCTTGTTGAGTATAAAGAAAATGTGTTATGAATGTGAATGTGTTGAATTTCAACATTGTTTCATGTAAACACATGAACTCTAACATATACATCTTACTGTTGTCTGTCTTACTGTTAGAAAAATACAGCACCTGCCCCCTCTTTCCCAAAGCTCCTCTGATCTCCTTCACTTAGAGAGACTCTGTAATCTGGATTTGCCCCTTTGCACAGAAAAGTAAAACACTGGGGGAGTGCGGTGTGTGTGCATCTGTGTTATGTGTGTGTGTGCGTGTGTATGTGTGCGAAAGGGGGAAGGGCTCTTTTTGTAACAGCAGTTAATCCAAAGCACCTACAACCTCTGCCGTGCAAAAACACGACGCTTGGGCTGCAACACAACAGGAGCTCATTCCACTCCATTCAAATATACCAAAATAAAAAAAACCTACTTGCCATAACGCTACAGAATTATATATTGAGCTTGGCCATGAGCCATACATGAAGGTGTAATTAATGGAATACATTCATCATCTTATTTAACCAAGGTGATGTTCAGTATAATGTAAGGCTCTGAGGGTGTAGTTACCTACATAGCTGCCTGCACACACTTCATGTCACTGTGGCTGAAACCTGATCCATTCTGCAGATGATCCCTGTTTATTAATGCATGAAAACAGATGTAAGGTGAGGAAGTGTCCTTTCCCATCCAAATCTAATCTCAGATCTAACCATAGCGGGGTAGTAATACATTTTTCAGACTGCGAGGAAAGTCTCTGTTAACATCAGCATATTGAGAAAAGTTCCTGAATATCTCACAGAGGGCATGTGGAAACTGTGCAGGCATGTCTGTCATCGGCGCTAATATCTTGTTTAATCACGGCTGTGTAATTAGAGGAGGAAGAGATCAGAGAGGGAGCGGAGAAGTCTGCTGTTTGCTCGAGATGACAGGAAAAAGCTGATGACAGTGGCTCCAAAACCAATTGTACAGATGACTGAGAACTTTTTTTTCTTTCTTTCTTTTCTTGGTAAGGTCAGAGGAACACTAGTCAGCTTGATGTAAAAAGGAAATTAAAATGGGAAGGAGAAGAGATCTAAAACCAACTGTAAAGATTATTAAATCAAAGCTGAGAGTTGGAAAAAAAAAATCACTTTTGAAGCCCATTTTGATTTTTATTTAAGAGTCAGGGTTTTGCTTTTTCTTTTTTTTTTATATATATAAAGTCAATCAAGTTTTATAGTCATTTCATTTCAAAAGTGTCATTCATCACCTACAGGCACAAAGTCATTCCTGTGTTTTTATTCACAGCTTATGTGCAGCCTCAGATTAGGGTCAAAAAGATTTTGAGGTTGGAAAATGATTTTCACAAATAATTCCAAATTTTGTAGTCATAAATCCTCCTTCATAAACCTGTGAAATAAAACTGCACGAGTCTGTACTTGTCTGTGCAAATCTGTACATATGTATATAGACACTTACATACAGACACTACTTGCCTGGATATCAAAAGATGTCAAAAAGTCAGACTTCATGTACATTACTCCTTATTTAAAGCGTGTTAACCGTCTCTTTTTGAGATTTGAAAGTAGCGGCTTAAATTTAGGAGAGAACATTTCTAGTTTTCTGCAAATATATTCACATACACACACATATCCACGAGCAACAGCCTATACAGTATATATGATCCCTTGGCTTCTGTCTCCAGCCTTATCCACTCTTCTCATTACTTGCTCTCAAGAGACCCTGGCTCTCAGTACTGCAGAGCAGATCACACATCCCCATAAAGTCAACCTCAAACAGAGAGACGGGGGCAGAGGTGTGTACTCAGGGTTTGCGGATCTAATCCTGACAGGAAAGTAAATCACAGAGTTCTGTTTGTCTCAAACTAAACAATGTTTGACTTTCAAATTCTAATGTTCCTCCATTTGCCATACTTGCCAGACTGTGCACACAACGCCAGATTCACTGTAACAGAGGGATTTAGGAATTAAGCCGGGGATTTTAGAACAAATATAATACCACCCCAGCAGAAGCTTATAAAGACCTTACATTGAATAAGACTTGACTGAGGAAAAAATTTAAAATGACTAAAACATACAGAAACCTTGGGTAAATGAACCCCATGTAAGGACGCAGTTATGTAGTGCAGAGTTCTTTACTGCTAATAGATTTCAGAAAAAGGCTTTACTACAGCCTGGTATAGTGCATTTATATTGTGACTACACATCTGCATTAAGCAGCAAGTAACAAGACGGACGAATCGTTTGATAAACACAACATCTCACTGTCTCTCTCAGTCCCTGCCTCCATATTTATATTGCAGCTAAGCCAGCAGGAGAACCAGAGGTGGGGTCACTTTTTGTGCGAGTGTGTGTGTATGCACGTGCATGCTTGTTGGTGCATGTTTTAACCATGTAAAATGTTTGCATGCTTTAACAAATGTCGGAATCACAGGGTTCACATGCAACAAGCCCACTCACCCCCTCCATCTACCCACTCACTCACACACGCACACGCGCACACACACACACACACACACAGCTTGCCCAATCCTACATCCCTCTCTCTCAGCCTTTTGAGCTCGCTCTGCTTGTCTTCTGACATGCAGCAGAGACAGCAGCAGCCACGGCGCTTCGTTAATGTCCCTTTTCATTCACACACGCAAAACGCCGCTAAAGCCTTGGCCTTGGTCTGACGTGCATACATGAATAAGAATCACACGCTAACTCAAAGTGAATACTGCACTGCAACAGAAATAAAAACAACTGTCTCCTATGGTGTGACACGTCACATACTCGTGGCATGATTTGAATGTTAAACGCACATTGGCTTATGCATGAGCGTGGGGCAGGAGGCACTAACTGGAAATGGGATTACAATGCCAGTACGGCTGCAAAGAATAATGCTGTCAGATAAATTGCAATGCACACTTGACAGACATTATATACATGGCTGCCTTGTATGTGATTCCAGTGGGATTATTTGTCTCTAAAAGCATCTCCATAGGGACTAGATGGACTGCAAAATGGAGGTTGATGGCAATGAAGTTAGTACTTAGCTAAATGACAATTATATCATTCTGGAATGACACGCATTTTCCATTGTGCCACCATTACATACACACAGCCCACAAATTCTCCATGAATTTCCTATATATCAGCAATCTCTTTATCCGTAATCCATCTCCTTAGGGTGCATCCCATCACCCAACCTCCCTCCCCCAATCTTTCCTCCACTCTCCAGGAGGATCCTGAAAAGCCACAGGTCATTATAATACTTTGTGTTGTAGCTGGAGAGTTCATTTTGAAATTAAGATATTTTCCAGCAACTCGTTTCCAACTTTCAACAACCGCTAAGAAACGTGCCAGCTCAAACAAAGACGGACGCAGACAGTAGACTTCAAAAAAAAAAAAAAAAAAAAAAAAAAAAAAAAAGGAAAACACTAGACATCAGAACATTTCACTGAAGAGGCAGTCACACTGTGTTAATAATAACACAATCACGCATGCCAGTTTGCTATAAGTGATTATAACACCACCACTCCAACCCCCCACTCCCTCTACCCACCAAAAGAAAAAAAAAACGCAACCCTTTCCACCATTTTTCTATCTGGTCTTTTCCTCCTCCCACCTCCCTCCCCAGTTCTCCATGCCCCTCCCTGCCTCTCCACAAAGCCTATAAAGGGGTCGTGGGTTTTGGTGAGGAGCCTGGAACAAGCCCGAGGGGGGGGTCAAACCCAGACACTGCACCGATGACCTCATACCAGAGCTGGATGCCAGTGAAGGGGGGGGGGGGCTGTTGAAAGCAGAGAGGTGGATGCAGTAAAGTCCTGAGTCTGAGTTCCCCCCCACCCCACCCTGCAGGGGGGATGACATCAGGACACCCCTTTCCTCTTCCTCCACAGCCTCCCTGGTTGTCCCCTCTGTTTAATATCTAGCATTTTGTTAGAAAAAAAAACCTGCATGAATAATTCACAGGCTAAATTTTATGGTATTTTAGCCTGACTGCCCACATTATTTACTGTTCACTGTTTAAACATGTCCTCCTACTGTACACATGACAAAACAAGATGCATTATCAAGCATTAACATGTTTATTTAACTGCCAACTAAAACACTTGGAATCAGCACCATGACAAATTCCACTACCCCACCTTGTGGTGTTTGCATCCAAGCACAGATTCACAACTTGTAAATCAACATTCAGGAACATGCTGTCACCGCGACCTAGTTCACGTCGCGGCGCCGCTCACATCCCATCCCTGCCCGGATCAGTCAGCTTGCTCTGGCTAAACGGCAATGGCAACAACTTGCGCTGCTGCCCAAGCCAATGCATGCTGGGTACGCAGATGGAGCGGACAGAAGGAGACGTAGAGAGGGAGAGAGGGAGGGAGAGTCAGGGAGTCAGAGTGAGAGAGAGAGAGAGAGAGAGAGAAAGGGGGCAATGAGAGAGGGAGTATGGGAACTGATGCTCACAACAGATGTTTGCCACAGTTCCCTTATTGCAGTTACACTCCTCTTGGCTCTTTATCAAACCCACAACAGAAGGAACAGTTGCACGATATACATCTTGAAAGCTGATATCTAAACTAAACAATGCTGGGAGGCTTAATGGAGAAATAAATGGAGCAATCTGTATAATATATTAAAAATGACTTTACTGATGCATTAAAAAAATAAACAAACTCTTGTAGTGTTTTAACAAGTGCTGTTTAGTCAATTAGTTTACTGATACTGATGATGAATGAACAAAATAATTAATTTTTTTCCATTGTATTTCTTTGGCAGGGGTGAACAAGAAAAAAAGAAAAAACTTTTGACCTCCAGTGACTAATTTGAAATCCACAAAAATCAAACATGAAAGCAAAGGACAGTGAATCACATTAGATATCCTCAACGGTAAAACATCCACCGTTCCGGTAAAAAAAAAAAAAAAAAATCTACATTCCAGCACTGTGACTACTTCTGATAGCAGTAAACAGCCACACTTGATCAGCCATTTCGAATTCGATTTAGGCCACAGGCACGGCTCAGTTAGCCACTCATCACAATGAGTAAAGATGTAATCAATGCGCTCCGCTGTGAGACAAGTATTGGATTGACACAGTTACCCTCCGAAGATAAATGGAGATTAGGGAGGCTTCTCTCGCCGTCTCGCCAAGTGCAACCCACGACGGCGACGCAATCACAATCACTCCATAACGTTCTTGTTTTTGTCAATACACATAATATGAACTTTGATTTCTATTTCACGCCTCAGTCCCAACACTCTGTTCATAGATAATAGTGGGTGGCTTTGACATTATGGTGCAGAAAACCCCCATTCCTCTGGTTTTGAAATGCCCTTTTTTATATGGTTGAACAGATTTAACGCTACTGTGAAAACAGCGTGATTCACCAACCTCTGATCTTTTAACTTCCTCGATGTGAATCACCCTCTTCTACACATTTTTTTAAGAGCAGCTGTGGTGACTAACTGCACCAGACAAAAAAAAAAAAAAAGAAAAATTCCCCCGTCTTCTTTGGTAGAATGATTTCATTGTTGATAAGCAGAGGAGACACGGCTGAAGATGTCTGTGGGACAAATGGTGCAGATCAGAAAATACTGTTATATGATGTTTACCACATTGCCCCCTTAGAGAGTACAGAGTCATTCTTCTTGTCTGAAAAAAGAGGGAAAAAGTGTTTCCAAGCAAGCAGGGTTGGTGGTTTGGAGAGGTTTGAGATGCCACATGTGGCTCTCATTCTGAGGGTGGAAACAGACAGCATCACTGCTTCATTTAGGAATCTATTATATTTTGTTTCTCAATCTCAGTGGAACAAATAGGAGACTTTTACTGTGAAGTCAATTGATATTGCTAACAAAATCTTATGGTTTCGTTTATACAGAACTGAGGTGAAACTCGAACGTCTATGTTCTTTTACATGAGTAATAAGACCTAATTCAAAAACACACTGACATTTAAAATAATGCAGATGACTAAAAACACAACCCTGTAACATAACCTTTCTCATGCAATTCACTCCATTAGGAATGTTAAAGTGAATTTTTTTTGAATGTCATTGGCTATTTCATATTTTCTCATGAGTCCACGACTGTCGCAGTTTGACAGACTGGGACGAGTCGGGCTGAGACAGCGGTTGGAAAGTTCACATTAGAAGAGAGCCTGGGTAGATATTACGGACAAGGAGGAAACAGTTACAGCCAGGGTATGCTTGAATCAAACTAATTTATACAACATGTCATCCAACAATGTCCGAAGGCTGTCTGAAGTGTTTATGGCAGCTCTGAGCGGCCCAGCTCAAAAGGCATGGTGAAAAGGCAGCAGCCAGAGAGAAGGGTGAGATGCTATAACGGGGGATAATGGCACTTGCTTTTGGACAGTCTGTCCTTGAAGGCATTCATGCTGTTGCACTGATTTGTACACACGAAGAAAAAAAACTGACAAAAAGAGCTATGGGAGTAATTTTTTGAAAAGAGAGAAGCTCAAATCTACATCCTGTCTCAACCAACAAGTCCTCCAATCCATACGTGCATGTCGGTCGTTTGTTCCCTTCCTCCGACCCAGAGGAGTGTTTCCTAATATAGCGCCCCTACTGGCGACAGGAGCAACTAGTCATCCAATCCTCTGATATGACCCATAGGAGCGTCTCCTGAAATAGCGTTCCTACGGCGGCATGCCTACCGGACCTCGGTTGTCCTGGTTACCATAATGAACACGCACCTGTACCGAGAGCGGCATACAGAACGTTGCTGTGGTAACTATGATAACGGTCATGGCTTGGTAAGGTTTAGGCAGAAAAACTTCTTGGTTAGGGTTAGGAAAGGAAGATGATTTGGGTTAAAATAAGTATTTCCTCAACATCAGACGATCTTTGTTGGTTACAATAATAACAATGAACGGCCATGGATAACATAAACAATATAAACTACTGGTTTCACATGGGAGTCCAACACCGATCTCCTGTTTCATATTCCTGTGTTTTGTTGACCCATCCATCCACCCCAATCTCCTCCCAACACGGACTTTGTCGCTCTTTATACTACATCACCGCACTTTTCCCTTTGCTCCTGTCATAATCTCTACGACCACTAGATGTCACCTGAGTTACAACAAAACGTAACTCATTTTTCATAGTAGGACAGTCTCCTCTCAACACGGAAACTGCCACTTGGTGCAGGAAGTGGACGTACGTTTGAGACATTCCGACGCCTGAAAGATGTGTAGGGAAAAGGTTTCAAACACTGTTTGACCAAATGGCAAGTACTTTGTTTGAAGCATACTGACCCTTTTCAAAGATTTGTATTACGAATGAAAGCTAACAAATTAATCGTTGTTTAACTAGTAAAATTACAAAGGGTTCAAATTTATAATAGCAAGTGCTGTAACAAAGTCTCACTTATCTTGAAATGTATAATAAACCCTAGAACACATTTTACATTTTCACAAAGACAGATGAAAGAAACCCTCAATGAAAGATTGCAATGAGCTAGCTGCTATATCTCAATACAGTAAGAAGATGACAAAACTATCTTTACTGTCTGTATTATTGGTGCATGAACATGGGCTGAGCATGAGTGTGGACAGACATACGCACACACACACACACACTAAGTGAACATTCAGAAATAAAGTGGCTCTGGTTGGTGGTTAAGTAAAGAATAAGTGGGCCAAAACGAAAGGAAAATCTCTTTCTTAAAGCGCACACACACAAACACACACACACATACACACACACATAAATGCACATCTGCACGCAAATCAATCCCACCACCCCCTACCCAGAGCTCTGAGAAGTGCTTCAATTTATTACAAACTCCCTACTTCATCTCGCTAGCAATCTGGAAACATCGAACTCAAGTCTCATTCAGCCATCAACCGAACCCCCTCTCTACCACACACACACACACACACACACACACACACACACACACACACACACACACACACACACATTCTCTCTATACGACAGCCTTCAAAGACGAAGTTTGGAGCCTCGGCTGGTCCCAAGGCTCCCTTTTGACACACACAAACACACTTATGCAAACGATCCCACTGGCTTTTCACTGAATTTGAAGCAGCAGGCTGAGAAGCCTAAATGCTAGTGGAAACTTATTTTCCATACAACAGTAGATGGGAATCTTTTTTCATGGCTTCAACATAAACCTGTGGAGTTAAAACACACACAAAGACACACGCATCCCACAACCTCAATAATCAGCTCCAGTGACCTGCAAATGTGCAGCCAGCACCTCAAATCCACATGTACATAAAAAAGCAGAAAGAAGAGAAAGAGAGAGAGAGAGAGAGAGAGAGGGGTAAAGGAGTCTGTCTTACCCTCACAGATCCTGTCCAGCCGCTGGCGTTTCACTTTGTGTTTGTCGACCAGTGCCATCCCGTCACAGCTTGAAATGCTCTTTTCTCTCTTGATTTTCTATCCACCTCTCCTACTCAAAGTCTCCAACTCCTCCAGAAGTTAATGAGCTGTTTTTTTTATACCTGAAATTCAAGAAAGCAGGGACAAAGGTTATTTTCGAAAATCAGTCTTGTAGTAATACATTTTCAGTGTATACAAAATAATATAAGGACATTTTTTCTTTTCTTTTTTTTCCCCAATTTCTTGAGTTGGTATCTTAAAGTTAATTTACAAGTGCAGTCACTTGGCAGGTCACACTTAAAACACACTGTATATACAACAACTTACAACAACGTACAACAAACAGGACATGGCACATATGCAAATTAAAAACAAGGGAAGGTGTATACAATACAAAAAAACAATAAAATGCAGAGTCAGAGAGTAGTCCACTGAGTTGTGGCTTTAACTGCTGTTTCACTTCATAAAAAGTTGTAGGTGGTGTTGCACGACTTCGCATCATGATTTCTCATAAGAAGTCCGAGCATCGTCATCTGACAGCAACCCTGCACTGTTGTTTCTGTCTCACAACCTTTGGCAGAATCACTGAATTTGCAAAATCAGACATTTGCCCTGCAGAGTCCACTCTCCACTAGAGGGCGCTTCATCTCAGAGAGCACCATTCATTTAATGTAATGAAGAAATGTCACCTCTGCAACCAGAGCCCCAACACAGCAAAAGCCGACAGACACAGAGTGAGTGAGTAAATGAGGCGTTTTACCGATTATTTCGCATGTTCAGTGACTGATGGTCCTCTAAAGAGAAGTCCTCTGACGGGTTCCTGCTGACGCCTGAGGGGCATGGCACAGGTTTTTTTTTTTGGTAGGGAGAGACAGAGATAGACAGAGGAAGGTACAAGAACACGTGCACACACTGGCAACTATGTACGCACACACACAAAAAGACATGCAAGATGACAAGCAGAAATGTAGGCTCGCGCGCTCACACAGTCTAAGGGCAGCGAGTCACACAGAGGAATGTGGGTCAGTTAGTCAGCAGACGGGAGGAGGTTGTATCAGCAGAATAAAGACATGAAAGGGGGTTGGTGGGAGGGAGAGGAAAGTACTAGAAAAACATCATCTAACGGGATGAGTACAGTGTGACGCCATCCTCCTCCTACATTTAAACTCTATCTCTTTCAGCGCTTTCGCATTCGCCTCCATTTCTTTCCATATTGGCCTCTGGGCCCAATCCTAGAGTGCTGCACTTTGAGAATGGCTCTCACTTGACTATTTATATGATGATATATTGATATTTGCGCGGTAACTGCAATTATAACCGTTATGTTCTGGTGGGGTGGAGGGCAGGATAAGCAATATGGCTGAATGATGAATTGATGCATAGCCTTTTTATTTGGCCAGCTGTTGGGGCATTTTCCCAGCTGCAGGGACAGGAGGGGGAGGTGGTGCACTGCAGCTAAGTAAATTCAAAAGACACATTACTGTAGGCGCTACATTCCTCCTGCATTCAACACACTTCGAGCTCCTATATTTCTCTAACATGGTAAACACACTTGCTTCACGAGTCAGCTGTGCTACCGCTTCCCTCCTCCACAAGGTAAGCCTTCTTGCCAAAGAGCTGAAGACCCACATGTGGGAGTCAGAAGAGAAGTAATTGAGCAAGAGGGAAAGCAGGAAACAGTCAGTCAGAGGCGGGGGAGTCACACCGCCTTGGCTATGAATAGACCGGAGGAGACATGCATGGGCATCTGACTCTGTGCTGCAGAGCAGCAACACTACAGGTCATGAGTGCATCTGTCCATTTAGACATTATAAACTCTCCTGATATAGACTTTTTACTGAAAACTGCCTAAGCGGACAAACATTAATATAGGCTGCACTAGTCATATCATACTGTACAAGAACATATGGCGGTTATGCAACATGAGGATGGGAATAAAATCTTCCACAATACAATACTAGATTTCTTAATTCATAATTTTTTGTAGAAACTGCATCTAAGATGAGTTGATTTTGCTACAGTCAAACTGTATTGAGATGACAGGATCATAACATGTCTACTGTGAAGTTTTTATTCTTCATAATGTGATATAATTCATAAAAGTGGAACACAATTATTTATATTTGATTTGACTTATAATGATATATAGTGTTAATTTTAGGATGACTATTTTGATTGGTTCACTGAATATGTTGATAAAAATATTCCTCAATGTGTTATTTAAAAAATACATTACACTTTTTGAGAAACAGAACCTCAACTATGCATCAGTTGTATTATTTATCACGTCTGTGTTATGTAACTTAGAGCATGTACCCCCCCCCAATCCCACACATTCACTCAGAATAATAACTATCATCTACACCTGGAATCATTTCAAACACGACATTTCATCACTTCTCACTGGTGGTCTCCACTGATGGGATGGCAAACCCCGCCGGCTCAGAGGAACGGCCTCCTCAGCACTTTGAGAGCTACATTTTACCAAAAGCCCAAAGCTGTGGTATCCATGACTTCATTTCCATAAATTAATTCCAGAGATTTGACTGCAAGAAGGAGATCCACTCCATTTCCAGAGAAAAAAAAAAAAAAAAAAAAAAAGTCGACGCCGCTAAGCGGGTTGAAAAGTCAACAACAACTTTGAGCAGAGCTCTCCGCCAGATGAGTGCCAGAGAGGAAGTACAGTTATCCTGCAGCCCTTAGCCCCATTGCTGCTGGATTGTTACTTGACTAAGTGCTGTTATGTAACTTAACAATAAGGGGATTGACCTGAGAGAAAATACGTGCTCAGTGCTGGAGGAGAGGAAGAGAAACAGTGGAGAAAGTCACACACACACATGCAAACGACAGAAATACACAACTCCAGGGATTGTCTGGCTCAGCATTGAGAGGGCAAGCGCTCTGCTCAACACACACACATACTTGTGGCTTGAAGTCGTGTTCACAGGTTCTCTGACAAGTCTGCGAATGTTACCAAGTCAGATCGTGACCAAAGTAGCTGTTGTCAGATCTGACGAGTGATGCAAACCTCACAATATTCTTGGTAATACAAGGTTTTTTTGACTTTGCCGTGCCAGGATTTTGACTTTGTGGGCTGAGAAAAACATGTATTATAACAATGTATAAAATTTTGACATTTATGAGGTAGAGTTATGATATCTGACATCTGCATGCACCACTTCTGCGGTGTAGCCAATCTGCAAATGTTATTTTGTAATCACATCCTGCCTTTCTACTTGGATGCATTTCATGCACTGTTGGACTCAACACTGTGACTGCAACCTGCAGCATGCCATAATGCCTGAATGAAACCATTTTCAAGGTATATACAGTATGTATACCGTGTATCTACTGCTCATCAGTTTGTCCTGCAGTATCCCCTGCATCGAATGTTGTTCCTGCACTACATACATACCTGTGTCAGTGTCTTAAGAGTAAAATGTTTGAATTTACTATAAGTTTATAATCTCAGCCTAAACAAGGAGGGAGGGAGTTGTAGATGTTCCTGTTTTGCTCAAATTGACTGCTGATGTTTCTAGCTGAAACAATTTGTTGATTATACTTTTATTTATTTAACACCAACTATTTTGATAATCAATTTATCATCCAATTCATTTTTCAATGACAAATGTCAAATATATATATAATCGTTACAGCTTCTCTGATTTGAGGATTTTTGAAGCTTTTCCCAGTTTTATGTCATTGCAAACTGGATATTAATGGTGATATTGATATTTAACATACTAAAAAAAAAATCGATCAACTGATTAAATATTCAGCAGAGTAATCGGGAATTAAAATAATTGTTTGCAGTGCAACATACAGAAAATTTTCCTGGAAAGCAGAAGTGATCAAAAATCAAAAGCAAAAATAAAAACTGTCTCCTCACCAGCAGTGAGAGAGAAAGCTCAACTTCCCAGTGATGGTTAAAACTGCTACCAAAACATTTTCCCCACCACTAACATGCACTGCAAGCTACTACAAAGAAATCATTCATGTCCAATGAGTTTGACAGTTGCTCGCATCATATTGCAAGATTTCTGGGTAAATGAAGCCCTTTAAACTTTCCAGAAATTCTGTTTTCACACAGTTACATGTTTGGGCTGCAGAAGTGTGAAGTCACCCTGCAAAGCTTTGATGTAGGTGTTAATTTCAACAAAATAATTGTAATGCAACTCGCATGATGGACCTCAGAAATAAAGCTCTTTTTTATGTACATAAACAGTGGATGAATTAATGGCACAGAGCTGAGTGGTGTTCAAAGACAAGAGCTTTGTAACACTTGAATGAATTGTGGCAGATGTACACCACAGATGTGCTACCACAGCTTCTCTACAGTGTCTCACAGAGAAACAAACAGAAGTAAAACTTTCATCAAAATGCCACAAAAAAAAAAAAAAAAAAAAAAAAAATCAAGTGCGCCAGACATTACACTGCATTGTTGCAGCTGTTGCATCACTCAGAGAGGTTATGATTTCACACAGTGCTTTTCCATCTGACAGCCCGTACATCAAGAAATTTCACAAGCAGAAAGAGCCGGTTTTACACTTCAGAAACATCTCTCTATTTCAGCTCTTTATGTTACAGCTCCTTCCCTTGCGCTCATTCTTTTCTGTTCCTTTTGTGAAGAAAAGCACATAAAAAGCCAGGCCGGCTTGTTTAGCTTGGTAATAGCACTGAAGACACAGAGAGAGGGAGAAGAGAAAGAGAGAGGTCTTTTTCTCACTAAAGCCATATCTCAGAGGAGCCCTCGCACCAGATTAAGAAACCTGTGGGTTTGGCTAAAGGTGAAAAGGCACACGATGAAGTAAAGCTCCAGCTTTGACTTTCTCATAACGCGCGTTTGACTGAAATATCTGTGCAGGTGTTTACTACAAGGGGTAGTTTTCATCTTGAGAAAAGAACATCTTGCTCGATCTTATTTTAGATCATCAACCGAGCGTCCACTCCTTGACCCCAGTGAACTGGTTTAACTTTGTGAACGTGATAACCACCATACACTCTCTCACACACACACACTCTCTCTCACACACACACACACACACACACACACACACACACACACACACACACACACACACACACACACACACACACACACAACCAACACACAGAGGGGACTGAGCTACACTTGAAGAATCGGGCTGAAGGGAAACCTGGTGCTCTTTAGAAAAACTGGAAATATATATATTTCTTTACTTGTGATGTTACTCGTGCAGTAATCTAAAAATCTGTCAGTTTGCTTTCTTTTCCATATTTTGCTGTTTAAAAATCTCGTTTTCAGTGCAGCTTTGTCTCTACATGTCACAGCCTTCACACATCACTTATAACATTTTTGGGAAATACACTTATTCTATATCTTGCCAAGAGTAGGATGAGAATATAAACCCCACCTAAAATCAGCAGCCACTTATCTTAGCTTAGCATAAAGAGTGGAAACAGTGGGAAACGGCTAACCTTGTTTGTTTAATTAATCTTAATTTATTTATACAGATTGAACAAATGAGATATAAAATGTTAATAAGTGAGTTTTAGAGGTGTTGATAAGCAAATGTTTTCACCTTTGAACAGTCATCCCATTTCCAGTTTTTATGCACAGCTAGGCTAACCAGCCGCTTGCTCTATCTTTGTACTTACCATACAGACATGACAGTTATATTGATTTTCTCATCTAACTCTTGGCAAGAAAGTAAATAAGCAAATTTCTCATAATGCTGACTTACTCCTCTAACAACTGGAATGAATGTAGTTTCGAAACCAGGACTACTTGTAAGAGATGCAGTTTCGATGGACAGTAGCTGCAGTGAAATCTCATTAGTGCTGCACATGATTGGACAGGGATATTTTAGTCAACATTTTGAGGAAGAATTGTGTAGCAGCTACCTAAAGTGACTGCTTAAGAGTCTGTGATTTATGCTCCTGAAAGTGCAGGATAGCAGAAAAGGAAGCAGCAGAGAAGAGAAGGTGGTTAAGGTTTCTCTTCTCTCATTAATCTGATAGTTGGGGCTCCAAGGGGCACGTAAAGCTGTCGCTCAGACCGTTGATTTACACTTTCCTCCTCCCTGCCAGCCTCTTTCTTCCTCCAGCCCTCCTTGTCTAAATACACCAGTTACTGATAATTACAGCTCTCCTCTTTCTACCTCTCCATCATCGTCACGATCCCCCAAGTCTGTCAGTCCATCTGCGCCTCTCCATGTATCCTTTAACCTCCTTTTGAATGTCCTGTCAGCCTCTGGCAGAGAGCGTCCTTTTCATTCCCCATTTCTCCTTTACATCGCCTTTTTCTCTGAACCATTTTCCCATCTCCCTCCCTCCCTCCCTGCCTCCCTCCTCCTCTCACACTCTCTCCATCTTTCTCTCCTCTCAACTCTAAACGAAATGAGACTGCAGCAGTACTAACTGCTGACTTGGGCTAATGCACAATTTTGTAATAATGCCTATTCGTTTAAGTCACCCAGGAAACGCATAATGGTGACATTATTGTGCACGGCAGCCTGTTAGCCTAACCCGTTGAGGCGTTCGGCGTGGCCTGCATTCCTCCTCTCTCCAGCTCCTTACATCTAATGAACTAAAACAAAGTCTGGCATAAAATCTCCACTGGTATAATTGGCAATTTATTTTTGTTCACAACACCACTACACAACACAGAGTACTGAAGACTTCCAACGATTCGAAGAGTCCACGTGCGAATTAAATTAAAAAAGCATCGTAAACTTGTCTCTAAATATTCTCCTGCAATTTTTTTCCTTTACCCGACAGGCTAGATACTGAAAACATACAGTATTTACTAATCTCAACACACAGTGTACACAAACAAGCAATCACACCAAAACCAGTGGCACTTAAGCTGACAGGTAAAATGGTGTGTCTAAGATGCTTTTATTGTGGTAATAAATCTGTCTTTTCCACTTTCCTGTTGACATTCAACATCAGATCTTTTTCTCTGAGGAACAAAGACCAGTACTGAGAGCTCAACTACACACACACACACACACACACACTAACCTTTCATACAGTATATGAACAATACACTTATGAGAATTGGACCAACTTCTTTTCAAGGTCTCCCTGGAACTGGTGGATGAGACCAATCTCCCTGGTGATGAGTGCTAGACATGATAATGAGTGCAAATTAAGGACGGCTCATGATGCTCACTGCTAAGTGGGATGTACATGAGGTTGGTTTACTGACATGAGGTGACACCCAACTGCTTCTTCCCCTTAACTAATGTATAAAACTGTGGGGCCCATTTGATTTTTTAATGGGATATTTTTTAAATCAAGACATACAGACATTTATCATATTCTAGAAACTCTGGGTGCTCTCACATGTAACCTGTTTGGTTTCTATTCAAACAAACTGCAGTTTTACTTAATAGATAAACCGATAAGTCGGTTTTTAGAAAATTTATGGCAACTTTTTTGATAATTTATTGCTTCATTTTTTAAGGGGTATGTTTTCTCTGCCACCAAACGTGGTTTCTTGCCAGGAGCGAGTGGTGGTGATTGTTGCTCAACAACAGCTTCAGCCATCATTGTGTTTACAAGACAAGAGGTTATAATACTCCCTCTGAGCAGCGCTACACCTTCAGGGCAGATTGGAAACTACAGTGAGTCGCTATCGGAAAGTGGCAAGACGGGCCGGGACTAGCTGGTTACTTCAGTAGAGGAAGAGAAGTGATAGAGACAAGAGTTAACACTGGTGTTGCTTTCCACTGCTGAAGACAGCTTTTGGTGAGTGAAAGAATCAAGTTTGATGCTGAACGTTTCTACTAGACTAGTAAATAACAACTGTTAATGCTAACATTGGCTATGTAGCAATAGCAAAAACTTACATATAGCTCCTTTAAGCAATAATGCCAAATATTCTCTGGTTGAAGCTTCTCTCTTTACTGTTTAATGTAATTGTGAGCTGGATATGTTTGAGTTTTGGAGGGTTGGTTGGATAAAATGACACACTAAAAAACAACTGATCAACTAATCAATAAAACAATTGGCTGATTAATTGAAAATGAAAATAACAATTACAGCTCTCCTACTACTAAAATCAATCTTCTGGCCATGGGCTATCCAGCAAGTTATTTTATAAGTGATCTGTATATTCAAAAATATATAATTTTGTAACTGTGGTAACAATCAGTGGATCACAATTAAAAAGAGATAAAACAGCAGTGGGCTCTGTTTTGTCTATTTTGGCAGCTCCTTATTCATTTGTTATTGTTCATAAATTGAGGCTGAGTTGCAGTCTCAACTAATAATCCTCCTAATCAATTATTTCTTCGTAAGCGCTCTGTGACACAAGAGAAGATAAATAAACACATAAGGCACAGCTAAGTGCTGCATGACTTCATGCTTCAGCTCAAGGTTCATTTGTAAAAAACAGTGTGAACATGATGATACTGACTAGAACATGAGCAATAAGATCTTTTTTTTTTCTTGTTCTGCACCAATTGAAGAGTAGTCTCTGTCTCTAAACTTAAAATGAGCTGAAAATATGCAAGTACAACTGAATTAGTGAGCAACACCAGGTAGCCGCGACTTCATCCAAAGGGTAAACAATATCTCAGCCTGCACAAACCAAAAGATCATGTGTGTACTGGCTTTTGTTCATAAGGTAAAAAACAAATCTTGCCAGTGATACATTGTCTAAAGACTGTGTGAAACTATAATCAGCATCCGTCTTTGCCATCTCACCTAGACTTTCTCAGCTCTTTAGTACCTTTCCATTCCTCAGCTACCAGCTCATTAACACAAGGCCAGAGCAAGAAACAGGCACAGTGTCTGTTATCGTTTAACTCAACTCTAAACAATTTAGCTCCATTTACTCAAAATATCTAACCTCATGCTCACTGATTTCTTACACCTCTCCAGAGTGAAATATTTAAAACCATTTAACTGTAACGCGATAGAAACCCAAAGGAAAGAGCAAAGATGAGCGACAAAAAAGCAATTATATTTTAGGGCTGTGGAATAATTATGCATCAGGGAGATGGCCCTTGAAATTCTTACAAAAAAAAAAAAAATTAAATGAAAAAATGAATGTGTTGGAAAAGAGCCAATCTCTTAAAAACCTGGAAAAAATGGCTGATTGAAGAATGAAGATGCCAGAGTCCCGTTTCAGGAGTAAATGTAAGATTTTCAGAGAAACATAGAGCATGACTAATGAAGAGTGACTCTAAAAACGACTGCTTCTGGGTCTGAGGAGCAAAGTGAGGGTTTGTCAAAGCACACATACCATAAATACCTTCTTCTCAATGTCAGAAAATTTAGTTTCCACATAATACCTAATTGTAAATCATTTCCACGAAATCCCCTCAGAATAGTTTTAGTCAAATTAGATACACTTTGGTGTGTTGAGGTTGGCAAGTGCCTGTTTTAATTGTTGAACTTGATGATCTGTCGTTTCCTACCAATTAACTACTGAGCACCTGATGCATATGCAACAACTGTAAAAGCAATTAGACTGCAAATTAACTGTAGAGATGAGTTCACGATGTGAGTGCAAATGCTCATATTTTGAATGAGCTTTGGTTGACAGTTTCACACTTCCAGAGGAGGTAAATCATGATACAGAAATGTGATCATTACTATAAGAGAGCTTCCTGAACCCTTGTTTGCATGAAGTAGCCCTACATGTTCGATGCTACTGCACCATCAAGGTTAGTATTTAAAACATACTGGGGGGTTTTCACATATAACATATGAACATACAGACAACTTTTCAATAAATGAATCTGCATGAGAAATTCAAGGTTGTATACAGTATGTATTAGAAAAAATATGTATTTTCAAAAAAAGAATCAGTGGTGAGGTTACACAAAGACAGACTGGACTGGACACTGACAGTCCAATCACAAAGCAGAGTCCAGTCAGACGTCATAGATACAGTGTGGGAACTTCGAGTGCTGATTTTATACACTGCTTTCTGTTTTGTATCATTCACAATCTTTTCACAATTAAATCTTTTCTACATGTGCCCAAACTTGAATTATTTCTGAACATCACATTACAAGCATAATATCTTTTTTACCCTAATTTGAGCCCATGCACAAGCAGCCGAACAAGAACTTTGACTCAATAAATGACTCACAGGCTAAACTCAGCAAAGTTGTGATTTTCAACACAAAAAACCTTGCAAAGCATTTCATGCAAACTTTTAATGACTCGACAGCTGTCAGTACTCAAGATTGTAAGGTTAGATTCCCATCCCTATACTGGCAGTGTGTTACCTGAAGTATGCTAGTTACGTTAGCCCAGTTCAGCTAGGCTTTTCACTTGCTAGGCTGTAAGCTGAACATCTTGGAGTGTGTTATCAATGGTCCAGGGGCCTCTATGGTAAGAGCCATCTGGGCTGCAAGGAACAACCACTGTGCTCTGATTGCAAAAGGTTAGCTGAACCAGGTACAGTAGGAATCTGCCCAACAGCGCACGGCATAAACATCTTGTTAGGTTCTTTAACAACAAACTGAGTATAAGGTGAGTAGAATGTAAGGTAGCTGAGTAAATGGGGTTAAGTAAAGGCCAAGCTTGCCCCAGAGGCCGACTCGCTGCGAGCTGAACGCCACTGACCTAGATTAATACCAACCACAGCAGCGCCAGGACTATTAAAAATACCCAGGTTTCCTGTATCCTGCCTTTCTGTCGGTGTGTGAAATGATTCCATCTGTCAGTCTCAGCTGGGTTGTGAGAACACCACTGAATGCTGCTGCCCACACACACACACGCACGCACACACACACGCACGCACGCACACACACACACACACACACACACACACACACACATCAGACGGTCACCCAAAAACACAGACGTGTTTACTGGGAACTGGGGCCAAGGTGGGTGTCTGGCTGCATCCAGCCTCCAGGGAGGGGGCTCTGAGAAACTCTGCCCAGCATGAAAGGCTCGAGGATGGGGAGCGAGACATTAGATAGCGGCTATAGTCATGATGGCGCACAGCAAACCATCACAGGAAGCAGTGTTCATTTACAGGGTTTTATGATTTCAGCTATGTACACTAACTACACATTTTGTGTCAGTGCAACCTGAAAAGACCTCTTTTCAATGACAGCGGGTTTTGTCTCTCTAGCCAACCTCTGATGAGTACTGAGCTTGTGGTAGCCTCCTTGTTGAATTAATAGCTTGCTTATAATAAGGCTAATTTATCACTGTGTGCATGTGTGCGTGTTTTTGTCTATGTGTGCAAGTATGTGAGTCCTTTCCTGCTATTATGTATATGTATGCGTGTATCAGACAGGTTTAATACAGTGGCATGCTTCCCTGATCAAGGACAGCAGCTGGTATTTAATAGATAGCAAACAGAAGAAACACAGACAGGCAGCAAAGAGGAGCCAGCACATCCCTCAGCCACCTGTGAGGAAGAGCACACACAGATGAAACTAAGAAGAAAAAAAAAGACAAGGGCAGAGACGTATTACAACGCATAACTGACATTCAGAGGAAAATCTGGGAAAGAGAGCTCAGTGGTAGAAAGAAAAAAAGGTCAGGGATGAGGTTTATGCATGGGAGAAGAGACATGACCAAGTTGGTGAAAAGTGGAACAAAAAGATATGTTCCGTGAGTTGAAATATTTCAGTGGTTCAAACTGGCCCTGAGGCTGAAAACACCAAAAAATATATAACCTCTGTTCAAGTTCATCATCATTTCAGTTTGCTGGGTACAGTGAAATGAAAACTACTTTTCTAGTGGCACTTTCTGGACAAGATTGAAACAAAAACAAACCCCATAAGAAGAGAAGAAATGGTTTCAAAACTAATAAAAAATGTGGAATATTAATAATATCAGCACAAAGTGACTGCTACCATTTTTCATGGTACATTGACTGCATGCCTGACAGGATGGTAGGACCTCTCACTTTTCTCATGTTCACATTTAGCTATGCTGCTTTTTTTAAACAGCGAGTTCAGTATGACTGTAGGTAAATTATGGCCCTATTGCATCAGAAAAATCCCTGACATGACAGTACCGATGAACTGTAGCTCTCTTATCGTCCTAATGCACTCCCCTATCTCCTGATGGCACAAAACTTCATTACTGGAAAAATGTTCACCTTAGGTCAAAAGATGTTGGAAGAGATAAATAAAAACCAGCATGCACTTTCAGTCTGAGAACAAAGTGCTGCTGAGTAAATGTTATATGTTATAGAGAGTAATGTCTCTGATTGATATGTCAGATATGTAGCATAAAGAATAAAAAGATGGTGAAATATTGCAGCACATGTATTATGCCTTAAAATAGATGTCTGAAAACCCCAGGGATACCTACTTCTAACCTCACACAGAGTCCCGAGGGTAGTATTCACAGAAGACTGAGTAGGAGGGACTGAGAGTCTGTGGCTTCTCTCTAGCTCAATGAAACATTAACCCACAGTAAATCCTTTTTGTTCAGGATCAGGAATCAAACATCTCCATACGGGTGAAAATCAAACATGTCTTTGTGCGAACAAGCTGACGAGTTAAAAAGCCAACCATCCCACTGAGCTTCTCAGCAGCACAGAATCAAAGAATTAGCCTCGGGCTCACCAAACATTGGTAATATCCATATTCATAATGGAGATCGCTAAGGTGATAAGAATCCATTGCTCAGCTCCCCCACTCACTTTTTCAACACTTCCGTAACTGCTAGCAACAAGTAGATAATATGCCACTTTTTGCCACAGATGAGTGATGAGAAACAGAATGACAGCTCACCCTGTTTAGCTCTCTAGACAGCAACAAGTAGATAACTGCTTTTGTGCGACATTGTGTAGGCGCGCGCGCGCGTGTGTGTGTGTGTGTGTGTGTGTGTGTGTGTGTGTGTATGAGCACTGATGCTCTGTAACAGCAACCATGCTGATGTCCACTGCTCATTTAAATCAAAGAGAAGTGCAGCCTCTCCCTTAACGGTGTGGTTTAGGAGTCAAATGGTTTCATGGATCTCTGCCAGATCTCCCTGTTTGGAAGCCTGCCAGTATTTATGCAAGTAAAGAGGCAGCTAGATGCATGAAAGCCTGGAATGTAGACAGTTTCAACCTGAACTGCAAGAATAATCTCACAGCATTAAAAAAAAAATAAGGTTGGGTTATCTTTGCCCATAGGGGCACGGCCACACCACTATCTTGATATCTCCGCAGCCAGTGGCTTCACATGCTGTGGGCAAAGTAAATCTATGAACATTTTTTACATCAACTCCAATTTTGATAAAAACGACATAGCCAGCGTTAGCATGATCAGCTGTTGAGTTACCAGTCTATAAGAAACGCTGCGAGTTCAGCATCAAACTTCATTCCTTTACTCACCTCCAGCAAGACAATGTAAACACTTGTCTCTATGACGTCTTCCTTCTTCTACTGAAGTTAGCACACTAAACAGCTATGGCTAGGTTACAGATAGCCCCTTTAAAGAACTCTTTATTGAATGAAATTATATGCAATACTGAGGGCAAAATGGACTACAAGAAAGTAGTTCGAAGACCTATGTTGACCAGCGAGCTCTGGCATGTTCCCAGTTTGCAAGCATGTTAGCGGTTAGCTCGACAAAAACAGAGGCTTACAAACTAGCCTTGCAAATTGCCACTACGTCACTGAGTGTTACATTATACGCAAAGACACCTGGATGCACTAGACGTTCACTGTCTGTATCCAGGCTTTAATGGTCAAAGATTCATATCATGCAATGGTGACATCATAGGAATTAGAAATCAGCAAGGACTTTTGACAAATGTCAAACTCATACTTCCTTTGTCAATTAAGGGCTAAATTGCATAAATAAAAATAATTAATAGTAAGTTATTTTAATTTATTTCTATAGTGCTTTTCACAGACATAAGTCACAAATAAACTATCATAAACTGTGTGAGGTAACAGACTCAAATTCAATAAAAATTCTTAGCTAATGACATCATCAGTTGTCCTGTGTCCACACTATGTAAAAACCTAGAGAGCAAGCAGGACTATGACACCAAATACTCAACAAGCAGGTCAAAGTCCAGGGAGATAAATTGCACTTGTGGCTGTCTACTGCTAACAAAACAGCTCATAATAAACCACGGACCTGACGCCTCACTACAGGGCTGCCTAGCCAGAACCCCAGGGGCCCTCTCTAAGACTAGCAGCCCTACACTGCCACACAGCATCAGCAAGCTTGTAAAACAAGCTGTTAAACTTTATCTGCATCATAACCATTGCGATAATACACCACAGATGCCAGAATTTCAAAAACAGATTTCCCCCAGGGTTTTTTTTTGGATATAAGCCCATTCTTCATGCTTATGTGTTGAGATAATCTGTCTGCTGCCATAAAGAAAAAATGTGATCATTTAAAAATAAATAAATAAAATAAAAAAATGCACATAATCAGTTAATAAAATGAGCTGATGCACCTTCCGCAGTTATTAGAAGTAGCACTCAGACAGTGTGCCTGCATACTGAAAGTGTACATACTGCACTACATCCTATTAGCCCGCACATTCACAGAGCCATTAGCATTTAAATATGCAGGAGCTGTGCTCCTTTCAAAATGCCATTTTTACTCTGCTGCAAGGAGAGTTCTCCAGTTGTCATAAACAACTTTTTTTTTTTTATTCAAGGACCTTTTCAAATGTCAGGGCCAATCAAACACAACACGACAGGTCTCTGGGTGGAAAAAAAAAATACAGCTCAGGGGGCAGAGAAGAAAAGCGGACTTATCATGCATATTCATGTGGTTGGAAGGTTCAATGACTGCTGTCTCTGAGAATTGTGAGCGGTGGCAAAACAATTTGTGTGGTAAGAGACAGCTGGAAAAAAAAAGTAAGCTTTTAACTCTTTTCTCTCCCTCACCATGTCCAAATGTCAATGTCACAGGCCCACAATGGCCAAAGCTCTGTGTGCCCACAAGTGACTCCCAAAACCCCAACTCCAACTGTATTTTCCCCCCTTCTCTCCGTCAGCAGATTCGGGCAGAAAAGTTTTCTCTGTGAAGTGGTGCTCAGCAGAATGGCAAACAAACAGAGCCATCTCTCCACTGGCAAGGGCTCACTTCAGCACTTTAGACATCTCTTTCAGTTTACAACTTGCCTAACATCAGCAGGATGGATCCTCCTGACACAAGTCTATGTCAGCTGGACTGGAATAGGGGCTCTGCCGAGACACAATGGAACCCTTCCTCCTCCTCCTCCTCCTCCTCATGCCACCTCCCTCCTGAGACGCTGAGACAGGAGAGAGCGAGTAGGAAGGAAGGAACAAAAAAAAAAGAGAGGAAATAAAACACAATGCATGTGCCTGTACTTTGTGTGTGTGTGTGTGTGTGTGTGTGTGTGTGTGTGTGTGTGTGTGTGTGTGTGTGTGTGTGTGTGTGTGTGTGTGTGTGTGCGCGTGTGCGTGCGTGCGTGCGTGCGTGTAAGCCTCTTCAGGAAACTTCACCAGCTCGGACAGAGAGAGCTGCACGCCTCACTGCTATCTTCCTCTCTATCTGTTTCTGTCTTTCTCATTGCTTCACTTCCTGCCTCTCTTCATTAGTCTCTGTCTCTTCTCTCTGGCTCCAGCAAGGCACAGTCATCCAGGAGGACATTATTAGCTGTCAGCATTAACAACCAGCGTAGCGGCAACGGCAGCATCGGCAGCAGCAGCAGTCGGTTTCATAACAATGCTCACAGAAAGCCTCTTCTCTGCCCCAGCGAGAGGAACAGGCAGTCAGGACAGCCTGCTGCGTGCAGATGGTGCTTTGTCTCTGCTAGTTCCTGCAAAAGTGACACGCAGACACAAACACTAGCACACATGTACATGCACACATAGTTGGAAGACGTTCCCACTATTCATTCCTAATCCTCTGTGGTTTGCATGAAAGTTAATGGCAGGTGTTTAAAGCTCTTGCTATGCCAAGCGAAGGAGGGGAGGTGAGTGGGAGAAGATCAACTCTTGTTTTTTTTTTTTTTTTACTGCTGGCAAACACACACACACACACACACACACACACACACACACACACACACACACACACACACACACACACACACACACACACACACACTTTTCCATGTTGGAAAGACAGTGTATTACATCCGTATTAGATCTCCAAACGACGCCCCTTCATCCATCCTCATCCCCCTCCTCACTCTATCTATCTCTGGCATAATGTCCATGCATGCAGTTGAGAGCAATTATGACTTCTTTGGAGGAAAATGGCCAGTCATTAAGGAGGAGCAGGGACTCCACAGTGTGATGGTTTACACCAGGTGGGAGGCTATTAGACAGCCAAGTGATGTGAGCAAACTCCCATGCTCATAAATACAGGGAACAGTAAACATCCTCCACTGTTCCCCCACTGCCGCCAAGAGCTTTCCTCCAATCATATAATGAATTAATAATTAAGAGAAAATGTTCATTTATGCATCCTCAACATGCTGTATGCACACTCCCTAAACTGTAGGCTAGAGTCATTTAAATGACTGGCCTTTTTCACACCAGACCTTTTAGCACATGTGTTAGCACTAACGTTAAAAGTAGCTCTGCTTTATTCAAGTGTCCCAGCGAGACAACGACAGTGAGACAGAGCGAGCCGGCAATATCAGGACCCTAAAACTGAAGCAGCTACATGAAATTCAGCTGCCATTCATCTTATTATTTACACCTTTGCTTCTCCAACTGTGAGATGTTCAAATGTCTTCAGTGAATAACAGTATTCTCATTAATTATGTACAAACAACACAACTTTTACTGTACTTTTTGTCTGAACGATGATATCATATTTACGCATTTTTCACTATTTTCTGCCAAAAGACTAAACTCATAAATTACCAGATCAATTATGAAATTATACATTATTTGTATTTTTTAAGAATATGTGTCGCATAAAATGTAAGTTTTAAGGCAAAGGGAAAAATCTCCAGTGATCTTGAAGAATTAAAATCAAAGCTTGAGCTTAGCTTTCTACACAAGCTGCAAGACTATGCAAATCTCCCAGCCCTTTAACACTCAGAGACACAATGATCCAACAGTGGTGATAAACAATACAGAATAGTGAAAATCTAATACGAACAATAGTGCAATTTGTTCTGTTAATCACTTTGGATTTAATATGTAAGATTTGGCAGCAATGAGTGAATATGATTCTGCAATTTTATGTTTGATTGTCTCAATTAAAAAACATAATGCTTTGAAATACAGCAGTGGACTGTAATTTGCTTGTTTTGTAGCCACTGCGCCAGCTGAACTGGGAGTGACTATTAAACGCATTATTTTGAATTGGCAAATCCTACGAACAAGCTTGTAGGATGCCAATGTGGCAGGAGCAAGCCACAGCAAAAACAGCTGTGAGAGCATGAAAAATGACTTTGGCTGCACTTAAGAGCAAACAACTGATGTATCTGTTTCCACATATTGTATATATATATCATATCAGTGGCAGACAGGAGTGCATGCAGCCCGACACGCAAACACAGAGAGACTCAGAGCGTACAGTATCTTTTAAGCACACTGGTTAAGCAGGCCTTATCAGTGAAGAGAATCAGACACCTGCTGCTGTCTGGTGCAGTCCACGTCCACTCTCCCAAAACTATCCTTCACAACCACAAACAAAAACGACTGAGACACAACAGAGCATGTTATAACAAATGAGAAACAGGTGCTGAAAAATTGGGAGAGTGCACCAGTTACTCTAAACACGCAGCAGATTTGAAAACGGCTGTTCTCTGAGACAAAACTGTTACCAGCCAGCATGAGACACAGTACAACAGTTGCTCAAGGAATATTTGAAATACACCTGTTCCTTAATCAGTGTAAAAGCTTTTGAAGCACACCGTTCTCAACTTGGAAAGTGTGAGATCTTTGCTTTCAAAAATTCTATCATTCACATTGAAAAACTCTGTCATGAGAATATGAAACCTTTAGCTAAACTGGCTGATTAGCCATTGTTGAATGAATGTCTTTTTTTTTTTTTTTTTAAACAAATCTCTCAAATAAAGAAAAGCAAAAACTATGAATTTCTCAACATAAGAAAATTGCCACTGTGTCAAAAGACCTGCAGTATGAATCCCTAATCCTCCATGCTCTGTGATTTTGCATGAGGGTGACTGACATCAGGCTGTACATTTTGGGCCTCTTGCAGATGGCACAGTGTAATTTCACACCCATTACCTCCTCTCCACAATGCATAGCACAATCACATGACAGTAAAATCCTCTCACACCAACTCCTATGGGAACTTTTAGAAGCCGTTAGTGGCCTGGCCATTATGGGAATTCTCAGAAGAGTTCACAAGAGCTATTTCAGCAGCGTCCAAATTACTGTGTTAAATGGAGTATTAGGCTCTGAGAATATGATTAACCAATTGTAATTTCTTTGCTTCTGTGACTTCATAACAGGCAGTCAATGCATGATTCAGATTTGTTTTCTGTCGCTGTGCTTCTAGCTCGTTCCCTTTATGAAGCAATCGTGTCAACAGAAAAAGCAGGATGGCATAGCAGCAATGCAAGAAAGTAGTCTCACAGAATAAACATAACATGCATCCTCTGTCCAAAGAAAACCACATGCCAAATTAGCGGGTGGTGAACAAAGTGAGAGACAGCACCTGTGCTTTCAAAAACCATCATCTCTTCCTGCTTCGGTGCACATGCTCCCCAGCTTGCCTCTCCGCTATCCAGAGTGTTATAATACAGCAGAAACACACAAATGAGTCCCTACACAAGCATGTTGTACAGCAGATCAGCCATGTACATCAGTGCTCTCTACAAGCACAAATCATGTTCGTAATCACAGTACACCGACTCCACCAGCCACCAGGGAATATCTGTTGAGGCAAATGAGACTCCTGATTTCCAATACAAACACATGCACACACACACACACACACACACATACGAATCAACACTGATAGCCGCCATCAAGCACAAGCAGAATGCATGATATCATAAATATTAAAGCGTTGGTTTCGCATTTTCTTGGCATTTTCCTCCTCAGTGATAAATCAAAAGGCCTGATAGGAGCTGCCATGTGCATTGTGATGCTGCCTGTGATGTGTTTGCCTTGGGAGGCCAGCTTTCATATCTGAACACATGCAGGCCACAAAGACGTGAGAGGAAGTTCAACCCCCAGCAGAGTTGAAGGCGGCAGATGAGGGGAGGGATATGGAGAGGCGAACAGGGAGGGTGTTGTGGCAGGTGCGAGTGAAGGAGCTGGAAAAAAGGAAATCCCAGTAAGCAGTGACAAACTCAGAAGTGCTGTATCTGTTGCACCACCGGTAACTGATATATTTTCAGGGTAAAGACACTCTCCATAATCTCTGATTAAAAGCAGAGCGCATGAGATGATCAGATGTTCTAATAAACGAGGTGTTTCAGATGCAAACATTTGCCTCTGGAAGGGTGCGGGCCACGGCCTGCATGTCATTAACAAAGGCCTTTTCTCTGCGGGCAGGCTCCACTCTAAGTTCCCCTGCCTGTTGTGACAATGCCCAGGGGGGGTGGGGGGGTGAGAGCAGATGTCCGTTGCCAGCAGCACATCTGCATACAGCCTCAATCCCCACCCCTTCACTGGCCAGACAATGGAGCCACCCTCCTCCTCCTCCACTTGAAGCTTTCTTCCATTGGAGCCTCCAAATGCAGTAAAAAAAAAAAAAGAAAAAGAAAAAAAAGAAAAAAAAAACAGAAGAGGGAGAGTGTAGAGAGTTGCCTTTTGAGAAGCAGTGCCCACTCTGCCTGTCAAAACTCTGAAATGGAAGGATTATCCTCCTGTTTCAAAATGTGCAGGTGCTCATATGGATGCCTGATTGGCTCACTAATTAAGCTCTCATTAATTAGTAGGCTACAGATGACAAGTTCAAACTGGATTTGTTTGGTTATTCACGTGCCAACAAGAAAGGCTGCACGAACTGCACAAAAACACACTTGCACCAAACTTTTGATCAAACTCTTTACATGTATGTCAATATTCTTTATGATTTCAAATATACATATATGTATATATATGTATATATGTATATATATATATATATATATGTATATATATATATATATATATATACAAAACATCACTCATAATTGATCTTAATTGGATCTTTAATATGTTCACCATTACCTCACAACTGCCCAGCTCATCAGGAACTTAATAAAGCCTATTCCCACATCACTATGAAGTGGAGTATCGGATAATGTCTACTCCCACCCTCCCTTGTCCCTCCTTGCTGATGGCGCAGGGACACATGGACAGCGATGCGAGTATAGCTTTCAAAACTATACCCCGGTGGAGGACACACTGAAATATTTTACACCACCTTTACAATAATCATGAATCCTACCTCGACTGGATGTTTACTGAGAGTTCAAACGTCGGCTTTTGGGGCTCCAGAAATAGCATCGCAGGCTACGCATTTCAAATTCGCTTGTTATCTCGGATTTAGATAATGATCCACCTTTAGATGACATAAAAACTTAATCCTGAACGCAACGGGACAATCTCCGGCGCTGGGAAACGGTTGGTGTCGGTTTTTACGGGGGGAAGTAGCGTCGGCTCTCGGTGTGCCTGGTTATCCTGCTGTTTACTTATACGCTTCATAAACACTCCTATTCTTTTCCTCCTGCCAGAATTGAGAGGTGTGTATCAGTTTGCTTTTCCTTTTTTTTCTCTCGCTTTTTGAGTGAGGCGGAGCCTTTGCCCACTTCTCCCTTACACACACACACACACACACACACACACACACACGCAGACAAGAAACACTTCTTGCAGTTGATGATGTTGATGGAGATGGGACAGTGGGAATTTTCGAGAAAGGCGATTTGTTAGCGTGATATCTGTATTTTATGTTTTCTTTTTTTCCCTCTGTAATCTGAAGTCCTGGCCGATCCCATGCAAGTGAGCTTTTCAAAATAATAAATTGGCAAAACGCTTAGAGCACAGGTTAAGATTTTAAGTGTAGCTTACAACAGCCACATACAAACTGAAACGTAGCTAGCTAGCTAAACAATCACGTTAGCTGAGTTAACCTAACAGATGCCTTTCAGTCATTTGGTTGCTAATGTTATTAGCATGACATTTTGTAATTTGACATACAGTGTGTGACAATGTGTTATCTTTGTAAAGTGTCATTTAAAAACTAAACTTATGAAACACCATTTAGGTCAAGTGTCAGATCAGATATGCCTATATCCCATTACTTCTTTTTGTCTTCAGTATAAACGAGTCTTCTAATTAGCAAGCTAACGTATTTGTCATTTGGTACAGGTAGTGGGTGCAAATCTTTTGTAACAGCTAATCTCTATGTGAAAAATGAGTTTGTGTGGTGTCACCTCTTTTAACTTAGTGACATGTAAATCAATTTCCACTTAATAACTGCAACCTTTCACTGATCATCTATTTCATCAATCTGTCTGAGGAAATGAAGCGTGTCAGGGTTTCGCTCTCCACATCCTATGACAGATCAGCATCCACCACATCACTTGTCTTTAGAGACTGAAATCTTCATGATTTGATCAACACGAAGTTAAACAAGATTTCTTTGTCAGCACCGAAAAAACTACAGCTCTCATGAAAAATGACAGGCAATGCAGGTACTTTACCTCATTGTGACTTGGTTTCATCCATTTCCACAAAAGACACCAAATCACTCTTCTGAAGTCATTTTTTCAACTTTTTAGCTGTAATCTCAGCTGTCTAAAAACTTTTACAGCATTCGCTCCCCTCTGTTGTGTTTGACACAGCTGATCTAACTGCAATGTCTCGATTCGCTTATGAACTTTTGGCCTTTGCTAAGCCCTTGGCACATGAAGGGGTTCGTTAAATGCTCTTAAAAACAGAAATAATGAATTAACAACAATAATAGATAGTTTAAAAAAAAAAAAAAATACCATCCTCAGCTAGATAGTGAACCACATAACATTTTGTTGAGAAAGGCTCTGTTCCGCAACTGGATTTTTAGTTAATTAAAAATGTCAAAGGGATTTTTAATGAGGTTTTCTTACTTTTGCAGCAGAACTATTTCACTTAAGGCGCTCTACTTGAACCCACTCACAACTGGAGCAACCATCTCAAGGGGAAATTTACATTCTATGCTTTAAAGTTACATATACTGGCTATTTTACAGTATTTGTATTTATTTTATTTTTTACTTTTAGGCAAGTAATTCAATTAATAAATTGTTGAATAAATGATGGATTTACTCTATTTCTCACCCATATTTTCTTCCTTTTTTAGACCTTTGAGGAAATAGAATTCACATGAACAGTTAACTGAATAAATGTCATATGAAAGATACTAACAAATAGAACATTTTACAGAATTTCTTTTTGTTGTCTGTTCAAAATTCTCTAAGGGGCTGTGGTTGTGTTTGGGTACTTGAGAGTGGACCTCTCTGTATATGTATAGTCCTGCCTACAGCCCTGGCTATAATTGTGCCACTTGTATAGATAGATAGAATCTGCACTCAATGGCATGTTGCATCAGTTTGTCTTCTTCATGCTACAGGTGCAGATAGCAACTACTGCAGCTGTGCCTTGATGTCATACTTAAAACATGCAATCTACTGTACACTCTCCCTTGTTTTTCGTTCAAGTCTCAGAGGCAGACTGATTGTGGACCCTCCATTCATTCACACAGTAGTGCCAGCCATATAGCACGGCATGGCAGAGAGCATCTTTGAATTTCCCATCATTTCACTCACTGCATAGTTTCCCAACACTTCCAGTGTTCCAGTGTTTGAGTGAAGCTTTCCACAAAGACAAAGAAAATCTGCGCAAGCAATAGAGAAATCATTTACATACCCTCTATTCTGTGTCTTGCTGTAGCTTCTGTACCATCCACGCTGAGTGTGTGGTCCCAGGCCTGGGGGCTCTTGGCCCTGTCCTGAGCCCATCTTTCCCTGTGGTCATTTTGTCTCTAGGACAATGTAGCTACTGGGCATGAACCCAAACACTCCAAAGACCAACACCAGCCAACAGGGGAAACCAACAGAAGCATATGTTTGCAATGGCAGGAGAGATGACAGGCGGAGGAAGAGACAGAGGAAAGTGTTTCAGCCATTGCTGTGAGATTTTATTTAAGTCAAAACTTGTTTCATATGAAGGCATTCATTTTCCCCTCTAAATAAGACAACAAACACAAAGGCCCTTTAAATACAACCAAACCAGTTGCCAAACTCTAATGATAACTGGCTAAGTTAAGGGTTTAGTACATTATTTAATTATGTAAAATGACATGTATAATGAAGTATGTAACCTACATATGTTGTTATCATAAATTCAATAGCCATATGTGGCAGAATTATCTTTTATTCCCTTCTTTGTGTCATTTTCAATGTTAGTGTTATTTAGAATCTGCTTTATTGTTATAGATTTAATCAAACAAAAGGCTGTGTTTGCTCATTATAAGCTTACCTTCTGCTGTGTTTACTATAGGTCACTTAGTAAAGCACCTCACTTTATTTGTCTGCACATTTTAAAAGCAAAACTGATTAGAAACATAAATACATGCAGTATATGATTTACACTATGTCCCACTTTTTTATTACACTCTCCTGCTACTAGCATAAGAATCTGGCTCTATTAAACCAATACAGTGCTGTGGATTATTAAAATGTTCACAACGTTAGGGCTTGATATTATGATTTGCTTTTGTTTATACAGTAGTTGTTAGAGGATGACAGTCAACACACATGCACACACACACACACACCTTTAATCTGTTCACTGTACAGTGGGTATTTGAGAGGATCAGTAGTGTGCAACTGCATATTTCTGCAGAGAGACATTATTTCTTCCCTCAATTCCTTCTGGCAGAGATCTGAGTGTTTGACCTTTTTAAAATGCAAAGCGATTCTTCTACTCCAGAGAGTGAACGGGAGGCTCATGATTGTGCTACTAAATTTGAGGGACTTAATGCAGTAACTCACAGAGAGGGAGAGCTGTTCTGCACCTGCTGAAGTCTTGACTTGGTTACAGGGATACAATAACACCTCCAAGGGTTATGTTAATCTTTAAAGACGGGTTATTCTTATGCTGCTCCACTCTTTACCTCATTTGAATGAATATTTCACTGCAACCTTGAATCAGTCTCTCATGCTTAAATCACTCTATTGCATATCATTTCCTTTTACTTGGTCCTACACGCGTACTATAACACACAGGTCTTTTGCTTTGCACTCTCTAATATCAAAACAAACTGTGAAGATCTTTATTCATACAATCCATCTATTCATCTATCTTTTATTCCATCAAATAATATGTTACTATTCAGAATAACTTTAAGTCACCATGGATAACCAAGCTACCTCTGTAGTGACCCCACCTGTGATTTTTCATTAACGTTTCACATCAATTCACATCTTTCATCCTCTTTGAGAAAGGGAAGTGCAGCAAATTTAACATTGACATTACCACTTATCATTATCAACAGCTAAAAAGTGAAGATCGTGTTAATACAGAATTGAACAATTTACAGCACACTCTACATATGGGATATTGTAATGAGCAGCTCATGGGAGTGTAATTTACATTTAGTAATAATGTCAGATGTATAAAAATGTGCCATTGTACTGTATGTACCACTTCCACAAATTGTGCATACAGTTCAGCAGCACATTGTATTTTAACATAGCGTTTGAGATGGCACAATATGATTCAAACAAAGCCACACAATACCCCTCTGACCGCACTCACATCTAATTATATTCCACTACGTTAAGGCTTCTGAAACAGTCATGGTAGCCTTTAAAAGACACTGATATGCCTTCGGTGTCTTATATTTATGCTTCCAATAGAATGCAAATGAGACAGATTTACCCCTTTGACTGGAGAATAAGTGTGAAAACAGTTAATTAGACTTGTTGTGAGGTCTCAGGATGTTTTTGCTTCCTCCTACAGCATGAAATAGAATAGTGTGAATGTTTATGTGAGGTTGAAGCAGTTTCCAAGGCTGACTATATAAACTGTAGATATGGTATGTAATGGAGCAGAATTTAAGGTAAATTGTAAATTGAGCATTTCTTTGTTTCATTTGCACTTGTCTCTTCCAATTAGCGGACCACCTCAAAATGTGACTTCCTTGACTTGTTTACACGTTTTTCATCAGGTTTCTGAAATAACAACCTCCTTTTGGTCAAGTATGAGAGACAGCATAAAGACGCAGATCCTCTTGGGTGTGTGTGGTCCGGCTCCTGATCCGTAAATTGGAATAGATTTATCCATTTTGACTAATGAGATTAAATTGCTGTGATGGTGAGGTTATGAGGGAGCAGACCAGATGAAACTCAGAGGTGGAGCTTCTAAAGTAGTGATGAAATACTTGGTAATATTGTAAAATGTGGAAAGCCAATGTGAGCCACTGTTTGAGCTAAGACCTGTGTTTCTGAGCGGAGGATAGAAGTGTCCGTTTTTGTTGCCTCAAGGTTGCCTCTGCATTGTTTCTCCTTAATCTAAATATATAACAAAACACCATGAGACTGATTCTGCTAGAAAAACATGGCATTGTGGAAATATGAAAAATGACATAAATGAAACCAATCAATGTTTTTTACTCTTATTTAGAACAATTTTGCGAATTGATCACAGCTATAACAGCTTTTCTTACAAACTGACACAGTGTGGAATACAGTTTTTCTTCTTATAATGTATGCATGATAGATTCATCCAACCTTCTATAAACTATTTTCTTGTTCTCTCTCTCGGGAGGGATACTTGAACAGACGGCTGCTTGTAGGTCTTTGTTTACAACCAGCCTAATGTAATTATACTCACCACCTACACACAAATTAGCATGCAAACTGTGTCGGAGGTTTGAAAAATACATGGAGGAATGTGATTTAGTGCAAGGATAGGTCTGATCTTCTGAGGCAATGCTTCTGCAGTGCTGCTCAATGCCGCGATGCCAGGATGGTGGACTGCACAGCAGCAACATGGGAGGCAGGCCTGAGCAGGACTGCAGCTAACCAGCTCAAAAGTACTCCATTTAAACACACACATGTGCAGTGCAAAAGCGCTTTAGCAGGGGAGCTCTTATCTGCACTGAACAAACTCCTCGAGTGATGGGAATGTTCTCAGGATGTTATCATGTCCTCTGTGGAAATGAGATAGCCAGCCACCTTTATCACCACCCTCAGACTCTGATGGGCCCCTGACCATTACAGGAACAAGGACCACTCGGCTGCCAAGGGACACTAACCAACTGGCTGCCTGAAAAAAGAGACTGCCAGGGAGTTGGAAGTATTGCAAGTTCAATGTCTGACAGAAGATTGGAAGGAGACTTACTGTTAGCTAGTTTAACCCAGCCGGGGGATTTAACTCTATGTCTTGAAGGCTGTTTTGGACTTTGCAGTTGTTATTTGGACAGAATGCTGAACATCTGAAAAAGATGAAATGTTACACATGAGGAAAAGTCATACCGTGGACCTTGATGCCTTATTAAAAAGGATATAAGAAGAGAGAAAAAGAAAATCTAAAGAAATCAGGAAAGCTAGACGTTAGTTATAATTGGCAAAAGAATCAACAGAAAAAAAAAAATCTTTGTGATATGTGATTTAACTGCAGCATCTCCATGGCAACTCTCTTTTCAAGTCACATCTTTAATGAATAGGTAATGGACAAAATGCACAACTTCGTAACGTCAGAACACATGCCAAAAGTGACAGGAGAAAAATAAAGGTAGATTTTGTTTGACAAAAAGTGATTTTGCTGTGCACACAACAGAGTATGTCAAAACAGCACAGCAGCCTTTTTGAAGAGAAAACACACACACACAGACACACACACACACACACAATGTGCCATAGCAACACAAATCTTCCTTCTGTTGCTGTTATTTTGACTGTCTGGCAAATCCACCTCTTGTTTTCAAAGCATTTTTTTCTCTAACAGGTGCAAAACCTCTCAACTCAACACATCAAAGAGAGACATGCACCTGCGAATAAATCACAGCAAATGGTAAGAATCCAGGCTAGGGCCTCCTAACACCAAAGAGGTAGGATTCAAAGTGTCTGATTTAATATTCATGAAGTGCAAGGCTTTGGTGGTTGAATGCTTGTTTACTGAGATGTGTCTTTTGTCCTTGGGAGAAGGTTTGATATTCCACGAAGAAACTGTATTTACATATACTCGGTTTTGCCCCTACATGATATAACACGCACATCTCACCTAACATGGCATATACGTACGGTGCGCACCACCACACATCAACTCATGATTGACGCACCATTTCAGTGTGCTCTCCTAAGAGTTCTCACTCCCTTGTGAAGCATTAAAAGCCTCGCTGCTACTCTGACAGGGCTAATGAGAGTTTCTGATTATGAAGTGTTGGTGGCTTCTATGTGGAGGAGTTGTTGCAAGTTGTGGCAAGTCTAAAGTAACTTGTAGGCTGCAAACTGCAACCACAGGGACAGAGGTGGCAGACAACCAGTTGACACCAGACAGAACATACTGTCAAATCCAAACAGGTGTTTTTTTTACTTCTCTCTCTCTCTCTCTCTCTCTCTCTCTCTTCAACAACGCTACACCTCTTGAAAGTGTTTTAGAGTGATTTAGGCTCACCACCAAAAATGTTTAGGCTCCCGTTTCAGTGACATGGCAAGGAAAGGGTTAAATCAGAGCTGGTAGCCTTCTTTCTTTTTTTTTTTCATCCACGCACCTGTTTTTTCTGTTGTTTCAAAGATATGGTCATCACAAAACCCATCGCTCAGTGGCTTGGTGTCAGCCGTGCACCTGCATCCAAGGATCAGTTTTTTTGGCAGCGATGTGTGAGATAATCTCAAAGTGAAATCACAAAGGGCGGCTGCTCCAGATGGATGTCTCACAGCTTTCTTGTCTTGCTATATAAAAACCGTGAGATCTACTTCACCTTTTAAAAGTGAAGCAACTCCGACAAGGTCGGCGCTGTATGTGGATCAGCTAATTACTACAGCTGAAAGAAAGCTTGTGAGAAAAAACCCATCTCCCTGATGAGTACTTAAAGAAAGAAAGCAGCTGGTCAGAACATTCTCTTGAGAAAACATCAGCTATTGGAGAGAGCGGTTGGGGATACTTTTCTCTTAAGTGCTTTTCTCTGAGCAGTGTTCTCTGTCATTTGCTCCCACGCTTCCTCCTCTCTTGCATGGGTGGCACACACACACATATATCCATCCCTTTCATCCCCAGGAGTGAAACAAACCCATGCATTATGACTCAAATCAAGCTTAATTTATTTCACATGCTCTAATTTAATGTCATCATGTTGATATGCATTGAATAAAAATAGCTGAATTCTTTTCTTCTTATTATTTCCCCCCACATTTTCTCTCCCAGAGCTTACACATTACACAGGGGTTTTGGTTATTACATTTCTCACACAAGTTGGCTGTTGAACAACTCAGTGGATCCACAGGCCAAATGATAACTCATGCAGACCTGCTGCCCTCTGCTGGCTAAACTGTGAACTCCCAACAGTCTTGACAAGGACGCTACAGTGGCTCCTGATATAAACAAAATACAAAAAGTATACGCACTTATGATTTACGTACTACTTTTCACAGGCGACTAACTTAATTTACTGTATTTATAATTAGTAAAACTTAACATTTACTTGACTGTACTATGGTGCACTTGACAATGCTTTTTTGAGACATGATTAAAGGAGAGGTGTTAAAACATCTTGGGGGCACTGTGAAAAAAAGTGGTAAAATGCCTCAAGTGACATGACTTGAGGCAACAGCAGCTGGGTCTGAAGACTACAAGTTCAAAAATGAAAAAAATCTGGGGGTGTGGAGCCAGAGAGAAGTGAGGTTACCAGACCTCCGTCACCTGCTCCTCATCTCTGCTTGAGGCGTGCAGCTCGAGGCAATATTAGCCACTACTTGCATAACACACCCAAACCCATGACCAAGCTGTTGGCGGTCAAGTTGCATTGTGGGTAATGTAGGCATCAGTGGAGTACTCTTTAAGTAGTAATTAAGTATATTCAAGTACCCTTTTTCTTATGAGTGCTAGACTTTCCCTGCCTGTGCATTTACTAGGCAGAGAAAGGTTTATCAAACACACTTTTGAGTTGCATTATGGGAAATGTAGGATTCTTTTTTTAATCTTTGTTTGTGAGCCACCCAACTTATAAAAGTGTAATGTCAAATCAGAGGTGTGCCCCTTTAAATATGTTTATAACATAACCTAACTGGAAGCTAGAGAAGAGTTAAATTTGTATAGAGTATGTGTGTAAAAGTGTATTTAAATTAAATGCAACTTAATGTCTCAAAATAGCAAGTGGCAAATGTTAAGTACAACAACATGCACTATTTATATACATTAAGTGGGTTGTTAACAGTCGACTTTCCAGTCTAATTATGGTTGTTGTGGAATAAGACCTTGTTTGTAAGGTTCCCCTGTCTGGAATACAGCTCTCAAAATGCTATCTGATGTTTTTTTTAAATTTAGTTCTTTATTTGACAACAGGACTCTTCAGAAAGTTCACCTGACTCTCTGTACTATGTCCTCTCAATAATGTCATCTACTGCCTTGAATGTAGGAGGATCTTAGGGCTTGGAAGGTGCTGAGCAGTTTGTAGCTGCCAGCACTTTTAGGGTCTCTGAGAGGTCAGAGTCATGTCGTCCAAACCACATGAATTGCTCCTCTGCCTGTGCTAAAGCCGCCTCTGCAGACTTCTGCTTGTGGTTGCGGGGGAACCGTCTGGTGCTGGTTGGAACATTAACAGCCCGCTTCACCATAAAGTCGGTCTGGTAGGCTGTGAAGTTCCCCCCAGCCTCTGCAGTGCCACCGTCAGCTCCATCATGGCACAGACAGAAGTGGGAGTTGTGCTGTCTGCGATCATCGAAACATTTCCTGCGTCCCACACCCTGAAGTATACCACCATGATACTGTTAAAATATGGTTTCCTTTCGAGGTGTGATGAAGTGATCGATCTGAACATTTCATTATGCCGTGGATTTCTCTTCATACTCACATGAGTGAAGACAGAGATGTTGTCTTTTAAGGACTTCTTGTTGTCATGGTCTGAGAATGGATACTCTCTGGATTCCTGTGAAGAAACCCATGAAAAAGGGAGTTTAATACTGAATACAGGGGAATGAGATAAAATGAGGAGGCAGTTTCTTCCTTTGCAGAAGTGCAATGAAATCTTTCAAAGCCCCGGTCCATAACAATACTGTGGCAAAAAGAACACTTATGCCAAACACTACATTATCTACTCCACATACACACCTGCTGAGTTTTCCATTTAGGATAGCGTTCAAAGTTCAAAGCCTGAGGCAACGACGATTTAACCTGAGTCAGCATGATCCCGGTGCTTGTACAAGTCCCACGATTCCTTGTCTCATTTTCAGGTAAAACTGCATGAGCAAACTGGGAAGAAGATAAAAGAAAAGCTAATTACATGTCCAGGTTTGAATGCTATGATTTGTAATGATCCGTTCTAATTATGAGATAAAATTAATAAGTTCTCACCCATTTGCCATCATTGCTCATTGAAGAGTATCGCTTCCCACCTTTTACCATTTTCAGACACTTTGAGATGTTGAGTCCACTGAGTGGTTTCACCAACACACCACAGACACACACACATGCATAACAACTAGGTTAACGCAAACACTGGTGACTATGGAAACATGCTACAAACAACCTGAAATCTGAGCTCAATTTGCCATGGAGATGTGGAACTGGAATTCTGACAAAAAAACAAAACTAAAAACAAAAAAAACATTTGAAATAATTGGGACTTATACTACTAATCAAAGAGAAGAAAAATAAACCTCAAAATTGATTATTGAATATTAGATTAGTAGGGATTTCATTGTCTTATTTTTCCTGCAGTCCAGCAACTGAGGACAAATATGCATTTCTCTGATGGATGACAAAGCAACAGAGAGGCAATTCACTTAAAAAAAAAAAAAAAAAAACATTAAGTAACTTTATTTTTCACAACAATGCATTTACAATAATATATTCACCAGGAATAGTGATTGGTTTTTCCATTTCTAATAAACAGATGCCATTTTATAATTTAACCTTTAAAATATCCCTGGTTTCTTTTCAAACACACTTTTTGACATAAGTAAAAATGATTCACATGATTTTCTATGTTAATAAACAATGGAAAAGGCACATGGTTACTAACACCATATAGTCTTCAGTGAGGGGTGTCAAACAGTCCAGATGTGGCGCGTTAACAACAGACATTACTTCACAAAAGGGGGATTTTAGTTAAATCAGTAAATGTAAAATTAGGCACTCTAACAAAGTCAAATTTAACAATATATTTAGAGGTTATGTTAGATCTTTAAATCACTTTTCAAGTAAATTAAAAAAAAAACAAAAAAACATATTGCAGATGAGAAACAATTCCAAACCAGTCCTCGCACTTCTAGTTTCAAAGAGGTAGTCCCTGGCCATATTTCTGGCATCACATTCTGTGCGGGAAATGAGTTTTTCAACTACAAGCACTGAGGAAATGTCATCTCCAGGATCCCAACGGAATATCAGACGTTTGCTACCGCTGAGACTTTGTCTGAGTGCCGCTGGTGTATATCTGTGGTATTACTGATCCCTGAGGACAAGATGAGCATGACATAAAGGTTGAATTACATGTTTTAGGTAACATTCAGCACACGGACAAGGAGGTGACCACCCATTCCTTCTACACAATATCATTTTGAGGGTCCTGACAAGGGTTAACTGTTCTCTTATATGTTATGTAAAAGCCTTATCCAAACTACCAGGTATAAAATTCTGTCCTTTACAGGGATGGATATCAAATACAATGACTAAAATGGGCAAGCAGAGTGTTAAAAATTAGTGCTGAAAGCTCAGTCAGATTCTTGGGCTTATTTACTTATTCACTGGGGTGACTGGCTTTGAGCAGAACTCTGGTACTGTTTTCTAATAGTGGTGGAATGCAACTAAATACATTTACTCAAGTACTGTACTTAAGTACAAATTTGAGGTACTGCGTTTTAGTATTTTATTTTGATAACTTTTGAAGTTGAAGTACAAAGATGCCAAACATTTTACAGTTCCAGCTCCTCAAAGATTTGAGATTGTTTTCTTGTAATTGTTTTAATAGTTACAAATAGGTGAGAAAGCCAGGTGTCAGACGGTGTCAATTTAGGGCTCTGGGAAATTGTGATGTGTTTTTCTCACTATTTTCTTAAGTTTTAAAAACCAATCAATCAATCAATCAATCAATCAATCAATCAATCAATCAATCAATCAATCAATCAATCAATCATCAGAAGATTAATCCATAATCCATAATGAAACTAGTCATTATTTGCAGCCTTATATAAAATAATTACAAACTAGCTCCACCTCAACCAGCTGCAACAGTAAACTGCTCTATATACAAGTTATATAGTAATAATGATCCAATGATGTAATATCTAATATCAAGTACTTTTACTTTTGATAATTTAAGTATTTTTTCCTGATATACTACAGTTATAGTAGGATCTGAATTCTTCCTCCACCATTATTAAAGCCCATTGAAGTAATTGATGAGGGCCAAATTGTTCTTCATCAGTGGTATTAGTGCTTTGTTGATCATGTTAACAATTCACTGTGAAAAAGCCCTTTTTGTCTTGACCTTATCAACTAGACCTTCTTCATTAAGAAGGTCAAAACGATGATTGATGAAGGCTCTTGGTGCTAACAAAGATTCATGTGTGCAGCACTGAAGTGAAGTAATGTTAATAAATTAAAAGACAGCCATTTACTTCCATTAAGAATTAATATTTCAAAGAGAACGCTGACTCTTACTCTGAATGACTGATGGAGACGTAGCACTCCAAGGGTCTGTCACTATGGGAACATACTCTTTTCCATTTCCCTATGAAGGTGCTTCCTCAGGTGTTTGGCCAAACGTTGCCACCTGATGAAAAGCAGAAATCACAGACAACTTAAAATCTCCACAACTATTATGTTATCATACCAAGTGAGTAAATACTTATTTTTCAGCCTTTGTTAAACACAGATCACACATTTACTTGTCTTACCTTTCCTGTGTGTCGTTGTACTGATTCAACCTGTCTGCCTCCTCCCTCTTCTCCTCCATCCATCGCTGCAAGAGTTCCTCTTTCTCTCTCCAAGCCTGTGCCAACGCTTCCTTTAGTCCTTTCTGCTCTGTTCGCAGGGCTCCAAGCTCTTTGGATTGACACTCTATGTTGAACTCAAATTCTGAAAGGGTTGCCTTCAGGGTGTTACTCCCTTTAGCCAGAGTGAGTGCCTCTTGACGGTACTGGGACACACTGAAATTGCCAAGTAATGAAATGGTTATTTATTGTACCTTTGATCGCCTTGTGGTATTGTTACTTCAGACTTTTAGATGTTAGATTGTAGGTCACAAGTTCATACACCAAGGGGTTTAAACTGGATTTATACCTCTTTATGCTTCCCACTGTGCAACAGATGCCACAAATGCAGGAACTGATTTGTGGTTCTGCTTACACTGTATGATTTAACCCTGTTAAATGTAATACAAAGAAGCAGCACTGCAACCCTAGATGGTTGTTTCATACATACATCAAGTTCCTTGATTATACACCCAAAGTAACCATTTAAACATCATTTTAATCACTTGATAATACATATAGTAATTACAGGAAGGTCGTCTTTGAAAATAACTTTTCTTCAACATGCTTCATAACGTCTAGTACATGGATATTAAGTATGGGACTGTATGAAAATTATTGGGTTGAGAGGGAGGCTGAATCTTTCATTATTGCTGTATTGACCCAAGTATAGGACCAGCGTGATTATAAGATGGCCCCCCCAATTTCCCAAAATTTGTGTCTGTCTCAGTTGTGTTAAGAGAAAGCACAGACTGGCCTACACTGTGCAGTGGTACACCGAAAACCTGAAATTACCGTGACTGCCAGTACTGTAGCTCAGCCTCTTTCAGATACAAGACGGTGGTCAGGTCAGAGACAGTCTGAGACAGCTGTGGAGACAAAAAGAAAAGAATAAATTGACTTAACGGTGGATAATGGATCTCACAAGTTCAAAGGTCAACACCTGCAAACACGAGTCAAAGAAGGAACATGTAGGCCAATTTGTTTCCCTGCTGTAATCTAACTTCTTGATTTCCATAGTAGGCTAATGATTATTTTACATGGTTAGGGCACCCAAAGGTATCAATTCATATAATTTCTAATTAACAGATGTATGCCTGAGGTTTATAGCAAATATTTGTCCAAACTGCTGCTGCTTATACAGTTAAATAATAGCTGAAACTTCTTTGCTATAACTGGAGGCTGATGCTATGGTTTTATCATTAGATTACTCCTCATTTAACCCACCTTTTCTTCTAGGTGTTCACTCTCTCTCAGTTGGAGTTGAAGAAGTCTGGTGTTTTTCCCAACTTCAACTCCACCTCGTTCTAAACTGACAATGAAAACCAGTGAAAATCAATGAAGCGTTATAAATTCAGATCGACAGATAAGTCACATGCAGGTTAAGCGAAATTCTGTATTTCTAACCTCTTAGACTGAACTTCTTCCAAAATTTGTTTGCGAATTTCAAAACGTTCCTCCAGCAGAGACACTAACAGAAAACAGACAAATGTCCTTAGAGACAGCGAGAACATCATCACTGCAAAAGCCGAGATAGTAAAATAATCATCTTACAGCTTGTAAAAACGCCAACATAGGGGAGTTTCTCAGTTTGGTCTCTCTGTAGCAGTCGAGCGCGCACGTGTTTCTTCCAGCTTCCCATTGTACTAAATTAAACTAGTCTGGCGTTTACGGTCCTCAAACGTACCACAGCGACGGCTTTAGTTGTCTTCCGCTCTAACGTTACAACACATATCACTTTGGCGAGGTCGAGGGCGAAATGATTGTTAAAACGTTGACACAGCAGAGGAGTGAACGGCTTGCAGCAAAGTTTCACAGCTCCTCCTCCCTGTTCAGTCAGTAAGCAGCTGACAGACCCCTGCTGGATATAACCTCTGATCCCATCCCATGATCCTATCCCCTGTCTAATATAATATAATATAAAATAATATAATATGGTTAGAAGAAATTACTTTTCTAAATGAAAAAAACCCCAAACAAAACAACCAAGCTCTACTATCTATTACAGAACACGCATTTTATTTCTTTTTTCTTTTTAACCAGAACAGAGCAGAAATGTCACAAAATAATATCATACCCAATCTTAAATCTTAAAACACAGCAATGCCACAGTGAAGAAGTACAAGTAAAAACTCTACATTTAAGCATTAGCATTAAAATAATTATTAAATTATCAGAAGGATAAGTACTCATCAGACACTATTTCAGGATTGTAGTTATTGTTGCATTAATTATTATGTACCCACCCCTGCTATTGCAGCTGGTAAAGGTGGGGTAACTTTAACTAGTTTGTATAAATAATCTGAATCCGCACAGTAACTTGAAACAAAAGCTGTCAAATAAATGTAGCGGAGTAAAAAGTACAATATTTGCCTTCTACATGTTGTGGAGCATAAACATAAAGTAGTAGAAAATGGAAACAATTTAACTGACACAACAGTTGTCTAGAAATAACCTTCAACTTCTTACATTATTCGTTTGAGAATAGGCAGTGGTACAGCTTAATCATTAACGACCTCTCAGTAAATTTCAAAATAAAATTCATCAGAGCAGAATGTGCTCAACTTTTCTCGAAAGAGGACTTGACAGCTCTGAAAGTACTTCCGGTTCATACATTTTTCTCAATAAGTCGCTGCAGCATAAATATTTTTCCCTTACATAAGCTAATATTCTACATTACTACTAACTTAACTATCAAAACCTGTCTTTTTTATTTTTTTTCTAAAATGCGGAGTAATTCCTATGGTTGAAAAAAGAAAGAAGATGGGTTTTGGAGTGAAAACAGGAAGTTGTTGTTTGCTCACTGCTGGCACTAACGTGTGCTGTGACAACAGTCTGATGGAAAGAGAAGCTACAAGCTTATTTAACGAGTAAAATAAGGGCTAAACATTACTGAGGTTAACAAAGCAACAACGGCTTCCTTCTCGCGTGTGTAAAGCTTTAATTTAACGACAGTGTTATATAACTACACTCTCTTTTTTACAGGTCTACCAGTTAGCATTGCTCTCTGGAGGAGCTAGCCTGTCCAGCTAGCGTAGCTAACTAGAGACATCACTAACTTTATCCACATAACTGACCTATTTAGCCCGTTATCTTACTAATGTAGATATTGTCCGTGAGTTGTCCAGGCCATGGATAGGTTGTTTAGTCGTTAAGAAATCGCCAATGTTCTCTGGATTGACGGTCCTGTGTCCAGTATGAGCGCATCAGCTGGGGACAGAGAGCCTGGGGTCCCCTTGGATAATGCAAAGGAAGAAATCAGTGGCCCTACCTGCACAGGTGAAAACAGCAAGCATGTAAGTAACCAGACTGAGCACAAAACAAGGTTGTAAAAATGGTTTGTTTATTATCTAAGATGATAACAAACTGTCTTTCGATGCAACACTTTGCGAGAGTAGTTTATAATGTCATATTTAAAGTCATTGCCACCTGCAGTCACAGACAATACTCATGACAACTGTTTACCAGCCTAAGCCACATGTAGAAGTAGGGCTGGATTGACCTTTTGACCAACTATGTACATGGCAGTTTCATTATAGAGGGTCTCATCTAGAGCTGAAATGACCAGATGATGAGTCAAATAGTAAACAATTCTGATAACTGATTAATCATTGAAGGCATTTCTTCAAAGCAGAAATGTGAGATTTTCAAAAGGTACCAGCTTCGCAAATGTGAATATTTTCTAGTTTCTAGTATCTTTGGGTTTTTGACTGTTTTTGTTTATGTTCTTTTTTGTTTTTTCACGAAATAAAACTTTACATATTAACTTGGGCTTCAGCAAATAGGCAAATGATGGGCATTTTTCACAATAATAATAGTGTATTAATTGGAACAGAGGAACAATGTCTTCTGCATCATTTCAGTCAGTGTTCTCTGGTCGTATTCACTAACTTATGATATAATGCTTTTCTTTGTTATTTTGTAGGACTCTGCATTATGCTCAGGCAACACTGAAATTAAGAGCCGTGCCGTGGTCAAGTACTCTGCTGCCCCACCTCCTACCAGCTATGCCTTGCTGCAGGAGAAGACAGACCTGAAGCTGCCTCCTGCAAACTGGCTGCGAGAAAACCCCCAGCTGGGCAGTGCGGGCACAACTATATTAGGGTCCAGCAGCAAGAGCAAGCCTTTTTCCAGGTATAACATCACGAAAAATACTATATGCTACAACTGATATTTATTGCTCTAGCATGAGATTATGTTATGCAAAATAAAGGAAACGCACTGTCCCGATCCTTTTTGCTCTAACAAGTGTGCCACCTTTTCTAACCCACAGTTAGTGGTCAGGCAATGGGCCAAAACTCTAGACTACATAATATGGGAAAACCATCTCTCATTGTCTCTCATTATGTATATCGTATTCTTCTAGTTCCTAGTTCTAAATGTCAGAAGGCTAGATAGTCTTCAAAACCTCACACAACACTGAGTGCTGAATTTACCAGGCATATCCAATATGGATTTTAAAACACAACGTATTGTTAATCGTGTTTCCAGTGTTTACATTCAGGCTGGATTGGCGTTTAATTTGGCTTTAATTTTACTCACATTTGTGTTTCTACCTTTGCCCTAGAAACTAAAGTGCTTTGCTTTAAAGGATCTTCATTGTTGACAGCTTATCGTATACACCAAGATAAAACTAATGCAGTCTAATGCAGCAGCCCTGCAATAAACATAATGAAGTTTTATTGAAACTGTTTTAGAGAGGAGTAGAGATTCAACCGTATAGTAATTTTGGTGTCTGTAGTTGTTGATGCTGGTGATCCGCGTTGCATTATACTGAGAGATTTTTAATTCTGACATTTTGTCCACCCCATTTATTTCAATAAGGGGGAAGGAAATATTAGATGAGGTGTTTTTAGATGTGATTTACTGTTGACACCTGTTGAGTATAAGTCACAGTTTGTATTAGAGGCTGAAAGCGTCACGCTCTATGCTCTGCTTAATTGTGGAAACCTGCTGGCAGATGGTCTCTGTTGTTGGTCAGAATGCACTAAATATCATAATACAGTGTAGACACCACTGGCGAGAAGCACTGGATAACTTCTCGCTGCATATCTGAAAGTGTTAATAATCCTCAATCAACCGGATTAATATTGTGGTTATCAGTTGGTGAACCATGGATGCTGAAACTACTAAATCTTTAATCAAGCAAACACTGATGTGATTAAGTACCTTTTCTTCTTTTGTAGTTTTGGGATGGCCTATGACTTCATTGATTGTATCGGGGATGATGTTGACGTGGTGTCAGACTCGGAGGTTTGTGAAGCTGTTGCAAAGCAAACATTTCTTTCTTTGTTTCCGAAACATGCACATTCAGCTGATGTTAACATTGTTTTCTGTCAAATTCAGAACATCAAGAAGCTTTTGAAAATCCCCTACAGCAAGTCCCACGTCAGTATGGCTGTTCACCGCGTAGGGAGGACCCTACTTTTGGATGAGCTGGACATTCAAGAACTTTTCATGAGGTCCTCTCAGGTACAGCAAGAACCTTTACGAATCAAAGATAGTCAGTATTACCTAACAAGGATTGTTGTGCCATGTTTTTAGAAATTTTCCATGACAGTAAGTGCTTTAAGTAATTGTGTTCTCTCTGCTATGTGTGTTTTGTAGACAGGAGATTGGACATGGCTGAAAGAGTTTTACCAGCGGCTAATAGATCAGAAATGGCAGAGGAAAAAGAAGAGTAAAGAGCACTGGTATCAGAAAGCAATCCTGTCAAAGTTCCTCTACTACAGGTGAGTTAACTGGTGTTACTTTAATAATAGAAAAGAACAAGTAGGGTTTACTATCTGTTAACACTTTGGTTCCATCACTTTGTTTCCTGCAGTATAAATGGTGATGGGGCTGCAGAGCCTGTACCAGACGACCGGACTGAAGGGGAGGAGGAAAATGGGGCAGAGGAGTTCAGTTCTTCATGGCCCACTACCTTCACCAGCACACCGTCTGACACTGAAGAATCAGATGCTCCCAAGCAGGTACAAAAAAATCAAAATGACCCAAAAATTCTCCCAAAATGTTATTAAATTCAAGGAATGTCTGAGTAATCTCAATGTCGTATTAATAAAAGGTCTAGAAAATCTCCAATAGATATCAATAAAATAAGAGGACTGAAAAATCTCTGAAAAACATTTATAAAATCTCAGAAAAAAATATCAAAATGCCAGAAAAATATTCTCTTCAAAACATGTTAATGAAATCTCCAAAAGAATTTAAAAAAAAAAAAAAAATTCAAATAATATAATAAAGTGTCCAGAAAATTTGAATAAAATGTGCAAAAAATTAGGAGTTAGAAGAAACCGTTTGTGCTGTCACAACTGTCTGTATTCAATGAGTAATGTTTGAGCAAATAAGTAATCAACGTTTTTTGATATGAAGTATCTCTTGGTGACTGCTAAGCTTGTGTGAGTGCTTTGGGTTACACTGCTTGCACTGACAGTATTGCTGCTATAAAATATGCAGGAAAGTGTTTCTATGGACAGCAAGTTTGCTTTGGGCCAGGTGACGTCTATACCCAAAGAGCAAAACCTCCCTACACTGTTCAACGAAGGGGAGAACAGTCAGGTAAGTCAACTTTCACCCTTCCTTAATGCTATATGACTACAGATGATAGCTTTTATCTAATATATACTTTGTTGTTACTTGTTTGACAGGGTTTAAGAAACGACTTTGTGCGTAACATCATGTGGACGTTCGAGGATATCCACATGTTGGTTGGTTCCAACATGCCTATTTTTGGAGGTGGTCGCTATCCTGCCGTCAGTCTGAGACTCAGGTTGGAATTAGAATTCATTTACTCCCGTCCAGGGTCTGAAATGAATGCTAATTACCAGAGAAGATGATTATGTAATCCTGTAATTATAATTGTATTGCACTTCATGATTCTGTTGCCCTCTGTTGGCATCATACATTACATGGCACAAATCTCCACAGAAAATGGGTGGAAGATGTTTTTAGTGACATACAGTATGTCTATGCACAGTGATGATAGATGGTGGAAATTGTTATTTGCTGGTCACTGGCAAGTCAGTTTTATATGCTGCAACCTGATCACTCTTTCTCTCTCTGTTTTTCAGGGACAATAATAAACCAATCAACATTCTGACGGGTATCGACTACTGGCTCGACAATCTGATGTGCAATGTCCCAGAACTGGTCATGTGCTTTCACGTTAATGGCATAGTTCAGGTAAATTGCTGATGGCTTTTGTCCAGTATCGTTATTGTCCATTTTATTATTGCCATAGTTCATTTTCAAAGTATAAACTGTCATCTATAATCGCAGCAGTGAAAATGTTTTAATATCACAGATTTTCAGCCTACATATTTAAAATGAAGTAATACATTTAGTGGTTTCCCCTGCAGAAATACGAGATGATAAAGACAGAGGACATCCCTCATCTGGAGAACTCGACTTTCTCCACAAGGGTGGTGAAAGACATCGCCCAAAATATCCTTTCCTTCCTTAAGTCCAACTGCACCAAAGAGGGTCACACCTACTGGCTTTTCAAAGGTGGGAGACAAATTCTTAATTCTTCTGCTGTACACTATGTGCCTGCCTGTCTCAATGTTTTCTAATTGTATTTCTTGGACCCGCAGCGAGTGGGAGTGACATTGTGAAGCTTTATGATCTTACTACTCTGTGTGAGGAGGCTGAAGAGGAGAAATGTCAGAACCCCTTCACTCTTCCTGTAGCTGTATTACTGTACAAGTATGTATTTTTATGAGCTTGCAATATTTGATCAAGGCCAAATCTATAAATTTATAGTTTACTTTAAAAGGTTTGCAACAGTTTATACTGTTGAATATTTCAAAATTGAAATAATTTTAAGCAGTAAAGAGATTAAATTGTCAATTTTCAGCTCGAGCTTGTTTATATAAAATATCATTTGTATGAGAGTTTTACTTAAATCAGAGTCAATTTTCTATTTTGTGGTGCAGAGTGGCCAGCAACTTGATGCTGAAGGCGAGACAAAACAGAAAGCACTACGGCACAATCCGAACTCTGCTCTTAAACTGCGTCAAACTTCTGGATCAGGAGAGGCATCCACAGGTAAGAAGAAATTCGAAGTTACAGTTAGATAGAGAGAAAAATCCTGGACTAGATTAAAATCCAGACCCTGCGTTTAAAGAATGAGCTGCAAGGTAAAATGATAGATAAAAGGTACAGAAAATCCTTCTTTAAAATACCAAATTAGTCATCATACGTCCTAATGAGTTTAGTCTTTGATTATAATATAGTTTAATTATATAATATTATACTATAGTATAGTAAGAATAATATTTTTAATTTATATTTAGACAGCAGAGAAAGTGAAATCTGAAACTCTACTAAAGCTGAGAATATCACAGTTTAGAATTGATTGAACCTGACTGCAGTCCTGATCCCCTCAATCTCCTGTCTCTTCAGATCATTGCCTCGGCCCACTACATGCTGTCAGAGCTGTTCCAGCTCGACGAGCCCCCTGAAGAAGATGGAGGGGAGTCGCTCCGCGCCGGTGGCTCAGAGGACAGCTACAGCGACGAAGACCGGGTGGAAGATGAGGAGGTGGACGAGGAGGAGGAGCTGACGGAGGACAGCGATTCGAACAGCTCCTACAGTAACTGCTCCAGCCCACAGGATGATAGTAAAGCTGTAGCTGTGATCCGCTCTGTAGGGGAGCTGTCGGTTCCGGAGAAATACAAATCCACTCACCAGATCAGAGTGAGTGCCTCTCTAAGTGGTTCTTCCTTCTTCCTCTACACAGACCTCAGGGGAGAGAGTGGAGTGTACAGATAAATATGTTTATGTGAAACGATAATAAAAGACAATCGTCTCTTTTTTAATCTCCGCAGCCAAGTTGTGCTTTTCCTGTTTCTCAAGACAAGGAGGAGAGGTGCAGACACGTCCTGTGCTACGTACTACAGGCGAGTCTCGGCATTATGTTTATGTTTAGTGGACATACAATGCTAATGATGTGATGTGTCCCATGAAATGTGCCATCTACCATTTAATAATTGCTATAATACAAAACACAGGGCCTGAAGGCAGTGGATGGCAGCATTAAGAAGGAGAGTGATCTCCCAGCTGCAGACCCCAACACACCCATTCCTCTCAAATATGAGGACAGAAGTGCTATTGGAGGCTGCACTGCTGAGAAAGGCATCTCTCTTCTTCTGGAACGAGGTCAGTCTTCAGTCCTTATTTCAAAATACCGCATAATAAAACAGGAAATAACAAGTATGTAAGTGTTTGTCTTATGAGCAGGGACATTATTTTTCATTTCCAACCTTGCATATGTCTCTCTCATGGTCTTCCGTGTGTGTGTGTGTGTGTGTGTGTCACCAGCGGGGCCCTTGCAGGCGGACCAGAAGCACCCGACACGTTCAGGGATGATCCCCGGCTCGTGGCAGCACCATATGAAGCTGCAGCTCTTCCTCAAAGCCTCTAAGGCCTACTACGTCCTGTCTGACGCAGCCACTAACTTGCTGAAGTATGGCCGAGCCTTGCGCTACATCAAGCTTTCTCTGCAATGCCACGGTAATTCATTTAACTCACCAGACACAAAGAGAAATTTTGTTATGATAGTTACTTTTCAGCATTTTCCAGATTTTTTAAATTTATTTTTATTACATTTTTCTTTTCTTTGTTGCACATTTCTGTCAGCCTAAATAGTGTTTTATTTATTCACAAATCAAACAAGAATTGAATAACAAAATAGAACAAGTTCCTGTTTTATTTTTAAAGCAGATCAAGTCCTTTCATCAGATTCTGCCTGAAACTGCAAAACGTCCAAAACTTAAACATCCACCTTTGGCTTAAATATGTAATAATTAATGATGCATACTCTAAAAATACAAAATTATATTGCTACTACTAAATTTACTCTTAATCTTAATACCCATTCAAAAAAGTTACATCAGTACTTTGTGAAACGATATAATAACTAAACATTTATTTCTCTTTCCCCTTCCCCCTCCTCTTCTACTGTTTCCTCTAGATGCCTATTGCTCAGTGAGCGGTACACTGCACCCACAGGTGTTGCACTTTCACAGCCAGTGCCTGTCTCTCTGTGGGGACATCCAGCTGATGTTGGCGCAGAATGCCAACAACAGAGCAGCTTACCTGGAGGAATACAGCTACCAGACCAAAGAGGACCAGGAGATCCTGCACAGCCTGCACAGAGAGAGCAGCTGCCAGGGTCAGTCACTCACACACACACACACACACACACACACACACACACACACACACACACACACACACAGTATTCAGTTATTGATCATTCCAATTCCAATCCTTTTATTCTCTATCCACCAGCCTTCAACATGGCAACAGACCTGGCCATGGACCCGGAGTACCAGCTGTTTGTTAGCAGTAAGTGCTACGAGGCAGCGTTCGAGCTGCTTGACTCCGAGGCTTTGAAAGATCACGCCTCAGATCAGCTGGCTCAAGTGCTCAAACGACTGGGAAACATCCGCAATGAGATGGGAGTGTACTATATGAACCAGGCTGCAGCCATGCAGACTGAGAAAGAAGGTGTGTTGGGTAACAGCTGCAACTCTTAACAACTGTGCTGACCAGTTTAATTTTACTGAATACTAAGGACCTGGCCAGTGACATAAAGCAATCACTGCACTTGAATCAGTAGAAAATATAGACTAAAAAGAGACATTAAAAACTGATCACTCCATTGATTTTTATATTGTTGTTTTTCCCTGTGCCTCTGTCCATGTCGTTGTGTCTAACTGGGCTTTTCCCCCTCCAGCAAAAAAGTCTGTGTCTGTCGCAGAGCAGGAGATGTGGAAAAAAAGTTTTGCCTTCTTTGAGAAAGGCATGAAGGACTTTGAAGCCATCGCGGACAGCACCAACACAGCCCTGCTGCTGTGTAACACTGGCAGGCTGATGAGAATTTGCGCTCAGGCCCACTGTGCCATCTCAGCCGATCAGAGCAGAGGGGAGTTCTCACCTGAAGAGGCCCTCTACTACAACAAGGTGCCATGTCGAACCCCTTAAATTCACACTGTTCTCTTTTTTATTTTTCTCTATATTTCTACATCTCGACCCTTCCATCCTCATCATGTTCTTAATTACTTCATTATCTTAATTTAATTTCAACCCAGGCCATAGACTACTACCTGCGGGCTATGAAGTCACTGGCAAGCCGTGAGAACCACCCAGCAGTGTGGGACAGTGTAAACTGGGAGCTGTCCACTACCTATTTCACCCTGGCTACACTCCTGCAGGACTACGCCCCACTGTCCAGGAAGGCCCAGGAGCAGGTGCCTCTGAGCTCTTTTGTCCCACATGACAGTGATCAAATATTCTACATAAAGTGAAACTCCACTCTTTAACACATTTTGGCAATCTTGCATTTTTTCCCCACCAAATGGCATATTTCCAAGAGCTGTGGCAACATTTATATCCTCAAAAAGTCCATGTTTCACAAATTGACAAGATGACTGATGATCAAACTTTAAATCCTCAGATTGAGAGGGAAGTGACTGAGGCGATGATGAAATCCCTGAAGTACTGTGACCTCCAGACGGAGTCGGCTCGTCAGCCGCTCTACCAGTACAGAGCTGCCACCATCCACCACCGCCTGGCCTCTATGTACCACAGCTGCTTCCGCAACCAGGTGGGGAAGTCATGTCAACTTCTACAATAATATAAAATCTTTTTGTTATTCATGCTGATAATTCAGGTGTCTTAGCTCACCCTTTTGACATAGACTTGTTTTTGTTTATGCTAAAAGAAAAATGTATTATTTGTTATGTTTTTTTTTTTTTAAGGAAAAGGAAGTACAGACTGACTGGTATAAAACCACTAGTGATGTGATGTTTGTTTTTCATACTTATCACAGTATAATACACACTGAAGGATGTCTGTGCTTCTGGCTCTAATTGTGTGACAGGTGGGGGATGAACACTTGAGGAAGCAGCATCGGAGCCTGGCAGAGCTACACTACAGCAAGGCTGTTTGTTTATTCCTCAGCCTCAAAGATGCGCCCTGCGAGCTTCTCCGCACGCTTCTGGAGAGGGTGGCCTTCGCTGAGTTTACTATGGCAGGTGAGAAACTAGTCTTTTTTTTTTTTCCTTTTTATTAACAAAACAAACAAACACTAAAAGTCACACTAAGGAGAGCCTTATATCAACACAAACACACAAGGTACAATATATCAGCCCAACAACCTAAGTAACAAGATTATATTCCATATATACAAATTATTGTTATTACAAGGGTAATTACAGAAAGCAAATATATTAAATTCATGTGTCTTACACATAATCCTCTTTCAGATAAATATAGACTTTTTACAAACTTTCAGCTTCAATAAACCTCTCTCACCTTTCCAAAACTTTTTAACATTATTATTATTATTATTATTATTATATTATTAATATTATTTAATTATTATTATATAATATTATTTATATTATAATTATTTCATCTTCTGAGGTGGATTCCTTCATCATTATTCAAGGAATCCACCTCAGCAGCTTTAAAAATAAATCTTTTTCCTGACATAATAGATTTGTCTCTGTAGTGTCACCCAATACCACAGAAGAAGAAAATGGCTGAAATGTGGCTTTGACCCTCCCTCCTGAAGGCAGTCAGCAATGTTGGGTGTGGTTGTAAGAGGAGGACTCACTTGGAGAACAAAATAGCATTTTGTCCACAGCCTTTTGCAGTAATGTTTCATACTGTGTTTCCACAGGTCAGAGCAGCAGCGCGGCTAAGCTGAAGAGCCTGACCGGCGCTCTAGAGATCATGACAGAAACTCGCCACGCTTTCCAGCTGATTCACAAAGAGCTGCAGGAGGATCAGATAGAGGTAAGTTTCAGAGCAGCCGATGGGAAATACTCTCTCGTGCTCATTCATCTTCACAGAGCTTTGTTCCTGATCACACACCGTCACCTACGACATCTTTTCCTTTCACTTCTCGTGCTGTAGTTGAGCGAACCAGACCCTGCTGGATCAGCAGAGTCTCCTGATGTGGCCAGTGGTCCCACTTCAGGACTGAACCTCCAGGAAGTGATGAAGTTAATTGGCGTGTTCGAGCCAAGTTTCTCTTTCCTGCTGCTGCAGCTCGTCAAACTGATGACGACAATGAAACGAAAATCAAGGTGAGCAGGAATCTAAACCCTTCATTGTACTGTATATCTAGCTGTGTATGTTTCTTTTATCCTTTAACCTTTTCACAACACTCACTCCTGACATTTGTGTTTATTGCAGCAATAAGGACGAGGAGCTGCTGAAAACCTATAAGAATGTGTACTCCAAGCTGCTGCGAGCTGAGAAGAACGCACCTCTCCTCAGCCGTGTCAGGCTCTACATAGAGCTCCTGCAGCAGCTGACCCCGCAAACAGGAAGTGACGACACGGGTACTCATTCATGATAATGACATAAACCACAACAAGACTTTGACTCCGCTCTCTGCACCTCGCCGGACATCCAAGCTGCATTCTGGGGAAGACTTGACAACTGTTTTCTCAGAGATGCTGTGACAGAAAACAATGACTTACAGACATCATTATTAACAGGCACATCCTCAGGCGACACTGTCCCACTTTGAATTACAATTTCAAAGCTACTTTCACCTCCTGCGCCTTTTAAGACAAATTCATCTTTTTCTAACATTTGCATCACAGGTTTTGAATTGTACATTTTTGTTGTAAATTCAAAAGATATTATTTAATTTTCTTACTGCTTCAGCAGTTATGGGTCATACATAAAGCTCCTTTGTGTAGGATTTGTTGTTGAGTGTACCAGACATCACCTGGATTGTCTAATTTTTCTACAAACAAAAACCACATGCCATAAGAAAAATTTCACGGATGGTATAATCACATAGAACTTCTACACACTGGGGCTTGAAAAGCGATGAATCATTTAGCACAAGCTCAGAAAAATTAAGATTCATTTTAATATAATTGGTATTTGTGATATTCAGTAATACCAATAATGCTGTGAATACAACGGATTGAAGTGTGATTGAAGACTGACAAGTTGAAATAAGCTCAAATGCGTTCCTTGCTTTCAAAACAACATTGTGCAATAGTTTGGCAACATTCAATGCAAACTCAGAGGCTAGTTTGTCCACATTGCTGTATGTATAAATGTGAGTTTATATCGGCATGGTTTGCTGTGAATATGGAAATAAAAGCTTTTTACATTTTATGCGCTGTATTTTATGATATTGTATATTTCTCCTGGAGCATCTCAGGCTAATAGGACACATCAGATTAACCTTTAGTAGAGGTATTTTATTGAAACCTTTGGATAACAAATATAAAAGTATGATTTATCATACTCAGTTTATTTATCCAGAACATTTAAATGATGAACTGTGCACAGCTGCTTTGCCTTCAAAAGCACAATTCAGAGTGAAAGATTTTTAGTGGCACCGTACCCTCTGGCACCAACTCGTTCAGCCCGAGTCACTGAAGAGGCGACATGATGTTTTTAATGCAGTGTCAGTGAACTGGGTCACCCCGCTGTTACTGAGCTGTATCCACACCAGATGGAGCTGCAGGGGGGACCCAAACTGTCCCTGCACCTCATTAATCAGGCTGGACCCTCGGTGCTGTGGGTGACTGACTGTTGGACAGTGACTGAAGGTAAGAGGTGAGAGTGAGGAGCTTGAAGCAGAGCCGCAGAATCATTACATTGTAAATCTCACTGTAGTACAAAAATTATTCTTTGCAATTTAGTAACCAGATTGTTCTATTGAATAGGAGGATTAAGTAAAAATATAAATAATCAGACACTGAAAATCAACATAGGAACTTTGTATAACTATCAAAGATAAATACAGAACATGGGTGTTATGACAGAAATGATAGATTAAGGGCACAGATGAAAAAAAAACAACTACCCAACAACAACTACCCGAACAATGTGATTCTGTACAGTATAGTGCAATAAGTGCTTACTGGTTACTGGTAATACTGGTTATTTCACCACCACGACTGGGAACAGTGACTCAGTCAGTCACTGTATGACACAACGGTCATTGGTCTGGTCCTCTTGGGGTTCCTGTTGGGAGGTTGGAGGTGTCGAAGCTCCATGGTTCAAAATGTTTTGGAGGATGTCTTTGCTCTCGCTTGGCGGTAGATTGTAGAAGAAATACTGTGGTGCCATCTGAATGAACCTAATCGTGGAGAAGACAAAAAAAAAATCAATCAGATTGCTTGTGTGTCAGACTCATTCTAGAAACAAACTCATTTTTGGTTGAATGTAATTGATGCACATTGTATTTCAATTTGCAAACTTCAAAACTTCAAAGTTATCAGTTCAAGTTAGTTTTGAATGGCACCCACTTAAGTGGGAGAGGAGCCTTACAGTACATCTAGTCCTCACATAATTTGAGCTGCAATGAACTGATTCACGCATTTCAGGATGTGGAGGCTAAGAGAGCATGACAAAGGCTGCAAAGGGTTTTCTCCTCCTTCATTAAGCTGCAGCTCCACATTCCCAGGCATCTGTGCAATCCATAATCCCCTCTGCAACCAGCAAATACTAGAGAACAGGATTATACCTCCCCTCCGAAACCAGTACGAATAGTCTATGCTGAACTGGGGCTTTACATCTGGTCCAAAAGGGAAAGGGAATGTGCTTGATTACTTTTAAGCCTCTTCAAACATGAAGATATGAGGGTGATCTGCCTGGTTCTTTTAAAACAACAAGACAAGGCAGTCTAGTTTACAAGACTTATTGACAGATTCAGTTATGTGAATGCAAAACAAGCACACAAATTGAAATGAACAAAATGTTAACAAGGCTGAGTCTTACTCCTCCGGTGTTATGTGGGTGACGGTGCGGAGACAGTTGTCCTCGGAGAAGGAGTGCTCATGGAACAGCACCCACTCCGGCAGGCCCAGCTTGGGGCTCTTGGCTCCGTAGCCAGACAGAGGATGGATCTGTGCCACATGCTTATGGGTCATAATGAAGTAGTTCCCTGACCCATCCACATCCCGCGCCACCTGAGCAAAAACACAGCCAGACACAGTCAGATGGATTTCTCCAAAGGAAAAGCAGTCACCACCTAAAAATACTTTTTAAAAAATAAGTATAAGCAGACAGAAGCATCCAAATACAAGATGCTCCTATCTGTAAAGTCATACTTTTGATTTTGCCTCGGAAAGTACATAATTAAAAAAAAAAGCCAAAACATAAACATAAAAAATTCTCAGAAGGAAATTTGACAGTCGAAATAGAAATACTGAAATAACAGTTAAATTGAAGTGCTGAAAGAAGCTGAAGTGTCGATTTAAGTGTAGGGGAGTTTAAGTATCTGCCTAAGTCAAAGTGCAGTAAAGAATAAAAGGTTCAGTCAAAGTTCAATCAGCTGAAATGTAAGTCGAAGTGTAGGTGATAAATTAGAGGTTTGAGGTTAAATGGCCCTGAAAGAAATTAGTAGCAGTTCATGTGTATTACCTAAAAGCAGATGTTAGTTGAAGTGTCAGCTGAGGTGTAAGAACTGAAAGCAGTTGGAGAAAACTGTGTATTAACCGTGAAAGTTGCGGAAGTCAGAGGATCATTTTTGGTGTTACGTGAAGCAATGAGACCTGAAAGCATATGAAGCGTCAGTAGTTGTGTAAACATCAAAAGGAGCTGAATAGAAAGAGGTGAATGCAGTTGAAGTCTCAGTTGTAGAACAAGAAACGAAAGCAGATGAAGTGTCTGCTGAGGAGTAAGAGATGAAAGCAGTTGAAGTGCGAGTTGACGTGTTACTGCTGAAAAGAGCTGACCTGTCGGTGGAAGAGTAAAGGATGAAAGCAGATGAAACCTCAGCTGGACAGTAAAAGAGCTGTGGACAGTTCAAGCGAGTATTGTAAGCAGTCGAAACGTCAGTTAGTTGCATGAGCACAGATGAAGTGTACGATCTGAAAGTAGTTGATTTGTCTGTTGAAGAATAAATTCGTGTATTGCATTGCTGCAGGCATCAAGGTGGTAGGGTTACACAATAATGGCTATGTGGTCATTCTGATTATTTAGCTAAGCATTTTTGTCAATCTTTGTTAATATTGATTATAAAAAAAACGAATTATTATTTCTGCATATTTTTTATCATCTACAGTACTCTAATATTTCAATCAGTCCACATTCTGTGATCATTAATTGTGGAACCTAAAATCACATGACTCTCTAGGAGGACTGTGTGTGTTTGATGTAAGCTGTCGACGTCGCTCTAATAAATCTATTGTGTTTTTGTTGAGTGGTGTTAACAAACTTATGTTAGCTAACCTGCATAAAGAAACCTGCCAGCAGGGCTCTCTTAATGTTGAAGGTGTTGCTTCGGGAACCGAAGGCGGGCACTGAGACGGGCAGCTCGATCCTCTTCAGAATGTCGGTGAGCTCAGAACGAAGCGCGTCAGCCATCAGCAGAGAAGTGTGGTTCAGGTAGAAATCCTTACACCACTTCTCCACATTACAGTCTAACGGGGGAAGAGAGGACAGAGCCATAGAGAGGATTATAGGAAGACAGAATCAATGATGAAGACGTAGATATTTCTGGAAAAAATAGATAGTTTTCTTGTAAATATACCCAGTAATATCATTGTTTTGTTTACAGCCAATGAGCTTGTTTTGCTACCATTTAAAATTCATTTTCTTTATTCACTGATCTCCATAGCATCTGTGTGTGTGTGTATATGCATATTTGTGTGTTTCCAAGTAGGTGATACTCTCTAAACTCACATGGATCCTGCTGGCACTGCTTAAAGGCCTTGTAGATATTGATAAGGGTGAAGTGGTCTCCCTCTGGGTGCTGGAACTTCATGTGGCACTGGGTGGCCTCTGGCTTCAGGTCCACAGAGGGAACCATGAAGCAAGTTGGTGCTGAAAAATCCACAAGATTTATGTGACGTGGATCATGTGATAAGATACAGCAGGAAACATGTATGTGCCAGCGCCTGTTACCTGTTAGCATGGCGGCGATGATGACCACCTCGCTGACACAGTCAAACTCACAGGAGGCGAGCACAGTCTTGGCCATTTGCGGCTCCAAGGTTAACTCGGACATGATGATGCCCATCTCAGACAGGTTGCCATCATTATCCAAAGCTGCCAGATAGTCCAGCTCTTCTAAAGCCTGCATCAGACCTCCAGGATCTGGGTTGGAAACATTTTTGAATTATACACCAAAATCAAAAATTTTTTAAACTAAAAAAACTAAATTAATCCTTGGTTAAAAAATTGGGTGAAAACTAGGAACCAAATCCATCAGAAAATCAACATGTCCTTTATTATTTTCTAGTATTTAAACTGAGAGAGTATTAATTACATACAAAAGAACTGTTCATGCTGTCTGAACTGTAATCCAAAGTGGTGACCCACTGGGACAATCCCCCTACAGTACACTGGCACCCTGGTGGGCAGATCACAGTGAAAAGACAGCAGCAGATTAGGATTTTATAATCCTCACCAATATCTGCCATGCATCACTATGCATATTGAAGTCTATCCGCGGTACACATGAGATTTTCTCGTCTGTCTTTGCAACAAATGTGTTTTTGATGAACATCATGGTGAAAAAAAAGAGACATTTTCAGACAGAGCCAGAGGAAAGAATCAAATCCACTTTAGATGCTTTCTATTATCATAGACCAGCACTAGTGTATCTACACTCTAATCAACTAATGGGAGGCTCAGTGTGTGTGTGTGTGTGATTGTGTTAGTGGGGGTGAATAAATCCGGAGGAACAAAAGCACACGGAAGCAGGTCAGCTCTGAAAGGAAGCTCGCAGAACAAGAGCTGTCAGTTCAGCTGCAGCACGGCTCACTGCCCTGCAATAAAAAAAGTTCCTGTTTGTTGGAACAAAAGGGATAGACTGAATGAACTGAACCCAAAATTCATATTATCACCACTGAGGACGTGAAGTTTAGGGAACATCAGGGGCCCAGCCAGCACAAAGTGCCACAACAATATTCTCTCTGTTTATTTAGTCACTTCACGTGAATCTCACCTGGCCTGTCGAGGAAGTGACAGTGGTGCAGCCCTGCGATCTCCATCCTCTTCAGGAAGAGCACAGTGGAAGTGATGTCTGACTCCACGATGTGTGGTCGTACCTCGGCGGGAAGCTGTCTGTCCTCTGGGTACAGACAGAAACACTTGCCTGCAGGAGAGAAAGATCCTTTTTTTTTAATTGTTTTTAGACAGGATGGCAGCCGGAGATTTACATGAAAAAAGTGTCGTCACAGTTTAACTTCTCACCTGTCGGACCTGTCGCCAGCTGTTTGCGACTCTCGGCCTGACCTTTGCTGATTGGCTGAATGATGACCGAGTTTGTTCTGATCCTGGGGTTGTAAACCTGCAACAGCATCACAGTGTGTTGACCCTGAATATATACACTAAACCACATTTCAGAGGCAAATATTGTATCCACTGCATTTATCTGACAGTCATAGTTACTTTGCAGGTAAAGATTTTACACATAAGCCAGATGAACATACTACCCAACAGTATATAATATGTATGGGACTTCCTGTTATTGCTTTTACTCTTCAGTAAAGTATCTGAATACTTCTTCCACCAGTGACGTTATATAAAGACATTTAACTAAACTTATACACAAATCTACTCTAACAGTGACATGAGCGAACACATTTTCAAAACCATGAAAATGTATGTATGCTGTATGGCATATAAAGTTCTTTACATTTCCACTTAGATCATTAAAACACTCAACACTTAAGCAGCAGCAGTATGATATATAAAAAGTTTAAGAAGTCTTTATGTAATTATTCTAAGTCTTATTTTAATTACAACTAACTTACATATCTTTTCTCAAGGCCGGCATCAATGACAAAGCTGATTGATCTAACAGCCCAGAAGAAGTCCTCGTTTGGGCTGGATGTGAGGAATACTCTGCGGGTCCGGCCCGTCTCCTCCTCCCCCGGGATTGGGAGATTCCCAGGCCGGCCAGGGTGCACAGCAACAGGCAGGAGCTCACCCAGGTCACGGGGTAAGCTGTGCACCTCATGACGCAGGATGTCATGGGCCAGATCTATCTCCTGGTGAAGAGTGAGCAAAGAAGAGAGTCAGAAGAAGACATATTCACAGACATATTCAGCCTGGTGGTTGCTGCTTTTTTACCTGTGTCGTCACCAGAAACACAACCACATCTCCTTCCTCTTCGGAGTGGTGAATCTCCAGCACCAGACGGAGAGCAGAGCAGAAGTAGCCTCCACCTGTGCTGCTGTACACCACCTCTCCTGCGACGGGGCTCTCCAGGTGAATCAGAGGCGCCGCTGACCCGGAGAAGTGGGCCAGCTGCTTGGGGCCGGGCTCGCCCGAGGTGAGGAGGACCACACGGAGCTCCGGCCTCTGCAGGGCGATGTCCTTCAGCAGACCCTGCAGTACGTCGGTGGCTACGGTCCTCTGGTGGGCCTGGTCCACGACTACCACGCTGTAGTTCTCAAGTAAAGGGTCTGACATCATCTCTCTCAGCAGCATGTCATCTGTACAGTACCTGGGGGTGGGTGATAAAACATTAGGAGGGAGCCTGCACGAGATGCTTGACACACACTGTATTCAAATTCATAAAAGCCTGAAATAAATCATCAGGTTTATTCAATTCTAAGCCTCTAGGCTGCAATAGTGGAACAGTATATTCAGGAAATCCTTCCAGCATACCTCAGAATGGCATCTTAATGAAAGCCACTTTGTCTACACTTCAGCTTTGCCCCCATTAGTGTAATTTACTCTGATAATTAGTCTGGGGAGTGGATCCTTTCCTACTTGCCGGCTGCCTGTTTATCTTGTCCCCCTCCCCTCAATGTGCTGAGTTTCTCTTTTTTCCCCCAGCTGACTTATGAGGGACCCGCATGAGGGAGTGTGACATATGGGCACACGGGGAGCCAGGCAGCTGTGGAGGAGCCCCTGAAAAGAGTCCCCTCAGGCCTTTTGTTCACTGCTCTCCTGAGAGTAAGAAAAGGCGGGGTGATTTAGCTGCGTGTGTCGTCACCATGCATTGTTGTAACCAGGCAAGAGGGCAGAAAGAATCAGTGGAGAGAGGAATCACTGGGTGTACTTGTATTTGAAAGTATGCTTTCACATACCTGAGGACTGTGTCGCCGGTGCAGCATGTGTCCAAAGGGATGCTGTACCCGACTTCATGGCCAATGTTGACGTCCATCTCATCGGCCACCCTTAAGGCGAGATCAACAGCCTGCTGGGTGTGAGTCTGGGTACAAACCACCATGCCGTGCTGGAACTGGACTGACAGGCAGAACTCGGCACACCACTGGGGAATCTGGTTCAAAATAAGAGTGGGAAAAGTTGATAGTGAGAGGGCTTGAATATTTATGTATGTTTGAATATATATACAAAGTTCAGTTTGCTGTCGCGTGAATAAAATGTGCAATCTAGAGTGTCAAATGTCCACAGTACTCACTTGAGAACTCCTCCCAGTTTTAGCAGAACCACTGACAACAACAAACTGCCCTTTGGCCAAAGTGTCCATGAATTCACATTTTGCTTTCCACACTGGCAGCTCTTTTCTTTCTTTCAGCAGTTTGTAAAACCTGGAGGAATAAGGCAGTCCATCAAACTGATTAAGCTCCAAAATGTCATCATAGTCTTTATCCCCGTGACTCGAAGCGTCTGTGTCTGGACAAAGGGGTGATTTCCCTTCAAAATACTCCTCTCCAGTTAAACTGCTAACGTCGTGCGCCATCACAAGTGAGCTCCCAGTCTGTCCGGATTAGACTTCATTTGCAGATCTACAGGAATGAAGTTTGGAAACCTCCAGCTCTCAGTAAACTGTTGGACAGCACACAGACCGCCTCTGCAAGTGAAGCCAAATGAAAGGCTCGCTAGGCGGCCAGCCCAGTGTTGTCATGTGGCCATTAATCCCATAGAAGTGCGGTCATCAACAGATGACACACACACACACACACACACACACACACACACACACACACACACACACACACACTGGTCTGAGAACAAAGATAGATGGGCAGGGACTCAGAGGGGTCTGGTGTTTACAAAGAGAACTGGCTCACACGCAAAGGACACAAGCTCTACATAGTGTAAAATGCATTTATTTATCAACTGTGGTTTAATTTAGTAATTTAGAAATTAATTATCTCAGTGGTCCACAAACAGGAACAATTAATGTCTACATCCAAAAACCAATGAAATCCAGAAAATGAAGACCTATAGAAGTCAGCACACGTCTGTTGTGCCTATAGTTTTGCAGTTGTAGAATAATATCGAAGAAAAACAAAGAAGAAATGTTCCTTAGTAACAGTATTAAAACAAAATTTGTAATGTGGGCTTGTGGGTATTTGAAACGTTGTTATTGTTATTCTTATCTTTGAGCGGCTTATAGCTTCTATACGTTTAAACCTGAAAACTTGACAAGAATTGGACCTCTGTGGTTTATAAATGGTAACTATATATTATAAATGGTATTACTGAATCATACTGTAACATAAAGTGAGCAGAGGAATGTGGAAGAGATGTCCCGTACGTAATTTTCTCATTTTGAGGCCCCCTGTTGACAGCAAGGCCTGGAGCAAGTACTTACAGTCATACTTCATAAAAGCTGTCAGATAATTGTAGTGGAGGAAAAAGAACATTATCTCCCTCTGCATTGTAGTGGAGTTGTAGTGCTTATAAAACATGATTTTTTTTTTTTATGAAATAAACTACCCAACAGCAAATTATCAGAGAATTAAGTGGCAACTATTTAGATTTTTCCTGCAAATAAGCATTTCAACATTTCAAGCTCCCAGGTTGTAATTCATTTTAAAATAATCTTTAGGTTTGGGAATACACATTGTGAAGGTGTCACTCTGGATAATTGTGAGGGCATTTCTCAGTTTTCTATATTTTTCCAACCAATTAATTGATTAATAAAGAAAATAGCAGATGAATCCATAATGAAAATAATGATTTGGAAATTTAGTTCCATCTCAACAAACTACAGTGGTAAAATGCTGATTAGACATTGATCTATATTGATACATAGTGTGATATTACCACTGTTACTACTGCTCCACCACTTTACATCCTGGGGGCAACTTAAAATAAATAAATACATGGACATTTTTCTTTTTGCCTAAACATAATTCATATGCTGAGATGCGTTTTCTTTACGGCTGTGTGTGTGAGTAGCAGTGTTTATTGGATTATAGACACTGATCTTCTTCAGTTCACTCAGCTTACAGGTCAGAGGTTTTTCCTGTTTTCACATTCCTTTCCAGTAATGATCTAATTTGGGGGAGCTGATCCTTAATCAGGACTCTGGCTTGAGAGGCACATGAAGGAAACATAGCAAGATCAAAACCGGAGGGAGGGATGTGCTTCAGTTTTTGTAATGACCACTGTTGCTTGACAGGTGGCAGTGTTGAACAACAAAGACAGGCTGCTCAGGCAAAAGGAGACCTGCATGTAATGAGTGAGGTAACAGACTAGTGGGACTCTTTCATACAGGAAGTCACTGAAGTGCTTTTCTTGACACTAAGAATCACTGTTTATGGACTGCTGCTTATTAGAAGAAAGGATGAGCAAAACAACTTAAGTTTTATTGTTGTTTTCTCATTTGTCTTCATGAGTGTTGTGTTGTTGCTCGTCACAGGAGTGTGATACATATTCATACCTTTCCAAACGATCAGACTCCTTGTTTGTCATGGTGACTTCTTAGTGGCTTTGTTATGAGGTGGGCTGACTGAGACTGAGCTTTAACAGCGACAATAAAATAAGTTATCATGGCATCCTTAAATGATTCATGTTCATCAAATGAAAACTTTTATCCTCATGAGTCCTTATCTAACAGGCCTAGTTTTAAAAAGGTTTCTCTAAAGCTCAGCAAAGTGAGAATGAAATCAAAACGTGTCGTAAACAGTCATAAAGGCAGTTTTATTTGGCTCTGATTTCATCAACCAAACCTCTCAGTTTAAATGTTATCCTGAAACATTTGTCTCTGGCCTACAAGTTATAGGTTAAAATGTTCAAAATCACCACCTAGTGTAAGTGGGGAACGGCCTCAGAGCAGTTCTTATATTACTGTGCTTGTAAAAAAACAACATAAAAAGAAGAGAAATGATTACTGACGTACAATATTTACACTTTACAATGGCTTTTAAACATGTTACAGTTATGCAAATAAACACAGTACATTTAGGATTTACAAATGGCATAAACATTTAACGACTAATTTAACACAGCACTAACAGATATTTCCCAACAGAGGGCAGTTGCCCTGACTGTTGAACATGTGTGAACATCTCCAGAAACAAAGAAAAAAGCATTACTTGCACACTTCTGTACACGAATGCAACAAAGGTATGCAGGGCTTCACTGACTTCAATCATTCAGCAGTGGTGAGAGGACGAGCACTGCGAGCGGATACACTGCAAATACAAAATGCATTATCCAAAGTGAACACTGACACAGGGAAAAGAACTGCACTGTGAAGATTTTAACAGCTGAATCCTTCCTCTTATACCAGCAAGTCAACGACAAATAACATCAAGGAAAGTGCCAAACTCAAAGTGCAACGGCATGCTCTGAATCGAATGAACGATGCATGAATAATCAGAGTTCAAGAATAATTCAGCCATATAAAATCAAAATGTAATGGGATAAAGGCAAAGAAGAAAAAAAAAAAAAGACAGGACAGATATGGTAAAAAAATCATGTTGATACGGTGGAGGAGGAGCTTGGGAAGCTCACAGCGCTGAAGTCATCTGACTTGGCTCGCACACTCAAGGACAAAGTGAGCGTAAATGTTAAACATACAAACACCGTAGTTAATGTTGAATTATTTGGTGTTGGTGTAATTCTCTGGAACACAATCAGCCTGTCGAATCTGTTGAGGCTCTGCAGCGTCTGCCAGTATCAGGAGAACACGCTGAGCGTCCAACACATGCCGTGAGCAGTGTGTCAGAGCCTGTGTGAAATGTGTGAAAAGAGCTTTTCCTGTTTGTACTTCACTGTGAGAGTGAACTTATAAGGAAATGAGGGAGACTGACTGTGAGACTTCAAAATGAGCTGATCCCTCAATAAAAATGTAGAGGCTTTAATATGAGTTCGACTAGTTTTTAGATGATGCACCTAGAAAAACTGCTGGAACTGCTGCATTTTTCCATTACATTTAAGGAAACAAAGGATTTGATTAATATCTTTTTTTTTTAGCACCATGGCGGCATGGATATAAAAGATGTATTTGGTATTGAATACATCATAACAATATGAAAAACTGAATAAATAACACTGCTCTATGGGCCACAAGCTACACTGACAACTTGCTGAGTTGTGCTCCATTTCCCTTTATCCTCACTTAAGTCCAAAAACAAACCTTTTTGCACTTCTATTATTCAAGCAACTTGACTGATTATAAAAAACATCATATATTTCAGCATTTCATTTGAGAAAAAAGTATAAAAATCACCAAAGAATGCAAAAGAAATATCCTAAATGACACCATGTTTCTTTCTTTTCCTAAACTTTTCCATGGGGAAAATCACTCTTCATCAGAGTGCTCTGTGCACAAACTGGTGATATTGAAGTTAAATAATTAAATAGATAAATAGTTCATTGGTACCTGAGCGAGGACAACAAAGCACCTTTTAGAGGCGTTAACACCGAGGTGTGATGTTAGCCCCCTTTTCACTAGACACTCTGTGACGCTTCCAACTGTCCGCAGGGTCTTACAGAAGTCTCAGTAATTAGTGCAAATCAAGAAAGTCTCTATCTGTTGATGGGAGATCTACTCGTCCATGACGTCAAGAGCTCAGCAGTCCTTATGAGTCTTTGGTGGTCTGTAGGGCAACACCGGCACAGGTCTGAAATGGAAGCAGAAGTGTAAACACATGACAGTAAAGATAAAATGTTCCCAATCAATGACATAGCACATGCTTAATAGTGTGTCCTGATGTAAAATCTCCCCTTGCAGACACAATCTGATTAAACATGTTGGTCATATTTTTGTTACACTTCCAGCACGGCACAAACCTGAATTGATTTCCGTTGGATTCATGCAAAGGCTTCAGCAGAACAAGGTTAAATATAGAGAGATATTAAATGGAACAGTGTAATAAAACTATGACTTCACCATCACCATCTTATGCACAACCAAAATAACTGTGGTTTCATAAACCAGGAATCACTGTGAATGAGCCAACAAGGTTTTTTGCCTCTTAGTGTGGTTGGGCACAAGAGGCTGAAAAACCCTCGTACTACCACAATAATAATCAGACCAGCAGTCCTGGGTGGATGGATGAAACTATGAACATCCACCAAACACTCTGCACACAGCGTGTGAGTAAATGGGAGTTTAACGAGTCACGAGAGTCTCAAAAAGTGATGAAACTGTTGAGAAAATCTATTAGAGAGTGTCCCTCATGCTCACGATGGTCATTAATGAATAATTAATCGTTGGAAAAATAAGAACAGAGGACACTTCTTTTCTTCCTCAATATCATTACTTTCCGGCAGCATCCTCTGATGCCAAACATCATGCAACATTTTGCTTGGTTCTGTAAGTCTGAATAAAGCTGCAACAATGAACGACAACAAGCCGCCACTTTAACAGGCAGATGAAACCAGCAATGTTGCATATTTCCCGTCTGAGACATGTGATTCCCGTCACGTTGCACTGACCTGCTGGGTAGAGGGATGGTGGGTGGAGGCCTGGGCACAGTGGGGATAGGTATGGGGAGGGGTCCAGCGCCGGGGATGTGGACCCCCGCTGCTGTGGCACTGTGACCCAGCCGAGAGCTCCTCCCTAGTGGGTCTGCAGGAAGGGGTTTCTGGGGTGGACTGGGCTTCTCAAAGTCCTGAAGAAAAAGAAAAGTCACATTCAGTGCATCAGATCAATACAATTTGCTGGGTGACATTTATTTAAAAAAAAAAACACCACAAAGAACATTAATCTTATCTTTAGACACATGTATGGAAACCCGAATAAGATAGCACGTCACCTTCTATCTCCCTTTAAATATGAATTAGCTGTATCGAAGCTATGTGTAGACAGAAGCCGACACGTTTCACTAGAGGGCACTGTGTTATCAGCATCTTCTCTGAATTCCTACCACTAACATGAGAGGGATCTCAAACCGCCTCCTCCGCGTCACCACCATGTCTGTGGCAGTGCTGTGCGAGTGCAGAAGGTTATCTGAATGAGGTGCCATCATGTGTTACTAATCTACAGCGAGGAGGCGAGGCAGTGATAAACATCTGCTACCAGGAATCTGGCTACCGTCACGCACGCACACACAAAACCTCCCCCACACCCCCCCCCCACAAACACACACACCCACACACCACACCACACCACACCACACAGAGTAATACATGGACAAACTGAAAGTAATATGCATACACAGAAAAAAAAAAAAAAGTTTTCCACATCATGCATGGATAAGACTTATAGAGCTGGAAGGTTTAAAACATTCATGAATGTAGTCAAGATGCGACCAAGTTTGTCACATCAACATACAGAGTTATAAACCTGTGAGTGTTCATTGCTGCGTGACTCCGAGGACTCGATCACAGCCACGTTTGCACGAAGGTCATTTTTTAACAGAAATGCCTGAGGAACCAAATAACCTGTAGAAAGATTGGCTGCTATCGGGATTGTGCTTTTCACGTCTTCACTATATTGCCAAAAGTATGTAGACATATCCCTGAACGCACACGTTTATGGTCTGGAGCTGTCTTTCATGATGTGGGCCGATTGGTTTCAATTAAAGAAAATCTTCATGTCACAGCTACAATGATATAGTTTAGATAATAGTGTACTTCCAACTGTGTGGCAACAGTTTCAGCCTGACAACATCCCCTGTGCACAACACAAGGCCTATAAGGAAATGGTTGTCACTGTTGGATGTTGGAGAACTTGACTTGCCAGCACAGGGCCCAGACCAAAACCTGCACTTGGACCTCCACCTACTTTATGTCCACATACTTTTGGTCATGTAGTTAGTTAATGTGCTGTTGCATTATCTATTAATCTGCTGTTTATTTTTGTATTTCTTGTTTTGTCAGACACACAACCATGTGAACATGCACTTTAAATGTTCAATTGATCATCAAATTAGTTGCCTGTTACAAATTAAGCAATAACTTTGTACATAACATATTTCAACCATATCTGAAGTACCACAAGTCACACCATAGTATATTATATGCCGACTGGTAATCAGTAAGTTCTTCAAAAAACAATAGCAACAATTCATTCATGTCATAACATTTTTTTCTTTATACAGAAAAAGTTGTTTTTACAAACACAACATTTGCCCAAAGCTTTTCAGACGCAGTTAAAAACACAAGATACCCCACAGAGGTTGAAATGTTATGATGCTTTCATCAGACGGAGCTCCGTTAAAGGCACAGCAGGTTTGTTTCAGTTAGAATCTGCTTCACAGTCCCATGTGGATACTGCTTTTACTTGTTGAGAATTTGGGGGTGATAAAACGTACACAGTAAGATCCCATTAGAGGGATCTGTGTGAATATTAATTGAAACTAACAGAGACTTCCACACACAGTGCACCACACACTGTGATCTTCAAGTATACATTCACTCCTGACAAACCAGTCCTGTGGACCGTTCAGTTTCAGTGAAGAGCAACTCCTTCTCCAGAAAAACACACAAAATCAAGCTGTTTTTTTTTTTTTTTCTCCAAAGAGAGGAGAGGAGAAAACAAAGATGTAAATAGACAGATGCATCCACTCAAATGCAAGAATAATCCAGGACCCATGTGCATTCTAATGCCGCTCTTGGCAGAAAACCTCACACTGTAACTGGAGTCTTGGTGGTGTTCACATGTCTTAATTCAAAATGAAGGATTGCACTGTCCTCTGGCTTGAGAAAGATCTATGAGCCTTGGGCTTACAAGCACCTTTCAAAACCCTCCGGAGGAACTGAAAAATGCGCAGTCGTCTGGCCAAAAAACAAAGCTATTTTTCTGAGTTCCTGAAAAGATGACATTTTGGAAAGGCATGACTTTCACTCCTCAGCGGTACGATGCCGCAGTCTACTTTTGCAGCGCACCTGAACCAGGTTAGAGCTTATTTGCCTCACATTTATTTGACTCTAAAGATATCTGATATGTATTTTTCCTTCACCCGAACAAGATATTAACAGAGCGGGTCTGTTTGTGAAAATTCTCAGCTCCTACACTGGTTTCTTTTCATACACCATCTTATTGTAATAAATGCAGGATAGGCTTTATTCTCCTGGAAACCCCTCCACATTAATGGGGTGCTGTCGGCATGCAGGCAGAAGACAGCCTGTGGAAGAAGTCTTAAAATAAGACATATTGGCACAGACAGCAGGGGAGGTTGTGTCAAGTATTACAATAAGCTTGTAATACACTTTCTCTTTAAGGATTGATGTCCTCTACGTCCTTGCTGGACTGTCATTAAATCTCAACAGAATCCCCTCTTCTGTTTCTGACCTACATGCGGTGTCTCTTCTCGCTCCATCTGTTTCATTACAGCAAAATGAGCTAGTAGATATTAGCAGGTAGCAGGGTTTCATTGTTTTGGCAGGCCAGTGAGCAGCCTATTTATAAAGCAAACAGCGGCCTTTCAGCTAAAGTGCATCTTTAGTTGGCACACGTCCACAACAATCAAGGGTGATATGCTGGACACCACAAAACCATCCAAACCTGGGTATGATGCCAGTTGTTTCTGCTGAGCACATATTCAGATCATTTACTTAAGTAAAAGTACCAACACGGCGATGTACAAATACTCTATTACAAGTTTAAGTCCTGCAGTTAAAATCCTGCTGAAGTAAAAACACTACATAAAGATAGTTAATGCACACTAGTTTTAACTACTTCATATACAGTTAGGTAGCGTGTAGTCCAGCACCTCTCAACCTTGGGGTCCGGCCCTTTCAGTGGGTCACCAGATAAATCTGTTAGTTATGTTACAACAAACTGCAGTACATCTTCTTCTGATCTTTGCTTTCTGTAAAGTATTTAATAATTTTACCTTACTCACCTTCACATCACTTAGTTAAATGATAAATGATGTCTCACAGACATCTGAAATGTGACAAGAGGGCCCAACTACCTGAAACTTACTTTCATGTAGGGGCCGACCAGCCCAACCTTTTGGGAAACACTGGTTTAATCTTTAATAATGTATTGTATTTTATTAGCTCATATTTTTTAATGTAAAATATTTATCTGAAAATTAACTAGTAACTGTAACTGTTAAATTCACATAGTGGAGTGAAAAGTAGCTCACTATACTTGCTTCCAAAATGCAGCGGAGGAAGTAAGTATAAAGTAGCACAAAATGGCTATACTCAAGCAACTCACTTGGTAGACCTGTACTTAGTCACTTTCCACCACTGCTGCTCATCTAAATGATTAAGGCCTGAGGTATTAAAACGACATGCTCCCCTCTGAGTCCTTCATGATCTGGGATTATGTTTTGCTCTTTATCCAACAGAGACAAAGTGTCATATGACAAAGCTGATGTCTTTCTTTTCTTTCTTTTTTTTCTCTTTTCTTTTCTTTTTTAAAGCAGCACGAATCTACCAATTTCCCATGCACCCCCGCTGCAGCTCACAGAGAGCCGACATCCAGCACAACTCTCCTCGCTGTGCTGGTACACGAACGGATCAGGATTTGGATCCACCACCAGAGCAGACAGATGGATTTACTATCACCACTGCATCCAATACTGCTGGCTCAGCAGAAAGCAGCGCCTTACTCAGGAGCTGGGTCACAGGGAGGGAGGGAGACGGATTGAATTTTGCCGTCGATACGAGCAAGTGAGCCGCCCGCAGTGCAGAAGTGTAGCGAGTTGTGGTATCCAGCACTTTGCTACAACCTTTAAAAATGACCATACAGGTGGCTGTGCAAGTTTTAGACCATTAACTACAATTTGCATATATTCTACATTACTGCAGAAAATTTTTTAAAGAGTAGCTGGGTTTTCAGATTTATTTCCTTCCTTACATTCCATCTCACTGGTTTCTGTTAATTTCAGTATGGCTATGAAAATCATAGACATAAAATTAGTTTGACATAGGTAATCCATTAGAGTCAGCACTTCTTCCGCTTTATTTATTGTTAATGTTACATTATTGTCACGTGGTAATGCAGCGTGAGCATGGACTCATTTTAAAGCTCTTCATCTGTGTCCAAGGAAACTGTGACATCTCAGAAATGAGTAGATCCACTTGATTATTTTTCAACACCCATATTTGTTTGTTGTTTATCTCATAAGTCTGGTTTTCCAGCAACAAACCACCTTGACCTTGTAGTCGACAAAATTACAACTCATTTCCAAGATCATAAATGAACATTAAGTCTTACGCTTTAAGCCAAAATGGAGGAGAATTATTTCAAGGACTCAGAAAAATGGAAATTTGAACATCTACAATTCATTAATCACTGGGAAATCATCATCTGCTGAAGAGGATTATGTGATACGACTGAAAGTTCCAGAACAGTGAAACTGTTTTGGCAACAACATAGCCCATGATTGCAATGCTTCTTTAGCAGCTGACTCAAATGTCTGATGTCAGAGTGTCCTTAAATGCACCACAAAGGATTCATTAGGATCCAATGAGAGTGTAAAAGAAAAAAATGCAAACGAAATGTTCACTGTGACCTATTTCAAGAAAGTTTCAAGTCTCAGCAGGTTTGTTTTCATCCTCTATTAAAAATGAAATGAAATTGATATACTGCAGAAAATCAAAGCAGAAACCTACGGTATGGTTTAGAAAATGGTCAGGAGTAATGTACGTTAAAATATTAATGGGCTATGCCAGATATATGGTCCATTAAAGCTGTGGTCTAGAAAAATAAATTCCTATTTTAAACTATTAAAATACAATTTATGACCGAGGTAAAGGTACAAACTATGTAGAATTTCTGAATTATAGAGTCAACACACAGTGGAGATCAAAGTCATATAACTGTTGGGAAAAAAAAACAAAAAAAAAACATTCATCAACATTTTTGCAAACAAACCTGGTCTACTCTGTATGATGACTGCTGGCGAGGCAGACTGAGAAAAGGTGGCACTCGAGGTGGTGAGAGGGACGTGTGGGCAGGCAGGACCCTGTGGTGGGCTGGGAGAGGAGGCAGGGAAGGCTGGCCCACACTCAGAGACACCGGCATGGGCTGGCTGATGTGCAGGGGCTGGTAGAGGGGCAGTCTGCGCAGGCTGTGAGAGTGGAAGTTGTGCGGAGGCAGAAGAGGCTCCGCACTCAGGAGAGAAGGCTGGAAAAGAGGATGAGAGGAAGTTATCCTCAGTGATTCCATCAGTTATCCGTTATGGCAGTCATGTGGGTGTTTTTCATAGCAGACGGTTTGACTTGTCATAACAGGGAAGACATTAATGATGGCTGTGTTCTATTCAAGTGTCCCCGTTAGACAATAAACAGACAGTAAACTGAAGCAGTAAACTGCAGCAGCTAAATGAGTTCAGGCATCTTTAGTCTTATTATTTATCCCAGAGCTTTTTCTGTGACATTTCAAAATGTCTTTGTTTCTCTTCTCTTCCAGTCTCACTCTCCAAGTTAATCGTGTACCCCTAATATTTATTATTCATCAACAGAAAATTAATGGAAAACCACTTTTGTCAATAATCATTTGATTATTTGTCATATTTTTGAAGGCTGTGAAGGTTTTGGGAAATTACGACAGGCATTTTTCACTATTTTCTGACATCTTCTAGACTAAATGGTAAGATAGATTTATAAAATGATAAACACATTAAATGATCATAAAAATAGTAATTAGTTGCAGCCCTAGTCTTGTGTAACGATTACTGAAAAGCTTTAACCTGAGACACTGAGGTGTACTGCAGGCATAGAACGTAAAATTCCACTTCAGTCATAAACCCCTCCTTAGTGTGAAACAGCTGATGTCAGAGTCAGTCATAAAACTGAAAACAACATTATTATTAATATGATGTGCTGCAAATGTAAAAGCCAGAGTCTGACCACATGGCCTGACCAGCTGTTCCCCTCCACTCCAGAACAAACCAATAACACCTAAAATGGCCAGAAAGGATTTGGCTGCTGGACAAGACATGCACACACGCACACGCACACACACACACAATGTAGATGTATTCAGTGAAAGCTGCTGTGATGCTGACTGACATGTGGACACCAGGGAATGGCTGAAGTGGTCCTCCTCATGGACAGTACGCTACTAAAAATAAAAGATAAGATAGACTTCGACACTCAATTATGATGTTAGACATAACTTTTATACACAGCTGCTGCAGATACAGGCCAGTGCAAACAAAAGGTAGATCCACACACACACACTCATGCATATATGCATGTGTCTTCAGTTTGTCATACACATGCAAATGACAGGTAATCTCCCTTTGTGCTTATCATTTCCAGCAAACAAATCAAAACCAATTTTCTTCCTCTGCCTGAATCAATCAACTCTGCTCCCTCCTCATGAAAAAAATCATTTTATCATAAATATTAAAGAGGCTCAAAAAACAACATCCTGAGTCTCATTTAAAAGAGCAATCTCTCAATTAAAGTTTCTCTACCTCCTGTCAACAATAGCGGCGTAATTAATATTTCTTCGATAGAGATATAGTGATGCTGAATCAATCACCCGGCTTACCGTCATCTGGCTTAGTCAACAAGCCTGGGAGCGTGACAAGTCGAGCTAAAGTATTATTATAAAAGAAATCAAATCAAATGGCCTGTGACAGGAAAGAGCGCACACACACACACACACACACACACAGTAAATATACGGGTGTATATGAATGTACATGTACACGTATAAACAGTAAGAGACAGATTGTAGAGAGTGACTCACCTTATAAATACTGGCTCCAGAGGGTTTGGGTGGAGGTTTGCGTTGAGGCGTTGGCCTGTACATGGACTGAGTCCTGATGGGGCTGGTCGGCCTGCTGGCCTGCACAGATCTGAAGGACACAATAAAAGAATTTAAAGGCCCCGAAAAACTATTTCCTCAATCAGCTTATTATGAATGATGTGGTCCGACATGAACACAACATTTTCTGCCAAAAATTTTGGTTGTTTCACATGACGGATGTTGTGCGTTTGTGTCTTTGTTTCTTTCACTGGTTTGACATCATCTCCCTTGGAAAAAGGTGAAGTCACATATTTCTGTGCAGCACTCAGAGTTCAGCTACATTTCAGTTAAAATGTGATGCCACAGGTCACTGCCTGTGATCAAACCATAACAACATATTCCTGATGAAACACATCAGATGAGGTTTTGAGTCTTGTCTTCTAAACTGATCATAATCCAAAAAACAGGCCGTTCTCCCCGTTTGCAAATGTTACTCATAGACACAAGAGCTCTCACTGGTTACACTCGCAGTTCATTCAAATTTAATTAACTGGAAGTTTACCAGTTGAACACAATCTCCATTTTCCCCAGCATTACTGCCACATTACACAGTTCTCTCCAGGAAACTTCCTGGAAATTATTAGGAGATTATCAGAGAAATTATGGACATGTAAAATAAAGTGTTACCAGCTTTTAAAATTTTGGTGCTGTGGTGATGCTGCCATTTACATAAATTGCACTTTTGAGATAAGACACACATTTTGTTTGGCATAGAAATCATAAATTAGTTTACAGGGCAAAACAAATCTGTTTACTACACAAAAAAGCTTTTACTTTACTTGCCTAAAGTTATGTACAGCTACCCTGGTGCACCCAAGCTAGAAACTGATAAAAAGTATTTCTAAGCCGACTTGTACTTGTACTTGTACTTGTGTAAAAACAATACACTGGAGTGAAACTGTAAGGTGTTACTTCACATTAAAAAGTTACAGCTTTAAAATGACGCAACAATTTCAGCAGGAACAAGAACTTTACTTGTAATGTTAAACCAAAAATTGAAATTTCTCAAGGTTTTTTTTCTTTTTGCTAAAGTCTAAGCAGCCTCACAACATGCAAAGCTCAATGGTTCTCTGTTTTGTTTCGTGGAACGATGCGTCACCTGAGTTTCTCCAAGGTGCTTTTCTTATTGGTGAAGAGGAGTCGCAGCAGGGTCTTCCTCTTCACAAAGATGATCACGGTGGCTACCAGAAGGCTGACCAAGGTAACCAGGATTGCCACAGTAATGACCACGCTGTCGGCTGATGCCATATATGACAACACGCACATTAATACACACACACGCACATCTACAGCACAGAACGATGACAGGACATGATGCAAAGACTGTTACAGCTGGGCCACGGTCAGCGGCACAGTTTGAGAGTAACATTTCCCTGCTCATTTCTGTTCCTCACTTTAAGTACTCACTTTGAAATCCATTTTCTCTCACACAATCTGTAGTGTAATGTGTTTCTGGGCGGAAGAGGAGTTGTGATGTTCTAGGTAAGTTATTCTCCAGTCCCAACAACACATCAATCCACTCCTGACTGCACAATAAAGTGATGTACAAGGTGCAAGTGGTGCAGCTTTGCGTTACTGCTTATTTCTGAGATAGAGCTGTTGTCTCTCTGACTGGTTGACTGAGGATAGAAATGAAATCGCCCTCAATACCTGCAAGTCTCATCGGCCCGCTGTCGATGCTGCCACCGAAGCCGCCTTTCTCACAGAATGGAGGAGCCCAGTGCGCTTCACAGTGGCAGTTCTTCTTGTTGTTGCACACCTGCAAACAGGTACATTTTACAGTTTATTACATGCTACACTGGTATTTCTCTTGCTAAGCATCAAATGGTATCAAAAGGCATTTGTATTCCTTTCAGCTAAACTCCACATATAAATGATGCACTGTCCTCTACAAAGGCTCATTCCCGAAACTGAAATGGTTTATATTTTATAAATAAACTACTCTTATTTAGTTAGTCTAAGTGACTTTCAATATAAAAGGACACCGGCTGCGTGTGTGTGTGCGCACACAAGTGCAAGTGTGTGTCATAATAGATAAAACATGTGCATGGGAGAGAGTCCATCCTGTAAAAGCCTCAGGTTTCCAGCGCAGGAGTTTGATCCAGGAGGATTCCCTGGCGAATGTAACGCAGTCCAGCTGTCAGTTGGAAGGAGGAGGGAGGGCAGTTGTGCAGCTGTGGGGGATTTACATTTAGTACAGACGTACAGTCAAGTGCCTTCCCTGCCTCCAGGCCATGGACACTTCTTGACTGGGTTAAGAGGCACTTGGGGGCTCAGAGGGAGGTATGATTTGGGGGAGTTTTATGTGCATGACGGGAAAATTTTTGTTTCTATAACACAAAATGGACAAACACTGGCGCAAACAAAGCCTGTTAATTTCATCAGAGGGAACGGGAAACATTATCTTTCTCATCTCTTCAGTAGAATTTGAATAAGATACACAAAATGTGAAATGTGACGCGTAAGGTGGAAAATATTTCTTTAAAATATGGGCTACTAACAAAGAGAAAAAAACAGAAAAAAAAAAAGATTTAGTATATGTGAGGGCATCTCGTATATCAGCCACTGAATGTTATATTGGGTGCACACACTAGCTTCAGCTTCTCATACCGATACATTTGATGTATCAGAAAAGCTACAGCTGTAAACGTCTGCTTTTTAAACACCAAATGTAGATGCCAATGTATCTGATAAAGTGAAAGATAAGGTGAGTTACGTTGCAGGCAAACAATGTTCTTTAAACTCCTGCAGTACATTTAGTAAATTCCTCTTTTCCAGTCAGGTCTTGTACTGTGCGAGGTGTTTGAGAAAATGTCAGACAAATTGATTTGGCAGATATTTGTGCAGAAGAGAAGATGCAGCTCAGGTTCACCCTCTTAGTGGCATACAATTTCTTTTTTTTTTTATATGATTATTTTTATCTACTGGCAGCTACAAATTTTTTAGTCAGTTGTCTTTATTTATTTATTTTTTATTGTAGGGCTAATTTGGTTCAGGGGTGTTTGGTCAGTCGCAGGTTAATAAGAGCAAGTTTGAGGAATATACAGTTCTGGATGTTCAGCTTTGATTTCTCATCGTATATCATCTCTACACCATGAATAGCTATAATTGACAGTGAAGATCAGAGGTTACTGCAAACTAATGTAGCCCCTGGTGAGTGTTTGATTCACAGAACTAAACAACAAAGTAAATAAAACATAAAAGCACCGCCTGAATTATTGATAAGAGAGAAAGGTGAACATTTCTTGGCAGGAAGTGTTACTTTTAAACTGCAATAGAACTACGGCTGTGGGCTCCCCCCCTGCACTGCTGCACCGTATCTCCTCTCTCTGTACAGTCAAAAGATGATGGACAACAAAGTAGACCCTAAATGATGCTGTTAAATGGGATTGATTTAACCTCAGTTGGACAACGAAGATTGATCGCACGGCATAAGAGCAGCTGCCATAACTCACAGGCTGTACTGTAAATATGCGGTTGCTCTGCTGTTGTGTTCAATTATAGGACAGACAGACAGTCTTAATTTTTTTTCTCAGCTGGTAAAAAAGTAAATAGATAAATACAGAATCCTCACAGGCTTGTAACACTGGCTTTGGTGCATAATCTAACACTAAATATTGAGCTAATATGTACTTTGCACTCACCCCACGTCCATTGCATTTCCCAGAGCACTCATGCACACCAAAGACAGTGACATTCTGGCACTGCCGGTTCAGGCACACCTATGAGAGGAAGAGCATCGTTGATGAACTAAAGATAGACACAAAAATGAAGAGTAAACAAGAATAAATGTGCACACGTTTATGGCCTGTACCATAAAGTAGCATGTGCATGATTGATGCCTGCTGCATGTTCTCTCCTCAAATTAAAGAGTACAGTTGCAATTTCCCCATCTAAAACTTTCAATTTTCAATTAAATTTTATTTGTATCACAAGGCACTTCACAGGGTAAGTTCAAGGCCTTCCTTACAATATTATAGATAGAAACCCAACAGTTCCCACAATGAGCAAGCACTTGGCAACAGTGGAGAGGAAAAACTCCCTTTTACCAGGAAGAAACTTCCAACTTCCATGATTTAGGGTTGGCGGCCGTCAATTTGGTTGAGTGGAGAGAAATGAGTGAGAGAGGGAGGAAAGGGAGGAATTAAATTTTAATTTAATTTAAAACTAGTCTGTAACTACTACATAAGCCACTCAGGTGGCTGCACCTCACATTTCACAACCCTTAATGCAGTTCAGGAGGTGAAGATGCAAAAGGCACAATACACTGCGTGTCCTCTAGAACAAAGACAAACATCAGACTGGAAAAAGCCAGCTGTTGCTTTCATGTAGAAAATAAGGCCTGCATTAGGCAAAGCAGTTTGGAGCTCTCATCTTCCTCAAACTGCCACTATTGTGTGGGCTGCCAACTTAATGCCCCGATTGGCATGGAAAACAGAAAAACCTTTTTGAGAATAACAAAAGCCCATGACAAAGACCCACCTTCAGGCCATCAACATTTCCAGATAATGTGTGGCTCTAACTCATAATTTGGGAGACTGTAGCCAGGAGACAAGCTGACATGGCAGACAGCCATTTTGCACACAAAGCTCAAAGGCCTTTTAAGTACTGAGGGCAAGTCCTGTGAGGGGACTGAAAGAGCTTGTGGGGACTTGTAGGGACTGTGAAACGCCACCGTTTCTGTTCCTAATATGTTCAATTTATTGTTAAATTATTTATTTCTATCATGGAGAACCAAAAGGACTAGAATTTGAGGGAATCCTCAGACACAGGTTTAACTCAACAACATCATCATCTCATATGTTTTCATAAGGAGAGCATAGAGGCCAGAGCGAACAGCAACTTCTGCATTAGTGATGTTCTGGGCAGGGAAGCTAACATCCAAATGTGTCCAGGTGCTATAGAGTTGTTTTGAAAATATTTACCTACTTACTGATATAAAGCAGCAGAGGTGGTTAGTCGAACTGCCCATATGTGCCCCATGTCATCTGCTCTCACAACCAGTTTGCCATTAATGTAAGACTGAGTACAGGCCTTGTAACCTCACCCGGAGAGACAGTTAAGGAGGGAAGTGCTCCAGAAACCAAAAACGAGAAGCCTCTTGCTTTTGGCAGGAAGAGACCCTGATGTCACTGTTGCTGTGTGAGAGGTTTTGAGGTAGGCACATAAGAGGAGAAAAGTTGAGAGGGACACCAAATAAAATGACTGGTTGCCATAAGGGTCTTTCCAGCCCTGAGCGTGATGTGTAGTGCACATCTGGATCACTGGATTCACTCAGGAGTTAATTTCATTAGTGCTTTTCTTTAGGAAGGGCTGCCCCTCTGTGTCTGCCTTGGCTCCGTGCTGCAGTTCTATCTGCCAGCACCCAGAGGAGCACTACTCTAGGCACATGTAGTTGTCAGTGTTTTGGGGTCTCCAGAGAACAAATAATATAGCTGCAAGGAAATAAACAACAAACTAAGAGCTACTTGAAAATCTATAGAAATAACATTAACATTGAACAATCAGAAAATAGCAAAGGAAACCTCAGGATGACAGAGGCTCATACATTTCTGGTGCATATAATGTGATTAAATGGTGTATGTTGAATCGTGATATTGAGTCATGAGCATTGTCTATCCTACTCAAGATAGAATTAAATATAACCCCATGATCCGTCTCTTTGCTATTAAATGATATACAGATCCCTCACCATGCCGTCTCCACACTTTGTACCAGCCAGAACCAGTCCAGGGTCGGGCATGTCGTCACCAAGGTAAACGTGTGTTCCTCGACAGAGAATACGCCCTCCTTCTTGTAGCGGGATGTTAGTTTCGATGGAAACAGCATTTGTTCCGATCACTGGCCGGTTGGCTCCTCCCTGGCACTGAATTTTACCACACTTTGCATCCCTGCATGCAACACACACACGGAAACACCCATATGTGCACACAGTGAGATTGAAAAAGATAATTAAAAAAGCCTCAAACATAAAGGCCTGTCAATGACAGACAAAGATAAGTAACTGTAGAGAAAGATGAAAGACCGCTGCAGAGAGCTGCAGCACTGCAGTCCTCCGGTCATTAAAGCAATTACATCAATTAACAAAGGGCTTGATTACAGAATTCACCCAAAGGGAGATCTTTAGAACAATTAGCTGACAAGAATAGCACGAAATGATTCATGAATACTTTCTCAGACCGTAATTAGCTACTATCATACTTAAATTACATTTTTCACCCGTGTAAACTTTTGTTTGAAGACCACATGTCAGATTCTACAACAGAATGATGATTGCTAATGACACCACTTAAGCTAATCAGTTGTGTTTTGCACAGACGTTTCTCTGTACCTCTGCTGCGCCAGTGCAGCTGCGGAGTCTTACCTCGCATCACATTTGGCAAAGGAGCCTTTGGAGTCCTTCCCACAGTTCCCGTAAGGATCCCCTGCAGAGTTGACTCGCTCAAAGCAGATCCCAGGGGCGGGCTTGGCTCCTGCATGCAAACACAACCAAGGAAAATACAAAATCCAATCATCAATATGAAGTGAGAGATATATCAACTGAAAGAGAGGATTATTTACACAACTTATTAGAGGATGTTGATTTACCAGGTCCCCACAGGGTGATGCATTGTTGCTCATGAGTCTGGCAGATGCCGTTGTAGCAGTAGCCTTCAACATTGTGGCAGGCGTGCCCATCATGCAGATAAACGTTGGCTGGGCAGTGAGGGTTGGCACCAGTACAAAACTCTGGCAGGTCACAGGAGTTACTGGTCTCTCGACACAGGGTGCCAGCCGGCTTGAGCTGTAAACACATATAGTACAGTACAGTTAAGCAAACTGTTAAAATGTGAAGAGGCTTGAGAAGATTTATAGACTGATCTGACATCAGAAGCTCACGTACAGTATATTGAGGTTATTTTCTTTCGTTTCTTTGTGCAAAACGAAGAAGACAACACACATTTAACACAGTATTTTTCTGCGTACTTAACCTTTTGGTGGTCTGGCCTTTAATTTATATGAAGGCTGTCCTTCCACACTTGCATTGTGCCGTAAATGTTACAGACGTGTCCGACCCCGTAAGTAATTGCACGGTACTGATGTCTCGTACCACAAGGTCAAAGATTCTTTTGTGTAAAGAAAAGGAATCAAAGTCTTGCATTGAAACGGAGGTCTGAGCAGAAATATTTTTAAGGACACAATGAGCAGACTTATGCATTTAATCATCTTCAACAAATTTTAGAAGAAAGGACTCGCATCCGAGAAAGAAAAAGGTTTCCACGTCAAAGCAAAAACTACTAGTAAGTAGCTAGAAGCAAACTTTATGCAATCCAACTTGAGAACTTTCCTTCAATTGAAACCTGTCTATTGAGATAACATATACAAAGTTGGAATGAACTGACCTGAGATATTAAATTATATACGAAGACACACTATTGTGAGACTCTTAATAATCTACCAGAGAGAATTAAGAGAGTTTCAGAAAGTTTCAGGCTTTGTACTCGAGTTTAGAAATGAAAAACGTCCATCTCTGCAGAGTAAAGCTTTGAAAATACAATTTCATAATAAAGTTTCCAAAGTTTCTTTAAGCTATTGGAAAGGTATATGTGCATTTAAATTGGGAAAGATTGGGAGATCCAAGGCGGAAGGATAATACATGCGACAGACCCAAGATTGCATGAGAAGTCTTACCCTGCAGTCTTCACAGCACTGTCCATGGGCGCACACGGCATCTCCCTTGAGGGTGCATGTGGTGGCGTTGCAGCATGGGTTCATGCATTCCTGAGGATGAGGGAGAGAAAACAAAATAGTTAACAACATGTGGACCTCATCACCGCTCTGTCAGTTTGCTCTTGTCAGATCAAGACTTCCAGGTCAGGGGAGCACACTTCCTGTCCGGGGAGTCCCATCTTACTTACCCTGACCTGAAAACCATTAGATGGAGACTGTATTAACTGAAACTCATGTGATCTGGATTTGGGGAATTCTGTAGACCTGTAGAGTTTAGTACTCTGACCCAAGTGGGGTCAAAAAAGTGAGAGCTGTGAGGCAGAGGAGAAAACGATAGGAATCAGGTGTAGCATTTGGAAGGGTCTGTTTTAAGAGCTTCAACTGAGATTTGATGGGGAAAGATGTGTCCGAGTTGACTATTAGGGTGCCACGGACAGGAGCGGGAGTGGGTACTGAAAGCCCTTAAGAGGAGAGGATTGTAGCCACTTTGCCACAATGACAAGGATCAGCTGGCAGCTGGCAGAAAACGCCAAGAGGAGAGGAGGATACACAAGGAGAAGTTGAAATGGGAATAATGTTATAAAAGACTTCAGGGAGGTGTTGAGATGTTTATCCTTTATTGGATGCCAAAACACATCAGCTTTGTTTTCCAAGTGGTGTCATGCATTGCACTATCACGCAGAAAATAACTCCCACTATCATTTATCTTCCGTCAACGTGGCTGTTTTACGTGTGGGGCTCTTAGGTTATGGCAAGATGTGCTGAAGGTTGGGAACTGGAGGCAGCTGGATTGGTGGATGTCTGACTTTCAGTTGATGTGAGGTTTTATAGGAGGCTGGCTGTTTACCTCTTGGCCCTGACGTAAGCGTATTGTTTGGAGAGGAGAGAGAAGGTTGCTTTCATCTCTCAGTCTAAGTGAGCCGGCAGATCAAACAAACGGACCCTCTGTGGCGACATTATGGAGGTTATGCAGGGGCAAGCTGGCAAAAATACTACCTAGATCTGCCTCTAAATTATGGAGTCCATAGTCATAACAGCACCTTACTAAATAATAAAAACCTATTGTTGAGTCAGTCAGGATTAAAGGGTCCATTCACCAAAATTAAAAAAAAGTTATTGCACTCAAATAGCAATATCACTTTGGATCTGGTTCCCAGTTGGTAATAAACTGGATTTTGTTAAGCCCCAATGCTAACGAACCTCTTATCAAACCTTTTCTCTCTTTGTTCATTAGGATAATGCTGGCAGGCTCAGTTAAGCCGGTGTTGAACACAAATTTTACTGGTTGAAATGACAAACAGCATCCGTGGCAGGGTCATCATCAGCTGTAGCTAATGAACGTTCATTCGGTAACGGCTAAAATTTAATCTTTCCCGCTGTCTGATGAATGTGCTGATGGGAAGCTGGGGAATTTACACATCAAAGATCATGTGTGAGAGGAAAGGAAACATCAGCCTCTAACACAGCTCTACAACTGTGAGTAGACTGTGTGTTTTGGAATTCAACTCTCCACCATTTCTCTAAAGAAATCAAATCACGTCAGTTTCAGAGAAAATCTGCTCATTACTTTTACACTTATATCAACAATTTAAGCTTATCAATGTAACAGCTCTGCACCAGGGCCTCTGCTATTCAAAGTAAGTAGCTCATGAATAATAAGGCATTAAAGTCAGTAAGCTACAACAGTTTCAATCTGTCAGATATATATTTAATTAACCATTCATATCTTGTGCTGATCTCATTTTCAGGTTAAAGCTACAGGTTGTGAATATCAATTAAGCTGCCACTAAGACCTATAGTGTTTCTGCCTTCTCAGCCGACAAAAGGTAAATACTGATCTGAATCTTTGAGTTCTAGTTATCTATAACTTTAGTGAACTACAAATATTCAAAGCTAAATCATAACGTATAATTATAGCAGAAGCAAGAAGATCAAATGGGGCAAAATGTGTCTGACAGAGCTGAAACAATAAGTCAATTAATGTAGAACATATGATAACAATCAGCATGATGTATTGTTTGAGTCATTGTTGTTCAAGCAAAAATGCCTCATTTTAAGTGATGATCTAACTTCTCAGATGACAGGAATTGCTGCTTTTCTTTGTTTAGATATTGAACGTTTATGGGTTTTCGATGTTGGTTGGGAGGTGCATTTTTCACTTTTTCCCCACATAATGCTCTCCAGGAACTCCATCACTCATGAGAGATTTACGATATATTCAACAACAAATCTCCTTTGGTTTTAGGATCCTTGAGACACACAGCTGCCTTAGCTACAGCTGAGTGATACCTGCTCCCCACATGTGATTCTCACTTCACTTTCTGAGGCACCCTGCAGTGTGCGTGTGTGTGTGTGTGTGTGTGTGTGTGCAAGAGAAACAAAGCTTGTGTTTCGTGAGTGGATGCATGCATCTGAGCGTGCCTGGTTGTTTGGGTGGCACGGCCAAAGAAAACTTATTTCAGCTTTCGACCCGATTACACTTTTCTTTGTTTCCTTTGTCACAAAGTTGGACAGTGCTTTGATTAATGGGCCTTCAATGAGGATATGACATCACCGTGGCAGACTGTCAGAACGCTGTTCAGCACATGTGGAAGACCGATAGAAGGTGTGACGTAAAAAAAAAAAAAAAAGAAAAAAAGAAAGGTACTTATATTAGGTCTCTCAGGTGGTTTGCTGAGCTTTTAGACTTTTTTTGTACAGCAGGTCTCGGTGCTTTTAAGCCGCAATAACAACATCAGTGTCAAGAGAAAGTTTAACTTAAAGTTTGTTGTGGTTTATGTAGGGTGGGGAGGTTCTGAGTGACCTGTTGGCACTTTCAGTGCTTGGAATCATATCATCTACACTTCACAGACTCTTGACTCGAAATTTATTTTCTCAACATTTGTTTGTGTTTTAACTTTTGTTTATCCAGCTAAAACATTTTCTTTTATACGCACTGTTTCCAACCACGGTGTTGGAGACTGATCCACTCCACAGGAGCAGTTGAGGATGAAGGTGTTTGCTCTCAACTTTACCTCTGCCTCCCCGCAGTCGCACTCCTCTCCCTCCTCCACGTAGCCATTGCCGCACTTCTGTCCACCGTAGAGCACCTTGACCTCAGGCATGTTGTACAAACACATGCCTACGCCTTTCTCCAGACTGGCAGCGAGGTCCTTCTTACTACATGTGCTGAACACTGTTGGGAATGGATACCTATGGGATGAATGGAAGAACAAGGTTGACTGAAATTAAGGCACGAGGAGACATGATATTAAAAAAATCAAACAGATTTGCCCGAGACGCAGAAAAAAAAAAATCCTGCTTCGTGTGTGGGTTTTAACTGTTCCGAAACCAAAATGATCTCAAGAAAAGTGGCCTCAATCATCCTGCTGAAGCAGAATGCAGACAGAGCTTGCACTGAAACCTTTCTTCAATCTGCTCATTCAAGAGGCCTTTTCACACAAATTTAATGGTCTACTGACACCGTATGAGCTCCAGTTCAAGAGATTTTCAATCCTACTCAATACATAAACGGGCCATCGAATGTCCAGAGAAACATTTTCTCTGGCAGCCACATTTTCAAGAGGCATATCCTGGCTGGAGCAGGACAATTTAAGGAACTGGCCGGAGGGAAGGGAATGAGGAGGTGTATGTTTGATGTGGATGACTTGTGTGTGTGAGCATGTGTGTACATGAAACCCTGATAAAATAGCAAGCCCCAAACCACATAATTTCTACTGCATTAATTTCACTCCCTGGTATCACTTACCTGAAGTGCTGACTAATGTCTAATTTAGTGAGGAAAGAAATTGGATTTCGTATTGAAAAAGAGAAAATGTTACAGATGAAACTGTGCGATGTGCCAATAACAGCTGTGAAGCCCGAGGGAATTGTCGTCCTGCTCGAGTGAGTTTCAGTGAGTCTGAGAACCAAGGACCAGAAATAAATAGAAAGACAGAGAGGGAAAGAGACATGAAGAGTGAAAAACAAAAATAATATGGAGACATGTAGACAGGAAGGCGAAAGAAAACAGGATTATACACAGTGATGACAGAAACAAGACATGAGGTATGGACAAAGGGACGGACAACCTTTTATGGAGAGAAAAAGAAAGGAAGAAAATCATGGCACGTGCAGAAAAAATGACAGAAATCAAGCTGTTTAACCAGGGGCAGGGCGAGAGGGGTGGCGCCAAAATGACCCCATAGAGACGCCAAAGGACCACAAAATAGCACAAAACGACAAACAGATGCAAAACGTCCACAGTCAAAAAACGACCACAGAGAAGAAAGACCAAAAGGGACGCAAAATGACAACAAAGAGACACAAAACAACTACAAAGAGACGCAAAAATGACAACAGAGACCAAAACCAACAACGAGGAGATGCAAAATGACTTCAAAGAGACAAAAAAAACGACAAAAAAAAAAAAAAAAAAAAAAAAAAAAAAAAAAAAAAAAAAAAAAAAGATTACAAAGAGCCGTAAAATGACCACAAAGAGACTGTAAAGGGAGGAACACGACCACACAGACAAATGGCAGAAATCTTGCTGCTCAACCAGCGGCAGGTCCGGAAAGATGGCACAGAGGAGGGTTGGGGGGTCTTTTACATGTCTGTGTTCAGGGGGCCCATTGTCTCATATAGGTTATTTACTTGGCATTCATTTATTACGCTGAATAAACAACAGTAAGTATTAATAACGCGTTGGCTTCGTGCATTTTAGTCGTCATTTTACAAAATATGAAACCCCTGTTTAGGTGTGCTGCAGTCTGGTCACTCCACTTCAAACATTTCTATACCCACCTCAGTGCTTCACCTCCTGTAAGACCCATGTCCTGCTTCAACCTCTCTAAACACCTTGGCAGCATGAAACACAAGCCACAGGACACACATTCCTAAAACACAGTGGATGACAGCAACATAACCAAGGCTCGACCCCGTGCTCCGTGCCAGCTAACAAACAAAAACAGAATCACAGAGGGACTGACACAGAAAAGCAGGCTTTGGGGCGTAAAATGAGTATCTCACACAGTCATGGTGGGACATAGTCTAGCTTCAAAAAGAGGATGTGGAGGATATAGGGTAACAAGGAGCAATGGCTAGCAGAGAGGATTGGCAGACGTGGTATAGAGAGAAGCAGCTGGCATCGGAAGCTTGAAAAGCTTGACTTCAGACAGAAACATGTCATACACGTACTTATGCAGCGATAGACTGACTGGGGTCTTCAAACGCAACGGGGCGTGGAGACTGTCTGCAAAGCTTGCGGCTTGACAGGGCAGATTTGTGAAAATTCAACATTACACAGAATATGTTTGTGGAGCCTGGCGATGGACAGAGGTCGGGTGGGGGGGGGTATGTGATGCTTTGCCTTTGCCTAAGGGGGATTTGGCTGCTGCAACTGCATGGATATTTCACTGCTGTTAGTTGACTATAGTGAAGCTCCTCCTGAGGGGACTGGAGATAACGGTGGAGGCATTCAATGGGAAGGAAATCTGTTTTTTGTTTTTTCCAAAAGAACACAGATTTCCCAAGAACATAGAACACAGAAAAACATCCTCTTCTAACAGGCACCCTTGGGTGAAACAGCTATGTCCACTTCACTCAGACTGTCCACCTTTGAGTGTCGGCTGCTTTCATCTCTCACTGACCAAAAGGCAATCGACCTGTCTCTGTCCCCCCTTGTCTGCCCCCATAATCCACTTGTTAGAGTCTTTTTAGTCACAAAAAGAGCTTTGCTGCCATGTGCACGGGGACCCTGCACCAAATCAAGGATAGACAGACTATGCAGATCAGACCACGACACGGAGCAGACCGACCCCCTTGTAAATAACATGGTCTGCCACTGATAACAGAAGACAGACATGTTTCAGGATCAACATGAGTGGATGGAATGTGCACAAGGAGTAAACAGAGTCTGTTCTCAATAAACTGGCATTAATATTAAACGTTGGGACGGTTGTCAGTTGGAGATTTCTGAGGGAAAATCAGGTTTCTATGGACCAAATTGGATCCACATGGAAAGTATTACAAACATCCAGTGGATACATGTAGGCTATGCTAAAATCAACATGAATTCAGGTCTGAGCTCCAGCAGTATGAATACAGCCACAGCTTTGTTTGAGGCGGACGCAGAAGAGAGCATATGTTTTGAGGAGTTAGCTCCTCTTTGCAGACCATTGACTGATTTATCTACTAAAACACTGTCTGCAAAAACACATTTAATCATCAGGGGCTAACCTGTCCAAGCATCTGTCCACTACGACTACTATAACATCTATCGTGCTACCCTCCCATTGGTTTCATGATATAAAACTAGGGCTAACCTAGTTTGCATTTGGTTTATTTTCGTTTCTTTACTGCTTAGTTTCAGTTATTGTTTTTGTTGCAACAGTAACATTCGCATAATTTATTCTGTAGCTTAATATTGTAGAGTTTTGGTATATTGTAAATGCAATCTGGATAATTATCATTAGTCACACCTGTGAGTTCAGGGGATTGTTTTTTGGTCTGTGGGCTTGAGTCAGCCCCTCTCTTGAGCCATCTAATGTGCTGCTTCCATCAAGTCTGCTTGCCATCTGTAAGTTGTGTGCTTTGACTCAACTGTATCAACTAAAAATGTTCAGATAAAAATAAAAAAAGCTCTGTAAACCTGTTGGGGCTGATGTTGCTCTTCATTTCACCACTCTACACACTCTGAACTGCTGGTTGTCATCTTGCAAAAGTCTTATTCCACCAAAGACCTTACAGATGTATACCAGTAAATGTCAGCCAAAGTTGACCCACATAAAGAGAAACTAAGCCATTATGGACTGAATTGAATTGAAATGACATTTTAAGCCAATTAAATACAATCTGTACAAGTAAGTAATTAAGATGTGCTCTGTGATTCATATGCTTGAAAATATTTAAATTATTTTTTGGGGTGTTTTATGCTTTTATTGGACAGTGACAGTGGAGACAGGAAATAAAGGGAGAGGGAGCAGGGGAATGACATGCAGCAAACGGTCCGGCTGACCATGAGTCGAACTGGGGACTTGCTGCTAACCACTGAACTGATGTCCAGTGTGGCCAGTGATCATGTAAGAACAGGGCTTTGATAATCGCGCTGCGCCACTAAATTGTAGCCGACAACCCTCCAGGTTACAGGTGCCTGGTCACACTGTATCTGTTCCCCGCTGTCCAGGGACGCTGCAAGAATATCTTACTTCTTCGTCACCAACTGCCCGGTGCAGTTCTTAATGACAATGAGCAGATACACGTGTACTGTCCAGACATGGACTAACATAAATAAACGACTCTGAGTTGTGGCGGTGGTTTCCGAGTGTTTTTGTGCCATCAGCTGAATGTCAGGACGGAAATCGATTTATTCAACAGGAAAAGACAGCAGTAAATTACTGTTCACTTATTATGCAATGCAAGATGCTGACTGCAGAAATATGCATCAGTGCAATGAGCATTGCAACTGGACAGTGGTTTGTTGGTGAACTGTAACCTTGAAATGGTTTCTCTCTAACATTAAATATCCATGACTAAATAAGTGAAAATTAGAGATAAAGAAAAAATTATTATTACATTTAAACAGTTATTATCTGTTAAAAGTTTAATGCTAACAGAAGCTAACTTACCTCATCGAGACGGTGTGGGTGTCGTTTGATCAGATTTGAGTCCCACCCACCAAAATCCAGTAGAACCAGAAGAACTCAATGACAATAAATGTGAAATCATAACTGTTCAAACATTGGCTGAAAATTGTGTCTTCATGTAGGACCTCATTACTCAGAGTAAGAAGGTGACTGAAAAATGTTTTCAGGGCCTATAATTATTTTTTCCAACTGAAGCGCGGATGCAGTTAAATATTAGTGTACCTTCTTTCTAACCACAGCTACATTTCAAGAAGTGCAGTGTTAGCAGGCAATTCAGACATTTGTAAGAAATGAAAAGGATTTAAGTCAACAACCATGCTCACAGGACCAGGAGTTTTAAAAAAAACCTATAAAAAAGACACCCCATAAATCAGCATTAAATAATGTAGGAACAGCTCCAATGTGCAGATCTCAGTCTGCAACAGACCCACATCGAGGGTGTGTATTATCACAGCTGAGACCACACGCCTGCTCTGCTGTCCAGGAAATTAGTCGAGCAGCGAGTGTAGGTTTCCCTGGATAATATTAGCTTAAAGCCCTGCACCCTCTCCAGGTGTAGTTAGCTGGGGTGGAACTGTTATGGCTGCGCACAAAAGTTACACAAAATCTAATTAGGAAGCCCCTTTTTGGCTGTTGTTACTGTTTGAAAGGCAAATATGTCATTCACATTGAGAGTAACACACTGCTAAAGATACTGATACTGACAGAGGGAAATGTGTGGCACTATCTCACAGACTAGACTCAGTCAGTGAAGCTGCCATATAACAGAGAAGGTAAAAAACCTCCAATGTTATCTGCTCATTTTTTATTAGCCTTTCCTAGTGTATGACAAATCTGTCATAGAAGATGTAAAAAAGAAAAGGGAAGAACAGATATTTACCCTTCCCATGTTGACTTTCTCTCTGAAAGTCAACAATGCATGCTTCACTAGGTTTTACCATCTGCTGTCTGAGCTGCCTATACGCCACAATGATGACCGTAGTCCTGCTTTCTCATACATTGGACAGTAAATGTGCTTTAGCATCGGACAACATTGGACAGTAAATGTGCTTTAGCATCGGACAACTTTAAAGGGGAAGATCCTACTATATACCAGCGAGTTGCCCATCAGCTTCTCTCAGAACATACAATCTGGTCAGGTACGTAGAGGGAGAGCTAGACTCAAACCAAGCTTTCAAAGAATACACAATATCAAACATTTTTCAGGTAGTTCTGACTACAACTTATCTGTGAGCATGTACTGGAAGTGCAAACATGAGTGCACAAACATCTATTGCAAAACCACTTTAGCCTTCCTTCCCCCGCTTGTCAGTCACTCAATGCTTAGAGGCCCCAATCATGTACAGCTCTCTTCACTTTACATAACTGAGCAGATGATCTACAACCCCCCCCCCACCCAAAAAAAAACCCGATTATACTATTACACAACTGTCAGACCTATTTATCACATGAAACACAGGCCTTAAATTAACGATTTAAAGGTGTACTTAAGCGATTTAGTACTGCATCTCCATAAAGTTGGGGGATACACAAGGGTCTGATTATAAAAAAACAGACAAAAAAGTGAAGCAGCTAGATTTTGTCCCTAGTATGGATCCCATAACACGACTCAGCAAAGGAGGCAGCCTTTTCATAGTAACTTACAAAATGATCTTGTAGCATTCAGCCGAGCTCTTATTGACAGTGCACTGAGATGCAGAGATACAGTCTCCTGTGCACCGAGCAGCTTTTCCTGGATCTGAAGCCATATGTGCAGTGCAGATGATTCCTGTCAGTTTAATCATCTCAGCATGTGAGGCCGGTGGGTTCAGAGGAGGAGGAAACGTCAGTCTGGATGGGGAGTGAAACGGGTCTGTAAACAGTGTAGGCACTGGTTACATGAGGGGCTCTTCCTTTTGTGGGCTCACAGGCCGACATCAAGCTGTCTCTACTGCTGTCTATGCTGCACCACAGACTGACATGTATTTAGGTCGAGCTAAGCAGGAGCGACATGTCTGACCTTTCAACAAATGTTAGGCTGCAACACTGGCAGGAGCCTATGGTGATTAAATATCAGGAGGAAAAGCAAAACACAAGCTAAATTTACTGCAAACATTTACCCACTGGCAACCTCACTAGCTTTCTCCCTCCTCTCCACAGCAGATGATGACATTTTGTACCTTCTCACCTCACTTGCACTCTGTCACTTCGACAAGAAAATAACAAGAGTCACAAGCTCCCTCATATTGTCTTGACGAAGTATTCACCTCTTGGCCTCAAAGTCGAGCCACCGTTCCCTGCTGTGCTTCACATTTCTTCTGAGTCACACATACAGACACAGGAAAGCACTTTTGAGCTTTCTCCCCACGTTCATATGATGCAACTCTTAGCTCAACTTCTAAAAGACATCTCCACTTCAAAATGTCCGTGTAAACTCTGTTCCCTTCCTCTGTCCCTCAAATTTCCACTCATTGTTATGACACAAATCTCCCGCGGCCGGTCTCATACGCCTGTCATCGTTGTCCATGTGTACCTAAATAATTCCTTCACTGTCATCTCTCTCCTGTTTGTCTCTCACTCTCACCTCTACCTCTCTTGTGTTTCCCCTCCTGCTTTACCACTGAGGGAGATAAAAGGCAAATAAAACCACAGCTTCCTCAACGCTGCCTGTCTATCCAGGCATAAAGCACCTCTCTGCGGATCTCTCTTTGTGCCCTGGCCCTGATTGCAGCTGGCAGCGTCACTGATAATCATGTCATTTAGATGCAGCCTGTCCTCTCCTCCATTAGCAAGTCTAAGCTAAGAGTATCCCAAACACACAGTCAAATGAGCTTCCCTGTTTTACAACGATGTGTTTGACATTCTGAAGGCATCTGGGCTGAGGGTCAAGGGAAGGCTGGTAATATAAAAAGAGAAAAATGAAAAGAAAAGAAAATAAATAAATAAATAAATAAACTTGAGTAAGTTGATAATTTTCCCCATTTAAGCTGGCATAGAAACTCTGGAAAAAATGTTTCTTATGACAAACTTAAGACTATGAGCTCTCTGTGGCTTAAAGTCTAACGCAGCTCAACTGATATCATCTAAACAACAACATTGTCTAGACAACACAGTTGATCTCTCACCCTTAATATAAAAAATAAAAACAAAGGAAGCCCATGTAAGAACATTATTATGAGTTTAAAGTAGTATTGTGTGATTTATTTGGCCTCTTGGAAGCAGCTGTGATAAACTGTTAACACACCATGACACACGAATGAACGTCTTAGCGAAAAAATTGCTAGTTTACACGTCCAGTAGACACGGAGCAACATAAGCATTTATTTTGAGTTTCTGTTCAGCTGATGAATGCAAGTCCAATATTCACTCTCCTTTTTAGCTCTGTGTTTGCCCTCCACCATCTTCTCAGGGAAATATCTGGCTCTTTAACTGTTCACCAGCTAGTTGCTCAGTGTGCCTGTCGTCTCTTCCTGGGCAGGTAGCATACAGTGGGTATATCACAGCGGTGACAGTTAACCAAATTGTAAAGCTGCAGGCTATAAAACCAAAAACAATGAGCTGGAAGACACTAAAACACAACACTGAGTTGGGTGATAATTCTCTGTGATAATAACTACATGACAAGGCCCTTTATGTCTCATGTAAAGGACGCTGAATTACCTTGTTGTTGAAAGGTGCTATAAAATAAATTTTCCTTGCTTTCATCTTTGACATCTCTGAGACATCTCAGCTGACACTGGGCGAGGGCAGTGTACACCCTGGACAGCTCACCAGTATCACAGGTCTAACGTATACAAACAAACAACCATTCACACGCATATTCACACCTTCGCGCAATGTAGAGTCACCAATTATCCTAAGGAGGAAGCTGGAATACCCGGAGGAAACCCACGCAGGCAGGGGGAAAACATGCAAACTACACACAGAGAGGTTTGAACCCAGTACCTTCTTGTTGTGAGGCAGCCGTGCCGCCCACTTATAAGAATCAATGAAGTCCATTAAATGTTATAGTCATCTTCACTGAGCACAAACATACAGTCTGCAATGAACAATGGTCAATGCAAAATTAAAATATTAATAATTAAATAGGAAAATATTGATACTTGGAGTCAGTGTATCAACACAAAATTGCCAGACAAAATGTCAGCATACACAGTGTATGGATTTATCCTGCACTCTTTACTTAGCAAACAGAGGAGCGAGTTTCAGAATGAAAGGTCACTGATCACCTCTCTCAACTATTAATGTGTCTAATCTCATAATTATGTAGCAGACAGTGCTGAGAGAGAGCGTCTGTGCTTCATTAACCTATTCTGTTACCAAGAATTCGATAACGCCATCACTCATTCTAACTCATTTAGATCAGTCATTTTTCTAAACTCTCTGCATGACGACATTAGATATCTTTGGCCGCTGACGCACTACAGGAAAGTCATCACATCACTACACTGAGTGCATGTTTAAAAACTACACTGCATAAATCCAGTGGTGCTCTGTGTGCATTATGTATTTTTTTTCTCTGTAATAAATGTTGTAGAATGAGAACAGCAGGATGAGCTCACTGTTGCCAGTGGCTGTACAAACAAACACAGTTTCTGAGCCCCCCCTCCCACATACCCTCCCTCTTTCTATTTGTACAGTAAAAGGTCATTCAAGTTTTTCTGGGACAGTTCTGGAACATAGCAAAGTTATATATTCATGTGTTTTTCAGCAGATTTTGTGGCATTTTGAAGGATGTGCTCAAAAAACCATCTGTTGTTTTTTTCCACTGCATCTCTGCTTATTTTATCTTCTTTTAATGTCAGTTTTTGATAACAATGGCCACAACTAGAGCCTGGAAATCTTTTCACAGATTTTAATGTGGCTCACTGCTCTCAACTAAGGTGCTTCAGCGCTTAGTACATCATTGTTAATGTCATTTTAATTAGGCCGCTGTACTGTAACAGCTGTATTTACCCTTTTCTACATTTCTCAACAGTCTATTCGTCTGCTTGTTTGTCCATCTAATTCACAGTTTCCTTCCTGTGTCTTTGACTCATGCAGCCGCTTCACATTAAGGCTCAATGTGAAAACAAACTGGGCTCACAAATCCCAGCAGTTACCAATTGGCCTGGTTCAGTGTAGAGCCAGACTGATGCCGATATCGATGTTTGGAATTAAAAAAAATCCTATAACTCTTTATCGGCTGATAGTAATGTTTTACAAAAACACATAACATACACAAACAATCTTGATATGAATCCTATGTTTCTTTCTTTTTATTGTGAATTTGATACATAATTGAATTCATTGAAGATGTGGGCCTGATCCGGGCATCCGGGTCCTGTCTGTGGCTGTAAGATTTCTGGACAGGTGTTTTCAATACACTTTCAAGTGTGTTTTTGATCCTAATCTTCTGTCAGCCAAGATCACAGTTGAACAAGCTACAGTTGCTTCTATAGTTAGACTGTTTGCTTGTGATGACTGATTCTCCTCTAAGTGAAAAAGACTCCACCATCACCTCATAAACACTGGCTGGACATCTCAAACTCCAACATACTACGAGCATACTACTCTTGGCTCAACCAGAAAGTTTTATAAGATTTTGCAACCTTTCCTGCTGCATTATCGAAACTGCACAAATCCCCATTAACGTGCATTGATATTATCAATATGTAGGATAGACGTGGGCTGGGGTTGTTGTTTGTGTTTCTGTGTGAGCTGCTTCTCTGTTTGTCTGTATTTTGAAAACTCAACAAAATATTTCAATACCAATAGTAACTGTCTTTCAGCCTTTTTTCTCTGTCTTCTTCACAGCGTTGTGGAATTTATCCATCAGACAAACCAGACTGGCACCAGACCAAGGGTGAAATCTGGTATTGCGCTCTGGGTTCGCCTTATCTGCTTGCTGTTTACTAACAGTCACAGAGTCCATCACTTGCAGCAGCACTGTTATCTCAGCGACCCAGGCAACATGAGCAGAATGCTAGTGCAGCTGCTTTATTCGCAGGCCAATGTGTGTCTGTGTGTCTTTCTGTGTGAGTGTGTGTGTGTGTGTGTGTGTGTGTTTGAGCCCTCTCTCATACATCAACACATAAAACAATGGAGCATCATGTACAGATAAAAATGATCCAACCTGTGCAACTAGTGGAGCTTAATTTATCTTTTATGACTGTTCAGGTGCAGAAGAAGTCACTAATTTATTCAGAGAGGTAAAGCCGATAAACATTTAAATCCTGTAGCTGTGTGAAACAAGGCTTTTAAAGGGTAATTGTTTAATGGCTCTAAATCAATGCCCACAAAAGGGAGAAACAGCCTAAAGTCGCAATTTTAAACCTTTGTCTGTGCTAATGTTTTTAAATCTGAAGGCACTTTTACCAACTTTGTTCCCTTCAAGATTTTCCAAGAGTAGACCATAAATTGAAAATCGTAATTATGGAAAAACACTGATCAAATCAGCCCCAAACTGCAATCTAAATACATAAAATCTAATGATGAAATGCTAAAAGAAAAAGATAAAAGATAAAAACATAATTATTGCAATGACAGTGTGGTGCAGAGGACATTTAATTTGAATTTTTCTACAAGTTACAGCTGCCTCAAACAGCCCAGCAGCATAAACATGCATCACATTCTTCTTATGCTTTAATCATAAAGCTTGTGCATTGTAATCTCCTCATGGGTACTGTTGTGTAGGGAGAAGGACAAAAGAATCTCACCCTGTAGAGGGGGTCATGATGCAGCCTCCACGATCAACGGTCATCCTGCAGCCACAGCCGCGCTCTGGGGTGTCGTGGTTCATGCCAAAATTGTGTCCCAGTTCGTGTGCCAAAGTCACGGCTGCACCCAGTGGGTTCTCAGAGTGATCCTACAGTAGGGGGAAAAAAAAGGCAACCCAGAACATGAGATCATGCAAACCATGTGTAATCCTGTATATTGCAAGTTCAATCAAAGTTCTCAGAGCAAGCTTCGGATAAAAAGCTAACCAAAGTGAAGAGCACAAAAAAAGAAGACAGAAAACACAAAGTTCAAAGAAGACGCTGCAGATTCCAGAAAACAGTTCAGTAACTGTACGAACTGCCCCCCCCCCCCCCCCCCCCCCCCCCCCCCCCCTCTTCCTCCCTCCCTCCTCCCCCTCCCCCCCCCCCCCCCCCCCCTCCTTCTTCTATTACTCATTCTCCTCGTGGAGACCTGAATTCATCTGCCATTCCATTACCCCTGCAGACCCAATCATACCTGCAACCAGGGGAAACAGCTACTGCAGGAAGCTCCATAAACCTACATATGACTCGCTACTCCATTGATAAGCGAGACAACTGCCCTGCACAAGGCAGACAGAGATGGAGAATGACGAGAGAGAGGTGGAAGTTTCAATCTCACCTAGTTTCGCAGACAGACGTGCTGAGAGGGAGACAGACATTGGGAGTAGGGGGTGTCTGGGAAATTAAGTCAGTGTAGTATAAATATGAAAGTGGGACTGGAGAGGAGACAAACAGGGATGAATGACACAATGACAGTAGTCTGCCATCTTCTTCTATTGTGACAATATGATTGTATTGTGTGATTTTTTTGTACATTTCCCACATTAATATCAGAAAAATGTTCCTATTAATATTGTGACATTAAAGGAATATTTTGACATTTTGGAAAACACACATTCGCTGACACTGATCTCATGTGTGTATGATGCATAATCAGTATCAGCTGGTTAGCTTAGCTTAGCATAAAGAATAGAAACAAGGTGAAACCGTTAACCTGGTTCTGTCCAAACGTAACAAATCCACCTACCAGCAACCTTTCTGTCAGACTTTCACAGCTATAGATATATAGATATAAAAAGTATAGATTCCACATTCATTGCTACATCTGGATGCGTGAATTACTTATGCTGGAATTATGGTTCTCTGAAGATGTGTGTTAACATCTCTACATGTCTACACGGAGAACAGTGTTACATGTAACCATACAGTAGGTTGTATTGTAGAGGCACACAGAGGAGCCTACATGTAACATGAAAAGGAAAAAAAACAAATAAAACAATGACCCCCAGAGAAGCAGGTTCCAGCCTTGAGACAGAAAAGTGCTGCAAAACTGGCGGCAGTGTGCTTACATGTATAGGGCTGCTTGCATGTAAACCCTTAATAATGTTAAGCGCTTAAAAATGTTTTAGCATTTCAAATCTCACAACCCCTGAGAAATAGGCCCCCCACGTGGTTACTGTTTATCTTTAATGTGGTCCTCGAATGCTCATGTACATGAGACAATCACATGCTTCCTTTGAGGGCGAGGTCATATGTCAAAGTTGGGGGCAAGTTGAGCTATTTTCTTCTCTGATTACAGAGCAGCATCATGGGTAACTGCACCCCGCCTTGTAAAGAGAAGGATGGGAAAACTTTCATCTGCTTCTGTCACATTTTATCTGTGTGTGTCTCTGTGTGTGTGTGTGTGTAATTCATAGTTGAGTGCCTCCTCACAAAAAAGTGCAATATCAGAGTCAGCAGAAATGGATGAAATTCTAAGAAGCCACAGTCATTACTTTGAAGCAGCTATAAGCCATTGTTGTGACGGCGAGAATTTGATAGTGTTTGCTCCAACCAAGAAATGCTCTGATAGTCTTTCTGATATCACTTCCAGTCATGTGAGAAAATAACTCCCAGACAAGAATGACATAAAAAAGTGGATATTGTTAGCTGTCACAGTTTAAACCCAAGCATTCACATAGAAAGACCAATAAGAGCTTGAAAAAATAAATAACATTATGACGTATAAACTCAAAGAACATACAAAGTACATAAAGGATTTGAGGTTGATTAACACATGGCAGTGTATGGTTTGAGACATGGCTCATCTCATCTGGCTAAACTTCCCTTTAATCTCGGTCCAAATCTTCTGCCGTCTGTAAGTAATGGGGACAACAAACATCTGGAGAAACCTCACCGCAGCCACGGCCAGCAGACAACATATCTATTAATGGGGGATACACATCTGGGCTTGGATGTAATAGCGCTGGGCAGATAACCACTTTGTGATTTGGCATGGATGTCAAGTGCTACAGCAGGCAGAGGAGCCCAACAGGCAGCTAATTTACTATGTGTAATAATTTAATGTACCAAGGGGCGATGCGCAGTTGTGTGTAAAAAATGCATTTTGATTCAAATGTGCGCTCTGTGAGAGCTTGAATAAACAATTTATCACATCTCATAAAAATGCAAATGTGGTTTTGTTTAAATGCTGTGGCCTTTGATTTAGCCCTGTGCCCCACCAACCCTTTTAGAGAAGTCACAGGAAAACCTAATTGAATGACTTCAAATGATCTTACGAGGGCGTGTATCTACTTTGCAACCCATCTGAGGATATATTTTTACATATTCCTTTGAGCTCTTAGCTGTTTGCGGCAATGATGAGGGTATGACTGATGAGGGACTCGGGTACTAATATCATTGTGCGTAAAAGCAAAACTTCCTGCCAGACCTGTCTATAAATGCCGTTCCAGCAAACAACAAACACTTTTTTCTGCCTAAATCATATCTGGATTGTGTTAGCCTGCTGAATCTGAACAATGTCCACCCTGATACGATCGGGCTACACGGAGGAAGAGGAGGGCGGAGGCATGGTGGGAGCAGCAAATGGGTTTTATACTCACCATGACAATGCCTCCAGATTGCTCAACTGTGCACATGCTCATGATGGGTGCCATGCCAATGGTAGTGCCCTGGAAGTATACCCCGCTGCAAAGGACAGAGGATAGAAGGAGAGTGAAGAGGAGATCAAAATGTCACTTTATTTTTTATTTTATTATAATGGGGAAATGGTGATATTGCAACTGTTTGTATGTATTGTATGTGGCATACATTTCAATATGGCCCCTGGCCCATTTACACACAACAGTAAAATTAATGGAAAATAGAAAAATGGTTAGCGCTAATGCAAAGTATAAGCAACTTTGTAGCTAATGGGCTGAGACATGTACAACCACTAGTACGGCCCTGCAAGCATCAGTTTTCTTGTACCAATATGAACATTTCATTTTTCACTTCTGGGCTCCCTTTATTTATGTTAAATTAAAATTTCCACCTTATGAGCTGAGCATTGTCGTGCGGTTTCTGAGGCAGCAACTTGACTTTCCGCCAGTCTAGGAACTCGTGCAAGGTGGTGAAGGGATCCTGGGTGACGGGACATTTATCAGAGTCACTCCACACCTCAAGACCCACCAGGGCCACCCGGATGTTCAGGGCCCTGTAGAACTGAAGGGGAGCACATTGATAAGCAGAGAGAGACAGTGTGGATAAAAAGGCCAGGGGGTTTATAAAGCTTAGATTACATGAATGATCAAAGACCTTCAAGCAGAGGTTTGAGATACTTTCGTAGCCTTTCACATTTGGTTACTCAATTCATTGAATTGTATTACATTTCATTATGGCAGCTCTGAATCCTGTCCTGTGTTCACCAGTGTTTCTTCCTCATGTTTTTCACATGATTACAGCATGTCTTCTCCACGTCTCTATCCATGCTTCCCTCAAGTAAATCCATCTGCCCACTCTATCTTCTAGCTACAGATTCACAGCTCTGGCAGAGGTTTTATACAGACTAAAAGCAGCTGTTTTAGTAGGACATTAATATATCACACAGTCCTCCCATTAATCTCTGCTGCCAGAAATATTTCTATTTTAAAAATGTGATTTATCCCTCCTGTGCAAAGGGGAGAGAATGTTTTACCTTGTCCACGTAATTGGCTATCTCTGCCAGTCTCTGTTTCACCTTGTCGATGTCCTTTCCCTGTTTCTGAAACTGCAAACAAAATTACATGTAATCAGTGGTAGAAATTGTAACATTTAGACCCACAGTATTTGTTTTGCATGAAGATATAAATGGCACTGTGTTACTGTGTTTACAGGCATTTTCAGAACTAAAAAGCTTGAAACAACAGAACACCCGCAAAGGCATTATTTTGTATGAATGAGATGCTTACAATATTCAGAGGCAATACGTTTTTACTGTTTGTTAGGCAGGTTGTCAAGCTGTGACCATCTGGATCTAGAAAAATCTCCTAGTGTTAGAGAGACGAATGGCACGGCCGCAGGGAGCATGTATATTGGCAGATCTGACAGCCTGTGAAGCTGTGGATCCAAACTGCAGCAAAGTCGGGCCTTCTATTTCCATCCTACTGCGAATCCACCTGCATTGGTGCTGGACTTCAAATCTGAGGCGGAACACTTGATCCCTTAACTCCTTTTCTTTTGTTTTCATTTCCTTTCTTTCCTTTCAGGTCAGTGGCATTAGCGGCCAGGAGGAAACCCCACAATGAGCTCATCAGTGCTTACGGGAGACTCCTCTCTATCCACACGGCTTTTTCCTGTTTCCTGTCTCCCCCGCTGGGGAATCGTTCAGCACTTCCTCTCAAAACGGAGCTGCTGCCACCAGACCACACTCCTTGCTGCACACTGACCTAATTCTGCAGCTCCAGTGGGACCTGTTCTACTGTTACTACAGCTTATCCTGCCTTTTTTTTTCTTGCTGTATGAGGAGTAACTGTGTTTTCAGTGTTTTGTTTCTGTTGTTCAAAAACGGCCTTTGTGGATAGAAGCAAGGCAGGTGTATTACCTCTCTGTTGTCAGCAACAATGATCAGCTCAACGTATTTGGTTGTCTTCTGAGCATGCCTTTTATGCTGAAGTAAAAACAGAGATGTTGCATGTTAGAAATGTACAGTGATTTTTCAAGGATTTTTATCTGCTTGATCCTCCTAAAGATCTGTCTTTATGTTTTAAACATGAACACACAACTGATGTACAATTGAAGCCTTAAAATGAACCCTTTTAAATCTGCAATACCTTAAATATCATAAAAGAACAGATCAACATTTTGAGAAGTACACTTATTTGCTTTCTTGCTGATAGTCAGATATAAAAAAAAAGGTTCCCACACTTGCTTTAATATCAAATTCAAGGACTTTTCAAGGACTTTCCAGGCACAATTCCCTCGAATTCAAGGATCTAACACGGCATAGTTTGAGACTATGGATCAAGGCTAATTACTGTTTAAATACTGTGAATATCTGTAATGAGAACTAGCGGGATTTACAGAAGCTCGCAGACAACAATTAAAGAGAGAAAGGCTTGAATGTTTTCACATCTCAATTGTGCTACAAGTGTTACAGTGATGTAATGTATGTGATCTCTTGCCTTCTCTAACACAGCAGAACAATATATTGTGTAATTTTAGCGAGAGACAGAGACTTCTTTACGAGTTGAAGAGCTAAGAGACGGTGGGAGACACCGCCCTACATACCCTATTTACTAACAATACATAAAAAGAAATATCACATGTACTTCAATTTCTATTTTTGCACAATTATATAAATTCAATGACCAATGTCAATTTATGTCTACTTTCAAAAACTTTCAAGGTTTTGCTTTTTTTCCTCTCAAATTCAGAAACTTTAAAGGATTTCAAGGACCCGTGGGAAACCTGAGTTCATACAGCCAGCAGCCAGTTATCTTAGCTTAGCATAGGGGAAACAGCTAGCCTTGCTCTGCACAAAGGTGACCAAGGACATGAGAGAGTTATCAATCGCCTCATTGGACTTGTGGCAAGACAATAAAAAAGCAAGTTTCAAATTTTTAGAGTGAAAGCTGCAACTAAGCCATGTCACTTGGAGCATTGACTACCTTAGAAAAGCCAGAGCATCACACAAAAGAAGATCATACAGACATATTCAGTGATCTTTTTACTGAACTTGTTCCTTCTGTTAAGGTAGAACTGATCTTGTAAAATCCCAAAGGCCTTTATATTGCTCAGGGGTCATTAAGAACTGTATGTCGGTAAGTTTCACTTCCTGACTCTAATGGAGTTTTTAATGCTTGGGAATAGGGACAGATGGATCCTGCACCTGCTCCATGCAAATAAGCAGCCAACTCTTCTGCATGGGCCCTCAACGTTGGGCTCTGAGTGCAGATAAAATGAGTGTCAAGCCCAAGGCAACACCCTCAGGGAACTTATCCAAACTGGTCTGCCTGCCAGTTTGCTGATCTTTGGTCAAAAGCCCATTCATCTTTCACCAAGTGAGTGTTAGTCTTACCCTTCAGGAACAATTAAATACGACAAAAAATGCTGCAATGATGATAATATAGATATCCAAAGGCTCTTATACAAGCTTTGCCATAAAAACAACATGATACTAATCTCACCCTTGTGTGGAAGGATTGGAAGGGGCTTTTGATGTGGTTTTCAGGAGCAACAGAAGACATGTTGAAGCCATGCCCGCAGGCTCCTGGGGTCAGTGTGAGTTCTTCCACTCGGTAGATGAGGTGGGAACCGGTGTCTTGGCCAGACACAGGCTCAATGATGAATGTCTTGTTTTCAAGTGCGATGAAGCCTCTGCAGAGACAGCGGTGCACATTTGAAAACAAAGCTTCAAAGTATAAGCAATCTCTCAGATGCAGAGTTTGACTGAATGTGGCTCTCTCTAATGGAATATGTGATAACTGAGGTATAGCCCACTTTTACTGAAGCCAGTTGAAACTTTAAAACTTTTTTTCTTTATCTTGGCAGACGGGCCAACACGGGCCTCGCTAGGGTTAAAACTCCTACTGGCTTTGCGCATAAAAGTTCTCCAATTTCATATCAAGAATATTTTAGCCTACTTTAATGCTCTTTGTCATTTGCTTTTATTGCATTGATAAAAAGGTCATCATGGTAAAATAAACATTTTCTATTTCCAAAAATGTTTCCTTGCTGTGTAATTAAGCAGAAGATGACACTGTGCATCTTAAGACTTGAATGAGACCAAAATCTCAAATCTTCCAGTCGTGCTCGGTCATTAGCAACAGTGAGGTGCCTATTACTGTCAGACTGAGACCAGATATTCACTGGATGCCTCTGAGGACAAAGACAATGAGGTGTGACATTTTCTATTCCCACGAGTCACACACCAACTTACTGACAGCCTGCTTAAGGGGCTTAAGAGCGATGGGCTGCTGTGCAGAGTGACTTAAGTAAATATAAACATTGCTGTGGCAAATAGCACTTAAAGGGCAGCGTTGAGATGCTGCTTGAATACAAAACGATGGTTGTGTTTCTTACCGAAGGCCTGAGCAGACGCTGAGGGTGACATCAGAGTTTGGATGCGCCTGCACTTCGCCATGATAGTAGCAGTTATTCTAAAAGAGATTGTTTGAATATAAAAGATTTTAAAAATACTGGAGATGAAAACACTGCATGCAAGGAAAACTTTACCCACTGGATAATTTAATTAAAATGTATTGTTTTTTGTTTTTTTTGTTTTTTTTTTTATTTAAAAAAAGATTCTTGTCACATTTCCTGTAGCAGTAGTTCTTAACTGACATCAAAAGAGCAAAACGGGACAAGATACAGTGGAAGTGTGCTGATGCTGTCCTAAGTTGTGTTCATTTAAATTAGCATGCTCTGTGGAGCAGTTTCTCTCTCTCTCTTTACAAACAGGCCTTTTGAAATTAATGCAACCTACATAGTTGAAGGGAAAAGCAGGGAAACTGACACGGATGGGGGGTGACAGTAATATGGTAATTGTTTTTCCTTCATTATTCCACCAGGGTGGTCTAGTAAAAGGGGGGAGAGGACATTTAAGGCTGCTCAGACACAGTGAAAAAGCACCGCTGTCTGAGCACAAGAAGAGCAGAGGAAATGACTCTTGTTAAAAGGGAATACAGACCTCCATTTACTGTCGAGCAGCACTCTAGTCCTCTTAAATCAACTGTCATTTGTCACTACACTGAACATTTCTCACCCCCAATACTGAACTGGAGGAGGAAATACTTAGATTTTAGCAAAAAAAAAAAAAGAAAAAAAAAGAAAGAAAAAACCCACTCATTTCAAACGTCTTCTGTTTGTTACCGAGCCAGGTGGTGATGGAATCAAGATTCATTAAATTAAGTGTAAAAATAGAGCAGCTACAAAGGCTCTGAGCTTAGGCTATGGTTGACCTAGATTAGTTCACCTTTCATAAAAGAAAACATCAGGCAGCGATAGTGATTGTCTCTCTCAGTTAGCCTCAGTGTGTCTGTGACTTTTACAGTAACTAAAGCTCGTTGTTAGAAGATTTCCTGGAGCTACAAAAAGCAGAGGTGGAATAAATCCTGGTTAAAGCCCATTAACATCTCGTCTCCCCTTTTATTTCCCTTTAAGTATCTATAAGTTTGGAAAAATCACCTTATTTCACACTGTGTGACAGTATGACATGGAATATGTTCTGCATCAATCAGCTTGTTCCAAGTCTTCATCGAAGCTATATGATGTTTAATTTGAGTGAAATATTTAAACCAGAGACTCCAGTTTTTACTTCCCTAAAATTCAGCCAGAAAATTTTTTTTTTGGAAACTTCCACAAAAAAACGAAACTTCTGTGGGTTTGAACAATGTTTTTTGCTGCACGCGAGTTTGTAATAACTGAGCTACCACAAAGCAGCTCCTGCTTAAGTTTGTTTCATACGTGTTCACTTGTATGTCAGAGGAGGGTTTATTTACAGTACACATCTTTTCCACTGATCCCTGATAAACACATGGCTGATTTCTGAGTTCAGAGACAAGTACTGAAAGTGTGCAGCTGTGTGAGGCTCTTCAAAGACAATACAGTATTTCTACTTGACAGCCTGATGCACTGCTTGGAACATCCTCCCACACAAAATTAAAAAGGTGAGAGAGTGAAGAACACTGTTTGCACAACTTTGCGGGAAACAGACTTGTCAGCTGTTGCCAAATTACTGAACATTACTGAGAGACAGGGCGCTTTTCAAAGTCACAAATCACATGTTCCTGCAACCCCACAGAACTGTTATCCCTCTTCTACACGGGCTGCTGCTGAAAACTGCCTACCTGTTGCCATGCAGTAAAAATCTTATTTCTACCTAACTCAAACTAAAAATACCTTCACCATAGAATGAAAAATCAATTTTCTTTTATGAGCCACATAAACTGATTTGAACCATTCAAGTACCTCAGTGAGTGGCCTTGATAAGTACAAAAGAAGAAGAAGAAATTCAATATGAACATCAATCTTTTCTTCATTTTCAAAAGAGTAGCAGGCACTTTCCTTTAACAGACTGCTGCTAGCGTACACATAGAAAAAAACTAACAAGTTGTCAGGAATAGATCAGCTGCTAAAAGGGGATTCCATAATGAAATCCTGATGGCAGTGTTGGCTTAAAAACAGCCAGCATAAAACACAGCTTATCATCAAGTAGGCCACAGGATAGATGTCCTGCTCTGCCACAGCCAGGGGCTTTCACATACACACTGGGTCACACTGTAGCGATCAAACAAATCATTGCAATCAAGCACCAATTTCAATTCCTAAATTTGATTTTTTTTTTTTTTTTTTTTTTACGAATGCATAAGATACAGCAGAGATTATCATCCGTAACCCTCCTCTGTGAGAAAAAAGCAAAACAGGTCAGGGTCAGTTTTTACAGTGTGACTGCAGAGCACCACTGCACATCAACTTGACCATAAATGTCAAAAGCACTCCAGTGCCACCGTACCGTGAAGTTGTGAGCACCGGTGACTGCACGTCCATCCTCTTGGTAATGTGTCTCGGTGTAATGGCTTGCAAAAAGTCCCCTAAGAAGAGAACAAAATAAAGGAAACAGACACATCATACACCCAGGTATTTTTTCATTGCTGTGACTCTGAATTGGTTGAAAAAAAAAAAGTCTGTGTTTTAAGACTACTAAGAAAGCTGGACACTTTTTCTTTTCCTGTGGATTCAGTGTTGCTTGTAAGGATTTGGGGAATAATAGTCGATGATAGTCCAAGTGCTTAGCATTCTGAGGATAGAGGAGACTTTTTGTGAATTTATTAGATGTTTGTATGGGTCCTTGAATCCCCTTGCATTCAGCAGGACTGAGTAAAATCCCTGCTGAGGTAATTATTTTGTGCATATGGGTTTCTGTGCAAATGTGTGTGCATCTGTAGACATACTTTAAACTGTGTGTCAGCGTGTGCGTGTGTGTGTGTGTGTGTGTGTGTGTATGCGTTTTCCTCCTTGGGCCACGAACAGATGGACACAGTGAGCCCCACCCCAAGCATTGGCAAAGGAGCAATAGGAACACCCATCTTTTACAGCTGCATAATCACACTGACATCAGGAAGGACGTTCTCAGGAAATGTGTGTGTGCGTACGTGCATATGTATATGTGTATGTGTGTGTGTGTGTGTGTGTGTGTGTGTGTGTGTGTGTGTGTGTGTGTGTGTGTGTGTGTGTGTGTGTGTAAGCATGTGTGTGAAACAGAGGTCCAGAGAGAGTGCAAGAGCAAGAGGGAGCCAAGTGAGAAGGTCACAGCAAGTGAGAAAAAGCAGAAAGGTGATAATTACTACAAGATTTGTGTCTAAAATCCAAACAACCCACTGCACCACAGACACATATACATAGACACGTGTGTTTTAAAAACGTGAATGTTGAACAAAATAATCAATAATCATCTCAGGTCTGCCTGCTAAGTGCACAGCTCCCATGACACTTCCCAAAAACACTTCTTTTTTCAGCAAAAAAACGAGGGATTCACAAAGACAGAAGAGGTGGACGACAGGATTTAGAAACTGGAGCACAGTGTTTGTCCAAATCACAGTGGGAATCATTCATATCCCACAATTCTGTGCCATCCCACACAACTTGCATGTACTAAAAACCAGAATTAGATGAGGGTAGATTAAGCCAATAATGTACTTTTTTTCATTTAACATCTTATCTGAACATTTAAAGTTCATTTTTTATGACCTGTTTAAAAAAGGATCAATCCTCTGTAGCCCAGGCCTGACCACATTTAACTTCATTAAATACTTATTATCTCTTTAATGTGCCTTATCATGCCATTAGCACGCTCTAAACCAAATCTGATAAGCCAGCGGCCAGTAATCACTTTAAAGAGGCCGGTATGTCTCATTAAAAATGGATGACACATCAGAGGGTAGTGTGTGCTTAATGGAAAAATCCTAAAATATACTGTATATCCTTATACTATATTCTTATATTATCTATATAATTAAAAAGTGACAGTGACAAACAGACACTTCGCAAAAACACCAACACTACACACTGATGTTTTTTAAATTCAAAGGCAAATTCAAAAAGCTCTGATAAAAGGTTGTGTTTGCAGTAAAGATGGGATTTATGTCATGTCAGTCGTTAATTCCAAGCAAATGCTCCTGTGCTACATTTTGGTGGCTTGTTTGGGGAAAGCCAGCTTAGGGCAGCATGGCTCCTGATACTACGACACACACTGTATTAAAGCTGTGGGTTTTACATGACAGTCTGCCTGTAATCAACTCCTTGGCAAGAGTACACAGAGTTTATGAGGCCATGGATGTTAACTGAGCTTCCTCTGCCCTCGCTGGTTACCTTTTAGCTCTGCGGTGTGGGATTGTGCATCTTATGCACCTGAAATGACCCTGCTGATGATCAGATGCCCAGTACAGAGAAATAAATCTGAGCTACTGGACTCACTACAGCCCTTTAACTCCCCTGAGCGTTTGTGTGTATTCATGAAAAAGATATGAATTTGACATTTTGATTGAGAGAAGATAGAGAATGTCGTCCTCGTTGTATCTAAGATGCGACAGTTGTGTTTTTCCACTAAACAGCAGCAACGGAGGAGCGCGAGGGTGCAGTTTCTCTCTGGATACAGGAATACATCCTCGTGATTATACCTCTTTTCTCAGCAACCTCCACCCATAATTTAGTCAAGAGGAACATGCAGCCGATTAAACACATTTTAGATGGAACGTAGCAGATGAGAATTGGTCTGAAAATCACCACAGTTCTCACCAGAAACCCAGTGTGAACTCTCCCAAGTGCTGCTTTGAATTTTCCTCTAGTATGTTATAAGAGACAGGTGTTGAAATCTATGAATGGAACTGAGATGCAGAAATTCTGATGGATGTGCAAAATTACTTTTTTAAACAAATGCCTTCAATCCACACGAGGAAGACGATGGTTTCAACCTGAAACTGTGCCCTGTGAACTGACAGTACGCGTCTTTCCTAATTTACTTTTCTGATAGGACTTCACATTTTTCTTTATCAAAGATGTTGTAATGTATAAATCTCCTATAATTGCTTGAGTCAATAACCATTGATTCGGTGCTTTAAGTGTGTATTGCGATTCATTAGACACAGTCCAACACCTAATTAACGATTCACTAATAGTCGCACAGGTTAATTGTGATGAATGAGGAGCTTTTTAATAGCACCCCAGTGAGGCAGAAAATACTGTTATTTGTCTTAAAAGGTAATCTACCATCTCTTATATTCAGCATCATACAGACTGCTCTTCAGAATTAATTTAATTTCTCTGAAAATTAATTTACTGCATGAATTACTGATTGTTTCTAAAAGTCAGAGGCCCAGTTTTCGACACTTTCCTTGAGAGGCTAGTATGTTGTCCACGCTTATACTCCTACATACGTAGGAGTATGATTTGGTATTTGTAAAAGGCGTTCAAACAGAACACTCATCATGTTGTTGCAATAACTGGCCTTTCTGATTTTTTTGCTGAACTTTTAGCCCCCGACGTCTCAGGTGAACACATGTTCCTGCGTCCTTTCCATCTCTCTACATAAATGGACTGCTGACTTACAGTCTATGCACTAAACAACAATCAATGAATGTCAGGCAGAGATATGACTATCACAGTGCAGGAACTAAACAGCAGAAAAACATTTTTAAAAAATCCCTCCACCTTTCTCAGATACGATTTTCTGTCATGTCTGAAATTTTGGCAGATAAAATTGTTGCTGAAAGAAACATGTTTTGATGAGTTTTATTTGAAAAGAAAAAAAAAAACAAACATATCAGCCACAGACTCGCTACAAGAGCATAATCGATGTAACCAGAACTTGATGAATCTCTGTTTTTAATATCTTTTCTCAGCCATCCAGAGACTACAATGTTCGGTGCAAATTTTAAGGGCTGAGCCTCATTTACATATATGTGACTCCATGCCTCATGTAATAATTCACCATTACACAAAGCCCCTTGAGCATGAAACCATTTGAGAGAAATGTGGCTCCTCTTGCAGTCTCTCTGCTTCCTTTGAAGACTGCTAACTTCAGTGATTTCTTTTAATCCCCTCTCCCCCACAAGCCTAACCCTAAGCCTTCCTATAGCTGCTACTTATGGCACTGTATGCGTAACTCGCAAAAGAGCAGACTACTACAGAGGGAGAGAGAGATGAAGAAAGAGGAGGAACTAAAGAGGTGTGGTTGACAAGTCTAATTCTATTTCCACATGCGGCTGCGTTCCAAATTGATTTACATACAGCTCAGTGTCCCTTCAGCTTAGACTTGGCTGTGGCGAGTGTGCTGGTGTGTACAAAACCAGCAAAGCCAGAGAAAACCAGGGAGAGACAGAGATGAGGGTGGGAGGAGTGCAGGGAGCAAAAAAGAAAAATCCCCTGAACTGCAGAATTAAAGGAGTGCCTTCCTTCACTCTACTCCTCTGGCTTTGTAAAAGATTATTCAAGTACACTTGTAGTTCTCCTGGTAGCAAGCGCGTATCTGTAGCTCGTAAAAACACAGTAAGGCATAACATGAACTGTTCTTTACAGGAGTCTATTTTATCACTTTAACTATAATATCAGTTTGGTAGCAGGCTGTCCCATATATTTTTATCCTTAATATGTTGTCAACTGGGTTTTCTCATTGACATTTAAGGTATCAAGTCATGCTAGCAGCTCTGCGAGACTGTATTTAGGCACAGCAGTGCTTTGAGCTAAATGCTAATGTCAGAATGCTAACATGCTCACAATGACAATGCTACCATGCTGATGTCCAGCAGGTAGCAAAATGCTAACGCATCTTAGTGCTTAAGCGATTGCTTTTCGGCAACTATTTTGATAATTGATTATCGATTGTTTAGCCTCTATAATAAGAGAATGTCTTGCTTTTTTTCTATCATTGTAAACTATGTATCTTTGGATATTTGGAACTAGACATTTGGGGACATCGCGTTCAGCTTTGCAAAGTTGTGGGGATTGTTGTGACAATTTTTGTTAGTTTTCATTGATCAGATAAAACCTTGATCAAAATAATCGTTAGCTGCAGCCCTGCTTAGCATGTTACGAAGCACTAAACACAAATTGGTAACTGGAAAGTCAGATGGATTCACCTTCTAGGAACAATGAATGTAACAAATTTTGTGCCAATCCATTAAAAAAATGTGGAGACTTTTCACTGGAAACCCCCCCCCCCCCAAAAAAAAAGTCAGCAAGCAGAAGTACATAAGATATGAGGAGGTTAAACTCATTATGATATGACATATCTTATGGGGCCCATGATTCATGGCAATCCACAATGTACTACAGACTCCTCTGTCTGGACTACATTTGTGGACTGACCAACTGAAGTGTCCGTGTCCTGCTGCTAACATGGCAAAAAAGTCACATTAAATCAGACAGCAGAGTAACATTTTCCAATATAAACCCTCCAGCAGGCAGCAGACCAATATCAAACAAGCAGGCTGATGGGCCAAGCCTATTTAAAATATTGACTGACCAAAGCAAAGATTGCTCCTTAATGAGTCAAGGTCTCACTTTGCCACAGAGAAAGCAGCTTGTTCACTTTTAAATCATCCTGCAGTGAGTTCGCAAGGGTCCAGATGACGCCATTTTTCCCAAAATAATGTTTGGATTATAGGGAAAAGACAGAAAGAAAACCAAATCCTGAGACAATAAAAAGTCATTTCTACCAAGTTGTTTTTAGAGATTAAAGATGCAGAAAGGCCCTGTGGATACTAATTTACGAATGACTCAGTCTGTGAGCATTCGAAACCCACAAGATACTTGCTACAGTGTTATGGCTTGCGCCCACTTTATTGTTGACATTCAGTTCAGATCCAAACGAAAACCTTTGGCCGTGCATTCGCCAGGAGAGTACACTCATTCAAACAGCATTCTCTGTCTGCGTCCCTTACCTCAGGCTTCGTGGCCCTGTGTGTGCTGTGGTGCCCAAGGCGAGTGAAGTCATCACACATCAGTAAAACAAACTGCATAGGGAGAAACAAGGCTCCCTACACTAGACAGAAGAGGTGAATGATGAGTCAATGGATAGTCATACAGTGAGGCTGTCTCTCTCTCTCACCCACAGGCATTCATAGAGAAATACATATGCCTGATAATATACTGTATTCAAATGACATCTTCCTGTTTGAGCTCCATCACTGACCATCTGATTTCTTTTATGCCTGCTTCACTTGTTAGCAATATAAGAATGTAGGCCCCATGAAAGATAATATATTGGTGGTGGCAGAAAGTAATAAGAGGCAATGATAGTAAGTGACAGGGAGGACATATGATTTTTCTCCTTGGGGATAGGAGACTGGTGATGGTCAAATAGAAAGCACCCATCTAAAAAGGAGACATTTTGATAACGCTGATGTACTGCAGGTACCCATATTGGATTGTCCCACTCTCCTGATCACTTTACAGCACTTGAGTGAAAGGTGACTGTATTACTATGCAAGATAAATGCCTTGAGATGAATGTAGGAATCCATAGCATGGGATTCTGCATTGATTGTCAGATATTCTTCTGGCATGCGAGTGCAAATGTCAAGAACTTGCAGGCAGAGTCTCTCCTCTGGATATACCTTCTTCCTCTGGCATATCTTCTCACATCTCCAAAGCCTTTTATTTTCTTTTATAACACAGCAATAGTAACCTTGTCTATTATGCTTACAGATATTTCTTCTTTTTTAACCACACTGGTACTGCTTTACAAAGTCTTAAGAATTAATAATGGAATTTGGGTAAAAATGCAAGGGTGCAGGTGCAAAACAAAGATTAAAAATGCTGTGGTGTAAAGCCGCAAACCTTTTTATGATTCTAATGAAAGCAGACATCATTTTGGGTGTGAAACATTGCAATTTGTACTGTTTTTATTTCCCTCAGTTGTGAACTAAACGACAACCAACGCAGCTAACAGCAGTGAGGTACAGCAGAGCTGTTAAAGAATGAACTGCTTCATAGCTGCTGGCCTAAACGTCCGGAATATTTAACACCATAAAACGATTCCCACACTAAACATATTTTTCCTCATAACTATACAAAGAGCATGATGTCATATTCCCTCTGCACCCTTTAAAGGGAATAATTTGTCAAATCAGTGGGAGGGAAAAATGCGCTCATATACAGTACAGTCACAGTCAACTGTGTACATGAATCCAGGCCAGTCATCTAACTTCTCTGTGGGTACAGTCAGTTAATGCAGACTTTAACCAGTCCATCTTGTGCAATACTAGCTGCTGGCATTGGTATCCTCTTCACATATTGCACCACTGAGGCTGTTTGTTTGTAATTAATGCCCCAAGCTTTCACAGCTAAACATTAGACCATTGTGAAATGTGTGGCTAAAGGAGTGCATGAATTCTTTATTACCCTTACAAAGGAGGGCAGAATATTTCTGGGCACCGGATGATGATGGTACAAAGTCAAAAAATGCCTGGAGGCAACATCCCACCACTAACAAGCAGTCAACCATAAACTCTTTATACGGGAAGCTGTTAGAAAAATATCCCCTCAATAGCAGAGAGCTGAATACATGCCTGATCAATTTACTGTGGCATCTGATGCAAACAGTTACAAGTTTAGGAAGATCTTGTGCTTATCATTTTCAATCACTTATGTCAAAGGAACCATCCTCCTCTCTGCTTCTTCTCTGCATTTAGAAAAAATTGAATCTGCTTTGAGAGATTCCACTGATAACTTCTATAAGAGAAGGAACTCTGTAATTAATTATATTGAGTTACTCATGTACCTAATAATCAATAAATTGTAAAAGCCCCCCCCCCCCAAATCACGTCAGCAAAAACTGTCTATTTGCATATTATATTCCTTGAGGGAAAAGAGGTGTGTAGTTTTAGTCCTTCATATTACATCATTACTACTTTTTGAGGGTGGAAAAAATTGAAATAATTTAAAAATCATCTACAGTTAATGTGGGTCACCTATATCATCTACAAAAAAGTGATGGCAAGGCAATATTACTGTTTCAAAATGCTCTGAATGAATAATGACATTTTTCTGAAATACCCATAGCTTTATGTAAGCATTTATACCTCAAATAGTGGAATGATATGAGAAAAAGTATCTGTAACCTCAGTGTTTTCATTGAACCCATTTAAATATTGTGTTCTATTGAAACAAGTGTCTTCATTAAAAGTTTGTGAGAAGGAAGTATTCTAAACAACCTCTGGAAAAAGTTTTTGTATGCCTGCCCAGTACTGAGATGAACTGTTTTTTTGCTTTTGTTGCTTCAATATTCCCATCCATAAAAGCTACACACCGGAACTAATGAGTGACTAGGGATCTTCAAGGGAGGTGGTCTATTATTATTCATTGAAAAAGAGTAAACAAATGCATAAATGTTAATGTCAGAGGGTTCCTATCTGTCCAATTAATCTATGGTGGCTCCCCTGGGCAGCCTCATTGTTCAGCCATACTTTTTTTTTGTCTTGGGGGGAAATATGCAATTAAGAAGTGAGCAGCAAAAAAATATTAAAGATATTTTTGTCTTTCATTTTTTCTTCCCAGCCCTTTTATTTTTTGTGTTCCTCACTGTTTTCTTCTTGCAAAAAACATGAAGTAACTGGTGCATATCAATATGAATCATGCACTGCTCTCCCACATTCACGCCCATCCACATCATCCATCCATCCACGTTCCTTTTTGAAATCCTAATAGTCGACAGATAGACAACTGAAAAACTTCCAAGTGGCATGGTGCATCCGTGCTGCACATCACTACTGCTTCAATATAACACGTCATCGCTCCACTGACTGCACACATCCCAGACCATCAGCTCTCCAGTCCCAGGCCCCACGAAGCATACCTCCCCCTCCTTTTAAAAAACGTCTCACGTCATTAAACCCACTCTTTACACGTTCATGAATGCTGCGCTGATTCTTCAATAAGATAATAGCACACAATCTGTCATTCTCCACCCCATTACCTTGCAAACATGGTAGAGATGGAAACTTTCGCTTGGCACTGATGTATCATTTTAACATAAGGATCAGGGTCAGCGATCTGTCACTGATGCTGATGCAGTGCAACGTGAGTCATCGTGGCTTCTGGGTATTGAGCAGGAGATGTCAATTATTAGACGGGCTACGGGTGGTAAAACAACTAAGTGCTTTTAAGTTAATCAGAGCAGAGTGCTGCACGTACCCAATTTTGCAAACCTGCAGCCTCCCTGTACCCACAAAGCTCGGTAACAGCAGCGTTACCCAGAAGTATCTTGAAACACTACAACACGACTCGTCTGATCATTTGACTGCTTGTGGTTACCCTTAAAATTGTACCTCTAAGGCTCAGTTTAACTGTATAAAAACACGTTACACAATCATAAATATTAACCATAAATGTATAATTCCTGTATATTTGTGGTTTCAGTATACATTCTTCTGCTTCTCTGCAGATTTGTTTCTGAAACAAAATCAGCAACATTATGTTGCTGTATGTTTTTTTTTCCCATAGAGAAAAGTTCCCTCTGGCTTCTGTGTTTATACACACAGCCTGTGGATTAATTGTGCTGCTGTCCCTGTGTTATCAAGTTCAACATGGACCCAGTTCAGCAAAAACTTCCCCTCTATCAGTGATGTCATGTGATGCACTTCCTCTCTACCTTGTTTTCCAAGGCACATCTGGATTTATTGTGAACACACACTTCCTCTTGTGTGAATGTGTGTACAGAGCTACTTGATGTGTGTGTGTGTGTATGTGTGTGCGTATGCGTGTGTGATGTATGTAAACAATCCTGACCTTTTGAACTGCATGCATGTGAGTCTGTTGTGTTTTGTGACCCGGCAGAGCTCTGAAAGGCTGCTGTGCATGCATGGTGGTATGTGTTAATTATGTTTAGTTGAAATTAATAAGTGAGAGGCAGGCAGTCATCTAAATGGATCTGGAAAATACATGATAACATCAATCTAAAATGCTGCCAACCAGTGGCTTTAGTTCAGGAGCATCAGTAGCAATTTCAATAATCCCCATAATCTGTATCTTATATCACCTGTATGGGTTGATTGCATGGTGAGCGATATTGCTGGCATCAACCACATCAGATAAACTCCAGTGAGAGAACGATACAGCTACTGAGCTGTGCTGTCTCAGGCAGAATCATCGTTATTTCTCATGGGTACCCGACAAATGACCCATTCTCTGTACGGCGCTGAAATACAGAGGAGGACGTGAATCACACACAAAGCAATTTCTACTTTGAAAAGGATTTCTCATTAAAGCTTTTATATCGAGCTTTTATGGCAAAGGGTTTTGGAAGGTTGTGTGTGAAACTTGATTATTCTACAGTGCAGGCTGATTCCCTGGCCTAGGAACTATAATTTGGTGACAAATTGTACACTAATGGCTGCATTCTGTCATAGATAAATGCATGAAAGTGCATTATAATGCACAGTTCACACATGCATTTTATTATCTTGAGAAATCTATCTATACAAGGCGAAGTAATGTAATCACTCATGTACCACACTCTCTGGGATGTGGTTCCTGCTGATGTAGATAAATGATGCCCAGGATAAATACGGATATTATGCATCATCAACATCTGTAGGCCCATTACACCATATCAAAAACTCCAACGCAGATAATAAATTTCCTACTCACCTACATCTAGGTAATAGTTCTTTCCCCTGACACCATACTGAGTACATCAGGGTCTAATTTATAATCAACTAGAGTTAAGTTACAGTCAAGTTGCAGTTTAAATCCATGTCTGTCCAGACTCCTATAATATATGTAGTCAAGACTTTGAAGAAATTTCATAAAAGTGTATTAAGTGTATTTTGAGAAATAAAGTGTTTTTGCAGAACATTATGACATCACAGTGAAGCTGACCTTTATCAGTTTGAATATAAAATGTCATCACTTCATCTTTTTATCCTATTAGACATTTGTGTGACATTTTGTCATAATTGGAATTCTTGAGTTATGGCCAAAAAACGTGTTTTATGAGGTCACAGTGACCTTGACCTTTGACCTCTGACGACCAAATTCTAATCAGTTCATCCTCGACTCCAGATTTGTGCCAGATTTTAAGAAATTGCTGCGACAACAATGGAGAATGGGACAAAATAGGCATAAAAAAATGCAGCTTTTTTAAAAGGAGTTTATGAACAAGGCTGCAGATGCATCATCTCCATGCTCTCATACTGTACCCTCTGTAAAGTGCCCAGAAACAAAACAAAAAATTGCTTATGCTCACAGCATCCTAATTGTCCTGCTAGTGAGCACCACTGACAGGTGACTCTCTCTGTGTACAATATATGTCAGGTTAAAAGCAGTTGAAAATGGGAGATGTTCTGCTCTGTTCCCTTGCATGAATGAGAAATGAACATATGCAGAGACAGAGAGATGCACAGAAACACAAAACACAGCCTGGCCATATTGGCTAAGTGCTGTGACAACACCCTCGCCATCCTCTCTGCTGCTGCAGGCCCCTAAAAATAGGTTTGTAGCAGTGAACAAAATAGATGATGCCATATGCTGACACACTGCATTAGAGCATTAATGCATTTAACTGTTTCATTGAAAGCAAAATTACAGCAATAACTGGAACACATCTAATTTTGGCAAATTACTTTTCAAAATTCTTGACTTTATCTGATGCATTCAAACTTCAATTTTAGTCATTTTGTAGTAAACATATTCAAATATAAGAGGTGGTTCCAGCAACATAATTACAAAAAAATATAAATAACATCACGCTAACATTTTGTTACTGGTCAGAAGAATGTGATTTGCCTTAAACTTAAACTGTTGCCTGGTCAAAAAACACTGTTTTAAGACTTATCTTCCCCAGAGAGCTCTAAATCTGGAAAATCAATCACACTTTTAGGGAACAAGGGAGGCAAAGAGAGAAAGTGAACCCAAGATAGGGAGAGAACTAAAGAGAAAAGAGTAAGAGAAAAGTAAGACAGAGACCTAGAGCTAGCTTGGCTTCAACGCTTGGCTCAGATCACACCGGTCAAAAAACTACCACTCTAATCTTTTCCCCAAGCAACACCTAACACTGCTCTCTCGCTCTCTCTGCCTCCCTTTTTTTTTTTTTTCTTATTGTCCTTCAAGATCAGGCCAACTTTCCCCAAGGGCGCTCTGCATTATCCACAAACTCTTTAGCCAACTAATTAAAGATGGCAGGAGGCTAAATGTGATTACTATGTGCTCTACACTTAACAAAACTACAACTACAATGTCATCAGGGAAAAAGAGGTGAAATTCACAGTCGGATCAATACTCAAACAGACAAAATGTGTGTTTTGGGATAGCTGCCACTGCACATGCACACAGTATGAAAGTAGAGCTGAGGTAGATCTGACTGCCAAAGTATTTTGTTTCTCAACCTGAAATGGCAAAAAGCTAGCAGCAGGTAAAGGACTTACAGCCACTGCAGTTAACTGCTATGAAAATCTTGGATTATGATGGTGGCAGGGTTTTTATTTCAGCTACCACTGAGACAATCAAATATGATCCAGGAAGGATGATTTCAGTGATAGATCCATGAGTTTGAAGGATTATCAGACACGAAAAGTCTGCACAATGATTTCTGGAAAGTTATCAGAGCAGCATTTTATCTTCCACTGCAACGAACCGCCAAGTAAACAGTGGAAACGTGCTGTTCATGTTACAAATTAATCTACCACAAATGTATTGAACATTTTTGATCGGCCAATGCAGTGCCTTGCCTGAAGATGTTGCATTGCATTGCATTGCAGTATTGCATTTTTGGATGGCCCAGCATTTTTTTCTTTGTTTGTTTATTCTGGCAGAAAAATAGATGAGACGGCTGTCTTAATGCAGTTTGTACAATAGCTTAGCAGACAGACTGTAAACAGGGGACAAACGCTGGTCTGGTACCTTCCAGAGGTAACAAACAATCTAACTACCAGAACCATTAAAGCTCAGTAATTAATCTTGCTATATCTCGATTGTTTAATAAGTACAAGAACCAGTATAAAATGAAAAATGACGTTTCTACATTTGACAAGGGGTTATGTACTAGACTATTTCTTGAGCTTTTTTTTTCCACAAAGTGCTGTTGTCTGTCTGAACACGGTCTTAGTAGCATGTCCTCCCTGCACTGCATTCAGTGTGCAATAAATAATAAAGTACAGCTACACTGTCTCATAACAGGAAATCAGAGAATAATTGATGTAAAAAAAGAAGCAAAGTGCAGCAAAACAACTAATAAACCCCCCTTGCTTATGACTGAGGTTTAACCTTGTAATAATGCGACAGCCAGAACATGTGGACAGTGTGGGAGGAAAGGATAGGAAGAGACAGCAAGAGAATATGGGAGGACCTGGATATAGACAGAAGCTGAGAGACATGTGACAGGTAAAGAGCATCACAACAACTTGATCACAGACATACGGGAACAGAGAAAGAAGCAGCAGCAGAAGAAGCAGAAGACTGCCAAAGTGTTTGGTGGTGAAGTTTGCTGCTTCTCCTCGGCATCCAGCGTCCACCTAGTTCCTGACCTCGTGCAGGTCATTAGGTCAGCACCTGTTTATTCAGAACTGCATGGAGACCCATCATTACTGGCTAGTTACACATAAAAGTTCCTTTATCAAGCCTGATTAGCCATCTGAGCTGACAGCCAAACAAGCTACCAGCCAATTCTTTTCCAGATAAATAGTGCTACTGAAAGACAGAGCCACATACAGTTCAACTTATCTCATACTCTTGACAGATCCAATTAAAGTGCAAAGGAAACCTGGGATCTCTCTTTGTCTGGCCTGAGACTCTCCTCATTGAACAGACTGGTTAATAATATACCTCCTCTAAGGTTCCACACATTGAGAACATCTTGGCATTGTCAGCTGGGTTACTGAAATGGGATGCATCTTCTGTCCCATAGAAAACACACTGAGGATGTTGCTATGGGGATTTCTCTTGTCAAGAACATAATGATGTTGTTTAGATGTGGCCATGTGTTTCAAAGGGGCTCTTTCCTCTTTTCTTTCCTGTCACAGAAGAATGAAAGGAAATGTTCTCACTGGGAAACACATGGTCTTGTGCAGAGAGCTAGTTAGAGTATGCACACATCCAGCTCATTGTGTTTCAAGGAGAAAAGCTGAAAAAAAAGGTATTTTAATCAAAATGGCGTACTTAATGGGACTGAAGTGACTCACAATGACAATACATCTTGTATGCCTTAAAGAAAACTACAATCGGCTATATAAGCTGTACATAAGTGTCAAAATAAGACTATTAGAGTGTAAAGAAGCACATCGTGAAGTGATTCTGTTCATGTCCTTATTTGATCATAAGCCTTGCACACAGTTCAGCGGCTCGCAGTATGCAGCATATTAATGTTATTCTATTCTCTCTAGAATTGACGGTGGCTCAAAAGAAAAATCAGTCCTCAACATATTTTTGGTACAAACTAAAATGTATCCACAGCAGCAAGTACTGAAAAAACTGCCTAAAACTGGATCAAATGTCAGGTCAGATTTGATCAGATAGTTCCTGATTTTTAATCAGACAAGAAGAATTATTTTTGAGTGATTCAAGGAGCTATGGGTAAGTTTTACTATTACTACATGGCCAACATTGGCATTAACAGCTATTTATTTTACAGTCTAGAAGAAACGTTGCAATTTCAGCATCAAACTTCATTCTTTTACTCGCTAAGAGCTGTCTCAAGCTGTGGAAAGCAACACCAAAGTTAACTCTGCATCGTCTTTTCATCTACTGAAGTTAGCACACTAACCAGCTAGCCCCGGCGCTTCTCATCACTTGTTGTTAGCCATTCTAGCCCTGAAGAAGTAGCGCTGCTCAGGGGGCGTATTATAACTTCTTGTCTTGTAAATGCAACAATGGCTGAAGCTGTTGTCAAGCCACAATCGCCACCATCCGGCAAGAAACCATGTTCAGCGGCAAAGAAAACGTACAAATAGCCCCTTTACGCATATTTCATTTAAGCAAGACTGCATTATTTTTGAAAGAGGAAATAGCACACATTCTTCATCCCACAGATGAAAAATTAAACTAATCAACAATGATACATACAGGTTATAACCTATAGCTTATGGTGGCTAGTGTACGCTAATGTTAGCAAATTGTAGGTAGACATTTTTGTATAATTGAAAGGGCTGATTCAGTTTTCTGACTTCCCTCTACTTGTTAAACGAAAGTATTTACCATGATGGGTAAATACTATATTTACCAATTTGTTGCTTGTGGCCACAGTGGTCGTCGTTCATTTAAATCTATAGTATCTCATCAAATTAAGAGAGATGCATCATATTACCATTAGTATCAAAAAACTTCAAACAATACTGGGCCTTATAAACCATAAATTCTATACTGAATGTAGAAAACTTCTGTAAGTGGGCCCAGCTGTACAGCTTTGACACACACACACACACACACACACACCTTGGTCCCCCAGACAGTGCTATTGAAGTCTTTAATCAAGACTAATGCGGAATGTCCCATTCGACCACCATTAATCATTTGAAGCAGGCCAACTGTGCCATTGATCAATGCTACACATCAAAGCAGCTGCTGCTGGCACAAGCCTGCGTGTCAGTCCAGCTCTGTTTGCACCGTACAGCCCGTCAAGCTCAAATATTGTATATGACACCGCCATTCCCATTGCTCTTATGGAAAAAGAAAACATGACAGAGTAATGGGAAAACATTTTCTCCATTTCAACCATATTAAGAAGCCTATTTTGAATGAAATGGAATATGGAAAAATGGCAGTAATATGTGAGGGCATATAAGAGAGGACGATCTAAGTGTCTTCTCACTGAGCTACTCAGGTACAAAGCTGACGTGATGATGATGGCACGGCTGGCGATACCTTTTAAAAGTGGCACAATGAGTGTGAATTACAGAAGCAGTCCACTCACTGCCTGCACTATATGATTTTTGTACGGACAGTTTGAACCCAGTGGCTGGCAAGGACACAAGAGGTGACCACCAACACCCGGGGAAATCAAATTCACTCCAAGCTGAAGTGTTTTAAAATGAATGCAAAATTTATAAGGTGAACAAAAAAAGACAGACTGACTCTCTTACACACATGCGTACATTACTTAAACTAGACTTGCATTCACATTTTTGTGTACGCACTACCCTCACACATTCACCCACCAACAGTGGACCCCCACTGATTTCTCTCCTCAGTAGATCGGTACTTGTCTTGCTGCAGCCAAGTTTCCCTGGGCCAGGGCCAAGCAGCTAACAAACAGCAGTTTATTAATTGGATATGGTAGCGTGTTTATATTGGTGACGACCAAGATCATTTCACACTGGCCTCGGAACAGGTGTGCCCTGCAGCAGTGCCAAATGAGCGAACTGCACAGGCTCAGCAGATTCAAGCAAAAAAAGGATGAGCCTTCACAGAAAACCTGCTATAACTCAGCACAAAAATGCAACACTTACTAAGCTCTTGAGTTCAGATCTATTCACTTTCCCAACCCCAGCTTAATGGTTGTTTGTTCTCTTTTCACCTCGATTCAGCAAAAAATTTTTTACCTCTAAACCTCAGTATTTTCACAACATTTCTCCTTAAGTAGCATTAAAGTTAAATAACTTCCACACTGTTTTACTTCTCTGTTCCTCACCTGCAAGAATAATTCAAAGCGAACCCATGCTTAAATTGAGGTCAATATTCAAACATTACATGCTATTTTGGAGCTTTACAACACACAGAAATTTACAGATGTGGTGGACACATTTTCATGCATGTTCCCTGTAAATCTATGTTTAGAAAATGGTTTTGTGGATTTGAATACTGCTTGACATTATAGCAGGCATATCCTGACCTAATAATCAAGCTCATTATCAGAGCTAATGTATATGAATCAGTAAAACCTGAACATTCCCACTGAGCTCCATTAAAACACAAACTTATTCCTTACAAGTAGCCTTGCGGCATTAAACATGGAGTGGTATGAATAAAAAAAAAATGCTGCTATGAGGAATATTCAATGAAGATTTCCACACTGACAACGTGCATCAGTAAGTGAATCCAGAAGGGCAGCTTCAGGTTTAAAAAAAATACCACACCTCTAATAAAAAATGAGTTTTAAATTCCAACAGGAACCATTTCTCTTAATGCTGAGCAATTCAACTACCAAGAGTATCTCAGCTACACTGGCTTGGTTCAACTACTGTAAATGTATGCAAGATGCAGATATTAAATGTAGGAAAATATACATACTGGAGCAGAACTCAGTGTTGCCAGATATATTATATTACTGTAAATCATTCAGAAAAATCTTAAAGCATCTCCACATCCTTTCATGCCCGGTCATCTTTATTTCCTCTCCAGACAGAATGGTTGCAGCCTTGATGACACAGACACACGTAGAGGTCAGAGACCACCTGCTCTGAACTGGTGAAGCGATATCAGAGGACACATCTGGCCGGACAGGGAACAGGCCTCAGGCTGGTGATGGATGACTCACAGCTGATGCTGAGGTCACTAGAGGTCACACAGAGGATGGGGAACGGAGGGGTCAGTTGGGGTAGTGTTTTCCCAAGGAGTATGTAATTTCTCGACAGTGAAATTACAGGAAATTTTTTGTTTGTTTGGCAAGAATTTGAATTGTATTTGTGAGAGTTGGCAAGGTACTTTGAGTTATGGGAGAGGGGGAAATAAGACAGAGGGAGGGGTGTTTATTGAGTTATTTGTCCATCTGCTTACATAACAGACAGTTTATTGAAATGGCCTCTTTAAATCTTTCTAACAGTAGTTTCAGATTTGCAATTTTTCTGACTTGTTGTCTTTTATATGTTTGATGCAAAGAGAAAGTGTGAATCAATACAGTTTCTTTTCTAAATTTTGACAGCAAGCCGTCTTATTTTCAAACAGTATTTAGGGTTCTACAGTCTGAAAATCTCAGCGGTCTGATTTGTGTGTCTTCCAGAGTTACCACTGATGGAGGTCTGACCAGTTGTGGACTAAGTTCATAATTGCAGAGTCAATATCTGTATCCCAAAGCAGCAGGTAAAATATTGCGTCTCCACTCCTTCTGAATACAAAACATTGGCAAACACAAGGCCTGAGTCAGCGATGCCATCATTCTTGTGAGATTGTAAATTTCCCCTGGACATGTGACGTGGCCTTCACGCCCGCTTTCTTCTGGCTTTTCAGCAATCTTTCCTCTCTATATGAAACAGTTTGCACCTGAGAATCTGTGTGTATCTACATGTTTATGAACTCCACATGATACCCACCCCTCGTTTCACAGTTCACTATTATTTTCCGCAGACTGGAAGGGAGTGGAGTGATGAGAGGGGAGAGAACAAGCATGTCCTCAGAGCTCTCTTCCGCCTTACTCTTTATCAGCTTTCATCTCTTGGCCCTTCAGAGAGACTGAACCATAAAAGAGTCCAATCACTAGGGGACATATTATTTTCTGCCTCCTTGAATACACTATATCATAGCCCAGACGCATACAACTTCTCCTCTTGCATATATAACTCCAGCCAGCCAAAGCGGGGAGCGTGGGTTTATCTATTGGCTCTGTGTGTGATTAACATAATAAATATCTAGTTTCCTCTGTCATGGTGCTCACGATGAGGATGGAAAGACAATTAAGATAGAATTAAGAGGAACTCACTCATTTTTCTCCAGCAGCAGGATCAGCTGTTCACCTTCAGCATGTACCAGTAGCTGGAGTGACGCAGGATAACTCTGAAACAAAAAAGATGACAGGGGTGTTGAGGCGGTGCCCGGATCTCACCCATCCTGCCTTTGAATCAGCATTTGTGTGTTACTTCACCTTACTTTGGCACACAGGCAGGCAGTATACTAAGCAGGATGTGGCAAGGCACAATAGTGTTAGAGGAACAGGAAGAAAACTTCCACATCCCACACCTCCCAAAGTCTATGGACTAGTTTCACAACTTAACTAAGCCAGCATCCTGAAGATTTTTATTAAATACATTTTTTTTTTTTTTTTTTTAATTATTTCATTGATCAACTCCAGAACAAGGGGACCAAATTCACAGTGCCCTGCTGGTGTTTTGGAAAACAACTCACACCGTGTGCAGCATGTAATCAGTTTACGGTTTCTTATGATTTAAAAAGCTGATCGCTGTCTGATTTCATTAAAATAATGTGTTTGTTTGGCTGTTTGTTTGGCTGCACCGTGAACAGATTCACTAGTTGCACTTTTTGTCACAAATACATGGTAGAACAGATAATCTTATCTGCAAAAAAAAAAAAAAGAAAAATACTGAACACCAACAGCATTTTCCTAACCTAGAACATGAGTTCAGTATTTGTCACAGACAGTTTCTTTGACAGAAAAAAATTGTATTTCAGTAATTGATTATGCAACGTGATTATTTTGGTGCCACTGACTTATGGCTGTGAGAACCTGGGAAATAAAGGTGATGAAGGAGATTTCATTCACAATGTCAAATGTCATTTTTGAGATTTAATCCAAAATCAAATCTCCAAACGGCAACTCCCAAAGAAATTGCTTTAAGATGACTTTTCAACAGAGTTATCAGAGTGAAGCGGTGCCCTTGCGGCAGGACACAATCAAAGTGTATAAATTCCTCAGGTCCATGTTATCAGACCACTCTTATAACCACAAGAAAAAGACAAAGACAGACATGGAAAATTTAAAAAGGATTGGCGTATCCTAGCCAGCAGACCGACAGACATGCACAGTGAGGAATTTATCATCGGTTGATATTTCAGCCGTACTGTGTCCTTTTCCCAGTGACATTTCTTATGTCTGCTGACCGATGCCCTCAGGCCAACACTTTCTCTTCGCCAGGCGGCCTTCTGCTTCATCTGATAGTCAGTGTGTAAGTGTGGCAGCAAGTGTGCGTGTGGAGAGTTGATGTCACAGTCACAGCCAGCAAAGACTGTAAGTAATGACTCTGCAATGCTTTACGACTGTTTGATAACCTTCTATTGGCACAAGGAGCAGCTATATAAATCTGTTATCCAGGGAGGTATAAGTCAATACAGTCTCTGATAAGACAATCAGCAGCTGCCCTCGCAGCCAGTTTAATTTGGGAAGGGTCTGGTTGTAGATAGCATACTGTAAAACCACTGTATCTCCTCAACAAAAATGCCTTATGTCAGTAGTAGCTGATGGGTAAACATATCTGATGGAGGTGAAACGGGGTGCATAATTAGCTCCATAAAACTAAAAGTTTAATTTCCCTCATGCCCTCGTGACATATTGAGAAAGGAGCATGAGGCTGGAAAAAACTACTCCCTCGCATGGTGACTTCCCCGCACCAGGAAAAAATGTTAAGATTTCTCAGGGGGGTTTCAACACCTACGCATTTCCTCGCTCTGGAAAAGTTTCTTTAAGTTGTGGTGGGGGATGCCGAATTTCAAATATTTTCTTTTCCAGCTGTGGTCAGTGGGACAGACTGGTTTTTTTTTTGTCTGAGAAGACAAGAGAGAGTCCAGAAAGGACTGATTTGACTGTACATATGTACTGTATCTATGCATGTTTTAATCTAACAGATCTATTAGTACAGCAGAGAAATGACACACAGTCTTCAAAGTGTTGTCAGGCTGCTTCACGCAGAATCAGGTATGTGCACAACTGACTTGAAAAACTGTTGAAAGGCTGAAGAATTTCAGGAATAATTTCACATTCTGTATCAGCTCTAATTCTCACATACTCAAAGCGAAGGGAGCAAGCGAGGAGAGAAACCACAACAGGGAGGATAAACAGAGCTAAGGAAGGGACTTTCTACTAAAGAAAATCAAGCAAGCAGGGAAGCAGGCAACAGGGGAGGGAATCATATACTGTGGTTATGTCAAACCAAAAGCCAGACATCTGTACTTGGCTGAGCTCTTGTAAGCACACTGGCATCAGCCAGGCTGCCGTCTGAGCCAGCTTAATAGCAATTAAGCTAGTGCTGCTGAGTGACCTTCTGAGTATTTACCCCAGCTGCAAGCTGGCTGAGAGGTCTGTGCTCCTTGCCCCTGAGCAGCAGAGGTACAGTGGTCCCACGGCGCTCTGGTTTGGTTTCTTCCCCTCGCTGTTTAGCCTGGTCTGGACTACTTCCTGTGAAAAGATCACCAGTGTAGATTAGTTGGACTTGAATGATGAAATATGAACATCATGCAACAAAACATCACAGATACTTGTGCAGTAGATTTTGTTCAACTGGCATGCAGACAAAGGGGTCAGCAGTATGGGTCAAAACGATGATGTCCTCAATAATTCAAGCACACCAATAATGTTTCAGACAGAAAAAAATAAAGCCTGCAACAAAGGCAGGGAAGCCTCAAACACACGGCACAGCACTATTAAAGATTGTGCACTGTGCTGCTGAGAAAGAGTAAAAGCTCACTCTTGTTCCTGTGAGGAGATGAGCTGTCCCCCCAAAGGGCCTCTGCAACAGGACCACAGCCACAGACAGAGCATCAATAATAGATGCTCTCACACAATTTATAAGGAACTCAGACTTTACGATATCACCACCAGACAGGAATAGGGTTTTAAAAAAGTGCCAGGATGAAATTGTCTTTTCCACTTCTTATTTTTGTTTCTATCTTTCCCTCTTTCATTTCTGTGTAGCAGGTCAGAAGCTAGCACTGCAGTCTGCTGCTTTTCTCCGTTTCCTCCTCCTTTCAACTTTCTCTCTTAAACATATCATTTTACTCTTAGTGAAGTTAAATTAACAAAGTTAGAAGCTAATTTTGGTAATTAGCTCTTAAAAGACTGCTCATTTGGGAGGCAAGCAGCACAGGATATATGTATAGCATAGGATGAAATATGATAAACCGGATCAGTGGCTTCAAGCAGGATGTGGGAATAGTATTCACAATTCCCTCTGCGCTCTCAGTGTCTCTCTCGGCTTGTCTCCCACGGAAAACTGAGGCTGTCCCTGATGCTCCCACAGTCTCACTGAGCATGGCTTTTTTTTGCAGCAAGGCCAGCAGGCCCATGTTATAAACCCAGAGAGGAGCTGTGGAGATGGAGTGGAGCGGGAGTGTTTGAGGGGAAAGGGTTGTTTGAGGTTGCACACTCCTGCAACTCAGAGCTTATGCTGCGTCTCTGTTTACTGTGCGCCTAAGGTCCGGGCCTGTTCCCAAATCCCTCGAGATGTGCACATAAAGCATCTGTGTCTGCATGTGCATGAGTAACGTCATGCAGGGTGCAACAGGAGTTCAGTGGCACACTGAGAAGAGATACTACAGTCTAACATGTTTTGTTTACCCTTCTTCACAGTTGGAGATGTCTTCCTTTTCAAGTGCCGTGTGTCTCTTAAGAGTCTGATGTGTCTTTTCTTTGAAGATGAAATTCAGCGACGACTCCTGCACCACCCCAACTGCATTTCTTACAACTTCAAACAGCCTGTGACGGCAGTTGCCCCGTGCTCTCAGAGTGGCCCAGACTCTCCGTTTATCCACAGTGCATAATAAGCTAACAAGGGCATAAAAGGGACCTCCTGTATTTAATGGGGTATTTGAGCATGTGCCGACGGTAGTTTGTTGGTTTTAGTGGTGCATGAAAACCACGTTAGACAGACGGAGCAGCATGACTGAGACCACAGGCTGTGGCTAGAGTGCCATTAAAAAGGGAGCTATAAAAAGGAAAGTCAGGCAGACGTCTTGTTAATAAAAGACTTCAACACTTCCACTGGTGTCCCTCGCAATTCATTTAGATCTCTCAAATACTGAAAGAGACTGTGTTAATTAAACAATACCAACTCAGGGAGAAGACCATGCTCGAAAACAAACCAGCTCTGAAGGCATGTCGTCCGACCACATCTGAGGGCAAAAGTGTTTATAGCAGTTCTGAAAAGCCACACTTGAAAGCGAGGCGAAAAGCCCGCTGCCATAGAGGCGCCGAGACATAATGAATTCTAAACTTTTCAAGTCTTTCCTCGAAGGCGTTTGTGGTGTTGCACTTGTTCGATTGCAGGGATAAAAGTAGTGTGAGAGTAAAAAGGAGAGCTTGAGAGCAAAGTTCAATTTCTGCCTTACTTTTTCACTTCTGCGCACATGCTGCGTGAAGTGCTTGTTAGATTACTGGTTTCTGAAAATTACAAGAAAAATCAGGGGTTTCAGACACCGTTCAACAATCCGACAAGCGCTCCGAAGGATATTGACCCTTTTAATGTGTATTGTGTGGTGTGCAAGAGCGCTGTATGCTGTATGAGTGCTTTTCAAGGTTTTTGTGTGCACCAGTATTAACTTGGATAAAGATTAAAGTTTGTATGCAGCATCCGTCATTACTCCCCCAAAAAGAAGCATTGCCTTCAAACAGCAAAGAAATATGACATTCATGATCATTCTCATGGGCTCCTTCCTCTTTGGGAATCTTTGAAATTCAAACTAAAACTGGGTTAATCCCATATGTTTTCTGGAGAGTATCTTGATTGCTAAGCCAACCACAGTTGTATCCCCATATTGGACACAAGGGAGAATCGGCTGCGGGTCATACATCTAAAAAACACAAGTTCTATTTGGCAGCCAAAAACATCTTTCCCCCACTCTCTCTTTAAATAGCCTCACAAACCAGACCTCTTTTAAAGCCAACTCTATTTTGATGATCTAACAAGAGTGATTTTTTTTTTTCTGCCGTTTTAGCATTCCATCCCGAGCATGAGCTGTATTACTAATTAACCGGTAGGCAATGTGAATTCAAACAGGACCTGAGGTCCATTTTACTCAGCAGGGAAGTGACACAGCCAACAACATAAACAAACAAAATGAGCTGCAATTACTTCAGTCAAACGGAGGGCGCTGCTGGACTCAGGACAAAAATCAAACTCATTATGTTCACTTAGTATGTTACCTGCTGCATCAGAGAGATTTCCTGATGACTCTTTCATTTCATCTCTCTTTTTGGAGGAGAGACGTGTGCATATTGTGGGGATGATTAAAGTGAGATAACTATACATGCATAAATAATAAATGCAAAAAAAATACATTTGTACAGCATAAGTCATTCCTTTTAGTCTAGCAGAGTATAGTATAGTAAAAACAGAACACACTGCTTTGCATTCACACCTGATACTGTGTCTGCTCAATCAGCAATGTTACCACAGAGTCCTTCTCTTGAGATGAACAAGGGAATAAACAATGTAAGCAAGGTCAAAGCCGGCGGATGAAGGACATGTGGTAATCTATAGAAGAGGTGTTTCGAGACTGCAAGAGAGAGTTAATGTCACAGTGGTACTTCAGAGATCCCGCAATCTGATAAGCCTTAAATAACATTTGCACACAAACTACGTACAGCATACTGTGTATTTCATGGAAAAGAAAAATGATTACACACATTACATGTTTTTTTAAATTTCTAAGAGGTCCTTAAAGAGCTCAAAGACATTTGATGATCTACACTTTAATGACAACTGGGAAAATTTCATCTGCTTATGAATTTCATGTGATACCGCTCCCATCAGGATAGAAACGTTCATCAGGATAAAGGTGATCATTGATTTGCAGTGGAGCCAAACCATACCAGCGAAATACCCCCCCACAGCATAACAAAGCCACCAGATCTCCTCACTGTAGGAGTCAAGCATTCAGCCCTGCTTGGTCCTCTGGTTTTTGCACCACTGAATTCTCTAATGTGCATTCATCTTCGTATTGAGGGGTTTCTGCACTGCAATCCTACTGTAACATGTAACATGTCAATACCGCAGTCTCTGTGGTACAGACAGTCCGTTCTTACTGACACAGTCTGATCACATCCTGCATAGAAAGTCTCAGTCACCTGAGGGAGAGCTGCTCCTCTGTTTTTCCTTTCATATCGCACTAATGCACGAGCATCACGGTCATCAAATACCAACCCTAAGCACTGATGTCTTTCCCATACATCTAAATGCAGATGTCAATTTAGTCGCTGTCGCCTACTGAAACACCAGCCAGCTGAGCATCTGTGACTGACGCTCCTGACATCCACCAACAATGAACCTTATTTCAAAGTCACTTCTTGCCATCTCGACACAAAATCAGAGTCAACTGAACCTGCTCAGCAGTTTAATACCTGCCACAGACCATTTCCTTTCCTTTTTCCCTTTGTCACCTGCCTGTATTTCAACATTGAAAACAGACCTTTAATAACAGTGAATCAGAGGATAAGAACTCTGATTACAGATTTGATCGCAAAGATTTAATGTTCAACATCTGCATGGCAGCTGCATAAGTGCCCCCCCCCGACTCCAATCAAACCTGTGATGCATCTGCGAATAACTTCTAAAGGTGAATCTTTGCCAACAGTGACTCACTGAAAAAGCTTTTTTAAGCAAAGAAAAGAAAGACAAAGGTACCGTGATTACACAGGACAAATGTCTTTAAATTAAAAATTGAACATCTTGTGCCAAAACACTGACAAGCAACAGGGAGCAGAGGTGAGTTCAACTGCTGCAATTGGATTTGATGGAAATCTGGATGTTACCCAGAACCATTTCTGGGAGTGCCTACCATATTGATCATACATATTGATCACAAAATGGCAAGGTGAAACCAGTGGATGGATGCTAGATAGGTGTTATCATTGTGGACAGGTGTGCATTTTTTAATGCTTTTTTCATTTACTGACTTGATGACAAATATATGAAATACAAAATAGGGACACTTTAGAACACAATAGAGCACAAAAGTTCTGCATCTTTTTCTTCTTTTGTGAAGCTTGATGAAATGTCTGTGGACAGGTTGAAAAGAGGTGTTGTCAGTGGGGAAACAGCTAGCCTGGTTGTGAAAATAAAAAAATGCACCTATCAGAACCTCTAAACTCACTAATTAACATCTTATTTTATATATCATTTGTGTGGTAAGGGTAGGATCATTGGTAGGTTAACTTTACCAATAACAATAATTCCAAATGACCTATCTCATAAATTAGTGAACATAGTCTTGATGGGAAGAGCAAGGTTTCCTACACATCACACATAGTGACAGTGGTTGCACGTGGGATAACCGTCTGAGAAAGAAAGGAATAAGAGGGAAGATACAAGAAGAGTGGTGCTTGAGTGCTCTGATTCAGTGAATATCTTGTGAAGTGTGTGGTGTTTTTCTTACTTCTGCCTCAGATGCCCTCGGTTCTACTTTCTCCCACCCAAGAAATCTGATGCTAAAATGTTTTCATCTTTTAGGTCCAAGTGGAACAAAGGCACTCTGCAAACACCTTAGTGGAGATTTCTGTATACATCCAATTACTGATTCTGTATGAAAACACCACTGACCTAAATACGGCAACGGATGCTACACCTACATTGTGCCCTCGGAAATAAAGAGCCCATAACAAAGAGAATGGTGAATGAGGCCGCTTTGAAACCTAGTACAGCTCATGACTATCTTAACAGAGCCATTCCTGGAAGTAAAAACGGTATCTAACTACTCCTGCAACATCAATTAGACAGTGATACCTGTGAGGTTGCCCTGACATTTATTTAATGATTAGAGGGAAGGGTGAGTCACTCAGAGAAATAGAAAGACATCAACATCATCTTTAGGACTGTCTACAGCATTACAGGTTGTCACTGTAAATCTCATCACAGTGTGAAACTGAGCACCAAAATAAAGCCCGGGTGTCCTTTCATAACAAACACTCTTCCCTCCAGCACATCACCGAGATCATTTTACAATTCTTCCTGTTAAAACGCTCCTGATAAATCCTTTTTTTTTCTTTTTAAAGCAGCCATAGTTCATCTTTAATATGATATTCTTTGATTAACAAAAGCCTTGCAAAAGAGGAGCTGCTAAAGCAACTTCAAAGAAAATACTCTTTCAAGTGATAACATAAGTATTCCAGAAAATAATCCAGTGAAACATACATATAGGCTTCTTTTCTCTGTAGAGGGTAAATGTACAAATGTATTTTTTCCATTTCATCTCTGTGTTTCATCTTGAGCAGCATAATGAACTGGCTAGCTTATACTATGTTGATTCATTCATGTTCTTCAGCAATAAGATGGAAATTACAGTATATTCAACAACATAAGACACTGGCCAGACCTGTAATTTCCAGGTACTAGAATGTTCAAAGGCAAACTCTGAAAGCCCTCTTCACAAATGTTAGCACATTTTTTAATCAGCCACAACAGCAGGGCTGGTATTTTCACCTTGTGAGTCTGTGTGCGTCATCACGGTAAAATGTGGTTCTGGAGACACCTACGGTAGCAGAAACTACCCACAGAGTTGGCTTTGAGTACTTTGACAGGTGATTATATGTCTGGCAATTTTGTCACCACAACTTTGAAAGATACAGTCACAAAATGTTACAGGTGAGATCTAATTAAAGCCAAGTTCGAAGATGGGTGTGGTCCGACCCAAGAGTACTGAGTAGTCATGGAATAATGTAGTAACAACTCTGACGCCTTTTTCGGTTTAAAAGAAACAAGCTGTTAATCTTGTTAAAAAGCTTCTTTTTAAGATTTTAGTCATTTTGTCTAGTCTAGCTTTTTAGTGTTACAGTATATTTCTGAGATACTTCTCTGTAATTCGGCTTTCACCACAAAATGTTTTAATGTGTGGCTGGATTTTAGTATAGAAGTAGTGGTAGAGTTTAATAGAGACATGAGAAAATGTGGCATAGCTGTGCCAAAAATGAACAATGTTGTTAACAAGACTGAATCGTGCAAGCCGCTCTGTACCATATTTCATGGCATTTTGATTCATCTTCTGGGCACCATGGATATCTGTTCCAAATCTCATGGAAATTAATCTAACTGCTGTTAAGACATTTCATATAAAACCAGAAATGTCAACCTCATGGTAGCGTTAGCGAAAAGTCAGCAGGATTCATCCTCTGGTGACCATTATTGTTTGTTCAAATTTCATGATGCATGGATATTTCAGATATTAAAGCTGTGGACTGACTAACACAACAACAGACTTGCATCGCCATTCGCAGAACCACGCCACTAGTGTGGCTAAAAAAACGTTGCACTCGTGATCGAATAAAGCAACTTTTTTTTATTTTTCTTCTCTGTACATGTAAAGCAGAATATAGGGCTTCTTGGATGTTTAAAGTTGTCCAAAGAAGAATCAAATAGATACAGAAAGAAAAGAGGGGTGTATAAAATTTGACTTCCAATGATGAACAAAATAATTTGAGTTTCTTATTCAGTGTGTGAGACCAGGGTAAAACACAGAGAAAAAACAGAGCTGAGAGGCCTCTAGAGAAACTGAGTCCCCAAGCCTTTCGCAGGAGTTGAGAATTTCAGTATTCCCTCATTTCAACAACCCCTCCTTTTATCAACTCCCTCATCGCTCACTTTTTCCATGTGATGACACACTGGAGTAATTAGCACTGAATTTGAGAAGGTGTTAATCCTGGATGTGAGACCCCCCAGATACATTCCAAACAGAACAGCCCATTATTGCCCTGAGAGAGCAAGCTACAAGGTCAATGGCTCACAGTGAAATAATGGTAACAGGAGACTTCTCGGGGTGGGGTTGTGAGATTTGCTTGTGTGTCCTATTCCTATCCTGTGGGAGCAACAGTAGAAAAGCCAATTCCCATCTTGTCCTGCACAGATTTGGGCATTATGTCTCACAGCTCTGGGGATTTCATCTTGGAGGATTTGGGGATTAACAAGAACTTATCACACATGCTGGGTCACCAAACAGCCATTCGTGGGAGAGGCGGGGTTCAACGAATATGGATTTTTTTTTTTTTTTTTAACCATGCTAATAGTATGGCTCTGTGGTTGGCAATGTTAGTCGGTTAGTCAAGCACTTGGGTCCTAACACATCAACTCCTGGATGTGTTGTCATGAAATTTTCACTCATGGGCCTCACAGGATGAATCCTAATGACTTTAGTCTCATTTTTCCTCTACTGCAATTATGAGACTTCATTTGTGATTTTGAGTGAAATGTCTGAAAAACTATCGGACGGATTTTTATGAAATTTTGTACATTCATGTCCCCTTCAGGATGAACTGTAATAAATTTGGAGATCCTCTGGCTTTTCATCTGGAACCACAATCAGGTCAACACTAACATTTTTCCAATACAGTTTACGACTAAATACGAAACATACGAAAACACAAAACAAATAACATTATAATAACAATAACATTACCTTTAGATGTACCTTTTGTTTAGCAAAGTTAGCACATTAGCATTTAGCTCAAAGCATCACTGTGTGTAAGTACAGAATTTTTTTTTATGTTGTATATTCATCCAAAATTAGTATTGTAATAGGCAGCACATTTTGTGTTTGTCACTATTTTACAAAAGATGAAAGCAAGGAAATTCAAGTATGTGCACCTCCATAACATACATTCATGCACACACTCACAAACACATAAAGGGATCAAGAGATCCCAAATTGCTGTTGGCAAAGCACAACAAGCCTCTGCCTCACAGGTTTTTCTTTACAAAAAGGTGTTCACTTCACATAATGTACCTTCAAAACAGCTTCTATTCCTCCATCAAAAGTTTCCATAGGCCATAAAGGCTGATGGTTTAAGAGCAGTGCTGGAAGCCAATCAACAATGTCTCACAGTAAATACACTGACAGAGGCGTGATGACCTCTCTGCTGTGAAATTATCAATGCAGGATGACCTGGTGCTTCAGCCTGCTGTACAGCTGCATAAGTCTCAAACCCCCAATCATGTTGTTGCATCAGCCCACTTTCTTGTTCTGTCCTTACTCTCATCCAAGCGAATCCTAATATAACTTGAGAAGAGTGCTCTCTCAAAGAAAAGCAAACAACCAACCACTGCTTTAAAGAATTCATATGTTCACAAGCTCTTTTTCCCATTTCTTCTGCTACACCTCTATAGCCTCTCATTCAATTTAAATGTGAGAACTGACGACTGCATGTGTGCACCTCTAGCAAATCCAATATCTGCCTCCATTCTGCATTCTAGCATAAATATCAACAGCTTGCTGTTCACAGATAAGTTGCGACAGTAGAGACTCCCTGTTCCTTTCGTACTCTACATCTATTTATCATTCCATTCTTCCTCCATTCGCGCCACAAAAAAAGTAATATTTTTTCTTCATTTCAGAGAAAATTGTCTGTCCCACAAAAATATCTGCGCTTCACAGGAAGTATGACATATTCAATCACTGTGGTAAATGGATGAGAGAGGTAGGTGACTGCCTTCGCACCTGTCTCTGTGTCCCTTTTGGTTCTCTGAAGAATAAAGCAGATTGGGGGAGGGGGGTGCACCCACCGTCATCTATCACACCCATGACTGACTGCTGTCTGTCATGACTCTGCAAGTGGTGGTCTGCAGCTCTTTCTGAAGATTTCTCCAGTTTTACAATAAATGTCTCACATACATTCTTTCTTTTCCCCTCTCCCTCGTCTTCCCTTTCTCACCTATGATCATCTGGAACTGTCCACGGCATTACTCAATGTGTTAGTCTCTCAGATTATCACACAGCAGTATGGATCTCTGAGCTGTGCATGCAGCTGGTTTGTGTGCGTTATGTTGCCTGCTCATAACATCGGCTTATCTATTATATCTGTGATCCCGTCATCCTCGGGCAGCGTAGCCCGTGGTGAGCAGGGGGGAGCTAAATCACACTGATGGCTATAATGACCAATGATGCTCAACAGAGGGAGAAGTTTCTAACTGTGTCTGTCGTTCCCTCACTGCCAACAAATCAATGCCAGCCTGTCCTCAAAATGTCAAGCGACAACCGCCCCAAGGGTATGAAAGACAGACCAGGGTGAGGTTGTTCCCTAAAAGCAGAAAAGGGTTGTTTTAACCCAGCCATACCTTCGCATTTCACCACAGACTGGAGGATGGGTGTGAGTTGCATCTCAGGAAACTGTGCTGAGAGGTGGGTGATGCTCCTCAGAGACCAACGGGACTTTGTGTGTATTTGTGTGTGTTCTTCAGGGGGCTGAGGGCAGGTTTATTCTCCTCTCCGCCAGTTTGTTTAGACAGCACAGACATTCTAATCTTTCTAATTAATTCTGTCTGATGCTGTGGTCTGACCGGCCGATATCCTCAAATCTAATCCAGGTCATTTGCTTCTGTCTCTAATTATTTATTGTGTTTCCTCTGAAACCCCTAGAAAAGCAGTTGATATGCAGAGGAGAGACAAAGAAAGACAGGCAGAGACAGAGAGCCTCAGACAGACCGATTCATCAAAGATTTGTAAACACAGCCTGCTTGATTCTTGCTCTTACGGGACTTTGGTTATTTTTGCTCTTAAAGTTCAGAAGGCAATCGAGCCGTGAAGGGTGATAACACTTCATTTAAGAATTCACAAATGTTTTTCTCAAATTCACTCAATAGTCCAGTCATAAATATAAACATTTTTTGAACCCTAATGAGCATATGGCCAGCTACTGATCACCTGACTTCAACTTTGTAGATTGGTTCGACTATTTTTGCTAAATTTAATTACAACAACATATTTACAGAGGCAGTTCTCTCGGCTTTAACCAAAAAATGTGTTACTACTCCAACAGTCAAGACGGTGTCAGTCAATCGTTTGATAATTTCAAATATTCTTTTTGATTCTATAAAATAAGAGAATAACAGGTGTCAGGGACATTTTCTTTTGAGTTTCAGGCAATGTGAGTCAGACTATGACAGAGGGAATTATTGAATTATTATGGCACACGCCGGTGCTACAACGCCATGGACTCTCTAAATGGCCTTATTTTCCTCTGCAGTACTCAACTGACTATGCGTTTTGGGATGAAGTGCATTTAATAGTCTATGATGAGAATTTCATTCCCTCAATGAAAACTACCTGCTAACTTTTACAGTGCTTTCACTTGTTGAATTTTTTCTTGGAGATACACACAGAAGTCAATATTACTGGCTTCAAGGCCAGAATATACGCAACATGACACTACCAAAAATCCCTCCGGAGAAAGTCCTTATTATCTGATGCATCACTTACTTCAGTAACTGCTAACACAACACAAATTTTGAACTCTATCCAGGTAACCAATTGCAGCTGAGTGTTGGCACACTCAGAGGTATGCTGGCACTGGAGGACTGTCAGTCGGCTCTGGTCCATATATGGCTGCCAGATTTGGAGTTTTTGAGGGTGCAGACTTGGGTTGATTTGGGCTCAGTTAGCAGCGCTCATGCTAACTTTGGGCAAGTGTCCGCTCATGGCATCGGCCCAAGTTTGGTTGATTCTGGCAGGGCACGCACCACAAATCTGGCTATAGTCAGACAACCAGTCATGCCAGATTTAGGACACCGTTAAGCCAGGCTGTCTTTGCCAAATGGATACCTACCACTTTACACTCAACATACACTCTAGGCTGCCTATAACTCCCTGGCAATACCTGATACTCTGTTCTGCATATGTGTATATTTATCTTTCTACTATATAATTTGTTACTTCAAAATCAGGTAACAAGTCCTTCAAATTAAACGACAAATATGATTTGAAATCAGAATGACTGATGCCTGCAGGACGAAAACCTTTAGACAGTGCCTCCTACTACTGTAACAAATCACAGTGTCTTGATCTGACATCACTATGGTTAAGGTTTGGTTAGGTTCAGACACAAAAACAACTTGGTTAGGGTTAGGGATAATTCATGGTTTGGGTTTAAAATAACTTAAAAAGGACGAGAGGAAACTGGAAGAAAACAGCAGTCTCTTGTGTCAAAGTCCAACATTTTGTTAACCCATCTAAATCATGCGGACCTCTACACCAGCTCTATACCAGTGTCACACTATTTCCTCCTGTGCTACCCATGGAGAGAGAGTCATAATTCCTCCAACCACTGGAGAATTTGTCACTTTAATGTAAATATATGTTGTTTTTGGACATTTGCTGAAATTACTGATGCTGACATTTTTTTGGGAGGAGAGTCAAGTTAGGATCCCTGCATATATTACTATTTTTTTTTTTTTTAACTCCATTTCTGAATGACATGTTATACCAATCCACCTGTATGTGCTACAGTTAGCGTGCAAGCTAGATCATAAATGCAGTTCAAATGAATATGCCTGGAACAATTTTTCCTATCTATCTTTCCTATCTACAATTTTCCCTATCTGTATTCCTATCTTTCTACCTCACCATCATTAAACAAAATAACTATAGAATTTCTGAAGTGAAAAAAAATGTTTGTTTTAATCTCACTACCTTCAGTCAATGTCCCTGAACACTGGCTCTCAGCTACACCATAATGAACACACTGTAGTGTGGTCTCCATGAAGGTGGAGGGAGGCTATGACAAAAATTTCAGAGAGAGGCTGAAGTCAATATCCTGCTGACATCAAAGAGTTGGTACATACTGCCCTATTTCAATACTCACACTACGCCTTAACACTATTTTTACTCCCTGCATTCATACATCAGCTAACCCTCTGAGTGAGAGCTTTAATGACCACACATTTAGATGATGCATGCTGTAAACATCTCCTGGACTGCATCTTTCCACCCCTCTGCCAGCATGGGTAATTTGCAGGGAAGATTTGCTAGAATGTGTGGGGGACTATTAATGATGCACCCTTAAGCTTCATATTTGTTAGCACCAAATCTGTAACAAACAGTATAGGCATTAAAAAAAAAGAAGAAAAAAGGGTGGTCCTGCACTGCATTTAACTTTTGTTGGCTACAATGAATTCTCCTCTTCTCAGGACCTGTGAGGTCCAGGACCAGGACCTATGGTTCCCTCTAAATGTGATGATGACATGCAGTGTTGTTTCAGAAGTACACTTCACAGAGGCACTGTATGTATTTGAATCACTTGAGATTAAGAGATCATTTATTTAGAGCTGTTTTTTTTAATCTTTGTAATATCTGGATCTTACTGGAGCCTGACTTGTGTGAATCTGTAAAGATGTATTTTGTTTTCTGCCTTTATCTTTGCAGGGCTATCTTGCTACTATTCTCACATCCACACACACAAATTAACACACAAACAAGCGTTTGTACACTGGCACGTGCTCTGTCCCATACACACAATGCCCGCTTATCATTGGTTTATTCATTCAGCAGATTAAATTTAGCAGCTGAACAAAAATAACATCCTGTTTGGTTTCATGTTTACAACCTAAAGATAAAGCTGTATCCTGCTGGATGTTAAACTCATCTGTCCATTCTGACAACAGCCAGACTTCCCTTTATTGTTCCATCTGAGCAGAAAGATGGATCTAAAAAAGCAAACTCAATTTCCCTTCTGGCTGCCTCAAGTGTGAAATGCACAGCATGACATTGAAAAGAGCTATAAGATGATAGCAATGTAAAAAAAATGTGTGTGACCATATGTGTCCCATCTATGAAAATGAGGAATATTAGTCCTTTAACTCATTGAAATATCTATAAACTGCAAGGTAACCCTACTGTAAGCAAAGAGCTACTCACACTGTATGTATCCTGATGAAACATGGATGAAATCCAGACCAAACCATCTAAAAATCATGTTCAGTTTACAAAATTATGCTTTCACATCTGCAGCATTACATGAAAATAAGCCAAGTGATTAATGACAGAAATGTTAAACAGTCATGTCTGGTCTTACTTACCGCCTTGTATGTTGTAAACCGTGTTGTCAGCATTTCCTGTCGCCGTGGACAGGCACCAGAAGCGGAGAGCGAGGATCAGAAAGGCAAAGTTCCTCCGCCGCCTCCAGGTTCTCATGATGGGGCTCTCGGTGTGGTGAAACGCTCCGGTCAGACTGCGTTAGTAATGCAGCAGGACCAGACACTTCTCACAGGTGACGAGATAGAGATAGAGATCAAAGCACTTCACAGTAGTCTGGTGAGGGATGACTTAAAAAAAAAAAAAAAAAAAAAAAAAGGCTTCACCACAGGACTCCAACGAGATGCGGCAGGTTGTCACTCCGAGGAAGAAGCTGTCAAAAACTTTTCCTCACAACACCAGACCTCTGGCGGGCAACGGTCTGGGGAAAATCGTACAAATGCGTGTGTTGACTAAATGTTTGTGTGTGGGTGTGTTGCTCATGTGAGGGGTATGGCAGGGAGCTGTAGAAAAGACAGAATGAGAGGGTGTTGGGGAGTAGTGAAGCGGACTTACCATCCCCTCTAGTACCAGAGCAGCCACACTTTGCCATGTGCGCTTCAGGGTCCGCTGGGTCCTAGAGTCGGACAAGTACACCCCAATCCAGTTTGCGTTCAAGCTGTATGCCTAATGTCAGCCGGTTTCAGTCCTTTAATTATCCGTTTGCTGCTCTGCTACTGTCCTTGCTCACATACTGTGTTTTAATACAGCCGAATTCCCGATAAAGCTGTTCCCAGTTACATGGTTTTCATTTTCTGATGTCAGGCAATTGAGCAAATATAAAATATTGGCCGTCCCATTAAGGCAAAATTTTAACTTCCAAGCCATTTCCTTGCACTGCTAAAATCCTGATTTTGTAACTGCCACAACGTCTGACAAACCCTCCACAGACATAAGTTAACGTCAACGGCTGTGCTGTGATTTCGGCTATACTCACTTGTAAAATGATAACTCAGAGATAAAGTTAGAAGCTCGTTAACGTCAGCTGCAGTACAGTCAGCACAAAGGCCTGTTAGCATAGCCAGGGGAAGTCTAACCGGTCTAACCTTGCTCATGTAGTAAAATGGCGACTGTCCTCTATGGAAAGTTTGGTTTGTCCAAAAAGTCGCTAGATATGTCCGTAGCTGTCTCAGACTCCGCCTGAACCGGCAGCTTTGCATTTTAGTCCCGTAATGCGGATGGGTGAATAAAATATGCCACCAGAATCAAAGATGTCGTCCGAAACAAAAGGGTCACATTTCGTCTCAATTCCGCCGCATTTTTTAAGTATTGTAAACGCCATTCTAATCGCCACCTTTAATTACGGTATGGCGCCACCACCTGGTCCATGAACGCCACCACACATCAATAAACACCACTTGGCGTTTATATATAAATAATTTAATTTGTATTATTTTTTATTTTATTCTATTAACTAATATTGTAATTCGCACTATTTTTGTTAATAAAGCAAAAGAGTCACATTTTATCTCAATGTCTCCTCAATTTCACATTTTTTAAATACGGTCCTAATCACCTCCATTGAGACATTTAATAAACGTGGCACCACCAGTTTTTGGAAAAAGGGGTCTGAAAAGTCTGTAAAACTGTAATACTGCTTGTTTACACAAAATCATTTTAGAAGAGCAACAACCAATAGGGAAACTCCAACACTAGCAGCCAGCCAATGCCTTGTCACTCAGCATTTGGATGACCAATGGTATAACTACATCATTCACTCAGCCATGTGGTCTGTCCTTGTGGTCCAGCTGGAAACCAAACATTTTCTCTAAATAGCAAATGATTAAATGTCATTTGTCAAATAAAAAATCAAATGTATCACACAGTAGAGGAGAACTTTGATCTTCTCTTGTTTCAGTCCCCTGTGTCCCTCTTTCTAAACTATGGTGGCTGAAGCCTCAGAAGCACAACCAAGTGAGATAAAAATAAAAAATAAAAAAAAAGCTGTGAAAAGGGCAGAGCCTTAGTTTGAGTATGGCATTGCTTGGGGTGTAAATTGAAGCAAAATATATTATGAAACCCTGTGATTAGTTTTGTGGAATGAGATCTGTGCATGTATGCTGATGGGATTACAAACTGACATTTAAAAGAGAATATTAACCTTTTCACCTGTTGAATTGCAAGTTTCTGCAAGAGATTTCTCTGAGAAAACTTTGAGCTAAGATTTGAAATGAAGCTGTGTGTTTCACTTTGCTTGTCTTCACAACATGCATTTGTTTTGAGTAATGTTAAGATGAAATAAAAACACTTCATTATTCAATTCCAGTATGAATATTATTTATTTGAAAATGTACTCAGCAATCAAAATGGTGAGTCACCCCTCATTTTGAAACACCCCTGGGATCATTCTCCTTTTTCTCTCTCTATTTGTCTCCAGACACAAACACACACATACACACACATATACATGGACGAACTGTCATCACTCAGGCCCCATCTGCGTTTTGCACAGGGTACCTGGTCTGGTTTAGTCTAATCTTTTTTAGTGTGTGTACGCTGCAGGCAAAAGAGTCACAGATGTCTTTGCGCAGGCGTCAGTTCACTCTACATCTCCACTGAGGCTACAAACTGCAAGAAAATGAAAAAAAAAATGCATTGCTTTGCCAGAGCTGACTTTGAGTGAGTTATGTCCTTAAAATCCCAGTGTCATATTGTACCTGTGTATTTTCTTTTTGTCTCTGAAGAGTTTTACTAAAATATACGCCCTGAAAAACCTCTGTTTTCTGTTGTTCACTTGTAACTGTTGAATAATTCTGTTTTGTCTATGCCTGTTGCTCACCCACAGATTCGTCTGTAATGCCAAATTCAAGGCCCACACACAGTGAATATAGTAGATTTTAACTGGGAAGTCTATTTGTCTTAATGTTACAGTGACAATCCTAGAACACAAGGCCGATGCTAGTCTTGAGGCTAGATGTTCAGATAAAATGTGTGCCAGTGAAATGACTAATGACTAAACACTTATAACCAGTGGCCCTGCTTGGGCTTACACAATTAGCCCCGTGAGCTCAGCCACTGCTCTGCTTTCTAAGACAGACATATCAGCCTTGCCCTCCGGGCATCTAACTCTGTCAAGGCCATTGGGAAGCCAGTCAATGGGGCCTCAGAGCACATAGTCCACATTATGCGGAGATAGCAATGTGACATACAGACACATGATGCCTCAGAGAGACAGAGGCTGACTGACAGAGGCCCCTCTCCTCGAATACATCTGCCTGTCAGTCTGTGCTCATCGTGTGGAACCAGCCTACATGGCAGGACAGCAGCTCTCCCATGTGGATTACTCTTTTAAATGGTCTTGTTGGTAACATAGGTATCAGTGAAGTCAGTATATAACATATATATGTATATACTTTTTTTTCCACAGTATATACTGTATGTTGCACCATCATACTGGATGGCACAAGTTTGGAGAACATTGTCAATCACTTTCATCTTAGTAGAAAATGAAATACAGCAGCAGGATAAAACTCATCCTTTATTCAACAATTAATACATCATTTCATTCAGGGTTTAAAGCACTGTCAGTGTTTACTCCAGAGCAATCCACTCACCAAAAGTCTGCCACAACAGTATGTATTTATACAGTGTGTATTTATACAGACCTGCGGCACATGCCCTTCCCCTGTTCTCTCCTCATCCCAGCAGGCTCCACTTAAATGCCACAGAGATGTCAGTCACCTTTACAGGCTATATGTGGACTGTGGTCCCAAGCTGTGCTCAGAAGTCTCCTCTCTTATTACAATGTCATCTCTGGTTTGGAGCTCTGCGACAAAGGCCCCTTTCACAGGCGCTGCGTGTCTCCTGAGTTCGATTAGCTTGGAATTCCACTGTTCCGGATGGGAGGTTCCAGAGGCCTCGAGGCAGATGTGAGGCCAATGACGAAACATGGTTCTCCCTTCTCTTGCCTCTCTCCTTTACAGTACTGTACCAATGACAGAGTCAAGGTGCTTTGCACAAAGCACAGAGACTCAATTTCCTGGAAAATGACACTGCGTCAACACTGAATGTCCTTGGAATTCTCTTATTTCATTTAGAGATACTTGACATGCATTAGACGAAGATGATATTACAGATAAGGAATCAAACCATTAGGAAAGAAATTATATGATAAATCTGTATTGCATTTAATCACTGGGTGTTAATGTGAGCAAGGAAGACAGATTGCAATTTCATTGCTTTAATATTTCAGCTGTCAAACCCTTCTCATTTTTTAATTATGAGTATATCGTTTGTAGGTGACAAGGCTGGTCTTTGTCAATGTCTGCACACAACATTTAATTAACTCTACAGCATACGCCTTGAACATCATACACAATTTTCATCTATAGAATACTTTTATAGCATAATGTTGGTCAACAACATTGCTTGTTTTGCCATTATCTGCCATTGTGGCATGAGTAGACACAAGCTCTCTCATAAGACATGTGTTATAAAGGGCTTATTAGCTCTAACTAACGACTTTATTAATGGTTAACACATCATTTACTAATGCTTTATTGATCACTCAACATTTGGGTTGTCGGGTTGTGAATGCAGTTATGAATTTGGTAATCCATTTATAGATAGATATAGATAGATAGATCACATTTCAATCAGCATCAAGTCTGCAGTTACACACATTATTGAGTTGTTAATGATAATAAATAAATAAATAAAGCCCTTAATTTAAACTCATGAACGCTTTGTAAAGGGTTCCTTATTAGAAAGTGGTGAGATGTGATTTATCACCACTATACTGATTCTTTGCTGTTTACAAAAGCTTGTTCAGCAAAATCTAATTTTTTCCCGTTTTTTGTTGCATTCTTTTGCAATAAAGTGATCAGGCTGCAAAGGGCAAAGATGGAGGAGGTAATTTAACAGAAAGGGAGTCTTATTAATATGAATACATATGCACAAGCATAACAAAGATTTTGCATAGATAATTACAGCAACTGCATTAAATACAAAGTCACTTTTAATATACTGTCCATGGAGGAGAAGGGGTTGATATAATAGCAAGTGATCCCCTTTTGCCTTTCGGTTTCTTTCGTTTATCTTTGCAGGATCTGATCCAGAAGCCTCTGCAAAACAAGAGAAACAACAATGGTATTGATAACTTGTCAGATCAAAAACACATCTATCTACACTCAGACCTCCCTTCCTCCAATCTATTAAGAGCAGCTCTGCATCACACAGGAGCGACTCCCGCTGCTTTCATTTCCACCAGCCTCACCCCTGAGGTGGTAAAGCCCAGGTGGGGGGAATAATTCTAACTTGTTATCTGACCAAGCACCCTGCTATGCAATCACCCTCCTCTCACAAGACTACCCAACAGCTGGAATCTCATTTCGGCCAGCGTTCAAAACCACCCACCCTCTATCCTGCGCTATCGCACCCTACTGTGAGTCTTTTCAGGGCTCCACTTCTCTATGTGTGTATGTTGGACACTTTCTGACAAAAAATGAGACCCCTAAACCACACACAACTCAATGTTTATCTGGGAGCGACACACTCCCTTTTCTCCCCAATCTCACTGTGGTTGAGCCCGGCTAATAGCTTCGTTTGAGAGGTCTCAAGGTCACGCTGGCATCTTAACAGTTCTGCCTGCTCCATTTCCCCCAAGAAATAAAATATTCTCTTGCAGAGCCATTTGACACAATATTATGCTCTGTAGTTGCTGGCTGTGTCAGTAAACCACACAACCCTGATGTTCTGTTCAAAGCATTTTGCATAAGATAAATTTATCATGATGTCCCAGTTTACCTAAACGCTGGCAAACGAGAGAGAGAGAGGCCAATCAGCTTTAGATCATCTTGAAAAACATCTTGGTAAAAACTCTCACACACACATACACTCTCTCTCTCACACACACACACGCTGTGTGAAGCTCCCATGACTGTGTAATTATCTGTAAGACATTGGAAACATTTCTTCACATTTGTCACATGTCACCTGACTGACAGCGGATTCATTGTTGTGGTTAGGTTATAATGGGAGAGTGAATGAAGGCTCACCCACAAGTGAAGCTGAATGGATCTGTCTGACACTGCATGTCCTAAATATATCATTCATTTTTCACTGTTGGAGGACGTGGATGCTGCCTGTTAAAACAGACTCTATGTATTATGGCAGCAGGGGCCTAAATAGCCTAAGTAATATGAGTCATTACTGTGTGAGCTTTGGTTTCTACCTTGCTGAAAGCCAAAATTACACAGTGATATAGGGAGTGAAATGGGCTCAGTAGTGATGGAGTAAAGGTTTAGTTGTGGCATGAGTCATAAGAAGCTTCATGTTTTCTGATCTGGTTTTGAATAAAACACCAGACATTGAAAAATAACACATTTCACATAGATTTTAAGGAAGGTGAATAGAGCCCAATGTTTAATGCAGATCTTGATAGTCCAGTGTTACAAATGACAGAGTCTGCAGTTTTGGCAGTCAAACAGTGACCTCTGCTGGACAACAATCAAACCATGTTTCATTTTATCCTTGTGAACGATGCTTATATGACTTTCATGCTTCATTTGTTCATAATAAGAATGCTGTCTAGCTTTAATTACAAGTACTAAGAACATCTTCAATACCAATAAAAAATAATCAACATATTCACCTGTCACTGTGAAAAAATATTGCTGTTGTGTTTAGGTATATAAATGTGGATATTTGTTTTTCTCGTGTAGTTTGCACTGATGTTGTCTATAAATGATCTTCAAAAAACACTAAAATGTGTATACAGAGATACAATAAAATATTGTTGCTGTAAAGTATACTGTGCAAACACCCACTGTGAACATCTCTCATCCTCACCCACAGTTATAAGATGACTGTGCTCAGCTTAGTTCAGTGAACAGTGTGTAGTCTTGCTGTCTGTGTACTGTGTAAACTCTAACTGTAATATTACTTTTCACTGAGAAGTAAGTAAAAAGAAAATAAACTGTTGTACCTACACACTGCCCACCTCCTGGATGACAAATGAGTGTGACAAGGCCACAGTGACAGACATCTTCACCTCCAAAAACTCTCCTCGTCACGTATTCTTTTGGTGCACGTTTGTCTGTTTTATTAATTCTATTGAACTACATTTGACGTTAACAGTTTTCATGTACAGTAAACAACATTTTGAACGTAAAAAAAAAACAAACCTTTTTGAAGACCTCTGCTCGCAATCTGTTGGTTTGTGATATAGCCCTCTTTTTCTCCTCCTCCTTTTTCTTTGTCACCTCTGGCAGCTTGCTGTAAATCCTACAGACACAAAAAAAGGCAAATTCAAACAGGGCAGGGGAATACGGTATCAGAAGTCTGAGGGTGGCTGAGCTATGCCAACGGATTGGCATACTAGAGACAAGGTATTATCTAGTGGGACCACAGCCGGCAAAAACCTGGATCCACTGATAAACAGGTCTCACACAGACTCCTTTTTCACTCCCACAACTACAGCCAATTTGTTAAGAGATCCTCCAAGTCAGATAGTGTCGCTTTTGAAAAAAATTACAATGAGCAGCCATCGTCTGATCAGGTGTGCCTTTCCAGATAAGGAAAGAGAGAAAATAAAGAGATAAGGTATACAGAGGGTAGCTCAAATGTCCTGTCGAGCGATTGGGCATCAAACATCTATTGTATTCATACAGTATGTGGGTGTGTGCATGTTTATCGTGTTTGTGCACAAACCTGCATGCATGGCAGATATGACAAGCTTGATGGATTGTGCTGAATAAAAAAAACAAAAAAAAAAACAAACAAACAAATAAAAAAACAAAAAAAACAAAGAGCGAGGAGAGACAGAGTGACATCATGTGATGTGGGTTTGGTCTGGAGAACTCACCGTCTGGACCTCAGCTGCATCTCTCTGCCTGATATAGACCTCTCTCTAGGCTTGAAAAGGTTATCTAGGACACACACACACACGCACAGACACACACACAAACACACACACAAACACATTGGAATAACAAAGAATTAATATGTAAATGAATCTTGGATATGTAAATGAACACCGACGCCTGTGTGTGATCTCTTTTTCAGACAGTTAGGCACTTGATTATTAGCACACGTGCTATAAATAAAACACATGTGATATGTGTCCATTTGTGTGTACACAAGCACACACACATGGAAGCATTTCAAGCACACACATATGCCACACATAAACATATCCAGTCCTGTGAAGTCTGACTATTCTGTCTCCCACAAACTGAAGTGAGTTGCCTGACCGCTGCTCTTAGGTCAACAGCACCAGAACTCTTTGTTCATAATTAGACTTCAGACGTCAGTCAGAGACCAGTGTGAGCTTTTCAAGGTTCCTAATTCCACGACTTCTCCATGACCTTCCAAGGTTTAGTTGGAGTGCTTTGATTACCTGAGGTGTTAGGCCTCCCTTCTTTATTAATATTTTACGAAAGGGTTGAGCAGGTATCCAGGACAGTTGGACTTAGACTTCAAAGACAAATTGCTATAAACAATCTGCTATGGTGAATATGTGAAGAACATGCACATATAACGCACATATAACCAGAATCTATTGTAGCTGTGTAGCTTTTCAAAAATGTCATATTCTCCTAAAGTGCACAGTGGAGAATCAAACAGTTGAGTTAAAGCTACTGAGAGAAATGTTGGACGTGGTGTGTGCTCACTTCAGCTGAACAAAGCCTTGTCAGAGTTTGTAAGTCTGGCAGCTTCAGTATGAGACGAAGATAAACAAGGCTCTGACTGAGCATATATCAGCACTTCCTGCACAGAAATCATAAACTACACCTTTATGAGTATCAAACAATGTCACAACATTTCTGAAAAACACTAAGTTAGATACCTGGTGATGCAGGAGGACAGTATTATTATGTTACTTGGTTGTTTACTACATTTTTAGTGACAGCCACAGAATTACAGGAATTTTTTTGTGCCTTGTCGGATGACATTTTTGATAAATGCTGGTTTAGACATTTCGCATTTAAATATGTTTGCATGATCAGTATGCTGCACTTTACATCATGTCTGGGTCCCATTTTCTTCATTTAGGCATGCCTCTGATTTATGCTTGATCTAATCTTATGAATTCATTTTCATGATCTTTTCTTTTTTTCTGCAATGACATTATGTATAAAAGTATTTGGTTGCATTTTTTTTTACTTTATACGGCTGAACTAGGGAAGGGTCATTATATTCTAGGTGCACTGGTCTCAACTTGTGTGTGTGTGTGTCCTGCATGAAGAGCTTTAGGGAAAAACATGCTTTAACTGATCTGCAGTACTCGAGAACGGCCAGCAGAGAGCAAAGTTGGATAAAAACCACTACACTATATGGGGAATAATATCTAAAATCACCCCTCCCTCCCTCCCCAGACTAAGCTAAGGTTGCTGAGGTTAGAGTGAATTATTTGAGACAAAGTTCCTTCTAAATCTAAATGGCTGCTTGTCTCCAGTAAGCTACACTCAGTGGATGAACGTCCTCAACAATTAAGGGTTTTGATATCGGTTGGTTTGGCTTCAGTTTCGTTTTTACAGAGGTGATGTAACAACAAATGGGAAATATCGTAAAAATACTGATGTGAAAGAGGGCTTGTTTCGGATTGACTCCTGGGAGACTGTCTGATCCTTCAAATCCTGTCGTCATCAGGGCTGATCACCCTTAACCACTTCCACAAATTCCAGGACCTTCTATCATATGATCTACAGTTATTTTTGTGTTACTGTAATTATTGTGGTCTGACAGCAGACTATATTCAGCTGTACTTACCGCTAAGTGGATGTGGTGTGGTGCAGTTCCCCTTTTGTTTGCCCCGATCCTCCCTGAGGCCCTGCACTAGGTCCGGATTGGAGTCCTGCAGCGCTCTCCTTCTCCTGGCCCTCTGCTCCAACCTCCTCACCCGACCCTGAGATCGGCTGATGAAGTCTGGCCTGAAGAGCTCCAAAGCCTCCTGGGGTAGGGAGAGGGATAAATACAGTAAGTTGCTTGTTGGTGGGAAGAATACAGTATAACTCATAGTCTCTAATCCAGAGGAAAGAGAAAAAAAAATCTCCACTGGGTTAGAATCTATTCTGAAAATATCCTTAATCTATTCCTTAACCTTGGAGAATCCTTTTCACAGCCTTGTAATAGCTAGGAGGTGTAGGCAACATGGTAATACCATGCTCAGCTTTAGTGGGGATAAAGGTAAGAGAGCTTTACCCACAAGGGGAATCTGAATCCTTTAGAAAGCCTCAGAAACCTCACTGGTTCTTTACCCCTCACGCTGACAGAAAACTTGTGAAATTAACAGGATAGAAAGAAAAACTAGAATAAAATAAAAAAGGAAAAGGAAAGGAAAAAAATGGAGGAAATCCTGTAATTATTAAAGATTTTTTTTAATTCCCCCTCTGATTGGCAGAGGCTGTGTCAAACACTAACTAAGGCAAAAAAAATCTCTCCGAGTGCAAAAATCTCCCCTCGAGAGATGCCACTGCTGTTGTGATAATCTCTATTCCAACAGTGAACACATTAAGATTCTCTGTGTGGGAAACCATGATTGAAATAGTCTAACATATCATCCCTAAGGTTTTAAAGGTTCCATATGGCACATACGCTGCTCTTTTCCACATCTGATCATAAACCCTGTGTGGTTGCACTGTGTATAAAACAGCTGTTCACTGTATTTCTTGACTCCTTTAATGACCTTTATGTTGCCAGTCTTGGTTCTGTACTTTGTGGAGCCACTATTTGTTTTATTTGCATTCAGTTGCTGCACTGATTATTTCATATTACTAGACTTTGACAGATCAGCAGCAGTGGAACAAGTAGAAATTGTGAAATCAATTTGTCACCAGACTTGAACCTATTGATAACATTAATGGTAATGTTATCAATAGGAAAAATGAACAACTTGTTTTTGTGATTTTCTATTATAGCGTTAAATAGTATAAAACTGTTCTGAAAAGATGGGGAAAAAAAAGGTTTGCTCAGTTGTCATGAAGATTGTGGTCATCCTTGAATGATTTCCCCACCTGTTTCTTGTGACCCAATTTATACTCGGGTTAGGTGATAATACCTACACTATCTCCATGACAACCGACCAGACTCCATCCACTGATGAATGCTATGAGATGTGACTAAAAGCTACCTAAAACTTTCAGTGAGTGAACCTTGGCTGAGACTTTTCTTTTTTTTTTGTCAAACTGATATTTCCAAGGATACTAATAATCCTTCATATTCAAAGTCAGGCTTGTTTTGGAGCACTTTACAGTATTTGTTCATATTGAGCAGTATATTTCTTAAAAGACAAGCAATTATTATTTTTTTAAAACTGTACAGAAATGCGGCTCGTACTTTGAGGCTGAGAGTTTCGGGTGTTCTTTCCACAGAGTCGGCCTTCGCTCGTGAATGATAGGAACAGGTCTTATCCAAAGGTTCTGTGGAACAGCCATGTTCCTGTTTTTCTTCTGTGTTTTCAGGCACTGTCTTCTTGCTCCATGTACTGGAGTCCACTTAAGAGACAGAGAGAGAAGAGAAATGACTATGTGAAATTCAATTTTGCAAGTCCTATCATTCCAAAAGAAAAAAAAAAAAGTAGTTTGGATTTCAAAGAGCAAGATCATTTTCAAAGGGGATGAATAATTTGAAGCCGATTTTGCAGTTTCTTCTGTACTTTGTTACTGTTTGGTTTTCTCTAAAAGACAAACAGTAGATGTTTTCTAGATAACTGTATTCATCCACACTCAGACTGAGTTATAGTTCACATTCTTGAGTTTATATCTAAGCTTTTATGATCTGGAGAAACAGGAAAATGAACTGGCCTCAAACTGACCCTAACACACACACATGCACACACACACACACACACACACACACACATACACACACATGCACACACATACACACACATGCACACACACTATCCCCCACAACTCATAGAAAGAAAAAAAAACCCAGAGGGAACATGAGTGGGGCCAATAAATAATGTAATAGATGACGGTGCATCCATCCTGCACCTGAAACCCCATTCCTCTACCTTTTACGGAATATGTCCGTTAAACACCGTGCCATGACCATGTGGCACGTAGCGTCATCATATGCTCTGGGAGGCACACGCAAAAAAAGGTAAAAAAAAAACTGTCAGTCAAGTTATTTCTACATGATATGTCTTACCCTTTAGGTATCAGTAAATGAAATGAACCAAAAAAAAAGCTGTGGGACGGTGCAGAAAATAAATGTCGTAATGAGTGGAGAGAGTTGATTAATATTTAAAAAGTGTTGTTGTTTTTCTCACAACAGCCCAGGTTTCATGTGAAGAAGGCAGGTAAGACTCTGAATTTGCTTCAGGCAGTGACATTTTAGATTACAGGTTTTGAGTCCTCTTGGCTGTGACATCCACTGACAGTACAGTACAGGCCTCCTCCCTGCATGTAAAGTACAGTAGCTATGTTGTATATTATGCATGTGAGTCTTATGGCTCACTGCAATATCAATATATATTCAGCTCACCCTTGCCACCGCACTGTGCCTTAAAATTAAAAAAATAGTTTCACATTTTCGTAAAAAGGGCTGATTTGCACCTGTTAGCTGATTGTAAAAGGGGAAACGGGGCTACAGCCGGACTATTTCCTTGATGTGTGCAGTGACAGTGAAATGACACTAGTTACTTTGAGAGCTTTAGAGGTGCTTTAGGTGGATTTTGTTATCTTTGCACAGAGCCAGTCAAGCTGTTTCCCACTTCTTGCTTCTAGTTTTTATTCTAAGCTAAGATTAGATAACCAGCTGCTAGTTGTAGCTTTCTATTTATTGTATAGACATGAGTGGTATCTAATGCTCAGTAAGAAAAGGAAGACAAAAAAAAAGAAAAAAAATATGAGAGTATTCTTTTAAGATGGCACAAGTGAACAAAGTAGTTACCTCCAGAAGACCAAAAATGCAGTGTAACATGCAAAAATCTTGGTGTGTTGCTTTGAGACTGGTATGTTGTTTATACACCCTGAAGAGTCTGTCACCAACAATTAGGAATCGCCTCAGTGGCATAAACCACTTTATATTTCTTAATACAGCTATAACCTTGATCGTATTCTAACTTATGTACCAGGAGATCCTGAGAAGGGTTCTTCAAAATCATGCAAATGCAGTCTATCTTTAGAGTTGCAACCCATTGTTAATATATGCAGTCACATTTGCTAACTTCAGATTTTATATAGAAGAGTTGGAAGTCAGAGGAGGGTAAATGAAAGTGTTTGTTCTTTATTTAAATCTGCAGCTGAACTGAGTGCATGTACCAGTTGGGATTTAGTCTAAACATTGTGAATTTACAGTAGAAGTGTGGTGGGTGGGTGTGGGTCCATTAGCTATGCATGAGGTATAAATCAAAAAAAGATGGGAGGCAGAGTGAAAGAAAATGAGACTTTCCACCCTCTAAGACCACCCTGGCACCACATTCAGCTGGCTGTTACGCCTCGGAAACGTGATCTTATCTTCAATAACTTTAGAATATACGAGCAACTGAAAGGAATATACACATCAATTGCCGTGGGTACTTTAGATTTTCACTTCTGAAGCAAGGTGATGAAATTCATACCTGGGCCAATATTGAAAGTGCGCTGCCTGTGCCTGAAATTGCTCTCGGAAGGGAAGGCTGCCTCATCTGCATTCCCCTTCTGCCTGCCGGCCTTTGTGTTTGAGGGGCTTGGCCCTCTGAATGACAATAATCCCAAAGTAGAGCCGTGGTGCTGTGTGTCTAAATCATCGGCCTTGTTGTTAATACCATGAGCGGGTGCCATTTGCTCGACCTCGCGGCCCTGCTGCTTTGATAGAGAGCCTCCGCAGTGACCCAAACCACTCTCTCGGCCATTGCGTTTGTTTCTGCCCAACATGGCTGCTCTGTGTCTCCCGTTACCCTCATTTGTTTTGGCTGGTTTGCTGTCTGTAGAGGATCTGCAGCAGGATGCGACGCCAAGGCGAACAGACAAGGTGGACCTGTACAAAGTGGGTTGACCCGCTCTTCCTCCATCTAGTTCAACGAGGGAAATGGAAAGTGACTTGTCCAAAAACACAACCGAGCTAGTGGACCTCAGAGGCACCTCATGATGGATACAAGACTGGTACATTAATGAGCCACCTATCAAGTCTCGCTTTCTGTCGCCCTCTGTGTAGCTCAGTCTGGGTTTTGAAAGTTGTACATTCCTCTTTCCTGGATCTCCCACTGCCAGTCCATCAGCTGCTGAGTGGGCCTGTCTGAACTCATTTGGTGTCACAATGGTAGGAGTCTGTTTGCACACGTCCGGTTGGGAGCTTGAGACTCTCATTGTGCTCGTGGGTATGTATGAGAGTCTCCTCCCAAATGTTTGTGGTAGTTTTGGTGAAGTTGACACCTTCACAGGTCCCGCTGGAGTCGATGGATACACAGGCTCCTTGCAGGTGGAAAGTGATGGAAAAACCTTCCGGGCTGCAATTGTGATGGTCTTTGGACTCCTTCCCAACACATCTGGGACACTTGCAGTCCTGGACAGATTGGAAAGTCCACTATCTGCAGTCTGAGAGTAGGCGGACTGTATTATTGCTCTAAGAGACACGTTGTCCTTCTCCTCTTGCCCCCACCACACACCCCATGACAGGACATTCCTGTGCAGTGAAGCAGTAATATCCTCACTTGAAGCCTATGAAAAGAAAAAGAAAAAAAAACGGACAAAAGAAAAATCTTCATCATATCAGTGTGTGGCTGACTCCTTTGCAAACTGAAAGATTCTATAACTCAAATGAAACCAAGAATGACCACAAATACAAAGATATAAACCAATGTGATGTGACTGGAAGGACGTATTATCTGCTCTCTTGCTCGACTTGTTTCCTCATCTGTTGCTGTTGCCATGACAATGTGTAACTTGATGGGCAGCACTAGGGGACAAATTATCCATGACATTTAAAATGAACAATTCAGATTTCAGATTCAATTTATCTTTTGAAAACTACCAGTCTCCGCTCTATTCCTTTTTTGGTAATAGTTCAAAGTCCAACATGTTTTGAACACAGAGTAGATACTTCAATTATACCTACTTTCCAGCTGCTTTTATTCACAGGATACCTTGCTGGTTAGCATTTTTCTTTCCTCCCTGTTTGAAGGGCAAACAATAAAACATCTTCCCCAAACAAGCGCTTGTGTTGGCTCACTTTCCAGAGACCCAAATATCAGGAGAGTTTCACACAAATATAATTGGCCTTAATGAGTAATTTTGTCTCTTGTTTAAATGTTATTGTAAACTAGAATAAAGGACATCTGCACACATTACCCAATTAGTTCTGAGATCAGATATCATATAATTATGAAACAAACAGTATTTTGTTACATTACATACAGACATGCAGTTATTTTTATGTAAAAATGTTTTTGTTTTTGTTGATGGTAGTGAAACAGATTTTCCCGGTTCAAATAACCATAATAATAATCATTTTAAAATGCGTTTTGTTCAACAAGCATTATGAGAAAATGTAAAAATTAGATTTTTTTATTCATTATATAACTTCTTCCTTTAGGCAAAACCATTTACATTTTGAAGTACAAAATAGCAGAAGTAAACAGGAACTGATCACAGAGTGCAGCAGTGTATCAACACAGTATTTGCAGAAACACTGTTTAGTAACTTTCCAGGTCATAAGACCTTGGGTAAACAGATAAGTATGCCCAGAGCTGTTTACCTCATTGATGTTAGGTGTCGATAGGCTTGGGAATCTCCAACTGTGAAAACCCACTGACATCAACCAGCTGTCTTCTACTTTTTCATCTGTCTGATCCCAAAAGAAAAAGTAATATATTGTGCATTAGAGCACTGCAGCTTCTGATTTTAACAAGGCTCCACATACACCATACATGACATAAAAAGGAAGTCCACTTCAAAGGCATACTCCTCAACTTGAAACACAATTATCAAACTTACCTACTCATCACAAAAGTACAGCTATCTTGTCAGTGAAAATAGTATTTCTGCTAACACTTCAATATCGCATTATTCACTCCACTTTATCATCCCATCGTTTGTTCTATGCTTAGAGCCATGTTCGTTCCCACCTATCAGCTCCCAAAAGAAGAAATTTTCTCTCTCTGGCTTTCTGCTCCTCAGCTCAGCTGATGATGACTCTCCTAACGTGGTTATCTGCATTGCTTGCCTGGCACATTTTGGATAATTCCTTAACACCAAACAATAGCTTAAACATTTACGCCTATTGTTTCAGAAGGCAGAGGATGGGGCTTATCGATTCATTTTATTCATCACTCAGTATAATTCAGTTTTTTAATCACGATACACCAAATGCACTGCTCCCAATTCAGCTGGTACAAAGCCCCATGTAGCTATTACAGTCAATAAAACTGAGATTATAACAAATGGTGGCATAATTTGCTCTTTAAATAAACTTGTCAAGCATGCAGAGCATTCATTGTATGTTATACAATGTCACAGTGAGGCCCTGCAAATTGAAATCATGCTGTGGGCCTGTTAAGATGTTTGCGTGAACGGTACAGTGCATATAATACAAGAAAAGTAATTATGTTTACCCTGTGTGTTCCACTTTGAGGTGAGTCACATGGGACGGGAATGCAGGCTTGAATAACAACACTGAAAGAGAAATTTACACATTCACAGTTTCACCCCATTTTTCCTTTGATTTATTTTTGCCCAGGCACCAAGTGTAATTGGAGGAACAACAGCATTTTTTTTATTATGCTGCACTCTACAAAAGAGTTTGTTTGTGCGAGAGAAAGGGACTATGACCGGAGACCCCGAAGGACATATGGCTTAAAACAGGGAATTAAACAAAATTGAACATGAATGAGCAATGAAACAATGGAAAAAGAGGGCAACAAGAGTCTTTCAACTTAAGGCAGATTGCAGTGCCCACGTTCATTACAACAAACGTGCTTCCGTAAATACTTGCTAGCCTACTTGCGCACCTTCTAGAAAACAGTCCACAACAAATACTCTATCTACAACTGTCTGAGTACCATTCGCCAGAAAGTACTTTGCCCAGGTGTTCTTGGAAATTACCTAACTTTTTTCAAATGAATGTGTTTATTTGTGGCTGTTTGTTTAAAGATTTGTGGAAGGAACAAACGGGCTTAGAGGCAGACACATTGTTTGTTTTGATAATGTAATTGGAGCGGTGAGAAATATATGAAATACAGGCAGCCTTATCCTTTAAAACTAAACCTCATGCACCTCCAGCCAACAGGTCAGTGAGATACAGAGAAAAATATGCAAGGTGTGCATGTGAGAAGAATAGAAACAGAGTGTGTGTTTGTGAGAGACAGACAGAGTGACAGCACACGGAGAGCGAACAGGGTTTGTACTTGGCTGATGTGACCGTATGCTTATTGTTTCATGCATGGAAGCCAGTGAGTGAGTAAACCTTTGTGGTCCTGACAGTGCCAGGAACAGAGAGGGAGGCCACGGGACGTACAGCTGGTTAGGAAGCAGACAGGCTGTGCAGAGCTGTAGGTGTCCGAGAGATAAACCCATCAGCACAGCCAGTGTTGAGATGAGGCTCGGTGAGGGAGCTCTTGGACAAAATGCTGGTATTCAGATGTGTCATATACGTGCTGGTGTTAGCAGAGGGTTTTTTTTGCCACAGACTGGTCTTATTATCCTGGCCCTTTACTTTATGCACACAATGCCTGTCATCTCTCTGCACCCAGGCCTTTCACCCCACCATTCAACCAATTTTTACTGAAAAGAAAAAGCTGCCTAATAATCTTGAAATTACCTCTTGTACGAGGAATATTTACCTCTATGTTTCATTTTCAAATATGCTCTTGATGAAGGGTAAATTACCTTCTGAACACACATGCGCTATTGTTGAGTGAATCATAGATTATTAGGATAACTTACAAGCTACATGGAGTGCATGCTCCTAGCAATGAGCTTGCAGCAGTTACGTACTGGTTTCTGTGTTAGAGCAGTTCGTCAGACTGAGTCAAGCATGCTCTAATGGTCCTGACTGTGAGTCACTGGAATGTGGTCACATGGGGCGTAATCTGTTTGAATTCACAGTAGGAAAACAAACCAGTGGCCTCAAGAGTGATTTGTAGATATTCAACATTTTTCTTCACCTGAAACAGTGGGAACAAACTATGAATGTTGTACACATTAACAACTATCTAGTACAGCTACATGTGCAAGTGCTGTGAACATAATGTTCATAACTGGGATTTTTATACATCTTTGGCATATATGCAGCAGTTTTTGTCCTAGCGTAATTCTGAAATCTGCTGTCCATCCTCTATCATACATATTATGGAGCCTTCTTACCTCACAAAGCAGAGTATCCAGCCCAAGATATCAACTGTTGGACCTCCCTTTAGAACAGATATATCCACTTGTTTCAGCTGAGGCCACAGTGTGAGCTCTCCTGCACTCAGCCAGAAGTATCACAGATCCGTGCGGTCACCAGGTAGCCGAGAGTGCTCTGTGGTCTTTTCTCAAGCCCCAGGGGAAACCTCCCCTCAGCTGACAGGGGATCAAGGAGCAAGGAGCATCAACTGAGTCAATATGTTTATACAAATGAGCCTGTGAGCTTACGTTTGCCGTCTGAGAGCTAAGACCTGAATACGCTCTGCAAATGAAAGCGAGGGCGAGACTGTGTCTTTCCATGCTCTGCTGGACACAGTTCAGTGGATCTTGATTTTTCTCACTTACAGTAAAATCATTCTCTACACGCGCCTCTGGTTTAGTTATGCTGGTTAAAAAAAAAAAGAAAAAGAAAAAACACCCACCAGGGAAACTCTGGAGCTTCCAGCAGAACCCTAGGCCTCGTCCATATGAGTTGAGCGCCCCTGGCTAGACAGCTCAGTGATGCTGTCTACCCTTCTTCTTCTCTCCTCCTCTGTCCCTAAGGCCCGGGCTCAGGTAGCAGAACAGGTGACTGGCTCTCAGGTTTCAGGACTTGCATAATAGGTCCCCACTGCACAAGTTATTAATGGAGTCAGAGGCTCAGAGCAGCTCCTGCAGTTCTCCAACTGACACAGCAAAGAAATATATATATATATGTTTAGAGATAAAATAAAAATACAGCTGTTTCAACCCACTTTTACTCTTTTCAGTTCTTACTGAAACCAATACTTTCCAAAGATGCTTTCCCAAAACCGCATACATCTTCTTGGAATACGCAGACCTGGATGTAGACAAAAGAACAGAGAGTAAAGGCAAAACTATAAATAAACGTCTAGATGCGGTACAGCACTGAAGGTGCTGAATATTCAGTTTATTGTTTCTCCCCTTTGTGAAACCCAGCCAAAGTAGGGTAGCTTTAAAAATCACAGTAGAGTACAGTAAGTTTACACTTTCCCAATGATAAATTACCCAGTTACTCAACTAAAACAGTAAAAACATTGAGGTATATTTCACTCTTGTCACCACACATGACCAAGTGGTTATGCTGATATGAATGGTGAATGAAGCACGGCGATGATCAATGCCTTATACCTCCAGCTATTTATCTTGGGGATATGCTGCTACACTATTAAGTGCTTGTAAATATAGGTATACACGGTGATCATTTTATAGTCACACAAAGCAGATGGGATATTTTTGCTATTTATCAAGCAGTTTTCTTTAAGGGTACTGTTTTTCTTTATAACTTACAGTATGTTAAAGTTTTCCTTTTGATCTGTCTCCATGCTGGTTTCCTCTTCATACAGTCGGTTGAATAATGTATGTTTTTAATAAAAATGCTCATAATGTTAGATATTGGCCATGTTCAATATTTGATTCAAATAACTCAGGTTATCAGCAGTTAAAATATGTAATAGTTTCTTCACCTGACAATCACTGATAAATGTAATATTGTAGCAAATTATTGAAGAATTAATCAGTTCCCTAAAATATTGGTTGATTAACTTTCTGTCATTTGACTTATTGCATTGTTGATGAAGTATTTATGCATTAAACGTGATACTGCTGTTATGAGACAGTTTATTTGGATGTATTCAGTTCACTGTTGACTCATTTCTATTTGTTAAGATATATTTCACTGTAGCAACAATGGACTAACTCATCAACTCTGTCAACTGGGTATTGTTTGAAAGCTTTTCTTGTTTTATATGTTCTCTTTATAATCCAACCTCATGACCATTGTCACTGCTGTGTCCAGCTTCACTGCATCGAGCTACGCATCCTTGCACCTCTTCCCACCTCAACCTTTTAAACCTTTTTCATTCCTGCTTGAAATTTTGCTACGGATGGATGCACCTTACAAGATCTCTTGAAATAAACACAGACATTTGCCATTCTACTCAAATATTCTAGTCTGAGAGCTCTGAAAAATGTAGCTGAGAAAAACTGTGAAATGGGGTTCTCTCAGCATGCCTAAAGATATGTGTAGGGGAGTCTATTCCAAGCTGATCCTATTAAAGTTCCCATGCTATACAGTATGTCCACCCTATGTCTTCCAGCAATGTCACTTTTCATTTGATTGGCCCTGTTTCAAGTTTCAAGGGGTTTTGTGCAATTAATAGTGTGCTCTAAAGCTAATGTGTTCATTAGACAAAATCTTTTCTCTCTTACCCTAAAGCATCCTTTTGTCTGCATCAGAAACGCCATGGGTATACGGTACTAAAGCTCTCTCCTTCCCTGTTATGTTGTGTTTTTCCACACTGACGTAGTTGGATTTATCATTCATAACTGGTTTGCTTTAAGTCCACTGCTTAGAAGAATTTTAATAATGCAAATCTGGATCATAAGGTAAAAGAAACTCCAGCTTTGTCCAATCACAGAAGGTCGGTTTCTAATCACTGGAATGTGGCCTATTTTCATGCTGTAGGTCTTTCTCTTCTAGCTGGAGAAAAGCTATAGTTACCTTTGTCACTTAAAGCATGCCCCCGTTCAAATGATATAAACTGGACTGGAATACCAAGTGTAAAGTTAGTGCCATCTGCAATCACTGTGCCCATATGTACAAATTACAAGTGATTCCATGGCTTTTAAAATACTTCTCCTTGCTATAATGAGTTTCCACAAACTGCCTATACTGTTGGATTCAACATCTGCAGTATGTTGGATTTTAAAGTAGGATTTTCCCTCAAACTTTGTTGATACATGTGAAACATTTTGGACAGTGTCCAAACTAAATAAAAATTTAAACAAAATTACAGGAAAATAGTTCTATTTGTCATTAAATGACATGTCATTAAAAACAATACATTTATATGGTTTAAAAAGGGGAAAATGCACAGCTCCAAAAATCCATTTTGCATCTTAATTCTGGCATTTCAGATTAAAATGAGTCAAATTTAGCATTTTCAGTTTTACGATAGCAGGATTCTCCCTGGCTTGTTTTTTGAAACATGTGGAAGACATTGTTCAAAAGCAGTGGGTGGACAGTAGTAAGCAGTTAGCTGAAATGCACCAGTCAGAGGACACTATTCCATCTAACAGGTTTCATGTTATGGAACCGACGTTCAATAACCCAACAAAGGTACAATACAGTACTGTTGGCTTGGCTTTTGTCAGTTCTTTCTTTAGGTGTCATCATCATCAGGACTTAGGCAACTTTTTTTCAGATGCAAAAAGTTCAGTTTGCATTTTCATTTGTCAGATTTAGGTAGCACATTGTCTGCTAATATGAAAATGAAATTGCAAATCCTTTTCACATTTAGTTCCAACATAATTATGGCAGGGTTAGCTGAGCCCCGTATGTTCTCCGTCAGTCGTTCTCAAACTCTTTCCCTGAGTCAGAGGGCTGGTGAGGTGAGCAGTTGTATGGTTCTCTGATTTTTGTATCACACTTGAACTTAACATAATTGTGGTGCATCACTCACTTACTCATACATTTTTTACATCTGAAAATAATCCAGACAGACATTACTGATAGATAACTGGGACAGGGTTGAGGTGTGAGGAGTGAGGACAAAAAAGTCTCAATGTTTGACCATTAATTCAGAGGTCCACATTCTGACCATTGTTTTTTATGCAAGTTATCCTGAATTAATTAAATATGGTGGCAGTGTTACATTTGTGTCTAGCAAGAAATCTTTACTAATGTTGTGGCTTACCAGAAAATAACAGAAACGAGAAGGAACTCTGTCTCTAAGCATCATAATGACACTTTTGGGTTGATTTTCTGGAAACAGCTGGATTCTTGATAAACTTGATTTCACAATAGTTTGCCTGATGTAGCAATTATGTGGAAATAAATACAGAGACACCAGACTTGCATAGAGTAGCATGACTGTGTGTCATGTGGAGGGCTTGGATAAAGATAATGTTGGTAAACACCTTCACTGCACTGCACTGTCAGTGTCTACGAAAAAGACCCTGAATGCTGGCATCTCTTGCTCCCATTTTTGATCAGATAAAAGTTTTTTAATTTCTTTTGCTAAATTTAGAAAAAAAATTTTTTATGAAAATGTACATAAATGGATCCCAGTAAATTGCTCAAGTGTAACAAGCTCACCTAAGAAACAGTACTGTTGCTTGAATCACCATACACAGTGACAGTCAGTACTGACATAATAGAGGATGTCATTCAACTTGGCCTTTCGCCAGCCTACACATGAAATATGCACATAACCCGACATGAACACACTGTCTGAAACACAGGACACAGACAACATGCTTGCTCACATGGCCACATACAGTACAACTGCTGAGACATAAATATATGAAAATTGCCCATTCCTCTGCCCTTATACGTGCAATTGCAAAGCTATGTAGCGAGCTATGAAACACAGGCATGAAATAGGCACTGGCACTGGACACGAAGTACTGCACGAAACAGGACAGTGATTACAAATCCGAAAAGATGAGACACCATGAACCAAAAATGTATCATCAGCAAAAAGTCAATATTAAGTTGCCATGGGAACCCTATAAATAAACTAGTGAAACCACTTACTTTCTGAAAGCTTAATGGTTAGCCTTGTTACTTAGTACCACAAAATTCAATAAGAAAACCGATGCCAGTTAAAATCAGCTCAAAAAAGTGGACCAGACCAAACCATACCTTATCGTGACAATACTACTTGCAAATCTCTTTAAACGTATCTAATGTGCAGTAAGAAGGAAAAACATCACTTCTATGGTAATCTTCAAGATATTTACCATTAACTGACAATGACACACTCCAGTGACAATGCAGAATCCTGCATTTACCTGCCTCAGTGTTGTTAACCTTTCCTGGCTCATTGTATGGACTGTGGTGGGGAAGCACAGGGGAGATGCGGGAACTTGGGTCTTGAGAAGTTGTAGCATTAATTTACCGATAAACAACCTAAAGTACACATACATCACACTGTACGTTCACAGCCAAAGAAGCTGCGCAACTGTTGTAACAATATTCTGTCTCAAATTTACTGCAGATCTGTGTGATGTGCTCGTTCACTTGCTACTGCTGCCTCTTATTGCTACACGCCAGTTTAGTTTCCACACACATCTGCGCATGTGTATAATGCTCCAATATCATAACTGATCTCCGAACAGTGGAAGCTAACTCGAAGATGCCAGGATTATCCTCAATGCACATGCGCAACCATCCAAGAAAGGCTGATGTCCTCTCCAATTGGTAAACTTCAGCCATTGTGGGATATGGTCACACCATAATACATCCATGGGTCACACCCACGAAAATGACAGCAGCGACCCTGCAGCCAGCACAGGTAGGCAGTAAATTATGTGATGAAAGCAAACAGGCCCATCTTTTATGGGACAGAACGTTGTTGTGAGTTCAGATGTAAGGGAAGATATTACTTACACTTCTATCTTTCTAATTGATGTCTATTTTTAGCTGTAACTGGGCAAGCACTGCTTGCCTTACTTGTCCTGACGACACGCCACTGCTGTGCTGTACACGGCCTATTGATGTTTAAAATCCTATATTTTGCCTGGGGGTTACAGTTGAAACACAAATTGGATAAGTGACAAACTAGATAGAGCAGTGACAAATAAGGGGACAAACCGTGAACTCATCACACGACACTCAGAGGGAGGTGAACAATTGTACATTATTAAGTTTGGTGAAATTCTTCCTCTTTCAGAAACTGAGGTAAAAATGTAACAGTAGGTATAAGCCATAGCCAAAGACTTCAGTTGTTTCGTCATAATAAGGTGAGAAGGGTGATAAAATGGTGTGAAAAAGGCCTAGCACTGTAGATGTGAATCTATGACCACTTTGAACCATATTAGAAGATTTTCAGTTAATGATTAGAAGAGGCCTTTGTACAGGTGTCCTTTTATTTTCAACCCAGGCTTGGAAAAGGATCTGTTTCAGACACACAATCAGATAGACTCTGCCACAGCAGTGAAAGAAAAAGATGATTTATTGGATTACTTAATTTATTTTCCCTCAGATTTTATATGTGACTGCAGTGGAACACAAGATAAGATAAATTTAATGAATCAGGAAACTTGGGTCTTCACACTCTTACGTCAAAAGACAGGTGTGTAGAGTGAGAGAGACTCCTGCTATATTTGCAAGATTCTAAATCTTGACATTTCAGTATTAATTCAGTAACGCAGCTTTTGTACAGCTAATATCAAGATGCTGCAATTCTCAAATTTAAGGCAAAAGCCATTGATTTTTTGCCTGATTTTGAAGTGCTTTATGCTTTACATTTTATTTTAATCCTCTGGCAGTAACAAGTCCCAGTTGATCAGAGGTCTTGAACATTCATCAGAAATGTAATTTGGTCCAAAACCATTGAGTGCTTTGTAAAGAAGTAATACATTTTCAAAATCAATCCTTTGACACTCAGATAGCCGGTGCAGTGATCTGAGAACTGAGGTCATGTTCTGCTTCTTTAGCAAAGAACTCTGGAAACAAAGCTTCTGTAGATAGTTCGGGGAAGGTGCTGTCAGTGAGTCGGGTACCAACCCTCTAGTCCTTTAAGATGATCTTTTAAATTAGTGTCTAGCTGTCTTTATCTGGCTAAAACCTAGGTGTGAATTTTCTGACTTTGTTATTTTTCAGTAAAAACAATTCAAGGTGAGCACTTACTTCTGAACTTTGTTGGTCACACAAAAAAAGATGATTCTTTAGGTGAATTCAATAGTCATGATACAGCGGTGTGAAAATTTGTGATCTTGCTGTTATGTGTAATTTGAGCTTGTGAATGCATGTATAAATTCAACAGTAAAGGTCCAAGAATTGATCCTTGAGGTGTTCCTCATGTCATTTTGGTCTGAAATATGTAGTGACAGATTGCCAACAACATATTCTTGTTCTGGGAATTGAAATGTTTAGGTTTACAAAATCTAATGTTGTCTGGTCTGTTTGTTCTATGCATTACAAATGAGCTTTTGCCACAGTCAGTGGCAGTGACAAGAGCAATTTCATTGCTATGCTGTTGTTGAAATTCAGAATATAAGAAGTTACTTGAGGACAAGAAAGTGCAGCAATTTTTTTGCCTTTTGACAGGCATAATGAAAAACTGAACTAGAAAGCACTGTGTTATTCTAATAGTATTTCCATAATACTTTACAAGACTTTTGCTCACCTTTGATCCAGTACCTGTTTGGGTGAGTTTTTCTTTTCACCTCAAGCTAAAAGACAGAAAAACTTAATGTGTATCTGGATTATTTTCATTTAAGAGAAATAATTCATGAGAAAATACTGATAATATTCAGAAAAAAGGCCTATCTCACAGTGATTATAAATCCAAACAGATTCCGGATCCAGATCATCAAAAAAATCTTATCACATCACTTCACCAATGACTTCATCACTGACTAGGAAACACAACGCCTTATTCAACTGACATGATGCCTTATTCTCTGAAAATGTAGTTGCATAATTAAAAGGGAGGGTAAGCAAAGTCTTGACCATCTTCTTACCTTATATGGTCTGTGGTCATGGCTGATGGAGAGTTTACCAATAGTGAGAGGTCACACTTTGCTTTAGTGGCCTTTCAGCATGACATATTGCTGGAATCCTCCACCACTTAAGAAGCCATCTGTGTATGGATTGATTATTTTAGCCCCAGATAATGAGTGTCAATTGGGAACCGTATGTAGAAACAGTTGCTTTCTTAAAATCAACACTCTGGCTCTCTTTCTCCCTCTCACAAAATATTGATCAGAGCAATTGAGTCTTTGCAGTTTGTACCCCCTGATCCCTTTGCTTCTATTTGTCAACATCCAGGAAGTGTATTTTGTGTATTTATGCACATATGTTCACGATGGTGGTCAACACTCACAGAAGATTGTTTTCTTTTCTTTACTGCTTAGTTGACCCTGTGAGTGTACTCACCAATGCCACAGCTGCATGACTGTGAGTAGCAGAGGCTCATACAGCGCTCACTGCACTGCTTTATTAGTATGGCTGAATGCATTTCAACAGAATGAATTAACAGGATGAAACGATGATATATTTTAAACCGTCAGTTCATTCATAACCTTTGTGCATGCGCTACATTGTGACGTGACAAGATACAAATGAGTTTTGAATGCATTGTGATTAAACCTGCAAACTCAAGTGGGATGAAAAAGGGTGACGGTTCAGAAATGGTATCTGGGCAGCAATTGTAAGGCTGCTTGAATGTGAAGAATTGATGCTTTTTCTGTTTTATATAATTGCAAATTAAATCCCTGGAGCTATTTGTAAGTTTTGCTATTGCTACATGGCCAAAGTTAGCATTAACAGCTGTTTAACTTGCCAAGAGTTTCAGCCAAAGTTGTGTTTTCAATACAAGAGGTTATAATACATGCTCTGAGCAGCGCTACTTCTTCAGGGCAGACTGCAGTGACTTGGTATCGGAAAGTGACGAGATGGGCTGACTGGGCTGAGACTAGCTGGAGAGCAAGCTAACTTCAGTAGAAGAAAATAAGTGATACAAATATATTAAAAACAAGTGGGTAAGTGAAGGAATGAAGATGGATGTTGAATTTCTTCTAGACTGGTAAGTAATAGCTGTTAATGCTAACGTTGGCTATGTAGCGATTACGAAGAGCTCCTTTGAACTGACAGACAAAAACACATAATTTGAACACACAAACTTAAATGGGTAAATTATGGAAGCCATTTTTTCACTAGAAACTGAATGAAATTGTCTCAGAGCTTTTTCTCTTTCTTTACCTCATATAATTACCAAACTACATGATTCTTTCCAGGAGACTTTTATGAAATTATTAGGGAATGACAGACTAGAAAAATAAAGAGTCACCAATATTTTGTAGACCAAACAAATCCAAATCCACATATTCATCAACAATAGTTGAAGCCCTAAGCCCTCTCCCTTATTCCCTGTGTTATCTTCCATTCTCTCTCCCTTTTGTAGCTTTTTGTCCCTATTTTGTTTTTCTCTGTCTGTGTGTGTGTGTGTTTGTGTCCAGCTGGGCGTGGCTATCCGGTTCCCTCTCCTGCCAATCCACCTGAACACCTGCATCTCATCAAGTCTACAAGCAGCTGCAGTATTTAAATCATCCCTCCAGTCTCCGCCAGATCGTTCTGTCACCTACGCAGGACAAATGCTACGGCCGAGTTTCTTGTCAGTTTGATTCCTCGTGCTCGTCTGTATGATCCTAAGCCTGTGTTTGCCTCCACCTCAGGTTCACTGCTCCTGCCTGCTTCCATTACCTGTCACGTCCAGCTCTGTCCTCGTTTCCTGCTCCTCGTTTGGATCATCGTTTCACCGCCTGCACTGCTCTGCCACAAGCTCCATTGCCTGCTCAGCTCCAGCTTACCTGTTCAACTTACCTGCTCTGCTCCTTCAGTCACGACTCCATCCATCTGCCAAACTCCAGCAAGAGACTCTGGTTGCATCAGCTCAACATATTCAGTTTACAATGAATCCTCTGTGAAACTGCTAACTGTCTCCTGCTTAACGATGTGCCTTATTCTTCTTCTCTTTTCTTCCTGGACCACTTCTCTTTGATACGCCTTAGAACGGCTAGTAGTAAACCTCGGTGTCGCAGTGTTTACTGAGGCAGAGACTGACCATAAAGATAGATGTAGTAGGTTACAACTCTAACGTGTTGATCCAGGAGGGAACAAATTTGATAAAATTCTGGAGTGTTAACAATATATCAAGAAAACAATTGGGTGTTTTGATCAGCATAATATGCCACTGGTTATATAGCCTTGAGAAGCAAATCATTTGAGTTCCATTGAAATTAAACATGGGCAAATGTAGCTTACTTTATACATATCAATGTAAAACTAGTTCAGTTAGACAGCAAAATATCAAGTAACAGTAACTGGAAACAGCTTAGGTGGATCTTCATTTTTACTCGAATCATTCGGATGTCATGATTTTCATTCAATAATGTGCTTTTGCAGCAATGGACCATTTTTGAGAACAAATCTTTAAGCAAGCTGTAAATCATGCAAAGCGTGGAAGCACTGTTTAAATGAGATCTGGCAGTATCGCTGGCTGCAAGAGAAGAGGAAAGCAGAAATTCTTTCTCCTGCAGTGAGTCTACAGCATCTTGAGAATGGTTTACAAGATTAATACTTGGATACCTGCTATCAGGAAGATAACACAGGTTTTATACGTTGCTGCTCTTTTCCAACTTTAATATAAAAACCAATGTTGGCGTACACTGGTGTAAATGTCATTCATTTTGCTCTCCATTGTACAACGTTCTTGACAAAACAGCAGGCACAGTGCATAGCAGGGCATGGAGAAGTTTCTCCTCTTAGAATGACAGACAGGAAGGGGATTGAGTCAGTGTTGCTGACCTGACAACTCTGGCAGAGATGGACTTATGAACTCTCACAAAGAGAAACAAAAATGGAGGAAAATGCACTTGACAGTTGAAAAAAAAATGCACTTGTTGTATTGGGTTTCTACATCCCAGGGAAACCAGTAGTGATTTGATTGCTCCCCAGCTTTGGTGCTATAAAAAAAAAGTCACAATCAATACTCCAGACATCATATTGATTCAAATCAGGAACTCATTACACATTTACAAGCCGCTGTAGAAAATACAGCTCGGTTCAAGTCATTGACTGTATTGTTGTTTTGTTTACAGTCATATCTGCACAGTCCATGTCATTTATAACGACCTGGTTGCTTGCACAATTCTGTAAAACTCATGATATCTGACTTTCTTAATCATTAGCAGTATTTCCTTTCAAATCAGTTCAATTCAATACAATTCAAACAGCTCATTAACGACAGTAATTGCTTTAACTCAGCAGATTAGATATGGTACACCTCGTATCCGCAGTGAGGTTGAGTGACTGTTGTTAACAGAGATAAGAAGCATGGCATGGTGAGAGGCTGACAGGATTGGCTGTCATGCCAACTCAAATCACAGGGCATATAAGTGTGTTTGAATTGGCTCGGCGGAGGCTGCTTGTTACACTCCTCGCATGTGACAGTCATGTCTGCAACATGACGTGGGAGGGAGACTGTTGGAAGGCTCCACACACACCCCCGCACACACACACACACACACCTCAGCCCTGGCAGTTGTTTGATTTGTTATCCGTGCCATACGTCCTCCAACAAACTGGGAACAGTCATGAAAATGTGAAATACATGCAACTGTTGGAAGTACAGCGATATTCTTACATTATGTTCAGCAATCAATGCCAGACCAGCAGCTCTTCCAAAACCATCTCAATACCAGAAAGTGGCGAATGAGTTGGTACCGCTGCCAAAGCTGTGCAGTTCTTTATATTTGTTGTCGTGATAACAGAAAATGTGCAGGAAGTGAAATATAAGAGAAAAGTAGAAAAATGGCCAAAAAGGCCTGTTTTGCTTTATTGGATGATTTTAAAAGTTCCTGGATCCTCACCTAAAAAACGAATCATTTCCATTTCCATGGACCATGTCTTAGAAATTTAAGATTAAGATCAAGATCAAGTTTAAAATGAAGATTAGAATCAAGATTAAGATTAATTTCTATTGTCCTGGGGGAAATTTGTCTTGGACATACACTGCAGCTGCTGTAGAAAAAAAAACAAAAACGCAATACATAGCACATGCACATATGTCATCCATGTATGCACACACTTGGATTGTTACTGAAAAACCATTGTACATTCCCTTCATATCTTCATTCAGAATATATAGTACAGTGTGACTTTAATATGAATAAATAATGAAAAAACAGCTGATATAGCGTTGGCTAGCTTGTTGTGCAAGACTTTGATGTACAAAAGGAGAGAAGAGTTCTTATGAACTGTAAGATATGTGATGAGTAAAATGAATCTATGTCTATCTTGTTGTTTCAAGCTTCGATGGACAAGGGAACAAAGGACTTCTGAAACCCGTTCAGCCTGCACTAGGGGACTCTAAAGCATCTGTATGAGGAGGGAAAGCTGGTGCTCCTTCCATCAACATTTCTGAGAAACCCTGCTAACTAGTGAAATGACAAACAAATGGGACTGAAAACATAATCTCAGTGGCAGAAGTAATTACACTGAAGGTATAAGAGAGGCAGGAGAGCACATAATCAGTTTGTCAGCCTTAATAAGACCTTGCTCCCGCTGAGAAGAAGTAATCTACTGGAAACTGATTTGACTGATGAACCTCTAAATAAACCGCCGAGCCAGTGAATCCATCACATTATACAGTACATTATCCTGGCGTTATTATGGTGATCACAGAGGTTACAGTACAGACCCTGTCTGTCATAATTCTGGCACTTTAGAGATGATATTACACTGTATATTATTTATGATATGGCACCAGGTAGTGCTGAAATTAAGCTGGTTACAATGAGCTTTGTAAATTATTTCTTTGCCAGAGCAAATTCCAAAATCAATTCATTTAAACACGACATTTGTGAGGCACAATTTGACACAGAATGCAAAATAGTTTTATAACTTAATGTATTTCATTTGCTTACTACACAGCACTTTAACATTCTTCCTGTGACATTCAGTCAAAAGTGACAATAATACTTACATAAATTTTCCTCCAAATTCAAAACCATAGCCGGTGTCTGAGTGGTGTTTTAAGACAACATCCACATTCATACAACAGAGACTGCAACACACTGATGTTTGACCTCAATGAGATAAAAGACAGACTTGAAGAGTTTGGATTGATGTTGAGGGCCAGATGACATTGTTATGTTCAGAATAGCATCATGGTAATTGTTCTTCCCCTCTCCCCTTTATTACTTAGAGGATTTAAAAAAAAAAAAAAAAAACTCATATTGTTTATTGTGGCTATGATGGGAATCTGCTAATCATGATCACTTAAACCCTTAAATGTAGGGCACACTGACAGAGGTTTCACAAATTAAAAGATAGCTGAATGTGCAGCATAACATGATAAACATGCAGTAAAGGGACCATCTGCCCATATGGCTGGGAATTACATTACAGCTCCAGCTCTACAATGGTGATCGAGTGAGAGAGAGCAATAGAAAGATACAGTGTGCATGACAGGTTAATGTCCCCTGTGGTCAATAGGTTTTTACAGCATGAGCCACTGTAGGAAGAGCTGTTCTCTCCTATGTAAAACTTTAAATTGTTTCAGTTATTTTTCTTGACAAACAACAGATGTAATACATTTGCTGGCCCTCTTTGGAAAGCCCTACATTGATTCCTGACACGACTTTTCTGCTGCTGTGTACTGAGAGTTTAGTGTTTTCTATAAAGAAGTAGAGAAAGGCCTGTTTGTTGTGTGTGGATGCACGCTCTCGGAGGACAAGAAGATTCTAATGAATGAGACTCATTATAATGAGAGTGTCATGTGGCAAATCGTGACAATTGTTTTGCACAGGGAACAGTTGCCCCTGTCCTGGCAGTGTTACACAGGACGGCCATCTGCAGCCCACATGTCAGAGAGCGGCAGCCAACATGGTGGCAGATAATTGGTGAGGGACGAGAGCTGGAGCAGGAGCCTGGGTCTAAACCTACTGAAATCAATTTGCATGACTTGGACAAACAAAACAGTCGTAAACACATCGCTGTACGTGTGCGCACACCCACACCTACAATTTACATATCCTCCATGTATACTTCAGTAAACGGGAGAACCCTTCAGATGGATTCACTCACTGTGAAGGTCTCTGAGTTATTCATGGCCTGAGGGGGCCCATCATTCTTATACATTTCACTGCACCATTTGCTTCCATTTAACATCACTCATGTGAGGTAATGACAAAAGTCAATATGTAAAAAGAGGCGAGGACTCACTGCTGTGGCAGGACTGTTGACTCGCACAATCTTTATGCACATTTGCAGTATAGTGCTGTGTACAATTCTTTTTGCATTAAGTAGGCATTTGCATGAAGCACTTATTTTGGGCTAGGTCAGAATAACAAACCATAAAGATAAACAACTGATTTCTTGTGTCATCTTGAAATGGATTTATGTCTATATATGTTGGAGGTGATACTTCTGGATGCTATAAGGGTCAATGTGTTGGTTGTCATTTTTCAAACACAACACATTTGTTTTTGAGGGAATATTCTCCTGTATTGTATCGTGCAGTGACAGCATTGTCCCAGAAAATGCAGACACGAACACATTCAGACACTCAGACACATACACGCACACGCGCACGCACGCACACACACACACACACACACACACACACACACACACACACACACACACACACACACACACACACACACACACACACACAGAGGCACCAAGAGCTATCACATACTGAATGACAGACAATCTGTCAAAACTTGCATACGTCTCATTTGTCTGGGAATTAAAACAGGAAGACAGCTGAGGAATCTCAGACAGCAATCTATTCCTCAGACAATATGCTTCCACCACTTGTATGAGCCAAATGATTATTTACAGCCTGCTGTCAGCACAGAACGTATGAATAAATTCATGTGAGTGCTTTGGACTACACAAGGCGCAAGAATCAACTCGCGTGTCTTCCATGCATGAATTTGAGGTTATTGATTCTCAGATAAGAATCATGTTCAGTATTCTCATCTGCAACTGATCCAATTACAAATGAAAACACATTTAGATTATTTCCTATGTACGCTTGTCTTTATTTCTTATTTTGTTTTTACGCTGCTAATCATCTGTTCTTGAGAATGGTGTTTCTATTACAGTATTTACAAAATCTCTTATTAAACTTCCTGCATCTTTTGTGGCTTGTTTCCTTGATAAGATTCGCTAGCTGTTAGTGATGATTAATGTTACCTGTTTGGCAGCATTGCAAGCCTGATGTTGAGGAGACAGACTACACTGTCTGGTCCAGTGCATCTCCAGGAGGCCTTGTGTCAAAGTTGTCAGAACTGGCTTCCAGGGAGTGACGCTGATAGGCAAAACAGTGATCCCAGACAATAACCTTTCATCATCCAACAGCTCAGGGCTGTTGTTTCTTCAAAAGACAAACTAAGGATCAGCTTGCCCATTAAATGATACCTGCAGGCACCAAATACTGGCTGTAGTAGTTGTGTAATAGTTGTGGGTTAAAGGACAGAGCAAATGAAAAAAGAAGAATATTAAATGAGTCCTTCATATTTAATCTCAATTATTGTTATTCTTGGTCTGAATTGTTTTCTTTTCTCTTGCTTGTCATGAATGCATTAAAAGTAAACGGGACACTTCCCCTGAAAACATAATAATAGCATCTCCCCCGTGACGAAGTAGCTCACATTAAGACCTAAATTTTGTTGCAGGCTTCTTCTTATATCTGCATGGAAATACACAAACAGCGTAGTTTAGTGGGGAGGCAAAACCTGTTAACCTGTCTGGGGATTATCGTGTATGACGGTGTCACTAAATTTGGAACAACGATGCAATCTTTTGCGAGGCTGGTGACACTGGGTGCATTGTAATAAGGAGATATAGCACCAGCATATTTCCAAATTTGGGCAAATAAAATTAAAATGATCTGCATGAACAGATAACACTCAAGGCGAGACTAAAGATAAACCTGAATGTGTTTTTATATTACATTTTCCTTCAAGGTCATTCCGAGATGTTTCACTCTAATAGTTCCTTCGCTATACTTTAGTATTATTTTCTGTTCATGCTGCAGCAGCTATGTACATTTTTTGAAAGTCGGCCAAAACTCTTCTTGTGTGATGTTTACTTTATCACAGCCAGCAGCCATTAGATAGAATACTTTTGAAGCACACAGAGAAAGAAACTTATTTTTCACATAGTGGATTAAAATCAATGCTCCGCCGTGACTTCTGGATGCATTAATCATATACCGGTAGCACATCAGAGTTTATTCAAGGGCAACTATTAAGTCTACATTTATCAGCTGTTACAGGATCTCTGACTGTCCAGATGCATTTGTTAAAGTGGAGGTCCTGCACCCACACAGGCTTTAAGGAAAAACTCTGCATGTATTGCATGTAAACATTATTCATGTATAATTTTGAGCTTTTTTGTTTTCTGTAAGCAGATATCTCGGTTCCTTCTCCAACACAATGCTATTTTTATCATCGCAATATCATGTTTTTAAGTGGCACCCTTAGTCGTCTTTATAAAGATGTGCTTTGGGCACCAGTGGATGTCTGGTCCAGGACATCAGTGTGGTCAGAAACGGCCCTTTTCTCACATGTTCTACATTGAAATATAAATACAACACAACATATGGCATGGGATCATATATTTCTTTTTACTTAAGTAGACTAGCTTTACCTGCTAGCATATTAGCATATGAGGTCTCAGCTGGGCTTACTTGGATTTGTTCAATGTGCAGTTAGGTTTGAATAAGGGACTCGTAAATTACTAAAAATATCAAAAATATGGAAATTAGAGATGGCTCTACTTCTGTAGGTAGACAACTGCATAATGCATTCCATGACATGAAAGCCACTGAATAATACACAGATAACAAGATATCCATGAGCTAACATGGCCATAAATTATGTATTTTATTCCCATTAATCAACATAAAACCATACGTTGTACAAGGGAAGGAATTTAAGTATCTCAGGGTCTTGTCCCTGAGCAAGGGTAGACTGGAGCAGGAGATCGACGAGATCCGGGCGGCATAAGCAGTAAAGCAGTTGTCGTGGTGAAGAGCAAGCTGAACCGGAGGCGAAGCTTTCGATTTACCAGTCGGTCTATGCTCCAGTCCTCACCTATGGTATGAACTTTGAGTAGTGACAGAGAGAATGAAACCGCGGCTACAAGCAACCAACAAAAGTTTCCTCTGTAGGATGTAGTCTTATTGGCCACTCAAAGCGTTTTCCACTATTAACAACTTTCACCAATTCACACACTCATTTATTCAGCACACATTCACACACTGATGTTACATCAGGGGCATTTTGGAGTTCAGTATCTTGCCCAAGGACACTTTGACATGAGGACAAGGAAGAGACGAGAATCAAACCACTGACCTTCCAATTTGTGGTCGACCTGCTCTACCTCCTGAGCCCCAGCCGCTGGAGGAGCTCGGACACAGAGGGATCATATATCTCATCTGGCCAGGAAAGGCCTCGGGATCCCCCAGGAGGAGCTGGGAGAGGGATGTCTGGACTACCTTGTTTGGCCTGCTGCCGACCCAACCCCAGATTAGGCAGATGAAAATGGATAAAACTTTGCGTTTCAATATGGCAATGAAGAGCGCGGGCTTACCTTTAATATAAGCACTATGGTGCTCTCTCACACTGAAGTTAGTTCACAAATCTTATAGCATCCCATTTCAGAAACTTTGCAGTGACATTCAAGAAGTGAATGAAAATGAATGAATGCAGATTAAAAACTAACCCTAGGAACACTCTTCTCACATACTGTCTGCCGTGACGTAGTGCTGGCCCAGTGTAGAACAGCCCGACTATACACAGTCCACACTGATAATACAAAGGTCAACATCTAACAGCTTTATGCTGCATATGAATTCCCGAAAAAAAAAAACTGCTAATACTGCTAATGGCACTGTCAAGAGTATATAAAGATTATATAAACAAATGCACTTAACCTTTTCACCAGCACTTGCCTCATTCTCCCCTTGTTCAATGTTCTGCTGATTATCCATTTAAAAATGTGCGGTAGTTCTGGGCATCTTGGTCCGACCCTCAAAATCTAAGATCTAACGGGAGAGTGTATAACCCTGAATTCAGCCTCTTTGCTTTGGTTACCCTTGTGCTTTATTGCAAATTTTAAAGACTAATGATTATTTTAAGACATTTGTGGTATTTACTGCTGAGCCTGAATAGATCATGAGCTCTTAAAATCAAAGTTGCAAAAGATAATGCAACCTAGCTTCTTTCAGATCTCTTTTTTTCAAAGAACATCCTTTTAGATTTGCTTTCATTTATATTATGTCCATCCTCCTTTTATCGTATTCTGACTTCTTGTTCATTTGTGGAGTTGTGGAGAGAAGAGTTTAGTAATTATACACCAAGGGGGGATAAACATTTTTGCTAAGTTATTTGAATTCACAAAGTATAGTGTGTAAAAAGTGAGATACATCAGCACACAGCCGAAGTGTGCAAACAAACTTGTACCCTCATTTGTGAACATGTTGATGAATGAGGCCCGATGAAACATACAGTAACCTACAGAACAGTGAACCTGTTCTCATCCTACCTGGAATCATCAGTCATTTAAATAGATCAAAGAAGCACAGAACCAAATTTTGAAATTACAACATCTGCTGTTTGACTACACTGGGTCACGAGCAGTGTTCAGTAGCTACACGAGTAAAAATTGACTGGCTATACTGAATCACCATTGTGATAACTGAGAGCAGTTATCGGTTCAGCTGTGACTCACAGCTACTTCCTCATTAAAAGTATATTTAAAAACAACCTCCACAAAAGCTACAGAAACAATCCTAATCTGATAACTCTGTTAACCTACAGTTCTTGAACAAGCAAGAGATTGAACATCAAATCTCTGATTACACACTCAAGCCTTTGTCAGTGGTTATTCCAGACCCTCTTGTCACAGAAGCAGCAGCAGTGCCAAACGTCATATGGTGACTGACTGAGTGCATGCAGTATTGCCCTCAGGTCTGGGCTCCCTGACAGTTTAGTTGAAATATGGATATAGTTCAAGAGGGACTGTCCCAGAATCAACTGTGTGATAATACAGGCAGAGACAGAAGGGCACCCTGCTGTAGCGCAGAATGGATACCCCCACCGACTCATCCGCTAGGTTTGACTAATGACCCACCCTTGGCTGTATCCGTCCGAAAGGCTGCAGCAGGGGATGGAGACAGCTCCCATGATCCCATGTGCCTGCACTGTGTGCGTACATCCTTGTGCGGTGAAATGTGGAAACTTAAATTACAAGAACACGTGACAAGAACTACAAATGGCTGTGTTCTTTATCCAAAACGTTTAGACTTTGTTTTCTTTCTCCGCTGACGTATCCCATATGTTAGAGGCATGACCAGCAGCAGGAGGGATTCTGTACTTGTCTTGTATGACATCTTCAGGAGATTACTCCAGAGGCTGATAAATTGGCTGTCATAATTTGCCACAGCTCCCATTGTTCAGCACAGTCACAGTTTTCACAATTCAGATAGTGAGATACTACATGCAAAATAATAACTTTTTAAACGGTCCTACAACAAAATGATCCGAATTTAATGATTGGTTATTGAATAATGCAATACCATTTTAATGTTTAATGAATGCATGGCCTAGAGTCTTAAATTGTTTTAAAAAGAGTATTTAAAAAGTATATTTTATTCATACAGTACATAACTGAAAATAACAAGAACTACAAATGCTCTTGCTTTATATGCAACCACAGTCAACTTTACCCAGGACAGCATTAGGTTCGCCAGCACATTGGTTAGTCCTCCTAAAAGCCTGATTCTCTCTTGCAAAGTTGAAAGTGATTGTTACATAAGCTAAGGAGCCAAATAAGGTTGCGTTTGAAAGAATTAGATTACATTTTTATTTTCATACTTCTAATACTTGGACTAACTAGATTCACACTGCAATACAAGAACAATGGTGTTTCTTCATTTCCATGTCTTCTACATTGATCTTCAGCTGGTGAACACGTCAACTTTCTGCCTGGAACATGCAGCATTAGCAACTGTCTTTCTGCGTGATATCATGTATGTAGCCATCAAGAGCATGTTTGAGAATCCTTTAACAAAATCGTGTTAAGTTGCGACAGTTCACATTATTCTCACTTGTACGAATCTCACTGTCACATTACTGATGTTTTTACAGCTCAATTACATAAAGTAACAAATCCATTTAAAAGATGATGATGTAATTATATAAAAATACACCATTATAGTCTACAAAGTCATATGATTGACTTGGTTCATTATAGTTATTACAGCGCACTTCACACACAGTGAAATTTTTTAACATCTTAATTATAATGCCTTGTCTGAACAAACCATAATTTGACCCTGTTTAGCCCCAGTTAAATGCTCCTCTGCATGCTGAAAAGGTTGAGCTCTGAATCTCAGGATGTGGGAGTTCTTATAGACTTTCTCAAAGTGAAAAGTTTACCTATTATTACAGCATCTTTTGAGTTTGACGGGTTATAAGAAAAAACTTGTGCGTGTTCAAAAAGCATCAGTCAGGTTTTTGTTAATGAGTCCAGTGCAATAAGTACGGTGCAGCACTTTCTTAAGTTTCTTAACTACACACTTTGACATAACATATTTAAAGCGCAGTGTGTGGGAGTGAGTTGCTGTGAAATTGACTTTGTTATTAGTCCAACTGCGGGTAAATAAAAACTGGAATAAGGCAACATTTGAAAAAGTTCCCCTGGGGATAGAGCTGTCAGACTCACACAGGCTTATGTTTGACTCTTGGATGGTGCATCATTTGACACATTTCACAGAGAACATTTAGACAAGTCCTTAACCTTAGTTTCATTCGTTAGCTTGCCCGAAGCCTGGGCCACTGTGCATGGGGAATTATTTTGAATGAATTACAAATAAGGCAATTTGCAAAACTCGCACCATGAGATGACAAAGCCGAAGACCTTTTAGACTTATTTGTTATTCAAAAAGAGTGATTTAGTTTAAATACATTTTATTAGTGCATATGACAATTTCACAGAGAAAAAAAATGATACATTTTAGTCAAAGTATTATCTTCTTGAAGAAAGGTTTATAATTTGCTGTTATTGACACAATGTTTGATGAACTGAACTAAATGAAAAGGTGTTCTTTATTAGCAACTTGTTTTCCCAAAAATGAATTGTAAACATACATTAATAGAATAAATGTTGTACATGTAAATGGTAAGAAAGACTTGGATCATTAGTAGTGAATTTCTAAAAATTCTAACCGTGGAAGATATTAAATGCTCTCCTGATAATCTCATTCTTATACATACTGTAATACAATTAACACTCAAAGGAGTGCAGAGAAGCAAAGCATTTCTCTGAATGGTTCTCTTTCCATCAGTAGATGTGCCAGTTGGACACCGTTCCTTTGCCTCCAGACAATGTGGATGTGGGAGAGGGAAGAAAACAAACTGGAGAGTGTCAGACAATGAGCAGAAAACAGAAAGAAAGAAATGAGGGATGGCAGGATGAGAGATTTGTGACTGAAAGAGTGGACAAATCTGGAAGATGAACCTCCACTCCAAACACTGCAGCTATGCCCCCCCCCCATTGCACAGATTCTGTCCTGATTTCAAGTCCCTTTTACCAATTTATCCACTTCTCCCCTTGCAGAGTAAATTTACTGTCCCTTTGCGCCCCCTGTGTCTGATGACTCAGTAAGTGGTCTTGAAATTAATTTGAGCACCACAGCTTTCATGGCTCCTGCTCCTCTCTCTTTCCTGCTGGTTTCTCCCGCCGCTTTGGAGGGTTAAATGGTTTGAGAGATTGCTGGCAGTGGCAGTAAAGCATGCTGACAATGGGAGGATGAAACTGTGGGCTCACAGAATGGGGGGTGGGGGGATGGAGGGGGGCTGCTAATGTTGCTTTGATGCAGGCATCTGACAAAAAGCAGCTCAGATATGGGTCTAACCTCCCGACATGATCAAATCCGGGAGAAATAAAGCAGTCACATGTCACATGTATGAAACGGCTTTACCTACTGGAAATACATCTGGCAGTACTTTTGTATTCATGATAAGATAATACATACATAATGCATAATGGATTGTAATATCATTTTAAGTAGGATTTACAGTGTATGGATAGATATGATCTTTTTTGGAAAGTCATCAAACTTTGGACACAAATTTAAATATTGGGGATAGAATAGCATCTTGATTTGTTCTACAAACACAATCAAAAACTCACCCATACATAAAGGTATATAAAAACATACATACATATACATATCCTGGATGAGAGCAAAATCTTTTAGCAGGGAAATCAGGTTTTTTTCTGTCAGAATGAAAGAGACTGATACGTTGATTAAGCCTTGTCTCTTAATGCGATGTTTGTCATTGTTTAGACTGAGCCTACACTGATGTGTAATGTGCAAGGAAACTGGCCAAACATTCTCAAAGGCTCACAGTTGGTGCACAGCCTTGGTCAACATCAACAAATTTCACTTGGCTTCTACATGTACCCCACTAGGCCTTGATTGATGTATTTGAGCCCATATAATACATGCATTGCAAACAAAGAAAGCACAAAATGTGCCAGGCAGGAAGCGGAATGGGGCTGTTGTGTTGATTTTATAATCCTAAACAAATGTTACTGGAGATCAAAATTCTCATTTGTTGAATTTTATGCTGCAGTAAATTTGTGATGATACATAAAAAGTTAGGAGCTTTTGTTTTGTTTTTCACATGAGCTGCAGTACAAAGGCATCAGATTAAGATGTAGTGGAACAAGCCAAACTACTTGGAGACGATTCTACACATGTCTTTACAATACTAATGGATCTTCCCAGCACTGCAGAGGCTTCTGTGGTATTATGAGTGTTTATGAGAATGTCTCACTCTGAAGCATCTGGATGTACAGGGAGAACATGTAAACACCACACAAGAAGGGCTGGGGTCAAACCAGGGGCTAGTTACACGCAGTCTATATTGTGCCACTGCAGTAATACTATTGTTGCTACTATTTTTGACTACTAATATAGTACAATGATTAGCTAAACTGACATTATGTCCTTTATTATTGCAACTTCTGCTGTAAAAAGTAACAATAATTGCCATCAAAACAATAAACTTTATAAACTGTATATAGCTTTAAAAAAAAACTAATGTAGCCTAACAGATATATATGTCAAGTCAAGTGTATTTGTAAAACCCAGTGTCACATACAGTTTGTCAATGGCCCTATAAATTTCTTTTGTACTTCAAGGAGCACATGAGTGTAGGTCCATCAGCATCAAAGAGAGTTAGTTAACGTAAGGTTAAAATGTGTGCCTCTATATATTTTCAAAATATGATAAAAGTATAGTGAAAACGTCCCCAAATTATACAAGAATATAATTTTAGTACATTTATAGACCTTTAGTTTGCTAACGATTAATCATCAATTTTTCTCTTGAAACGTTAATCACACGTTTCTGTTTGTGACTGTGTGAGTCAGTAGCACTCCCACTGAACGATATTGTTTCATGAGCCTCTTTTACAACAATCAGATAAAAGTACACTCAATATACTAGGTACTAACATATTGTTTTTCAAATATTCTGTATGAATCTTTAACTGCATTAGTCGGGAAACGGAATGAAAAAGTGAGAAAGTGTTTCTTCCTCTGACTCTGTATCGTAACGAATCACTCCATTATTTCCAAATGAAGGACTGTTCAGACTGTGGATACTGTGGAATATATTACACATGAGACTATATCTGGTATCTCACTGTTGTAAGACATCTGCAAAATGATGACCAGTATAGGCTGGAATAGAAAAGTATTTATTAGATACTTGACCTTTATCATGAGAGAGGGAGCTCAAAGAGAATTAAAGAAGAAAAGGGTGCTCTGTTAAACATCAGCTGTCCTTAAAATGCAAATAGTGCAAATACAGTGTTTGTCCCTGAAATCAAAATGTTGCTCCTCTTAAGGTTTTAAAAACGTTGAAGATAATTTCACTGATTTTGAATCAACACTGAGGGATCTTTCACAACATAGTCCAGTGGGAGGGCTACTGACTTACACAGTCACTTATGGAAACACATGATTGTGAAAAAGACTTTTCACAATCATGTGATATTAATAGTATCTCTTTGCGTGATTTCTCTGGAAAAATGATTTGATTAAAGGAGTGAAAGCAACAAAACAAAAAAATCCATGGAGCCAGGAAACATATCACTCTGTGCCGCTTATATTACTGATATCATCTATTTGCATTTGCAGTTTTGAGTGCTGTTGCTGTTGCTGTGGATAAAATTCGACATTGTCTAAAACACCTTTCCTAGACTAACAGCCTCCGACATTTCAGTTTATCAACCATGAGAGCAACACGGAGGAAAAAAACAGAATACATTAAGGTCTGATCACGTTCTGAAGCACTCCATCCTCAGTTAATGAGCTGGTGGGTTTTTTTGAATCTTTGAGGTATTTGGGTTAAGTTTGCAAAATTTAGTCTCAATCTGTTCCTTCAACCACAGCTCACCATGTTGTTGTGCATGTTTAGAACCCCGGTGATGGTGAATATGTGAATGTTCAGATATTTGTGCACCTGTGCATATGTAGAGGCCAGGATGGGGTGAAAAACTGTTGAAACTGGAAACATCAGATGTTTTTTTCCCCAATGATTCATCACCGCACAGTGAGTTTGAGACAGTCAGCAGTTGTGTGTATTTGCAATGTCATCCTCTATGAGGATGAGTGATATAGTTATTGTAGTTAACGGAAAGTGAGTCCCTCATGACTCAACAGAAGAAGTAATCTGATTGGCTCTTTGCTGAGGGTGTGCAATAAAAGGGATGTGACAAAGGCAGCAGAACAGATTAAAAGGCAGTTGGCAATTGATATTTGGATATCACACAACGATTTTCTTCTCATTACCAGAGTATTGCAGTAGAGTACAGGGCAGAACATATGGAGACTATCAACAGAGAAACACTTCAGGCAGACTTTGATGCATTTGATATTTCGGAGGAGTTTGGATTTCTCCTTGAGGAGCCACTGGTAAGTTTCATTGTCACTTTTTCTTTTCTCATAACAATAGACATTTTCTGTCTGTATAGTCTTTGCCGAATGTCATTGGTTTCATTGGACAAAAATTGAAAATTGGACCTGATGTCTTTAAATGTCTTTTTCTGGAACCGCAAAGCAGAACACAACAGGTGGAGTGAACAATGTTGGTGGATGGTCAGGGAAACAAGAGAGCTCAGATTAGCAGGTTCATCCCTTGAGTCTAAGTCATCCTTAAAGTTCTCATTCAAACCTTTCAGAAACACTCCCAGCAGAGCTCCCTCATCCCAATTGGTGTTTACTGCCTGCGTCCAGAAATCTACCAAATAATCTGTCACTTTCCTGCTGCCCTGTGGGACACTCAATAAACGATTAGCAGCATTTCCAGAATGACTATAGGGTAATCAAAAACTGATTTCATCTTAGACAAAAGTCCCTCAAATGATACTATTGTTAATGGTCAGTGGGAATTTCACTGCCAATGCCAAAGCCCTCCCTCTTACTAAACCCCATAAATATTTTACCTTTGAGTGAGTGGACGTTGCTGGAACACTATATTACATTGCAATAGGAACACACGAGGGTGGGGAAAAAAAACAGGAGAAAAGGTCAAGCGAGGCCTAATCCTAACAGGAGTGGAGTATACAGGTTTTAACTGGGAGACATGGAAAGTAGTTTGTTGTTTTATAAGATTTATAGCAAAAGAATCAAACATTGGCATCAGACAGCCTACTTCTCTATTTATACAGTGATTTCCCATTGGGACATCCCTACTTGGATAATTTTCTCAGTTTTCTACTGCTTCCTCTTTTAAATTGCTTTCTCTCACTAGCACCAGTCATTTCCTGACATGCAGGTCAGGCACCATATCAAACACGAGCTGATGATGTTACTGATTACATTCTACATGAAAATAAAAAAACAAAAAAAACAATCAAAACTCAATGAGTACGTCATTTTATTCCTATTATCGTCTAGACTAACCTTCCAGACTATTATCGGGTGTGGATGGACCTGGCAAATAATCTCACACATCTGATCAAGTCACGTAAACTACGGGATCTGGTTCATGAGGTGAGTATGAGCAATGACTTCATAATGCAAATGCTAAGTAAAACAAAAAAAGTGAAAGCCTTGATGGTGTGTGCTGCTCTCGAAAATGGAACTAAAAAGAATGGAAACTTGTATCAAATCTGTCACAATCCAGATGCCGGTCTTGATTCCCAATCTCCTGAACGATCACAGGGAGCTCAGCCTGGCTCACCTAGCGCTGGGGTTCATCAGCATGGGATATGTATGGCAGGAAGGACAACATGCACCTGCTCAGGTAAAATGCTTCAGAGCAATGGAATGAAGTGGGATTAAAAATGAGTCCACACCTGATGATGTTGCTTGATGAAGAGTCCTGAGGGGGGACATGAATGTTTGAACCAACAGCCATTACTATCCCTAGAGTCATGCCACTAGCATGCAAAAAACCTTTGGATTGAAATTTTACTATTTTGGTTGTTTTACAGGTTCTCCCAAAAGCCCTGGCCGTGCCCTACTGGCTGATATCTCGCAGACTAGGACTGCCACCCATCCTCACTTACGCAGATTCAGTTTTATCCAACTGGAAATTAAGAGATCCCACAGGGTGAGTAATGGTCTCTTGTTGCCTTATTTAATGTCTTGATTTCATATCTGTAGTCCACGCATCCTCCCTTATTATAACAGCAGAGGTGGACAAAGTACACAGCTCTATTACTTGAGTCAAAGTAAAGATACTCTAAATATTACTAAATATTACTCAGATACAAGTGAAAGTTGATTTTTTTTTTTTACAGTACTGCAGTACTTGCTTTTAAAAATACTTAAGTATTCAAAAGTGATTTTTTTTTTTTTTTTTATGTCTATGCATTATTGTATTGTTCCACGGTGTATTTACGAACCTGATGACTCTGAAACAACCTACTGAATGAAGTGATTTACTTGTAGAACAAGTAGGATAAAAAGTTTGTAGGATATGCTACAAAGCCTATTAGCTATAAAAACACAATTGAATCAACAATCAATAAATTGCAGTGTTTTCTGCCTCCACTGATAACACTTCCAACTTTTTTTTTCATTTTCATTTTAGGAATATGGAAATTGGGTGAGTAGACAGAGAAGAAAAGTGTCTTTCTCTGGTTTGAATTTCTCCATTGCACTTTCAGAAGGTTTTCAATGTCTGATACTTCGCTCATATGTTTTCAAAACATCATTTTCAAAAATAGGAACATGGACTTGATATTTTCCTTCCCCGGTGGTGAGAGTTGCAGGGGATTTTTCATCGTGTCATTGTTGGTTGAGTTGGCTGCCAGTTCAGGCATAGTGGTAAGTACTGGCTGCTGTTATTCTTCCTCTTTCTTGTTAACTGCACGATGATGTCAGTTTATTTCCCGTCTTTGATTCATATTTCCCAACCATATACTGTGTGTGTCTCTGTCCCTTGTCACTTATTGGTGGATTTCAAACTTTCAACTCTAACCAGGGGGCCCTGGAGGTGATGCACGCTATGAAAAGCTCTGACGTTGCCGGCATACAGAATGGTCTCGTCAAAGTAACTCAGTCTTTGAAGAAGATGAAGGAAACTTTCAAACTCATGCACAGTAAGTTTAAATTAAACCTATCCCCGTCTGAATTTAATCAATTTACATGCTGTGCCTTTTATGAAGGCAGGGAAATTAGAATAACAGAATTTGTGCTCTTTCCAGATCATGTGGATCCAACTGCGTTTCATGGAACATTGAGAATTTTTGTCTCAGGGTGAGTTTTAGTCCTCTCACAATGTCCTGCATACTGAAGTTATTAATGCTTTTAATATTTATCTCATCTGGTGCAGATTTATCTCACTAGGCATCATAACTCCCTTCTGCCTCTACCCCTCTATTGTACTTTTTGCTCTTTCTACACGGTTCAACGGGCTTGCATGAAAACGGTTGCATGTGTATCTATAAAAAAGAAGGTTCATGCTACATGTATGTGGTTTAAACTGTTTCAGGTGGCGAGACAACCCCATGCTTCCAAATGGGCTGCTGTACGAGGGTGTGAGCACTGAGCCGATGTTCTTATCAGGTGGAAGCGCAGCCCAGAGTTCAGCCATTCAATGCTTTGATGCATTGCTGTGTATCCAGCATGAGGATGAGACAGGTAAAGATGCATTTCCTTCAACCTCTGACCCGCTCAGATGCTTCTCATGAATTAATCACTCGGGTTGTGCAGTCAGTTGATTGCTCAGACAGAAAATGTTTCCAGGAAAGGCTGTTATTTACTCTTTTTTTTTAAAGGTCTTCTTTCTGTTCTCTTCATTGATCTAAGGAGCCTTCCTGACACGCATGAGAGATTACATGCCTCCTGCCCACTGTCAGCTGATAGAAACTCTCTCTGCCCGTCCATCTCTACGAGACTTGATCCTCTCCTGCTCCAGCTCTGATCTCTGCCAGGCCTACAACTCTTGTGTCTCAGCGATGGTGGATTTGCGGAGCTACCACCTTTATGCTGTGCAAAAGTACATCATCGGACCTGGAAACCATACCATGGGCTGCCCGCTCAGAGGTGTGGGCACTATGCTGAACGACAAGGGGACCGGTGGATCCAACCTGATGGGCTTCCTCAAGGGTGTTTGTAATACCACAAAAAAAGCACTGATCTCAGAGCGTCCATCTGTGCCAAGAGAAAATGTAATGTCATTTAACATATAATTCATGATACGTACAATAGCCAAAACCTACTACACTACACTCTTGAGGTTATGACAGTTTTATATGGAAAAAAATAAGCATAATCAAAATAATTGAAATAATAATTATAATAATCACAAGAATTCAAGTACCTTGCCGTATTGTACTGCTTGGGAAATGTTTAGGGTGCTTTTAGTAACCACAACCCTTTAAGGATTGAAGAGCAACTTAACAGCAGCTGGAAATGTTGTTTCTGCTGCGTGGTTTAACTTCTCATTTTGCTGCAGTGATGTGCAAGTGTAAATCATGTGACATCACAGTGGGTTGGGATCCCAAACTTTGAACAAGTGAGGGAACTAACTTTTTAGCCTGGGTTTAACTTAGGACTCTTGGCATGATAGTTATAGTTATGCATGATGGAAATAAAAAGACTGATGGTAATCCAAAATTATGAGATACTACATACTATCTCAAAAAGTCAAACCTTTTATGCTTTTCTTTTCTTTTCTTGGCGGGATTAAGCTTTCATATCACACAGCCCTTGATGTAATCAAATAAACGGCACTTTACTTTAACATAATGCTTTAGACAATCACATTATATGATTGTAAAAACTTCTACAGACCATGCTGCATAGAAGGATTATGTTTAGTATTGTATTGTATTGACACTGATTTTATTTTTATGCATAAAATAATGTATAATCTTCAAAATCCAAATGTGTCTGTACACCTTTGAATCTTAATAGGATTTTACATAAATGATGTTAATTGCATTTAGAAAATATTTTAATTGGTATTTATTTAAACATTCAGCAGTTAATATAACAATAATGATAATGTTGATAATGTTGCTTTTGACCTGTTTTAAAACTATTGGTTAAATTGGGAAGGTGTAGATAAGAAAAAGCTTAGCTGGAAAGAGCTGTGGAGTATGGAGGAAAGTAGCATTAGATTCTTGATAGGGGCAACATATGATGTATTGCCAACTCCCCAGAACCTAAAACTCTGGGTAAATGGAGACCCGCTATGTGCATTGTGTTCAGGTACGGCAACTCTAAAGCACATTTTGTCAGGCTGTAAGGTTAGTCTGTCGCAAGGTCGGTACACGTGGCGACATAACCAGGTTTTAAAAAGCTTAGCTGCAGGAATAGAAGACCTACGGAGGCAGGCAAATTTAGGAGGGTCTAAAACAAAGAGAGTTGCAATAAAGTTTGTTCAAGAGGGAGAGAAAGTTGGTAAGACAGCAAGGAGGCAAGGCAGCTTAGAGGATGCCTGTGATTGGGAAATGCAGGTAGATTTAGGAGGAAAGCTTGTTGTTCCCCAGGAAATAGCCAGTACAAAGTTAAGGCCTGACATAGTCTTGTGGTCTAGGAGTAGAATGAAAGTATATTTCATAGAGTTGACTGTTCCATGGGAGGCTTCAGTTGAAGAAGCATATGAAAGGAAAAAGCTCAGGTATGCAGAGTTAGGGGCAGAAGCAGAGCAGCGAGGATGGAAAGTTAGGATTTGTCCAGTAGAAGTAGGATGTAGAGGATTTATAGCAAGGTCTGTTGTCTCTTTGGTAAGGGAGCTAGGAGCAAGTGGACAGAGTGTGAGGGAAATAGTAAAAGACATGTCAGATGAGGCAGCAAGATCCAGTCAGTGGATTTGGATTAGAAGAAGTAATGGTAGCTGGGGGCCCAGCAGGGGGAGCACTTAGGATAGACAGACTCTTAGGAGAAGCAAGGAAGAAAATCCAGGAAGAGGAAGTGTTTTTAAGTGGAGGGTGTGGCCTGTGTGAGCCTCTTTGAGACCATGCGGTTAGTTCAGGTGAGTTGGTTTGTTTGTATTGCTCTGAATTGGTCTGTAGTGTGTCTCTGACTGTCTAGACGAGTTTGTTTGTTTTAGGTGAGTTGTTGGAGAGTGGGGGAGTAGGGGGAGGTAGAGCACAGCCTAACCCGGTGGGGGAGAGCTAGCCCAAACAGGCACCTCTCCCTGACTCTACCTCCCTCATTCAAAATGGCCGCCATTTTCTCCAACTGGTTAGGGGAGTTTGTTTGCTGAATCTGCTGGTGTGTTTTGTCCTAGTTGATAATGTTGTGTGTGGTAGCATAGGCAAGGTAAAAGAAAATAGTTGTGGTGTGAGGAGCAGTGATGGCTGGCATTAGGGGAGTGACTCTGGGACGCCAGTGATCACTGTCTAGCCTCCTGGAGGTGTCGTGGGACCAACTAGACGAAACACTGGTGAAAGGAGGTTCCCACCTGATGACCCCAAAGACATGTCAGTTATCACTGCTCATTAGTCTGTGTAGCTGAATTAATAGTTATCATAGGGCTTAGGGAGTTATTCACCGAGTCTGGTCCAGTTTTTACAGCACAAGTTTCTTGTGTTTATCCTAAATAAATTTATAAAATGGAAAAATGTAATAAAATGTAAAAATGTAATATATACATAACACAAATAATGCCAAAAAATGTAAGGAATATATCTTTCTAAACTGATGTGACTTTGATCAATAAACTCATTTTAGAAATTTGATTGAAAATGAAAACTCTTATGGAGACTGTTTTTGAGAGTAAGACGATGACATCAGAGGAGGGAGATGAATGTAGAGAGAGAACTGTGAGCTGTGGAAAAAATGCTGTAGGAATCAAATGATAGAGGACTGGTAAAATAAAAGCAAAAGAGACTCAGCTGAGGAGAATGAAAGCGACAGACACAGTGGGCGCAACCAGGGGAGAGGGATGGATGTGGCATCAGGTCACACAGTTTGATCGACTGCAACCCTCAATCCCCTCCCGGTCTCGACTGGAAGGTTGTATCTCTTCTTGCTATTGGGGTCTAATCACATTAAAAGAGAGAAGCAAGAGCTCAACCACACTGCTGCTTAGCCCTCGTTATGGTCCACGAAAGCACAAAAGATGCAAAATATGGACTGTTTGACACTGTGTGAAGGCAGCTGTGGCTGTAACTACACCCAGCACTGGTGTAGTTATCTGCTGTCACATTGCCTCTGGCACTCAGTAGACATAGGAGAACACAGAATCACCTTCAGTTGAAAATGTTTTAATTGTGATGTAGAAACAGTAGAAAAATGCATAATATTGCACATAATCACTAAATTGCACTTCCTCAAGGTACAGATCTTTGCATGGAAATTGGTGACCTGAATAATGTAATCTACGGCGTAATCTAACAATGAGAAGCCAGTATGTGTCTTCCTGACATATAACAGTACCATAATCTACATAAAATGAGAGCTGCTGTTACAAAATGACTTTAAGAATTCAATAAATACTTGCTTTGTAACAGCGTGCAAGTTCAGTGTCATTGCTACATCATTAGTGTTTTGTTTGTTTTATTTTTTTTTTTGTACTTAACCAAAGCTGGTGGCTACAAGTCTTCTCTGCTATAAGATTGCTACCATACTCCTTTAGCACTGTGTATAGCCCTTCTACTCTTGCAAATTCAGTGCACTGTTGTTTGTGTGGGTTGGTAGACAGGTGTTCTGTAATTGTTTTCTGCTGGGAAAAAAAAAGAAAAGAGTCATTCAATTTTATAAGACGGAACTTGCAGTTGAATGGAAAGATAAATCAATATTACAAAACAACACTTTAAGTAGCCGCTAACTGGACATGAAACAAATTATTTTAAAATAAAACAGGATCTAGACTTCACATCAGAGCTTTGTTGTGACACAGTAAGTGAGACAAGGCAAACTCTTAATGCACTCAAAGAGAAATGTTAAAATAGCCTTTACTTTTTGTTGGGAATTAAAAAAAAGAAAACAAAAAATAAACAAAACAAACAAAGAAAAAGCAAGAAAAACAAAAACAAAGAAGAACACTGTTTACGTTATCATAGAAAATACTCTATAGTAGTCAAAACTTTATATATGTTGTTAAAAAATCCGACCTAACCTAGAACACTTGTTCTGCATTTTCAACAATTGTACCTTCTTCAAGAGGAGGGGCCCAAACATATATGTTTTAAAATTTCATCTGGGTCTTTGCTAAAAAGGATAGATATTCTAAAATATAGACTCTGAACATTATGTGTCAGTGTAGCCAACAGAAAAGGACAAGACAGTTTAGCACAGTGAGCTAAAATTGAGAGAAAGAAAGGACAGAGAGAGATAAAGGGACAGAGTTACAAAGAGAGGGAGGAGACAGGGGTTACTAACAAAGGCAGGCAGACGTTCACTCAGACAGACAAACTGAGCAGGTTGTTAACAGATAAGGAGGAAGAGGAGAGAATAGACAGGGTTATAAGAACAGCAGTGACACACTGCCATGTACTGTACTGTGTTTCAGTCTTTTACGCATTTTCTTCTCAATAGTCAAATGTTTGTGCTTTGCCGGAGGTGGGGCTGATGTCCATTCAAAGATTATAGCTTCACTCATAAAAGGCCCTCCACATGGCGCCTCCTCTTGTTGCCAAGCAATATGCTCTAAGGGGAGAAAGACCAAAAGTGCATTGCATTGGAGGACACAATGAAAAGACGTAAACATAAAGTGAGAAGTGCATTTACCCAGTATATAAATAACATTAACCTTTAAACAGTAACAAGGTCAAAACCCAGGATATAGCTGGACCGCATATGGTCAATGCGCGAAATTGAGGACGTAGCTGAAAACTGTCGTGGAACTCATGTAAGTAACTACCTTCAATGGAAAGTAGCTAAAGCCTGCTGGAAAAGACGCTAAATGTAGCTAGATGACGTAATACACTAATTAGCATGATTTCATTTCAGCGTATTTGCATTCTGCCTAGTGTCAGCCCTTCATCTGTTTGCTTCTCTCCTACTCTCTGTGCTCACATGTACAGTATTCTAATATAATAAAGCTGTTCTCAGCTTCTCTTACATGTCTTTCTGTTTCCGTTGTCAGAAGACGGAAAGTTTGAAATAGTAACTGAACATGGCCCATTAAGACCACATGACAAAAAGCAGCCACTTGCAAGCTGCTGCTCTGCTGATAAAATCCTGATTTTATAACTGCAACGTCGTCTAACAAAATCACCAAACACATAAGTTAAAGACAACGGCTGTGCTGTGATTTCGACCATATTTACTTTTAAAATAATGACTCAGAGAGGAAGTTAGAAGCGACAGAATATCTTTCTTATTTTGTCTCTCACAGCGCACAGCCTCTGTCTGGGTTACAATCTGCTGCTCACCTTCTCTGCCACTCACTGAACAGAGCAGACACAGAGGCAGGTTTGCCTCTTGCTTGCAGGGCAGTAATGGCGACTCTCTTCTATGGAAAGTAGCTAAGGTTTGTCCAAAAAGTCACTAGATTTGTTGCTAGGTGAAAAAAGTCATTAAAGGGGTCTGATGATGAAAACTGACGTGAATCCGCTATAAACGCCCTCTGATGACATAATAGAAAATGTTCTCGCCACACCAAAAGCAACATCCAACACCCAGTGGTGTCACTCACTCACTCACTCACTCACTCACTCACATTCAGGGTTGTGGTCCTGGACCTTGATGGGTCCAGCCAGAAAGAATACATGTACAAAATGTATCCCAAAGCTCACCTAGTTTTTGCAGGTGCGTGTCGACCTCTCCAGCACACATGCCAGAAAAAGGTTTGACAGAATTTAAAATGTTTTTTGTCTCTGCTGTCCCCCAGCTGACTTGACGTGCAGTCTCAACTCAAATGAACTTGTTTCTGTCGTTATCCATTGCCATGGGATGATTACTCCCTCTGAATATTCCTTCATCCATTTTGAGAAGAACGAGGGTATTAATGTGCCCAATAAAAAGGCAGTTTCCAAAGCCTTCATGTTTTATTCAAAGGAACCAGAGTTTCCAACGAGCATGCTTTTTGGACTCTGTCTTGGATTTGCGTTTCGGGGTGGATGTGAACACTTCGTTGGAGTAAGGCAGAGCAGGGCATTGTTGACTGTCCAGGGGGCAAAGTCTCTTCATCAGGGGCAGTAGCTTGTCCTCCTGCAGCTTGAAGTCTAGCTCGACACTGTAACACAAGCATAAAAGGTATAATTTTAGAATATTTAGATCATGTAGAATACAAGGATTTGATTGTAGATTTCAGATTTCTTGACCAACAGGAAAATCAGGTACATTAATCAGAAGGGTTTTAAAGCTCGTGATTTGGGCGGCTATAGCATTTATGACTCAGGCTTTTATTTTTTATTTTAGTAATCCACTGATGTCCAGATGGAGGCTGGGAGGGAGGCAAACAGTTCAAATGCACTGACAGACACCCTGGCAGCACATATTTCTTGCGGCAAATATCCATATTTCAGAAACTCCTGCGAGTAATAGAGTTCCTTTGCATCATCTCAGTATTTTTTTATGCATGCAGTAAAAGGGCTTTTCCTGCATAGATTATATTTGTGTTTAAAAAAAGAGCCAGAATGTGGGTTGCTCCTGACATCAGACTTCCACATCCGCCAGTGTAATCCCAGGCTGGTCATCGTCTGATTTTGTTCCAGCACCGTAGTTGAACTCTCTCTCCGATTAAATCTCTCAGGCCTGCGAGATATGTGGGGCTTAATCCCATCCAAATGAAACCATTGAGAGGCCAAGCAGACCTTGATTAACTGCCTGTTTTCAAGCATGGGATAAATGCACTATTATACACCATCTCCTTTGACTTTATTGCTATTGATTTGTAGTGTTCTGTTAATGTATTTATTCCTGGGGCATGCAATACATTTTGGAAGCATCATTCTGGAAATAAAAGAACATGAATCATCTGTTATGTGCCTGACAAAATGACAGTCCTGAACAAACCTTGCCTGATAATGAAATATTCTGTTGCTTTTTGGATTGGGGCATTTTTGATCAATCCTTTTTTACATTTTCATTTTATTTTATTTTTTTTTTTTATCTCCAACATTAGTTAACACACTGCATTTCAAACACACAGTGAATACTATGACTTACAAAGCCCATACCTGTCATTCAAAGTCTAGAGGATTAAAGGTAGAAGGGAGAACTGAAGCTGCCAAAAGAGATGACATCTGACATGTCAAGGTCAAACATATAGTCCCCTTCTTGTCTGCAGACAGATAAATAGACATTAAAGTACAAAGCCTGGCCTGATAGGGTAACCACTTTGATGGGCAATGTAATTAGTTCACTGACGGATATGCCGTCCTCAAAGTGACATAGTGAATCCTGGGAACTGTCCTCACCCTTAAGATAAGTGTCAGTTAAGAACAGAGCTCTGTTAAAGCCTTCAGGGGAAATCCTCTTGTTGTACATTGCTGTGCTCGTTCTTCATTTTCTCATGTGCATTTTTTTTCTTATTTCCACTTCAAATGAAAGCTAACACTTGCAGATCTTTTGAATGCTGAACACCTGACAATGAAAATTTTGAGTATAGACTGAAGCCTTTATCTCTGCAGAACTGCTGTTTCTTGCAGTATGTGATGCACCTGTTTTACAACATTTCTTATTCATACTGTCCGTTGTTTCATTTCCCCCTGCTTTTATCTCTATTTGTATCTTTTGTTTTATGTTAAAATCATTGTGTCCTCTACAAGTGCTGTTTAAATAATGTTGACTTGACAGAAAGCAGAGCAGGATCTCAGCAGCACAGTGCAACATAGAATAGCCTCAGCAATTATTAAGCAATTAATCACTTGGCAGATCACTGCAATTACTGTACGCTGTGGACAAATGCCTCGGTGGAAAGCCAGAGGCAGCACTGTACGATGCGGGTGGCACTGGGCAGCAGGTGCTTCGGCAAACAAAAGCCCTATATCTAAGATCATCTCTGTACACAAACAGATTGAAGCGGCTAGAGACAGGGAGGCTTTTCTAGGGCATTCAGCAAAGCAGATTAATCATCTCTTTAGCTATGCAGTGTGAGTAGCTGTTGCTGTGATCAGTGGCGAGCCGTTTGTTTGTCTGTGGTCGTGGTGTGCTGAGCACCACTCAATGATTGTTGCTCCTGGGAGGGATTTTGCCGCTGTGAGGTGCCTTTTTCAAATGGCGTAGTCTATTCATTGAGCAGTGTCTACCTGCTCACTACTATTCTCTATTATTTCTGCTACTGGCACCTTTCAGCGTAGAGTCATTTCTCCTCCCGTGATTTCCCCTTCGGCCATTCGCAGTTCAAAGTCACCACTTGACAAGATGAGTGGTTCAGGCCCAGTATAGTGTAGCATCTCCAGAACTACATGACAGGGCATAGTAGATTAAACCACTGCAGAATGACAGTTATTTCCTCCACTGACAGGCAACAGTTGAAGCATAAACTTCCCACAGGTTATGTAAATCAGATGCAGAAATTCTTTCCCTGTCATGTCTATCAGATATAAAAGCCGTTACCGTTGTCTGTTACATGGCTTTCTGCTTCACAGACGCACAGAGCAAAACCCAATCTCATTAATGAGAACAAAACAGAAGAGGCAATCTTGACAATTCTTCACCAAAACAACCACAGCTCCGCCATCTCAGCGTGGGACACCAGTGCTAATTAGCTCCTTGCGTCTCATCATATTGCATTGCAGTTGCCTTTCTCTGAGTGTAACTGTTTTTCAAAGTCATTGTTAGTCCCAAATTGGAAGCACTACATTATATACTTTGATTTAAATGCTGGTTCTTATTCAACACAGCATGATAGCAATAAAAGCCCTTAATGCTTTGATCTGAGCATGTGTTTCAGACTGGGCTTCCCGGGGTAGTCTAGGCTGACTCAGTGGTGGGATGCATATAATTTGCAAATTATGCTTTTGTAAATCTTGTTTGAACTACATATGTATATAAGCATTGCAAGGAAATGTGAGGAGCAGAAGGTGGAAACCACCTCCTCTGTAATGTGAATGTGTTGGCTCCTTAAAAGGGTTGCTTCCCCTAATAACAATAATCATACTGAACATTTTGTCACCTTCCTATTATGATATCTAGCTATGCAGATTTTTTCTTCTAGTTTTATTTGTCTCTAAGATTTCTGCCTCCACCCCAATGTAATGAAAGTGAAAACAGCACTGAAACAATTAAACAACAATGTGCCTTTTCATAAGCAATTTCTGCCAAAAAATGTGGGCAGTTGAACTCAAAACTATCTGCATTGCTAGATACCATTAGAAGTAGTTAATGGTTTAATGAGTGAAACGACCCTTTCAGGGATCCCTTTTTTCTCTGATGTAATGGACAGTATCATTATAGTTCTTGCCTTGATTTATCGTCCATATATTCTGCCTCTCTCGCCCTCTTTTCCACTCGCCATACATACGCCCTATTTGTTGCAGTGATGTATGAGATGCTGCAGTATGCTGTGGAGACTGTAAGAGGAAAGCTTAAGTCTGGATAAGACCCATAGATTGACTACCTGAGCTCAGCAGATGCTACAGTCCTGAATTTATCGGACATAGGAGATACTGGACTGCTCTGAAATTAAGGGCTGTGTCTCAGTGGCTGCTAATCTTGGTTACAGTTGCAACATGCAGTTTCTGTCTAACTTTGAGGGGTAATTGGTCTTTTGGTCCCAACTTGGCATTGGTCCATCTGCACTCAGTCCTCCTCATTGATGTGTCACACAGAGTGGATTGTACAGTGATTACTTTTGCCCTATCAGCAGTTTAACTTACTGGATAATAGAATTTTATAATAACAGGGATGCTGGTGATGATGTCATACAGCAGTGTGAGTGATGAGGTAGTTTTATGCAGTACATCTGATATAAAGAGCAGAGATAAACAATAAAGAGGTGCTTTTATTTTTTTCAGTCTTGGAAGGTTTGTGCTGGTGGGTTTTACTGAGGAATACTAAACAGCACTATTTGCAGAATTTAAGATATTTATGACAATTGCTTTGGCATAGATGGATGGGACCGTGATGGATTACCACCCTGCTTGCCAACTACAGCACTGCTGTTCAATGACTGTTTGGATGAACTGAAATCAACAACAGTTTAATGATGCAGAGCACAGATGAAATGATAATCTTCTACTTTATTAGAACTCTGCAGAGTGCATCTTCATTGTAATTTTATTACCACACCACATGCTTTGGTTTAATGACAATAGACTGAAGGCAGTTGTTTTGCCATCAGAATTTGTTCAGAGTTTGTTAATTAAGCCAAGTTGTTTCAGCGACATATTGAGTTGGCACACTTTGTCTTATCAAGATAAGATCAGGGAAACAAAAAAAAGAGAAACTCAGCTATGTGCTTTAGGACTAGCTACTCTACGCAATGGGCTTTGTCAGTCTTCCAAATTGTATTACTGTTACATCTATAATGTTGCCTCTCAGTTCAATGAAACCCAAATGTACTCCGTTGCTCCATTTATCTGCAGCAAGACATAATTAAACCATAGGTCCAGACACAGAAAGTACCATTCACAGGCTCATATGGCCATTTATTTACATAGTTCTAAATATTCTCACATACCCTCTCCGCTTAAACCCCTCGATTAAGTTTCACCCTGTATTCTTTGTCACATTTATTATTTGTGATCCTTGCATGATTCATTATGATTATGAATAAATTACAAAGATTATAATCATTGACTGTAAAAACTGTAATTTCATTTCTGACACTGGAAACTGCCAACTTGTGAGTGTTGGTTGTTGTAGGTCTGCTGTGGAACAAACTTTCTAATTTTAAGCTCCATAAAGTCAGGGGATCCTGAATTATTTACCATTCAGTGTTGGTGCCTGTGATGCACTGCAGCAGCTTTCAGGTAGGGTTTATTAAGTTCATTGACCTGTTGACTTTGGTTACTAAGGAATAGTATGGAATACTTACTCTCTTAACTGGAGCATGAGGGCATGTTCTTTGTCTACAATGTAACTTAAATCATACCGTAATTCTTAGAAAGGCCTGTGAAGAATGCAATACAGTAATCAATAAAAGTGTAAAAATATATTTTTTACAGTTGCACCACAAGTGAAAATATGTACTTTAAGTGAAAAAAGGGCAGTATAGATGTGTTGAGATCATGTGAGGCAAAATTAAACGAAACTTTTTTTTGGCCTGTGTCCAAACCAAAATCTATATTTTGGACGCAATCTTATCACAAATTTTTTTTGAAATGCTAGACACAGGGACACAGGGTGACATAGAGCAGACTATCATCTGCATAATAATTGAAAACATTTTTGCTGATAGGGCCTAAAATAACAGTATGTACTAACAGAAAAGACTGGGGCCCATAAGTGAGCCTTCAGGTGCACCAGAAGAAATGGTCAAATACAATCTGATGTTGTTGACTCCAGAGACAGAAAAGAGGAAGAAGGTGCCAAATTGTTTGGGAAAACTGGACCATTCCTCACGTATCATCACCAGCCTTGGCCTTGTTTACTTCAACATCTTTAGGAGTTGGATCAGCAGCGGGATGTAAGAGTGTTATACGTTAAGGGTGAACAGCTTTATTCCAGATCTATTTCGGAGAAATCCATCAGTTTTAAAACATAATTTAGTCTAATATATACATCAGGAGTCTTTACAGATGGGTAGTCAGTCTGGATCTGTTTAGTTCAGTCAGACACAAGGTCATCGGGAAACTAAGAGTTATAAGACTATTGTTGCTGACACCAGCCCATGTCTCTGACTGCAGAATCAGAGTGATGTCTAATAATTTTGTGTTACTAAGATCCGGTTTTGCTTTACCAATGAGTTCAGGTCCAGTTTTTCCATTCTTGCTGAGGAGTGGTAATCGATGGTGGTCTCTCTCTCTGAATAAGGTTCATTCTGAAAAGGCTTGAATGTGTTTTCCAGTTTTATTGACTACAATCCAAAGCTGTTCCCTGTTTTGCAATGGTTTGGGGAGTGAGAGTGGCTGTCGCTCTGCAGTACTCTGTCTCTGTTATCCTGTTGTGTTTTCAGAGAGATATCGATGGAAGAAAGCCTTTTGTTTCTATTTTTGATTCTACCTAGACTGACATCAGACCAAAGCTCCTTTTTTGATGCACCAGGCGTAAAACACGAAATTGTCTTTAGTCTTGCTTCTTAAGCATGTCTGGATCAGTTGTGGTGTTCATGTCCAGCAGGACTTGATTAGTGTGCAACCCAGAACAGGGAATGTGTCATCAAAATCTCATATTACGCCATTGGGCCTGATGTAAGAACATTTTTCTATTCTTATTCTAAACCTGTCTTACTTTTTCCCCCTGAGGCTTACTCATACGGGTGTGCCAAGTTTTAACTTGATGAGAACCACCTGCTCATGAGTAGGTGCACGTTCATCATTTGAACATTAGCATAATCAAGGAGCTTTAAGACCTGCTGTTAAAAACTAAAAACAGCAAAATTAGCCTCGTCAGTAATGAAATAAATTAGAAGATATTAATACAGCTGCCTTTGTCATGTCAAAGCCACACTGACAGAGTTAAGGAATGGTCTGACATGAATTTAGATGCCGCAGAACATCTTAAAGAGGAAAGCAAGCCACGACTTAGATGGGGGGCGGTCAAGGAGACGTGACAGTCATGGAGATGGAGGAGAGAATACACTTAATTATAGGCGATGTTTTACTGTCAGGTGTAATGGAGGAGTTTACCCCTGGATAGCAACTTCATTAGAGGAAGCTGCTGGAGGGTGAGAATTTTATTTTCCTTTTTATATCACATCAGGTTTTATTTTATTTTATTGTTTGTTTTAGTTTATTTCATCAACATGTTTAAACGCAAAATTTATTCAGATCAAGATCTTTTAATTTCTATGTCAAACATTTGATTTTTCCATGAGGAGGAAACCAGACTGGTACAACAGGCCTGGACCACGTGGGAATTGTGTTTGTGCCTAAGAGGAACTTCTAAACATGTGGAAATTGGTGAATATGACACTTGCCACTTGCCAAAAGTGGTTCTCACTTGAGGCCCAATGATTTCTCATCCGCCAGTCTCTGATATGAAATGAAGCTCCTGCTTTCAAGTTCCTCTATGGTCTTGCACCACAATCTGGGTCAGTTACACACAATTCACTCATCAAGGGAGAAGAGAGTGGAGGCATCTTGTCAAGAACAGGACTGTATTCCTTTTCTCTGCAGTAAAAAAAAAAAAAAAAACCTTATTATCTTGCTGGTAAAAAAAGACATTCTCTATTCTATTGTAATACCATAGCTATAAAAAGGGAAGCAGAAAGCAGAAGTTTGGAAAGATCCTTTCACTGAAGCAAACTTTCATATCCAGAAAGGATACAGATTTTACATCTTTAATTCGCCTCTATGTGTTTTTTTAAGGTACGTTCCCTCAGGTCCATGTGAAAACAATTGAGAGGTTTCATTGTACTGGAGTGTATTTCTGGGCTTGAGAGTATTTTCTAAACAGCTGTCTGTTTCCTGTTTTAGAGAACAAGGTAACACGAGGGTTCAGCAGTGGAGGCTTTTGGATTGAAGTGACAAATGACACAAGGTTACAGCTTGAGTGGATTTCCCACCTGCTTCTGAGCCATTTTTCAGCTCAGAACATATAAGAACCCTTACACCTCACAAACCTGTTGTGTACTCTGACAGGAATACAGTGTCTTTTCAAACTGACAATCAATGTTGCAGTGCTTAACCCAGCCTTTGTTTCTAAGAATCTGACATGTTTATGGGATGTTATAAAATTCCTCATATATTCTGTGATTACTAATTCTGTCACAGTGAGGCCATGCATTCCCCCAGAAACCCTTTCAAATGATATTGGTGCAACAGGCAATGTGTACAGTACTGCGAGTAATAGTTCTGCCATTTACTGTGAGTTATTCTTTCCATATCCCTGATGTTTATTTTATGGTTGTTCTCTTTTGGATTCCATTTACTGCGTCACACAAAAACTTTCTTTTAGATTCAACATTTTTAGTTTTTTTTTTTGTCTATCTTGCCTCAGTCAGATCAATGTAAATGTATAGAAAAGCACTGGTGCACTAAACACCTCTTGTAAGCATCTCTTTCACACTGAAGCATTTTATCAGACAGAAAACAGCATTAATGACGCACTGGCATTGAAGTGGGCCCACCTGTAAATGATGCACGCGCTGTTTCGACAAGTGTCACAATTTGCTGTGTCTTGTCCTGTTCGGTAGGAGAGCCTGTGAAAAGAGAGATGAAAAGATATATGTGATCTTCGGTGACAGGCTTGAGCGTCATATTTCAACACCTGTGGGCATCAGCTATCAGACAGATTTGTTCAGCTTGTTTTTCACCCGGTGTTGTTTATTCCTAACAGTTGAAAATGCAGCAGGGGTTTTGATCCTGCAGTTCTCTCAGATTTGGTTAATCAAGTGTGTAGACTTGCTGATTTTACATAATAGGATTACTTTGCTTTGCCATGACATAGTTTTAAAATGTGTTCTGTGTCTCTAATCTATAGGCAATAGGAAGTAAGTGGCAACAAAATGCTGCATGAATCATATGAAATGAAAAATCAATATCTTTATATCTTCTGGGCTATACTGTACATCTTTTTTTTTAATTTATCTTCCAACTCAATTTGCTACAGACATAATAAGCATCAGGAATGCAAAAGATTTATGTATATGTACATAGCTTCAAGCAACTGTTGTCTGTACTGTATAAACATTGTAGTTTTTCATGAATAAGGATCTCCACAGGATTGACTATAAGTCATTTCTCTGGAGCATGACAGAAGCTTATGTATGCACATGTCAAAGAGGACACATCAAATATACAGCGGCAGTCTTTAATATCACCAGTTATTCATTCATATTTCCCTGTCTGAGTTTACATAAGCACGCAGGTGTACATGTTTTTATTCGAGCTATATGTCACTGCATGTAATGGCATGCTGCAGTGGTATGGGGGATGAGAGGAGGGGCCGTGTTAGAGCTGCACATGTAATTGCTTGCTGTCGCGGTAGCCCTTCACCCTGATGGATGACATGTGGAGGGGTTGAACCTCAACTGTTCACCATGACATGAGAGGTGACCTCACTGAGGGGAGACAGAACAGCCTCCGTGTGGATCGAAAATGCTGATGGGAGCTCAAAGTCAACAAGTTCATCCATCCTGCCCTGTTCTCAAATGAAGTCTCTTTGAACAGCTGTGAGCAAGGACAGTAACTCACAGCACAGACAAGGTCTACACTAGTGCTGTGCTGCTGCCTGGCTTTTCATGTACATCCTTGTAATTTAAAGAGCTTCGCTCGAATAATCAAAGCGCATTAACCTAAATTTATAATCACTGCGTGTGCTCAGCACAAAAAAAAAAAAACGTTCTTTTTCCCATTCAGTGTAAAATGTTCATGACCCAATATACTGTAGTGGCACTGTATTAAAGCCAGAATGCCACAGAGAATGATTTCAGAGATTCCTCTTGTGGGAAAAAAATAACTGCACCTCTGAAAGTCATTCTCTAAGCTGACTATTTGTTGGCACAGATTCACTGCTGTGTTGTTTGCCCACGTCAGCTGTCCTGGGATATGTCCTGCCCTCGTCATTTCAGTTTCTCTGTCCATACCCCCTGCCTACGTGCCTGCTGCTCTGCCTCCCTGAGAGCTGCATAGTATTTTGTGTTGGATTGATAACGTGTGTACAAGAGCTAGGTCAGGTTAGTCAGGTCGCATTGTCTCACATGGCATTTCGGGCTTTATATAAGGGGTGAATGCTGTGTGTTATCCTATGCTCTACACATTTTGTATGTAGTGTACAGTATGTGCAGAGATCTGCAAACATTATTTTGTGAATGACATTTGCTATATGATGCAGTGCCATGATTAGCATGGGTAGAGACCTTCATTTCGGTCTATACAGCAACTGTTTATGTAGAACAGTATTATGGCAAATTCATCTATACAGCATAAGTCTGAGTTGATATGCATCACACATAAATAACTATGGACTGTTGTTACAATGAAATATGAGCTCATGCAAAAGACTAATATTCTGTATATCATCATTTACAGCCACCTTGAGATAAAAACCTTGAACACTACAGTTTATATAATACACAAAAAACTTGTCAGGGTTTTAAGATATATTCAATTATGCTATGATTGACAAAGAACTATGTAATGTTTTAATTTACTTCAGGTATGTGATTCATCACTGTCAAACATCAAGCATTATCAGGTGCTACTGCCCCACTTTGTTTAAGTTTGGGAAAACCTTAAGAGATGAGAAACAGATCACAAGCAAAGGCATTGTCTGTAGTTCCCGCTGTGCTTCTGTAATGAATATTTTTCATGTTTGTAACTGGCTCATGGCACATGCAAGAGACAGCAAGTAAAATCCCCAAAAATGAAGAAGTCTTATATTTTGTAATAATGTTATTTTCAATGTTGACAGTGAAGTGGAAATAACGGCTGTGAATCTTGTAAATACTGTGCGTGTACCCCTGCTGGATCAATTGATTACCTTCTCCTTTTATCACTGCATGTATGCTGAAAGCAGTGCCACAAAAATCAGTGGACACTGAGGGAGGTTTTTAGTTGCTTTTTGGCTAATCTTAAACTATAGCTCTAAAGAAGGCCATCTGACCGTCCAGCCATGCGAAAAAGGGAAGAGTCTTTAGAAAGGTACTATGGAAGGCAGGCTTCCCATCCTGTAACTGCACCTCTCTAATAACGTTGATGGAACACAACACAGTGAAGGCACTATAGCAGGCACAGTTTTGTGGAGATGAAAGGCAACGTGTTATGAGGCTGCACTAATTGGGCCTTTAAAACCAAGTTCCACAGAGCCACACTAGGGTGCCTTGTTCTCCACTGGATGTGGATAAGGCTTAAATACAATTTGCTGTGTGTTGCCATGGGTTTTAGAGATGGAGTACATTGATTCTTACAATTGCCCTGCTGTAAGAATCTGGCTGTGGACATGGCTTGAGGACTTTATGAAGCATATTAATTCATTTTCTCCTTTAAAAGGTATGTCTCTAATGAAATATGACATATAAAGAATTACTGGAGGCACACTTACTCTTGCAATAAATTACACAGACAGTACTCTCATGTATTGTACCCTGTATTTGAAATGCCCCATTAGACCTTGATGGTTGATTATGATATCACACCACATATACAGTTTTTTTAGCCATGTTAGACTTGGTGAACCTATGGCTTTTCCTCCAGTGCCGTCAGCAGGTAAGTTTTCATTTATTCAGTGAAACGTCTACATGGCAGATTAGTAGCATATTTTGTACAGATATTCATGGTTCCAAGATGATGAGCCCTAATAACTTTGCTGATTCTCTGATGTTTCCTTGAGCGCCGCCATGTGTTTTATTGAAATATTTCAACAGCTACAAGAGGAATGGCTGTGATATTTGGAACAGGAATTGATCTGACCTGACCTTTAATTTAGCTCTGACATTCCCATCAGCCTCAGCTATACTTTCTGTTTAATGCTAATTAGCAAATGTAAGCATGCTTAAATGCTAAACCAAGATGGTTGATACCATATAAACTTATACCTTCAAAGCATCACGCTAGCTTTGTGATTGTGAGCATGTTAGCACGCTGGTGCATGCATTTAGCTTGAAGTGCTGCTTCAGAGTTGGCAGACTGGGTGAAGAGTCTTGTTCAAGAATAGTCTTTGCCTCTCACAACTTGGGTTTTATTTTTGTGGCTTGCAATTGTTCATAATAACATGGTCATAGCCAAGTTAATTGCTGAAATCTGAGAACACAATAATATCGCTATAAGGAAATCTGATGAGGAAAGAAACACCAGCAGTCAGACAATCACACAGGATTGAAACACACCTCCAGGTTATTTGAAAGAGAAACCTGGCAAACTGAATTATTACCAGACACGTCCCATTGTAAACACCCATCACAGTTTACAGACTGACTTCCTGGATCAAATTTGATCAATTTGTGTACACAGTTTATCCTGTGATACAAGGGAGTATTATAAACATTTCTGGTTCTCTCTCTTTTGGATTTAACTCCAAATAAAGTGGTTAAAATAATCTGGCTGAACTGTTGGCTAGTTTACATCCAGTTCAGATGTCTGCTTGTACTGTATTTCTTGCCCTGTCGAACTCTGTTGTATTGATGATGTTGCTGTGTTCCCACATCTTACTTTGTCGGATAGGCCTATAATGTTATAATAACGAACAGACATAATGACCAAAGTTTTAAAATAATACGCAAGTTGTAATAAATCAGAATTACCCTTTTGCATAGCTTTTCCCCGATCGCACACCAAAATGGGCATGCATGTACAGTCTATGTTTGGTTGCATGTGTAATGTAAAGGTCTGCACTGTAAAGCTTACTCTACTCACCCCTCTCTCTGTGCTTCACCTTTCTCCAGCTCCTGAATAACTCCCAGTAGAACCTTGATGGTCTCCTGACTCGAGCAGATGAGGCTCTCCATGGCCTGCAGCTGTGCTTTGATATCCTTGTCTCCAGATAAGGGCATTATCTGCTGGCTGCTCCTCATGCCTGGGGCTCCTGTGTCTCTTGGAGGAAAGCCCTCATCCCCCCCAACTGTTTGCTGGAGTTTAGAGGAGGCTGATACATGCCTTGTCCGACACTGCCCTTGTGACTGTGCAGAACATTTGGCACTATGGGGAAGTGTATGTGACTGCTGTTCGTTTAGCTGCGTGCCCTTTTTCCGTTTACAGCTCACAGAGGGGCTTCCCAAAGACTCCACCTGTGTCAAAGAGTTCCACGCCACTGGGCCCGTGCCCTTTGACTTGTCCCGTGAAAACTCTGAGTTAGCCAGCTGGCGCTTTGAGGAAGTGCCAGCATCCATGTCTTCCTTGGGTAATCCTTTGTGTTTGGTCCTTGTCCCACAAACCTGGTACTCTTGTTCACTTTTGGAAGGGGGGCTGCTCGGGTGGCACTCTTCCGAGAAATGTGAGGAGTCTGGGCACGAGGGTCCATCCAAACAGTTGGCACTGGATAGCAAATCCTCTGTATCACTGCTGTCATCAGTGTGGTGAAGCAACGCTTTTGTCTGCCCCACAATCTTACCCTTGTACTTTGAGGACTCCCCGATAGGTTGTCCGTCCTCTGCCCCTGCCTTTATATCACTCAAAAACCCATTGTTTTGTCCCCTGTAATCTTCCACCAAAGCAGTATGTTTAAATGTATGTCCTTTTTTCCTCTCAAAAGGGAAAGTTTTATATCTCTTAGTGAGGTCTGGTGAGGTCTGGACACCAGTACTCTTGGTCACATTTGGAATAGAGCGTCTGGCAGGCATGGTCATGTATTTTCTGTGTGTCACTTTACAGGAAATGGATCTGGAGCGTCTTCCTCGATGCTCATTCTGAGCTTCACAGATATCCTTAAAACGCACTTGTAAGGCCTTGTTTCTTTTCTTCACTTGCTGTTTTCCGGATTCTGGTCCAGACTGCGTATCAAGACTGTGTGATGGACCTGTCTCTGAATCTGATTCATCTGAATTTGAGAGAACAACGCATTTGGTGTCCTCTTTGCTCACCATATTTCCTGAAAGAGATAAAAGAGGGAAAAGAAATCAGAGACTGTGTGTTACTCTGTTGTGATGACCTGATTCTTCTCTCCTTTCGGGACCATAACTTTACATTCTGGCAGCACATCATAAGCTTCTGTTAAAGGCACGATCTGTGATCCAACATCCAAATCCAAGATTGAAAATTTAAAGCACAGTATTTATCAATACACTTGGTGAAATGTGCCAAAAGTAAAACCTCAAAACACTCCTACACAAAAAAGACAAAAATAATCAAGTCGAATTCTCCAACTATGTATGTGAATACACTTGTATCTAGTTGCACAGATTATTAATTGAAATGTTTGTTTTTTTTTAACTCTATCCTATAGGTTTATGTGACCACTTTTAATTACTGCAACTTTCTTGGCATGGCAGACAGCTCTAAATACTGCAATACCCAGGAGCCCTGGCAACAGCTGCTTTAGAAAGAAGAAGCATGAGTCAGAGTTGTGACAAATTCAAAATGTTTTGTCGTTGCTAATGAGAACAATAGTTGCAGAATTAATTCAAAACTTACCGAGATTTGGAACTGAATTTATTTAAGCTGCGGATTGTGAAAACTGTTTTCTTTATCTTTAGCTTCCACTTGCCATGAGTGATGTATATAACATCATTTTAAGCTCAGTGACTTGACGTTTCTTGCAGGAATGCACCTTGGGAGTCATAGTTAACTTCTCACTTTTTGTTTTCATGTACACAAATTTGTACCTTCAACTTTTTATTTCTAGGACCAAATACTTTTTAACAGTGACATTTTCCTGCCTGTCCAAGCTGTGGAAGTGCTCTAACTGAGTCACATAACATTGACCAAGGAGTAAATGAATGAGACTTCCTTACCCCCAGAGCCAGGGGCGCCCAAAATAGCTCCTCCCACTCAGCAACCCTATACCTTATCCACTTTTTTGTCCTGTTAGGGCTTAGGATAGTGCTAACTCTTGCAGCCTCGACTAGCTCACTTGTCAAAAGTTGGATCATTTGCTTCAGGACACCTTTCTGGAATAATAATAATTGGGTTTGCGCTGTGCTTCTTGCAGCCGCTGCCACCATTTAGAAACTCAGTTCCCTAACTGTTTCTTCTATCAGTTATCAGCCACCCTCAAACACACACCTCAAGCTAGAAGCACAGGTTTGGTGCCAACTTGGGTGTGTTATCAGTGCTGAGATGCCAGATCACTGCATTACCTCGTTAAGTGGAGTATTTGCTAGTTGTACAAACATGTATATAATGGAAGTTTATGCCCTTGTTTTGTTAAGGACAATATCACAAAACTAAAGCTGCGTGTGAACTAGACTGACTTTAGTTTTCATTTTCAACATATTTTTCATTTGGCCTTTTATTCATTTATTTATTTATTTTTACAAATGCCTTGTGACACATTTATGTTATTGATTTCTGTACTGGCGAAAGAATAATACTCATGTTTCAGTATCATAAGTGTTTTGGGCTTAGCTGGTTTTATGGCTTATTTTCCCCCTTGGCTGATGTTATTTTTGGGGTTTCCTTTTGGATCACTGCAAACCACGGTCTCCTTTGGGGATTAATAGTGCAAATTAGCTTTAGTTATTTAAACATGACATTCACTTGGCTTCATGGAAAACTTGCTTTTGGCACATAGGAGAGTCACATTTACATTTAGTCCAGCCATATGTCAGGGAAACACTCCAACTCAAACAAATGGGTTTACGTGACAGCTCGCTTCACTGTTCTTCATATCATAATTACATCTAAACTGCTGAGCTCCTGTTCTCCGCTCTGCACTGATACACTCAGCAGCACTCATTGCCAACCTTAAGCTTTCTGTATATCCACACACTTATGATCATCGCCCTATCAATTCTATAACATTTCATAAGATATATATTTTGTGTGTTGCTCACTATTTTCCCCACAATGGTTGAGGTGTTTTGTTATCGAATGGCTGTGGGCTGGTTGGTGCTTGGCCCAAGGTGTTTACTAAATAATATATTCCCTTTGTGCTCTGAAGTCCTTATAGTAAAGGAAATGACCTCACAACTGCTGCCCATACATACTAGACTCTACATAATAGGTGACGTTGAGCTTCTCCACATGTATCTAAACTCTCTAGAGGGAAATCTAGTATCATCACTCCCAGGTCTCTGCTGTGCTGATTGGACTGACGAGGTGGGAGCGACACCAAATTGAAACTGTGCATGTACTGTGATCATAAATCTGTGAGTCCACTGACTGAACTGACCTTAAACATTAAATGTTTACAAGTTACTATTTGTTACAGCTTAAGAGATGCGAACAGTTCGGGAAACAAAGTTCACACAGAGATTTGCTACTCAACCAGTTGTCACTTTAGAGTAGGAGTGTTAGTCTCCAAAAAGTGTTAAGCATATTTTCAAACAACTGTTTGAGAATATGGTTTATAAACCTTTGCCCTGTACAGCAGTGTAATCATGTAAGCCAGATTTTAAACAATAAAATAATTGAAAACAACTATTTTGTATACAAAAATATACATACTGGAGCAATGGCGTCCTGAGCAGAGAGGGAAGTCACATCCACATGTAATGTGTTGTACTCTGAGCCTCTCTGTTCACTGTTTTCGTTGCTGGTCTGGCAGCGCTTGCATGTTAGTACGTGTGCGTGTGCATGTTAGCATGTGACTCCCTCATTGACCCTCCCCTTTATTTAGACCCCACAAGCACCGCCCTCATGCGAGATGGCAGGTGCAGTATGCAGCGTTAAAATGAGAACACCTGCAAGAAATTTGCCGCTGATGAAACCACGTGTTTGTCTGAAATGGCCCCTGACAAAGAAAGAGATAAGACCCGATCACAGATGGACTGGCTATGAGAGCTATCGGCTTAAATCCTGGTGTGCAGGTGGACCAATAAAAAATCCAAAAAGTTTTTAAAGTTTTTACCGGCTCCATACAGCGTCTGGACTGGATCAGTCGGCGTATTTACTGGCTCCCTTGGTGTCATTGTGCTACCGGCCCGTGGATAAGTCCAAGGCTGAATTTCTTTCCCGGTCCTTGGGGCTAATGCTGGTCTGGCTTTACCGAGATGGAGGACATTACAAGCGGCCAAAGGGCTCCAGTCTGACTCGGAACTGGCTTTTCCTCTCCTCAATGCGTAAGTACCTTGATGACAACATAATGTTACATGTCTATTTTCATTAGTGACCGGCTACGGAAGGCATGATGATGTTGGCTAACAAGCTGTTCCCCATATTATGAATGTGTTTGGCTAATGTTGCTATTGCTAGCTGGCTAACTGTCGGCGTTGCCATGGAGCATATCGCGGCGATGCTAGCGTGGGCTAATGGTTGTGGCTAGATTGTGTTTTGTTTGTCGTGGTTTACACAGGGTAACTTTATTAAGTTGTGCTTCTTGTTGTGTTGTTAGTGGCCGCTTTCACTGAGCTTGCTGACTGAGAAGGTGAAGGGGGGCCAAACGGAGGCTGGAATTGTGGCGGACCAAGCATTTGTTTAGTTATGATGCTGGTCGTGTAGTGCAACATCTAGAGGCAGTGACGATCGTCTACAGAACCTTTTGAGATCAGCCAATCATTTATAGAACTTCAATAAAATGATAAATTCTTTGTAAATGTAGAGCTATGATGAGATAGCACCGATGTGATTCATATATAAGATGTATCATTTAACCACTTTCATACTAATGATGCACCAATCATTAACCATCATTAAGCCTTTCCTCATTTGTACATATATCCAATGGAATAGCTTGACGTATATTGATTATGTAATAAATCTGCTTTGGTCACACAAAGGACCTAAAATAACTTTCATAAGGCAAAGTGCTGCTTGTTTTTGTCACCCCCCCTACGCCCCCACCATGCAGAACTTTGAATTAAGGCCCATATGATCAAATAAGAAACACTACATTTTCTGTCTCATCCGTGATTAAACACATATTCATAACTAGTGCATGAAAAATATAAAGCAGTCCAAGGAAATGAAATGATGTCTGATATGGTTGAAAGGAAACATCAGAAAGAGCTGGTTAATCATTTTCATATGACAAGACACCACAAGATAAATAAACTCCAATGAATCTTTTATTACCACACAAAAGCAAGCTATTCATGGTGTCACAGCTCCTCTGAACTAATCGTGTTTTATCATTCGGAGACATTGTAAATCCGTCAATGTGATTGTTCTGGTTGGGAAATTTATACTGAAGTGACATTTCCTTACTGTCAGTTCACAGCTCCCAGGAAAAGCAAGGGTAGATTATACTAATGTTAATTTCTGATCTACAGTTGATGTACATCTGCAGTGCAGCTAGAGCTCTGACATAATGGCCAGATGTGTAAAAAGTATTCACAAAAGAATGAGTAACCCAGTGTAATATGAAAAGAATACACTTTTTAATGATGGCAAACTGTCTTTGCTCCATGTGACCACATTCGTCTTTGTGTGGGTGTACACACATGCATGTGGGCACTTGTATGTATACATGGTTGTATATCAATGTGTGTCTATGCGCCCTTTCATGCTGCTTATGTATGAGTGAGCGTGAGGGAAAGAGAGACAAAGTGTTTGAGTATTTCAATGTGTTTAGTTTCAGTGTGTTCTCGTTATGCTCATTGAGATCAGATTTCTGTTCTGCAGAGCAAAACCAACTGCAAATCCGCTGTAGGTGTTAAAGATTATGTTTACACCTACCTAAGATCTGAACACAGTGTGAGCCAGACCACTTCCAGAAGTGGTCAGGCAGCTCCGATCACGTTCTGATCACAATGCATTTCCACCTTGCATTAACATGCGTCGTTCCTTATTGGGATAAGATGTCCGGATATAGCTCACATTTGAATACCAGGTGTAAACGAGGTCTGAGCGCGTGTCAGCTTCGTTGTCACCTTTTCAAAGAGAGGCCTCTGCCAGCATCTTAAGGAGCTTCTGCATAAGCACATGCATAACAGCAGACAGGGACTAATAATCAGAAGCATGAGGTTGAATTCCTTGGGACTCCTGCCATGTGTTTCACCTTGCACACTGTCCACTGTAACCTAACTCTCAGCTCAAACTGTTGATGAGATGGAATATATTTAGAGCAACTATCTTTCATCTTGCTCCCTATTAATGCTGGGAAAAAAACTGCATGCCAATAGCTTCTAGTGTCACTTTAGTCACTACAATGCATTCAGTGCCAGATGAGAAGAGAGAGAAAAAAATAAAAACAAGCAGCTCAATCTCATTATACGTGAACAATATGGTATGCTGTGTCATGAATTTCCACGCAGTTGTTTTGGAATTTGGTGCAGCTGAATTTTATTGGGGGGTGGTATTTGTTCTGAAACATAGCTTAGTGTGCACTTTGATTTTTAGTGTAAGTTGTTTGTCAGAAGCGGTTCCACAGATAAAAAGAATTTGTTCAAGGCTGATTCACATGGGATCATACTATTTCACAGTCAGAAATACCAATCTCACACCACTGAAAAGGTAATCACATCTGCAGGAAGTCTCCTCTAAGCGTATACAATTTCTTATGCAGTCATGTAAGGCATGTAAAGCAGCTAAATGGTAATTCACACAAAGAGAAGAAAAGCTCTTCAGTGACTTATTATTGTTGGAAGTCTGATACACAGAGAGTGAGAATGAGACGAAAGATAGGGGGAGACTGATGTGACACATGGATATATTCAGATAGCTGAGCGAGAATCTCCTTTGCCTTGTCGTCGTCTTTCTTCTCCTCCTCCCAAGCCCTCCTCCTCCTCTTCTCAAAGCAAGCTATATCTCTGCTAATGACCTGAGGTCCTTCCCTGATTTGGCCTCAGCTATCCAAAGGATTATGAATAATGCATTGACTCTAAAATTGCAAAAGTAATCCTCTGAAATCTCCTTATGTACCCTGGCAGACCACGTTGTCTGTTCCAATTGCCCTTCAGTTCTTCACGCTGAAATGCTGCATGTATGAGAAGAAAAAAAAACAAAAAAAAAACACCTTTTGGCTACAGTATCATGATTGATTTATTTTGACCACAGTGTTGTAGAAACATGGCTGTTTGTAAAGAATGTTAATACAAGGCATGGAACCATTTTCCATGCCATAACAGGTCTACAACACTGCTGACTCATGAGTTATGCCCCATCTCAAAGCAGAGAGAAAGAGATGGCTTTGCTTAGATCGCCTTGCATCCTTGTCAGACCACATCAACACAATAATTACTGAAGTGTATCCGTAGGATATTTACATAGGGCAGCACTGCCTAGCCACTCTCATTAATGGTTAAGTAATGTTATTATAGTGGCCTCCCACTCCTCAAACATAGTAACTGCCACTGCACCAGCGTTGCAAATTGAGTGCATCGTAAACATGGGATGTTCTTCAATGCTGCAGCTCATCATTTTAGTTTTGTGTATTGCAAGGTAAATGCTTCACTCTTCATTGGAACACAGGTTGATGCTGTGCTCATCATCCCCCATGTGTTCTACTGAATGCATTGTTACTGTGCAATGTATCCATTTTGCATGAGGAATATTTTCTCACTATTTGCATAAATTACAGTGTGACATTGCACCAACTATTCCTTCATAAGCACAATGTAAAGGACGAGATATCACTGCACCATACTGTACCTACGCCTTTGTCCAGTGTGTGTGTGTGTAGTTGTGTGTGTCCCTACAGTAAAGTACAGTGTATGTGTATATTATAGTATAGGTTCTGACCCTATACACTCTGTGTCGCTGTAATCTTTTTCTCAATGCACCATCAAGCTCTTCTTTCAGCTCCAAGAGTTTTTATATTGTCTTTTGTTCAATTTTTGAAAACAATCCCAGCACAGTTGTGAGAGCTCCACACTCACGCACCCACAAAGACACACATTACATACATCTTCTTATTCCAGCTGTCGTCCAGAGCTATCTGTATCTATCCGGGCTGCAGGCTACACCTGTGAAAGTTTGCTTTATGACATTGGCTTAAAAGATTTATCACTGAGCAGCACTTTCTGTTAAAGGGGAATAGCAGGAGATTTTAAAAGGCTCCTATCCCTGTATCTCCTGGATGAGAGCACTAGCTGTGAAATGGATCCAGGGGAAGAGTAAGTTTGGACATGCAGGGAGGGCATTTTGTTTTTTTGTTTTTTTTTTTTTTGAGATCACATGCTCTCTAGTTGGTGTGCGTCTCTTTTTGTGTAAAATAAGAAAAAAGACGGCGTCTACTTTATAGCTTACATCTATAGTGCATCACCCTGATGAGTTCATTGATTCATAAAGGGTTGGGCTTTGTTCATACACGTGTACTCAGGTTGAAATGATGATTAACTTGGGTGTAATGTAGAGGACAAGTTACAAAGTGAAAAGAATGCTGAGATAAACAAGCCACAGTGTTTTTGGCACCTTTAAAGCTGTACCCTGTCTGTGTTTCCTGTAAATTTCGGTAGTCAAGGAATGACGTGTAGGAAATAGAGGGTAGGAGAGAGAGAGAGACAGAGACGGGGGGGGGCAACGACTGAGAGCAAATTTAAGTGCTGTTTTGTATGTGATGCAGTACCCCTAGAGCTTTCCAGATCACACATGTCATTAGTCATCATAAGTCTCAATCCATCTTTCATGAAATTTAGCCTTGAGGAGCAACATCACTCATCGCGTATGAATGTCATGTAGTCTACGCCACTTAATACGATAGGTGTTTTCCAATAAATGATCATCATTCTGACAGTCTGCTACAGTACAATGTGCAATAGTCTATTAGTGAGCGCTCATCAATATTCTTCACTATCAAGCCCAGACAATTCACAAGTACAGCAATCCCGATAATCAGCCCCAGCCTCATCAGATAAACACTGCATGTCTGTCACAGGCAGCAAAGATGCACATTATGATAAGTGTATTAATCAAAGTCAATCACCGTTCATCTTAATTTTCACTTCTGAAGAAAAACCTTTGACGTGTTCATCTGATTAGTCATTAAACCTTCCGATGCTTGGATGCAAAAATGCCCCCTCCCTCATTTATCCATATCTAATGCATGCAGGGATCATCATACACATGAGGCAACACTATCTAAACACTTTAACAGTATTTCATCGTAATTCATGGATGCTTCACATATCCACTTTGATTCAATTAAGATTTTAAAAGGCAGACGCACACCAGATCAATCCCCCTCCCCACTCTCCTTGCATTACCTGTGAATGTGTGCAACTCCAAAAAAAGGGAGTATAACTCTTACCTTGAGAAACAAATCAGAGGTGCAAAGGACAAGAAAGCGCAGATCCCCTGTGGAGCCAGTGTTCTTCCATGTATTCAGTGGGTGCCAGGGTACCGTCCGACCCCTGGAGCAGCTCTCGCAGGCTGCGGGAGGACCAAGAGAGAAGCAGCCGGTGCAGTGACAGCTGGAGTAGTTGTGGCACATCCGGCAAAGATTCAGGTTATCGAGAGGAAAGAGGGGAAAAAGCAGACAGACATTGCCTCAAAACCTCATCGGGTCCTCACTGATATCCCCCTCCTGCCTTCTACTCTCTCCCCCTCTTCTCCCTTATACACCTTATTCAAGCATCACTGACACTCATTCGCTCTTGTCCCTGCACTCACCGGGAACAGGCACTCACACACGCAGCGGAGATCTCCATCTCGCGGTGCTGCTGCTGCTGCAATCCCTGTGCATTCGTGATTGAGTGTATGTGTGTGCAAGAAAGGGAGGGAGAAGGTGGGCTGGTGGGTGGATGGGTGGGTGGATATGGCAAAGGGAGGAAAGAGGAGGAGGAGGAGTGAGGGGTAGTACGCAAGCTGCTGGGGAAAGTCCAGAGTCGCTGAGCTGCATCATCGGTGAAGACCCCCTCAACTTGTCCTCCACAGGCTGGCTCCGTTGACACTGAGCTGTTATATAATCTGAACGGCTTTGGGAGACAGCAGAGAGGGGGAGCTGTGAAATAATAATAATGCATTGTGCTTTTAATTGGATGTCTCCTGCTCCCCGATACTTTCATACATCTACACATTGTTTATAAGAGGAGGTGCAAGGGGCTGAATCCAGCAAAGGAAAAGAGAAGTGGCTCTGTAGCTGCACAAATGGGGGGAAGAGGGGGGGCAGAGGAGGCGAAGAGCCAGCAGGGCAGCAGTGTTAGTGAGAATCTGAGACGAGAGAGAAAATGAAATGACGAGAGGGTGTAATAGAGACAGTGAGACAGAGAGAGAGTGAAACACGCAGAGAAATGTTCACTGGAGAAATGGGAATATTGATTTTGCAGACATGTTAAATTTCTTAGATTCTTTAAATTTCTTATAAGTTTATGACTTATTGATCTATAAAGTCCTGTTATTACAGGGAATGGACATAATAATATGAGCACTTGTATGCCATTCAAGGTCTGCAAGAAATACTATACTTCTTAAGAAGGGGTGGAGGATTACATCAAAGTTTCACAAAATAGTCCTAGTTAATGGGAACAACATGCAAACTTGACATACAAGAAGGAAGAACTGCAAAAAGTCCCAAAGATATCCTACTCTCAGTGAAACATTTCTGACTTTATTTTTATAATATCTCTGAAAGGTAAAAATGAAATGACTGCTGATTGTTTTCCCTGAATTGTTCAGACAGTTATGGAGAGTTCTGAAAATAAAAGTTTTGCGTGAAAAGCTGTACCAGTACAGATGAAATGCCAAAAGACCTATAATCCTTTTGGCTGGTGAAGAAAGTCAAACATTTGACAAACCAGAGACCTAGATATTTTTCTCAGGAGTTGATGGACTAAATAAAGAACACAAACTCTAAGGAAACCAAAGTTGCCCTAGTTGCCACTCCTCCACCACAAATATTTTTGGTAATGTATTCCAACATATACATATACTGTACGTATATACATACAGTATGTGTGTGTCTGTGTGTATATACATTCACACTATAAACCTCATGAGCTGAAAAGGTAAAGAAGTAAGTCTAACAGACGTGGCAGTAAATTCAGTGAAGTAATACTTTTAATTACCTTGGGAGTTGTACCGAGTTTCATTGTTTGGCACGCTACTTCATGAGATTACCCTAGAAATTGAAGCCTGTTACAGACTAAAATCTTGCCAATGCACCTTTCATAGTAATAGTTGATTCAGGAGTTAATTCTAGTTTTTGTAATTTGCTGCAGAAGGATTATAATAGAGTTCTTAAACCTTGAGAGGTGTTTCAAAGGTGTTTTTATATTTTCAAGCACAGCTTGTTATATTTGTCTGTTTAAGTTTAATTAACTTTGATTACTTTGGAGTGAGAGGTTGGAGTTAAGATAGGGATGGCATAAGAGGACTCTACCACCGGGCCAAAGTTTTACCTCTCTTTGCTTATGTAAGCAACCTGAAGCTGAAGAGGAGAAAAGCTTTTTCAAATGAGTTTTTTTTTTTCTTCCAAAAGGCTGAGGGGGAGCGGTAGCCGGTGCAGTGATCTGCTGACTGCTGTCTTATTGATTTAATTGTCTGTTTTCCTCCCAGCCCTGCCTGTTCATGGGCCTATGACGAGCGTATTACTGCGCCCACTGCATGCATGCCAATCCAACCCGCCGTGAACCACAGCTCCCCCTCAGTCCCAACACCAGCTTAATCTCACTGTGCTTAATGAGTGGAACAACACAGAGTTGACAAGTAGGGAAAATCCCTCCACCCACCACCACTTTCCTCAATCCCCTCTCTACAACTTCGTTTATTGACCTGCCAAAGGCTGTGAGGGGAGTGTCCAGATTTATGCAAAAAAGCCCGCCCTGCTTGCTGATGACTGTCAGCTTAACCATTCATTACAGTTGGATCCCCAAGGACAGCTTGAGCCTCTGGGCCACTGTACATGCAGAGACTTTAAAGTTGTCATACACCACTGAAATCAAGGGAATGTGTATTTGAATGAAGGCATGGGAAAGTGAAAATAAATGTGCATTGTAAAAAAGTAGATGTTGCATAAAAGATTGAAGGAGAATGTTGAGGTTCAGACACAAACACTATTTTGTTTCTTCCAGTTGATTTTCCAGTCTCTACTGAGTTCTCCTAAGTCCCAAAGGTAAAGGAAGTGTGCACTGTCAAATGCCGCTCTCAGATCCTAAGAACATCCCGAGGTGAACGAGAAATGTTTGCATTAGCATATGAAACAGTCAAAGCAGTAAACATACATTTTTATCTTTCATCTAAATTATTCATGAGTATTTTCCCACTGTATGCATCAAACACATTGGGATCGGAACAAGTAAGATCACTGGATATAGTCTCGAACATGAATAAACAAGGACTTTCCTCATTATGAGAGGTTGTTGCTCACATCCTGACTGCACCTGCTGAAAAACTTTTTTGGTGAATGATATTTGGAGCCTGTGGGACAAATTGAGCAGCACTGATCCTGTACTTGTGCTTCAAAGATACAGAGCACAACATCACGTCAGATAATGTTGCAGTTTTTAGTTGGTGTAGCAAAAAAAAAACGGTGGCAATGCCGGTCAGTCAGTCCACCACTTTGGTGCACACTGAAATATCTGAGTAACTATTGGATAACTAACCATGAAGGTCCGTGCATACCCAGAGGATGTATCCTAATGACTTTGACTGTATGGCCACAAGCAGGTTGACTTTTTAAAAAAAGAAGAAAAAAAAAAAAAAATTGCAAGATAATCTCCACAACTATTGGATGGATGAAATTTGATACAGCTATCGATGGTCACCTGAGGATGAATCCAAATGACTTTGATGACCCTCTGACTTTCCCTCCAGTGCTACCATGAAGTCGATATTTGTTGCTTTCAGTAAATTGTCTTGGCAGCTATTGAATGGATTTTCATGAAGTTTGGTACAGATATTCACATCCCTATCAAATTAACTTTTGTGATCCCTTAACTTTTCATATGGTGCCATGCTTTGGTTTATGACCAAATGCTTGCAAAAGTAATGACATTCCCAACACTCAAACACATGGACTAAACATGAGTTGAGAGTAATCGTATTATTTGTGAAATTAAAACGCATAGTTATGCACACACACACACACAACCTCCACCACCCACTCCTAAAAGATGCACACAGACATTTACACACAAGAACTGCACGCCTTGTTGAACACAGATGGTAGTTATTCTCGAAACTGCAGTAATGTTAAATGATATTGTCCTTGTTAAGGAGATAACAGGTATTAATGCATTGGCTCTTGCTCAATTTTATAGTCTTTTCACCTAACCGCCACTCCAGTTTTATCCCAACAAATAGCATTAAAAACATAACACCATTAATCACTATTAGTGTCTCTGGAAAATTGGCTTAACTATCAGTAAAAACTCCCACAGAGAAGCCAACGCTAATGCTGTTGAACTCATTTCCATTATACAACACATGCAGGCGCGTAAACACAAAACAAATAATCAATGTAATATAGAATTGTTACATAACCCATAATTTCCCTGTTGGCTGCAGATGATTACCAGGGTAACTATTTATTATAGTGTATAAACATAATGACAATCAGTCAAAACATACTAATGTTCTGAAGTGTAGTCTCAATGTCCCTCTCAGCCATACCAGTGACACCACTCAGTCAGAATATAATCCAATTTATAATCTAATCCAATACATTGTTATCGAAATATTCTTCACTGTGTCTCCGACTCTGACCCTGAGTAGAGAAGAACGACAGGTCTGTCCTTTGTGGCTCCCTTTTTGTTTGAAGAGTTTTCTGTGTAATTGGTTGTCTGTAAATCTATTTGCATATGCACTGTGTACCAGCCCCTCCTGAGACCACATTCAAACACAGCTAATCTGGCGTTGAGGACTTAGAGCAGCATGCTTTCATGGGATCAACAGACGATAGACAGGGAGTGAAGAACGAATCTCTTCATGTTTTGTTTTTTTAGTTAGGACAATGAGTAAGTTTTTATCATAAGTTACTCTCTGAGAGGGCTTTAATGTTTGCACACCAGTAAAATGTGATCTGAATGCAGTTCAGTTTACTTTAAGTTAGTACGTTGACATGAGGATGAGTGACTTCTGCCACTAGTAAACCCATATTACGTTTGTGTGTGTGTATGTATGTATGTATGTATGTATGTATGTATGTATATATATATATATATATCCCATCAAACTTAATTCCTTTAATGGCAAGAGCTGTCTCCAGTGGTGGAAAGCAACCCTTTTGTTTCGCTTTTATTTCTATGACTTCTTTTCTTCTGAAGTTTGTATTCTAACCAGCTGGTCCTGGTCTTGTCTTATAAATTCAAAGTTGGCCTAAGCTCTTTTCAAGTCTGATAAGTAAACAGCTTCTAATGCTAACGTTGTCTATGTAGCAATAGCAAAACCTACAAATGGCTACTTTAAGATTTGATTTTGCAATTGTTACTTTTTTTGTAAGATGGTGTGGGATGTGACAGTTTATTTCCTTTTTTGCAAATGGTTTGAATTTTTGGGAGCATAACACCCTGCAACACTTGCTCCTAATCACAATATTGGCAAAAAAGGTGAAAAAACAAAGAAATGCTTAGTGTTGCAGCTCAGTTTTGGTTTTCAATGACACTTCATAGCCACCACTTCAATATTTGCAGACTACGCATATGAAGGTCTGGACATTGCCAAATTATTTTTGAAGTCTCTGAAGTAGCGCTGACAGCATTGTCCATAGAGCATAGAGAGTAACAGTTATGGTCTTTCCGCTTGGGTGGCAGGGTTGGGAGGGGGTGTGTGGAAGTACCTACTCTACATAATGGCCAGATTTTGTTTGCTCCCAGTTTGTGTCATCACCAACTACAGGCTCTGGTCGACAGAACACTTCAAAGTGAGAAATGATCTCTTAGCCCTGATGATGCTGGATGTGCTTGGTTCCCATCACTTTTCACATGCACCACTGCAAACTGGAGGATGTTTGTTTCCATGTCAGCCTACATTTTTGAGACTAATTAGATATTTTGAGATATGCATTAGTTTTGCAGTGTTTTTTTTTTTTTTCTTTTTTCATATGCCCCTTAGAACAGCAGAACAGCACAGACCAATAGAACATATTAGGTGGAATTAGCACAAAGATATGGACTGTGTGCTGCACTGTAAAAGAGATGGGCTTCGTATATGGGCTTCAATATTTAATGAGGTAGATGAAGAAAATGTTAGTCACACGTGTGTAGTTACGACTTTGATATATCTTGGCTAATATAAGAACTCCAGAACACCACTCTCAGTCAGCCATCGCTTGTGACTCACCAAATATGGCTTTGAAGTTTCCTCATGCGTGAAGATGTCATCTCTGCTCATCCAAATTAAATCACTGTTACTCATCAGCTTTTCCATTTGAGCTCATATGCTATCTCAGTGGCAACGAACCCCACTGGCCATTTAGTGAACCAGACATAGACAATGCTGTGTGCTGCTGGAATATCAGGGGATTAACCCTTGACATAGCATCTTTGAGCCATGATTTATGATACTTTAATACCAAGAAATGCAACATCCCATGGTTCCCTCATAACTGTTAGTGTCTTCAACCTTATAGACCACATCAGCATGGGTGAGTGTTTAATTTAGATTTAATGTGTCACTCAAGACCATGCAGCCATATGGGCCTTTTTTTATTCAGTGGTCTGAGCACTGTAGTCTATTGCATAATATATAGGTAATATATAACTTGCAGAAACTGAGTTTATAACCTCAAATGTTATGCAGTGTTTTTATACATCTTTAAAATAATAAAAGGGTAATGAAATGTTTCACAACTTTGCCTTCCTTCAAAGAATCATTTGATGTTTTTCTTTAAACATTATTTATCCGTAAAGTCATACCCATAGCACAGAAATACTTCTCTTGATGACTTTTTATGTTTAATGTTATTTATCACAGACCTGCAGGCGACTGAACCATACTCTGTCAACTACAACTGTCTGCTCATAAAATGTAAAAGGATTTCAGTAAGCAGTTTTATTTTATTTTTTTTATTTATTTTATTTTTTTGTTCGATCAGCCCCTCAAGCTCTTGTTACAAATTACAATTACTCTTCTGCTACTCACTGACATAGTGCCAGTTCTTTTAGGGGGCAAATTACACATTTAGGGAAGTTTTCTTAGCTTTTCTTATGTCTTTTGTCAAATGGAACACAGCTAGGGGGCGGTACCACATTTATTTAAGCAGCTAGAATTCAAATTAATACTACACAAATGAATGGAAACACTCTACATGTATATTGTGATTTGTGAGGATAAAGTAAAAAAATAAATAATATGATTTCTCCACAGTAATAGTAACAATATTCAGCTCGCCATATGGTCTGTTTCAACTAGACACTCAGTATGATGTGTGATGACCTGTAGCCAGCTGGCCATTAAGACATGTGAGCATTAGAGACACACACACACACACACACCCACCCATTGCAGCCACTTTCTGGTGACTCTGGTGACACATCCGTCGCATTTATATAGCTATATATAGCTATATATATATATATATATATATGTGTGTGTGTGTGTGTGTATATAAAAACAGCAGCAGAGTCTCCAGAAAGTGGCTGTGATGGATGCGCAGTGTACTTTGTGTTTAGGAAGTTAAGGTTAGAGGAAGGATGGTGATTTTGGTTGAATGTAACTAAACACAATGTCTGAAGTCAGTGTGAACTGTTTCTGTATTTAACCAGACCACAATGTTTCCCTAACCTTCACCCAGTGCTGTGAGTGCCTAAACATGACCATGAAAAGGTTTAATAATAATAAAACTACAGGTGGCTATTGTACTGCAGGATGGGATATTTTCCTTTGTGCACCTGTCATCCACTCCAGCCCATGGTGCGTAAATGTAGCAATAACTATCAGACAAGCATGTGCACATTGACATCATTTCACCGTTTATATTATTTTATTGCATGCAGTCGGTTATTCATATGCACACACAGACCTGCAAACACACATCACCTGGAACAGAAGACTTTGCTGGTAGGTCTGCAGCAGCAGAATAGAAATTCTAATCACGGTGATGCATAAATATATCAGCTACTTGAGGGTTGAAAGCACTTCCCCCATCACCTTTGTCACTCACTTGCTATTTTTTCTTTTTTTTTTTTTCCCACTTTTTCATTCATCTGCATTCACTTTCCGTGAACACACTGTCCCATACCTCATGTATTGGAACAATGGTTATGCTTGGAAATGCCGCTACATTTGCTGGAGTAGTTTTCAGATTTGGTCTCGCAGAACCACTGTTCAAGGTGGCCCCATTGAATCGCAGCAGATTGCATTGAGGACTTAATAATGACAGTTCTGAATCGCGCCCCAAAAATAATCTGTCTCAATTCATACACCCTTGAGATGAAGCTGCAGCTTGGTATTAGTGTAGAGACGCTGTCAGATCTGTCAGGAGCAATAGTGGAAGTGCTTACTCATTACTGGGTTTACACACTGTGCTCTTGAACACCCACTGCTGATTTCGCTATAGACTGGACATATACCGCTTATTGAATGTTTCAGTGCAGTATCCCATTGACTTCTTTTTGCCAAAACATGTACACTGTAGCTCTAACTGTATGTGGTATGTTTGTCACGTCGGCCAGAGGCGCACAGGAAAGGCATCAATCCAGTCAATCATTCTTTAGCTTCTTTCTTAAAATACATACACATGCACACATACATACACATTAACATTTGTCTTCCAGCTGCTGTGACTCAGCAGAATCCAGTAATTATTTCATTTTTTTTTTAGGTGAAAGGAACACGATTTTGATAGAAGGCACAATCTTGATGAAAAGAGATATGAAATCAAAAGGGAATATTCCTGGCAAAGGAAATTCAAGGTACTGGCTGTAGGCTGAGCTAAAGATCTGTCTCTAATTGGATGGAGGTAATTATAGCCGGATGACACAGGTCACAGGCAAATTGGTTGTTCTGGCATGAGAGGCAGGAGGTTTCCAGTTATGTAACCATAAAAGCAGTACTTTCCCCAGCCTCTCTTCTGACCCTACATACAGGGGGTGGTGTATTTACAATTAGGTGTTCTATACATAACATTAGACATCGTGAGTCATAGACTTTGGATCAAACAAGAGGAGGAATACAGTAAACGCTGTTCAGAGGCTTTGGTTTTTCCTTAATGGTGAGAAATGAATTTTGGAAAAGCACTAACATTGTAGTTCAGAGTCTTGCTAAAAGGTGCTTCAGGTAAGCTTTGGTGTAACAGAAATATAAACCTGGGAGATGCGAGCTCCAGTCTGCATACTAATGTTACCCAAGTGTTACAGAGAGGCAGTGTCAGTAGTTGAGAGTTATACTTCTGCAATGATGGCTTTTCTACAGAACATTCTGCATCCAAACAAGCAGCAGATTGTGGGTTGTAAAATAACAGCATCTCTGATGTCAAACTGATTTAAGTGTCACTCTTTACACTGAAGGAGGTGAGAGTGTAACATGGATATAGGAAAGACATAAATACATACTTAAGTGGAAAATTTGCCAAAAAGAAGATCACATTGATTTGTAGATAGCATAATGTGCTGCAGTTTACGAAGCACAAGTTGGAAAAACTTTTGTGGATGTTCATTGCAGTGGATAAACAAGAAAAGAGGTTTTAGATGAGGAGGTGCATCTGAGAGTTGAAATGTGACTCAAAAATGGATGTTTCTCTTTTGAAAAACAAAATTAACAAAGATGGTTTCAACTACTGTATTCAGTTTAAAAGAGTGGGCTTTCTTTTAAAAACTGTGCTCAAAATCATGTTTATCAGTGAAGATAATCATTGTGCATGCAGATCCAGATAGTCCCCATCCAATTGGTCTCGCTGTCTTTTAGCAAAATACCGCTTTGGTCGTAGGGCACCCTGGTTGCTTAGAAACAATGACAAAGATGGCACAAAGATATTTAAAATACACACTTCACCTAATGCATTTTAATAGTGTGTGCCAGCTCCACCGAAAACTTTTTGTCTACATGCCAGGCCAAACTGATTGCATGTTAGTGAAGGGCATTCAGTGAAGAGGTCTTTGAGGAAGGAATGATGTTGGAAGTTAATGGCTCAGCTTTACTGGTGGCTTGTATGCTTGTCAAGTACAGCATAGCAAATGTCAGTGGTTCCCATTAACTGCTCCCTGTAACAATGCTTGTCTGCACTGTAGATAATGGCAAGTAATGTTTATTAAGGAGTTATCATAAAGTGTTAAATACAGAACTTCATTGTTCTTTTATAGAGATAGGATGTAGAGAAATTAATGGTGTAAGTTCCTGTTTGTTAAGAACAGATGATAGACTTTTTCATTTCTCATTATCTGCCTTGTGATGGAATTTAATGGTAAGAAAACATTAAAAAGTTAATAAAAGCAATGTTCATGCACCCTTTTCAGAGGCTGTAATTGGATATAGTGACATGATTACAGGATAAAAAGTTCATATAGATTGTATTTTTCTTATATAGATAAATATGTAGGATTTCACATGAGAGGCTGTTATTATTGGTCTTTCAAATCTATGTAAATATGATGCATTCTGGTATTTGGATTATGATTCCAAATATGGTATCAGTTAAAGTTGCATTTGAGTTTACTTTCTGTTACTTACTGTCTCTGTCTTTGTAGACTAGTCCTGTAGTTGGTTATATGCAGTAAATTTTATTAAATTATCAAAGAAACATGTAGCTTGGCTTTGTGCAAAGCTAAAACAAGTCTATAGCCATGCTAGTGGCTCTGGCTGTGCTTAGACACAGCAGAGCTTTGAGCTAAGTGCTATTGTCCCCTAACAAGCTCATCTCAGAAATTTTGGTCGGCCAACGCAGGCTCTCACACAGTTGAAGCAGAGCCACGAGCTGATTCCCCAACGTCAGTGCCTTTTTTTTTTCTCACTGGGCCTGCACAAAGTGGCAAACAGAACGTCTGAAAATGCCATAGCGACACAACGCTGGACAGAAAACAACAGTACCCTAACAACAGTAAAAGTAGCTAACTTAACTCCAATTCTCTCTGTAAAATGGGCAACCCATACTGTCCAATTCTCCCAAGCCAGAATTGAGTCAATATGCGCCGGCACCTCCCCTTTCTTTATTTTTTTTTTTCTTTTTTTTTTTTTAAAAAAGATGTTTCAGCACACAGGACTGCGTATATTATCAAGGCAGCACGCTTCTTCTGCATTGCTAGCATTGTTGCTAAAAACAACCCTGCCTTGGGGCCAATAGCCAGAATGGTCCACAGTACAGTGTGGACACTCGGGTCGTTGCTGATCATGGGACCGTACAGTGTGAGCACATAAATCGTGAGCTTTGGCTTTACATCGCGGACAATTTACTCGTACAGTGAGAGTTGAAATTCAACTACACGATTTCTAAAAATGTACAGTGTATGCCCAGCTTTAGTGTGTTAAAGGTGCTAACATTTATGAAGCTGGTGGGAATATCATTCTATTTAGTCATGAGCTAAAGTATTGGACAAATTGAAATTATGACCTGATGATGGTGCAAGATGAAAAGTTAATCAACAAAGTGGTTGTGACTGTGTAGAATTCTATGGCAATCCATGTGAAGCTCAACCTAATGGTGGCACTAGAGTAAGTCAGAGTCAGAACCACCAAAGTCACTGGGATTCATCCTCTGAGAAAATTGCTGTCTGTACAAAATATTGTGCCAATACATCCAATAAATTTCATGGCAATCCATTGCCAAAATCCTACAGGAGCAGGTGGGAGTTAGATTAAAAAAAAAAAAAAAAACCCTTTCCAGTTTAGACCTCCATGGCAAAAATGAATGTGTGCACAGACTCCTGATCAGTATGCCAAGTTCTTTATATATACTTTGTATACACAGATTGCCACAGTGATCAGTATGCTACTCTTCTTTTCAACCATTCAACGAGTTTCATTTCAATTGTGTTTTTTCGGAGAGTTCTCTTCATTTATTCAGCAGCTGTGGGGACGGGAGCTGCTAGTCCCTCGTTGCTGCATTCAAACGTGCCCTATTAGGCCAGCCTAGAAATACTGCAGCTGCTCTAATTGCCTCTTGCTGTGCTGTCCTCTTTGTAGACTTTCATCTACCTGCAGGCACTCACGTGGAAGTAAATACTGCTGGAATATATTTTATAGAAGGAATGATAATGGATGTAAATTCAGGATCATCTTAAACTACATCCTTTAGCTATAGCATGAATAGCCATCCTCTCGTCTTATTTTTAGTCAGTTACTTTATAGTCCAGGCTATACATCGCATTGGTTTATTAACGTTACCATACCTTAATTACAGACTCTCTAGTGTGTAACTAAATTACATATACAGTGTCATGTTATGTATCATCCCACCATTTGTAGTGGACTGTGCCATATGGCAATTATACACAGATAGATAACAATCAGCAGAACATGTAGCCTGTTATATTTGTAGCTTATTGTATATGTATTCTCTGAGTGTCAAGAGTCCATTATTAAGATGGCCCACGAGGAAAAAAGTAGTGGTCAGGTCTGTGCCAAAAATGCCTGACTGTATGAGGCGAAATATAAATGCAGAGGCTATTTTAGCTTTTTAATAGGCTCCCTAGTTGGAAACAAAGTGTATCTCTTTTTAGCTACCCGTCCACTTGCTCCCCTCATGGCTGCGTTGATGTAAATGAAAGGCAGGCTTTTCATTTTGTCTGTGTTGAGTAATAGCCCACTGAGCGTGCCCTCCTAATTGTTCCTGTCAGGCTTGTAAATCATGGAAGTCTCCCCTCCCCTCCATCACACGCAGCCTCTTCTTGCATAATCCTATTAGGCACAACGCTATCAAATAGAAGGGAGCAATATTGCTTACAGGGGCTAGTCATTTTTTTTTTTTTTTTTTTTTGTAAATATTCCTCAGTGGCAGTTATGCCAAAAACATTTCCACCAATTTGCAGAGAATGTTCTTATAATTATATTCACATAAAAATGTGAAAAGTTCAAGCTTCTACACAAATGATTACAATATAAACCTTCTATATATAAATCTTTTTCAGGTATGATGGGCTCTTGTCCCTTCACTTCTTTGTTGGCCTTGAATTGGCAACAGAAACACTACTGTTCAGTCCACAATTTGCCATGACATGATGTTACATACTTGCTGTGGATGATTCAGCCAACAAATACTTAAGAAGTTTTAGGGAATGAGAAATGTCATCATGTCCTTGGTCTTGATGAAACACAAGAAAGATAAAATAAGAACTGCAGATAAAAGGGAGCTTCAATTATCATTAGGAACCAAATATGTCCTTTAGAGTGTGCTGCTATATCTATGAGTTGAGCAGGATATTATCATCTGTGTGAAATCATTCAGATCTTTCCAGTCAGCCTCTGAATGAGGGGCTTTCTGCAGACTCGCTGATGGTGAAGACAGAGCAGGAATATCAGAGATCAATGACTCCTATCAAATTTAAAAAACTGTAACTGCTCAGGATGAGAAATGTAAACAGTTGAACTATACAGGCTTGCACCTATAGGTGGGCTCTGATAATGTCATGACCCACCACAGGCTCAACATGTTCGCTATTCCGTTGACCTACATCAAGTTTAGTTGATCCAATCCCGTCCTGATCAGCAGCCAGGAAATTAAGTTAGGCTGTGGGCTGCCCCAGACAGTTTGTGGCAGGTCAGTTTTTTTTTTTTTTTTTCTCTCGTGTTACGGGCTCCAAACACTTAAGCTATTAACCTTTTTTTTGTTTGAACAACGAGGATGGATTACCCCATCTGCCAGTCTTCTCATCACAGCTTCCCTGTTCTAATGTGTTCTTTTTTTTCTTTTTTTTCTTTTTTAAAGTTGCAGCAAGATTGAGCCTACTTTTTATCGTTATATGCCGAATGGGAGACAGACTTAAAATCCCCTCAAGCCATCTCCTGGAGTCGGGCATCTGCTTGGACAGCCAAAGAGAGCCAAATGACTCCATTTCGAGTCCATTTGAGCCAATTGTGGAGAAAGCTATTGGATGCCTGTGCTCGCAGTGGGCTGGTATTTTAGCTGCTGGGCTAAAACTCATCTCTCAAGTTACAGGAAAACAAAAACCAGCCAAGACTTTATTGCAGCTGCAGTTTGTTCATGCTATATTAAAATACAGCTTCTTGTAATATTTTTTCTCTGGCTTGGTCGTTAACTCAAAAAAAAGATAAATCTGACAGACTGAAATATATTTTTATAACATAATTAAATTGATAAAGTAAAAGAATAAGAACAATGCAGTTGAGTGGTGGCATCAACACTGGAGCTCTGTGGTGGCGCAATGGTGGAAATATCACTCTTTTCATAACCTACCCTGAGAGCTATTCATGTTATTTTACTTGGTTAATAGCATTTCTCATGGTTACAAAGGCCCTGAGTAAGAGACACTTTTCTTAGAAGACTGAGCATAGACACATTTCTTTTGAAATGAAAATCAGAACAGAAAAAAACAGCTTACTTAGCTATTAAAACTAATGACTTTGCCCTACATTATAAAGGCGTAATATGATCCATATTGTGATTATATTGTATATAATTGCAGCACTGAAATATGCATTAACTAAGATTTGACACGTATTCCATACCATAATAGCCTGTTTAATCCTATAGCACATACAGTGGATTCAGAAAGTATTCACACTGCTTCACTTTTTTTCACATTTTTTTTATGTTGCTATTTTATGCTAAAGTCATTTAAAATCATATTTTGGGTTCAAGTCAGGGCTCTAACTGGGCCACTGAAGGTCATTCATAGAGCTGTCCTTAAGCCACTTGTCTTGGCTGTGTGCTGAGAGTCATTGTCTTGTTGGAAGGTGAGCCTTTGGTCTGGTCTGAGGACCTGAGCGCTCTGGACCAGGTTTTCATTAAGGATATCTCTTCTTTGCTCTGTAGCGTTCCCTCAACCCTGACCAGTCTCCCTGTGACTGAAAAACACACCCATAGCATGATGCTGCCACCACCATGCTTCACCGTTGGGATGGTATTGGGCAGGTGATGAGCAGTGCATGGTTTCCTTCAGACATAACACTTAGAATTGTGGTCTAATGGCATGATCAGACCAGAGTGTGAGTGTGAGAGTCTAGCTACTTTTTTGAAAACTCTAAGAGGCTTTCATTTCTCTTCCACTTCTGTCTGGCCACTCTGCCATAAAGCCCACATCTGTGTGCTGCAGTGATGATTGTCCGTCTGGAGGTTTCTCCCATCTCCACCCAGGATCTCTGGAGCTCATCCAGAGTGACCATTGGGTTGGTCACCTCTCTTACCAAAGCCCTTCTCCCCTGATTACTCAGTTTGGCCGGGCGGCCAGCTCTAGGAAGAGCCCTGGTTGTTCCAAACATCTTCCATTTAAGAATTATGGAGGACACTGTGCTCTTTGGAACCTTCAAATTTTTTGTAGCATTTCCCAGATCTGTGTCTCAACACAATCCTGTCTCTGAGCTCTGCAGGCAGCTCCTTCCACCTCATGTCTTGTTTTGTGCTCCGATATGCATTGTCAGCTGTGAGACCTTTTTATATAAACAGGAGTGCGTCTTTCCAAATCATGTTCAATCAATTGAATTTACCTCAGGTGGGCTCCAATCAAAGTATAGAAACATCTCAAACATGAGAAACAGGATGCACCTGTGCTAAATTTCAAGTGCTGTAGCAAAGTGTCTGAATACTTATGTTAATGTGATATTTCACTTTGTCCTTTTAATAAATTTGCAAAAAAAATCTAAAATTCTGTGTTCACTTTGTCATTATGGGATATTGAGCATAAATTGATGAGGAAATAAATGAATTTAAATTATTGTAGCATAAGGCTGCATAATAATGAAAAGGTGAAAAAAGTGAAGGGTTCTTAATACTTTCTGAATACACTGTATGAGCTGAGTTTTCATTATGTAGCAGCAAAAAAATATTACATTATACCAGATTGTACTGCTTGGATAATGCTATTCTGATAGAATTGTTCTGTTTATGTAAAATTGCTTTTGACCTTTCAAGGTAACGCTCCATGTTTGTCAAATTTTCATGGGAAAGTTTTTATCCAATCCATCACAAAAAAGTTATTGTGATCTCCTTTTATAATATGCCCTCCACACAAACTGGAAGGTTGTAGGACTGACTGTGTTAAACAGCCCCTTGCACATTTCTGAGAGTTCTTTATTCTGACAGACATTAATCATGCATCTTAGCCTTTGATATTGCACAGTGGCACAACCATTTATTTTGGGGCATTCTATTTTCTATTCCATAATCACATACATTAAGACAGGAGTAAATTAATCTTTTATGTCTGGTGAATTTTATTACAATGTCATGTAATCATCTCTTTAAAGTTTCTCTGAGATGAGCAATGAAGTAAAATACTCGACAAGTGAGCTGGTTTCTGCAAGTCTTGGATGTTTGACAAAATGATAATTATTCTTTGACAGCAGCTCAGTTCACTTTGCTTTTATCAACTCCCAGTAGGTTTATTTGCCTCATGTTCTGTGTAATGCCATTATACTGGTCAGTGAGTCCTGTGAGTCTGTTGATGGACTGTCTGTGGTTTGATGCATCTTCTATGTAAGGCACCAGATGGTGTATACTGGTATGAATGCAGCCACTCAAATGTTTCTTGGCATCAAAATGCTAATGCACAATTGATGATTGCCATATTGTTTTTGGCTGCACCCAAGGGTGCTGTCAATGACAATGAATCTATAGGGACTTGATAACAACTGCTTTGTGAAAACATTCTCCTAATCTTGCATATGTCAAAGCACAGTAAGGGGAACCGTGCAAGCTGACATAGTGAAAAAGCCATTTATTCATCAATGCGACAGTGCTTATGAATACTGAATGACACATAATTTTTTTGTGAGAATGCACTCGTGCAATACTAGACACATAATAACATGCTCATACAACAATAAAACCAAAAGGATTTTTGTCTGACTTAATTTGCCTTTCGCTGATGACTTTTTGCTTCTGTCTACAACTATAGATTAATTAAACAGTGTGTGAAAAAAGCTCCCTTGGTCTGATTCTCAATTACTCTGTAATGAAGTGAACTGTATGGATAGCACAGGGTTAATTGTGTTTGTGCCTATCAAATTGTTCAGCACATTGTTGAAGCCACTAATGAAATTCAAGTCTATTATTCTTTGCTGCATTCTCTTTTCTGTTCCTTGTTTTTTGCAATTATGGTCTAAAATATGCACGGAGTTGGACAGAAGTTAACATTATCATGAACACACACACACACACACACACACACACACACACACACACACACACACACACATACATTCCTCTTCAAGATGTGTGGAAGCTGAAATTAGCAATGGTTGTATATGTTTGGTTTAATACATATTCATCATTTAGTTATCTTCAGAGATCAGATTGTTTTTTTGTGACAACTTAAAATTAGGTGACTGGAGTTGTCAGTCTTTTGTGTTTTTTCTGATACAGTAGGCCCTGTATGGTACATCGCCACAGTGGCTTTTCACTTTTATCAAATTAGACCTCTTCATAACACTTTGTGGGTTCGCACAGACTCAACTGACATCTCCCTCACTCTTGTTGCACCAGTTAAAGTGGGGCAACTTACATTTTATTGTTCTTCTCATAATAGGCCAGAAAACATTTGGCCTCTCACAGTGCGGAAAAAGTAATGATGTAAACATTAAAATGAATGATGGCTGAATTCAATTGAGCAGCTTCACTTTCAGGATCCTGGTATTGTCTGTGCTGACTCACTCACTCTATCTTAGTTTACTGGGACACTTAAATACAGCAGAGCAGGGTTCGAATTAATATATTTCCCATATTCACGCCTGGAAGAAAGTGGACCATACCATTTCTTTACCTTGATGTTAGTTGAACGTTTGCCTGCCTCACTGGCTCATGTCCTCAGGTCCATGTTGTCGTGCGTTGAGAAAATTGAGACACTGATAAATGTAAGTAGCAGTACCTAACTCTAGCTTGTTTAATACACTTTACTTTCCTACCGTCTGAGTTTCTAAATTTAGAATGCGTGAAGTATCTATGGATTAACGCTAATATAAGATACTTTCACCTTTTTGATACAAGCTTTTTTAGAGGCACCCTGTTTGTTTTCACTCAGGAATTCAATAGTTTTACCTGGTTGGGTAATTGAACAATAATGAAATGCATGTGTGCTGAAAGCTAAGTAAGTGCATTAGCAGTGGTGGAAAGTATTTAAGTACATTTACTTAAGTACTGTACAATTTTGACATACTTGTACTAAACTTGAGTATTTCCATTTTATGCTACTTTATACTTCCACTCTACTACATTTCATAGGGAAACATTGTAGCTACTTTCTACTCCTTGACATTTGACAGCTTTAGTTAAACAAGCGTGGTATAATAAGGACTTTTACACTTCAATTCACACGTGCCTGCACTGTACTGGGTTCCTGTTTGCCCCAGAGTAAAAGTTGACCCCCCCCAATTGTTGTTGTATAATTCATCATTAATGTTAAGAGTAACATCTGTGCTAATTCCTGTTATGACACAGTCAAAATGCTTGCTGTGAAAGGGTCTCTTCCCAGAATGCCACTGTCCATATTACAACCTGAGGCCTTTGTTGAGCCTGATACACAATTCACGTTTTAAAGGTACAATCATGCACATTTTCATGTATTCAATCCACAGCACTGATGATAGAGCATTTATCTTTCCATTATTGATAAACACTAAAAACGGCACGAGCCAACTATATAACAGGAGTGAAGTCAGATGTCTTTGTTCAAGGATTTACTTTGTAATCTACAGTGAGAAATATGTGAGTCTAGCAGAGGGCTGTGGTTTAACTCTGGCTGCGGGTGAAGAGTGAAGGGTGGCTCAGCCAGGCAGCAGGCACAGCTGCAGGTTATCAGGTTGATTAGCAGCCTGATAAATAGCAGCCTGATAAATAGTCCTTCTCTTGGCTGCTACTGCAGGCACATGCACGCACAACCGCTGGCAAGAAGGACAAAAATGAAGCTGAGCTTTGCATTTCATGTTGATTAGATTGTGCTTACATGAAGCAATTGTGTGTTTTTGTATGTAACAGCAGTAATAATAGTCTTGGCCAGCCCCTGAAAAATGGCACACAGATGCACACACTTCTACTTTATTAGCAATGGACTGTCAGACTGGGCAACTATTTCTAGTAATTATGAAAAAACAAAAAAAGAAATGCATTTTTTCCTTCCCCCTTTTTATAAATGTCTCAGAGCATGACATCCCATGGGATCTCATCATTTAGTCCTTTGGGTGTTTGCAGATTCAATTTTCCAGTATACTTCTCTTCTATTAAGAATTTCATCAATGTTACCACCTCTAAGGTAGAGTCACCTTTTCGGTGCCCTGGAACCTATATGATGAGATGCCATGTTTAAAATCATTAAAATGTACTGCTATTGGTTAATGTCTGTCATTTATCTTTATGGAGCTTTTGATAGATAAATAGATCCTTTATTTATCCCCTAGGGGAAATTCATTGTGTTCACTTATTCTCTGTTTTAATGAACGTTCCATTTTAATGAACATAGGATAACCCACAGGGACTTTTGATCATGTAGATTACATGGAACATGTGGTAACATTTTTGATAAAGTACTTTTTTCCAGTATGAGGATGAGTGAAATAATTACCTTTTGATCGTATTATTGCATTGAGCACAACCTCTGCTTTTAGAACATCCATTTGGAAGAGGTTTTAACAGGGTCTGTGTACTTTTTCCCTCCCCTCAAATTGTGTTAGCATGTCCCAGGATATCTCTCAGATTACGCCCTCTTGGATAAACTATTAATGGTGGTTCTTTTAAATCCTTGGATATTGCTAGATCTGATGATGATAATGTTCCAGTGTTATTTGTTGATTGAGCCCAGTCTGTGGCAGTTAGGGTTGGAGGTTGTGTTTAAATATGATAGGGTATGTCTTCTCTGCAGGGGATTATTTTGTAACAGTGATTTCTGTAAGGCCATATGGTACGCTTCCTCCAAACAATCAGATGGATAACCCCGTTCTAGAAACCTTTGTTTCATATTTACCGCTTTTGTCAATAAAATCGTCTATGGTCTGACAATTTCGCCTGAGTCTGAAAAACAACTTTTGGTAGACCTTGTTTTAGGGATGTAGGGTGACAGTTGTTTCAATCTGTCTTTTCTGTATAGTGTAGTATATAATGTGGTTTTTTTTTGTTTTGTTTTTTTTTTCCTCAGACCATGTGTATAGGATGAGCTTTATCAGACGAACAGACAAAAGGTGTCATGAATGTATGGAGCTGAGACCTTGTAAGGAATGCAGTACACCTGAGCAGGCTGGGCTCGGGAGGCTATAAAGCAGACCTGCAATATGCTCTCCCTCTCTTCAGTGTTTCACACTCATACACACACTCCTCACCTCTCACTCACACACACTGGATATATACTGACCTGCTGACGGACACCCCCATTGCATTTTTGTCATTTACTTAATTAAAACATTTATCATTATTTACGGACAATGTGTGGTCTCCCGCTTTGTCATATACTGTTGAGCCAGGTGGTGACACAATCTTTTAGCACTATACAAGACTAATATTGCTAATGTAGTGTTGCACTCAATTATCTCTAGAGTGGCCAAACGCAACAACTGTATGTCTACAGTGTATGCAGTGTGTTTTAATTGCTATTGGTGTTGTAGCTTAATATAGAAGTAGCCACCTCAGTACTATTGTTTTATTATAACTGCAAAAATCTTCAAACCGTTCAATCCCTCCCTCCAGTTACCAAAATATACACCAATAGAATCAAGTGCTGCACCACTGGCACTTTATGGCCGAATGAGGATCAAACCAACATCCTCAAAACTTCCAAGCCTTCCTAACACCACGAGCTATTTGTAATAGTTGCTACAGCCTTTGCATATTACTTTAGGTATTGGACTTCAAAATCCACTGCAGCACTTGAGGATTGAACCCAAGACTTAAAAAACTTTCTCAGAGCATTTGGACATGTATCACAATTTTATTGGGCATCACAATGATGGAACCCTTGACCCTTCTTAATAGGCCTATGACTCCTTGAACCAGTTGGACAGGACCACTTGAGAAATGTTTAGACCTTTTTGTGTCCGTTCTTTGTACACAATTCATTCAAAATTCATGGAGTTACCTGAGGATTGAACCTATAACCAAAAAAAGTTCCATGTTCTAACACCATGAAGCAGTTGATCAGACACTTATGAGCTGTATTTCTCAGTGTGTCTGAGTCTTTGGGTGTCAGATGCAGGCTCAGACCTGCACTGCACTGCACTGCTTGTACTCACTGCCCAATGCTGATGCAAGCTGTGGGAAATTCTGTTAAAACCTGGACTATGTTTGGTTGCAAACTTGAAGATAGACGACCAGTGAATAAAAAAAATCTCATGGTCAAAATGGGAGAATATCACTTTTTGGTATTTTACCATTTAACATGTGTCATTCTTCTTGTTTAAAGTGATTTTGCACCAAAGGAGTCTATTCACAGCAGCGCAGATTCCAAAGTGGCTAGTTTCAAAAATCGCACTCTAGCAGTTCATTGACTCTGCTTCTGCTGTGCAGGTTGGAGGTTTTAAACTTGGGAGTTGGCTTGAAGCCAAAATCGCACTCTCAAGTATGACATTGAATTAATAACACTAGCGAGGACTCCTGTCCTTCAGTCGTGGATTGGTAGGTGTTAGGAACTTGAATTAATTTAGACATGTGACCTTTGAGGTCTTTTAGGTTCTGCTGTTGATTGTCATAGCCCCTGGTGGCCTTTAGACTGCGTTCAAATGTCATCGAGGAATCTGCAGCTCGTAAGGAAAAAATAACTGTTTTTCATTGTAAGCTTTTTTGCTTACATGCAGAATGCTGTTGTAATGCTAACATTAGTTGGTGTTGGAGTTTTCATGTTAGCCTCTACCAGAAATACCTACCAATTATATAGCCTTTGCAAGGATAAGCTGTGTCCATCTGTAGAGCACTGACTGTCAGAACCTTGATTCCGTACGTTAACACAGATGGGCTGAAGGAAAAGTATCTTCCTTAGTCTCTGACATATTCCCTGTGACATGCAAGTTTCCAGGAACATGGAGGTGTATACGTATGTTCTCATGTAAGACTAACACTTCACTCAAAATGCTTCAAAAATTGTGGCAGCTTGTAGTGTTTCACTTCAGAAGTACCAATGTTTTACACACTCCACTGGCATAACAATAAGAGATCAGATCTGTCCCTTTATCTTTGCAGTTCAAGGCTGGCTTTTTTGTCAAATGCAGACAGGCAGTAAATTGAACACTCAAAGTACTGTAGAGAAGGAGAAAAAAGACAGTGGAATATTTATTTTATTCTTTCATTCAAGTGCGTTGATATTGCTGCCATTGATTGCAGGTGTATACTGTACTTCAAAACGCAGAGAGTGAAAGAGGCTTCTGTGTTCTTGTAGTGTAGTTAGACGGGTGGCAGTTTAATGTCTTAAATTGAAAATTGGCCTCACTGGAACATTTTTCTTTTTCAGTTGGTTGTTACATTGCATCAGCCTCATCTTTTTCTGTGTTTTTCAGTGAATAATCCAGTAAGAAAATAACAAACATTTAACAAAGATGATTCTATATTCCATCATTGTGATGCACTTGTAAACGAAGCAAAAACCATTTGATGTAGTGTGTCGAATGTGGAATTTCAGAGAGTCTTGACCTATTAAATCTTTAGATTTGCATAGCTGTGGTGCATTGAGATTGTGTTATGATTAAAAAAAACAACACCTCTAAGAGATGGTAGAAGGGTCTAGACATTTTATTTTTTTTTAAGCTGCCTTTTTGAATTCTTTGCTGGTGAGTCTTGTGCATTGGCTTATATTGGGGGTAGGGGTAACTGTAGAAAAAGTGAAACAGATGTTGGCCTGAGTTTTAAAATTTGTGTTTACTGTTGCACTTCACTGCAGTTTGGTATCTCTTAGGACATTTTATTTTCCCAGGCTGGATAAGAGAAGAAGGCGAGTGTCTTATGATTTTTATGGTGAGGGTCTTTTCAGTTGCCGAATCGTTCACACTACACCACTCTGCAATTTCACACTGCACAACCCTGTGCTTGTGATAATCTGTGTTTTGAAATGCCCAACAGAATATTTGTTCCCCCTCCACCAGCTTTGCACCCAAATCTGAGCTCCACTGGCAGCTTAAGTTTTGGACATACATTGGAAATCAAATATGCATTTGTTTTTTTTTGTTTTGTTTTTTTACACAGTCATAGTTGATGCTGCACAACTTCAGTTTCATTAGTTCATGTTGAGGACATCTTTGTTTTTGTGTTTCCTATAGCTGCATGGCAACATCTTACTACAAAACAAGTCCGGGCAGTTCTTGAAATGTCAACGATCATGCTTCAAGGTTTAACTGGCTTGACTATCCATTTTAAATCTTATAGAAGTGTGATTTTTGTTTTCTGTCCAAGAATGCACTGCCCAATTCTTTTGTGAGTGTTTTTTCTACTGGTGATATTGCAGCTTTAGATATCCAGTCAAAGAGATCAATTGCACAACAGTCTGATCCCTCTCTTAAGCCAAACATGCTCTCTCTGAGTCCAACAAAAGCAGAGCTTACCAGAAAGCAACACTGCAGCTTCTCTTCTTGGCTGCAATACGCCTCACTGTTCAGTCAGTCATGTACAGCACATGCACACGAACACCCACCCACAGACACTGCACACTACATCCAAATGGTTAAAGAGACTTTTTCTTCATTTGTCCTGTTAATGATCGAAAATCAATAAACAAAATGCAGGCAGAGCTTGAATATGGAAGATACACAATCCCTCCCAAAAATTCAGATAACTTCACTAGTTTGCTACTTTATAGCAGGGAGTGGGTGCCTTGTTGACATACGTAGTTAGAATGTTGATGCAAGTTTACAGTTTTGTGTAAGAAAGAATTGCTCAAAGTGAGTATTCCTGCCAATCTGTGTGACAAAAATCCAAGTTGAAAGCATTTTAGCAACATTGGAAAGGTGACACAAGGGGTGGCAATGTTGGTCAGTAGGTCGGTCAGTCCACCACTTTGGCAAACTGAAATATCACAACGAATGCTTGATGGATTTGGAACAGATATTCACGGTACCCAGAGGTGGAATCCTACTGACTTTGGTGATCTACAGACTTTTTTTCTAGCGCCAACAGCAGGTCAAAATTTTCACTTATCCAAGGAAATATGTCAACATCTACTTGCTGGATTGAGACTAAATTTTGTCCAGGCATTTATCATTCCCTAATGACTTTGAAGCCCTGGCTTTTCCTCTAGCACCATCATGAGACTGACCTTTGTTGATTTACTGTGGAATGTCTCGACAACTTTATTCCCATGAAATGTGGTAGAGACATGCCCCCCTGATGAACTGTAATCACTTTGAAGATTCCTTAACTTTTAATTTAGTGTGTAGCATAAAAAGTAGAAGCTGTGACTTCTCGATTCGATGGATCTCTGATCTCTACATCAGAGGAACACAACTGGACAACGGCTGAGTTTAAGTAAAGAAATTTATTAACTGACTATGATGTCTACCAGTGAAATTGGATAGTTAGAATGATATTTTATCTCGACATCAACCCAGTCATGAGCAGAATATTAAGATATTGCCTGCTGCGAGTTGCGCTGTAGCTGGAGAGATAGTTGATGTTGGAAGTCGGGAACTTCTTCACGACCGACTCTGGGGTGGTTTCCCTTGAGACGACTTGTAGCCACGGGCATCTGGCTCCAATAGTTGGATAGTTAGTATTATATTATTTCAGAAATAAGGACTTTATGTCTGAAAAGAGTAAATTCCTGGTTCCTAGTCAGGATTGGAATGTGGCTTGCTATTTATGATTTTGTGATCTAAAGACAGAGAGTGGGAATCCTTAGTGTGTGTGTGTGTGTGTGAGAGACAGACTCCAGGGTTCACACCTTTGTGATAATCACAGTCCTTCTGGTGTTACTTTTCATAAATAACAATCAAATACCAATGCAGAGATAAAGTCTTACTGTTAAAAAATTTAGATTTTGGTTGTTTACTCCCATCTTGCCTTGTGCTCATTTAGTGGATCCATTACTATACATGTTCTTACTGTGAACCTCTCTAATACCTTGTGAACAGATGCCAGGCCAGTGATGTCCGCTACCATCATCAGGTCAAATCTTTAATTTGTGCTATACATTGCGCAAATGTTCCCAAAATTTTCAAAACAGAAAAATGCCAGGCCTTTCTTTCAGTTCATACATGAGGTGATCATGTTTGCCCTTTCAATTCATTGTGACATTTGAAAAATTATTTTCTCATTTACCCCTTACCTGTATATGTGTCATGGGACATAGACTTTCTATAGATTTTCTAGGGAACTGACAGCTCAACACTACCTCTAACATATGCGTGCCCTTTCCCAGAACATTCAAATAAATTCATCACATTCAACACTCAAAGCTCAAATAAGCCCAGGATCAGTAAAACATTTTTTTATTTTTTATTTTTGAACTAATTTAGATGCAGATAGTTTCAAATACCAAAAACAATAAATTAAAACACATATAGAACTCAGTTACAGTGAATCAATGCTTATATTATATTTCTAATGATATTTTCTTCCATATTTGAACAAGTGAGAAGTACAATGTCTCCATGTAATGTGTCAGGTGCACAGGCCATTGTAACTAGCACAATGACCAAGTGTTGTAAAATTGCAACATAGACTCAACAAGCTCAACTTTGATGAATGTTTTCCACAACAACTAAACATCTAAATGTTGTAGACATTGTAATAAACACAGCTAAATAATATTTCAGGTAATTTACTTACTTGAATCTTGGCAAATCCAGTCCAGTGAAACAAGGAGATGAGCCCAGAGGAAAGTTCAAAGGTAGTGTGAGTTCATGGTCGGATGACCGGATCTATAAAAACACCTATTCTATCCAATAGCATTGTGAGGATAAACAATAGGACCCACTGACTATGAAAATGTGGTCTTTAGAAAAAAGAAAAACATTCAGATCATTTTTTAATTTTTTTTTATTTAAAGCATGTGACGTTACAATATTGCAACAGCGGGCCCTACAGGATTAATGATTCATGGTACAGTTCCTCCTCTGTTGACACACCAAAGGAAGGATCAGAAGAGCTCTAATTACATGTAAACAGTTCTTAGTGAATCAAAAGCCAAGTATTACTTTAAAGCATTTGACAAGACCCAGAGATAGTATTACAGTTCACCAAATCATGCCCTGTAACTTAAAATGCCTCCCCATCAAGAAAACATCTGATGAATTATACAGTGTGTTCCTGTGTAAATGCATGAGGGGTTTTGAAAGAGTCAGATGGGCATAGCTCCAGGCACTGGTTGACACAGAGGAAATGTGATGCTCCACAATAAAGTAATCTGTCAACACCTGAAGCCAGGAAATGTTAAACAAGTGTCTCATTAATAAAATTATTAAAAAATCCTGTGTATCTTGAATGTAGTGGAAGAACTGGGATCTCCTCACTTTGATGTTTTCTGATGAGAACTCCTGCATGGATACCTGGTAGTTTTTAATTTAAGCTGTGGCATATAGACCAAGGGTTTGAAATGATCACATATAATACGTAATCACAAATGTGGGTCAGAGTAGCCAATAAAGTCTTAATTTCTTGACCTGCATTTTTTTTTTAAAGCAATGTTAAGCCTGTGTCAGGCTATAGGTATTGTATACAGTATTGTAGCAATGGTTTATGCAACGTTAATGATTAAACTATCTCACAGTTACACCAAGAATAATCACCTTGTCATCTTATGGAGGTTTAACAAATTGGGGAGGAATATCAGTTTTCCTGTTTTTGTTATCCTGGGAATGTTTGGCCGAGGAATCGAATCAGTGCTTCAAGGTATGTTGATTTAGAAGAAGGTGGACTTAGTGAAGATGCACTAGAGTGTTCTTTGCTTTATTTTTCTTCATCGGGATACAATGCCATGCATTATCACATGGATAATACAGGGGAATACATTTAGCTTCATGCCCTAGGTTTAACTTTTTTTTATTTATTTATTTTTATTTCACATGTTCACACATGAACAGAAAAAGAGCTAGACTCTGCAAAACATTTACTTTATACAATATATTTGACTATATAAATTAATTAATTTCCCAAAAACAGGATTTCTATAATATTACATGTACTCTGATTTTCAACATATATTTCCCATTTTGGTTCATAAGCATACTGTGAATCTGAGACTAAAATTAATATTTAAAACTTGTATGATACATTTTCAAAATAAATGTACAAGAAAATGAATACAAAATACCCAGTAGGTAATGTGCTATTCTGTTTGAACCAGCTGTCAACCAACTTCATCTGGCTTTGTTGTCTCCCTGTTTGTTGATTTGGCTATGCAGCCACACAGTTTCCTGCAGCTGAAAAAAGTTATGCTTCAGCCCATATTTAAAACATCCTAAAATCTCCCCTAGTATTTACCTATATCCAGCCATTTCATTATGAATCGCTCAATAACTGAATAAGATAATGTTAAATTGAGTGAGGTCTCAAGTTAACACCTTACTCCTAGAATTGAAATATACAGTTATATAAACTGATTGATGTTGATTATATCCAGACATGTAATTATCTATAGCTTTCTGATGTTTAAACCATGTCAGCGACACTGTTTTAAAATCACCACTGATGAAAAGATAGACAAGTCTATTTGTTTATTTTCCCTCCATAAATCATTCATACAACTTAGTTTTACTCCATATTTTTCCCCTGGTCACCCCCCCCCCCATGCAGTGGCATTATGCCGGCCATAGGGGCATAACGCCCCCACTTTGAGAACCACTGCCAGTCGTCGTGAACTATGTCATCAGGTAATGTTCTTGTTTAAACATGTTCAAAATTAATTTGAGCTTTCTCAGCCGTCATTCAAGCCATTCATCATTTCCATTGCTTCCTTACAGTATGTTAAGTGCTTAAATGAAGATGAATGGAGAAAATTAATCTTGAAATGAGAGAGATTTTAGAGGCTATGAGGTGATGTTAAGAGAGAGGGCAGTTCAAAACCGAGAGCGAAACGGATAGCGAGCGACAGAGATAATGAATGGTGAAGAGGCAGCAGACATGGGGCTCAGGTCACACAGACCAAAGATGACCGAGATGAGAGAGACAGAGAGAGAGAGCGGGGAGGTTGCTGGAGTCGGAGCCTGGGGTTTGAAAAAATAAAAAGGTCATCTGTGCTTTTTCCCATTCTAACTCCATTACTTTCCACTTAGACTTGCCACTTCCTTTGCCTACACTTCTCTCAGCAGGCCTGTACCTCATAACTGCTAAAAAGTGCAGCTCTCATCGCACCTTTTATTGATTCTGCAGAGAGTAGCAAAATTCCAGCTGGGGTGTGGGGTCAAAGGGAGCATGGACAGTAGTCTTAAAGAGACAATAAGAGACAGATGCCAGTACTTCGTAGGTTTCTTCCAGGGGAAATTAAGCTGGTTGTTACGGTTGTTGATTTCACTAAAGCCCTGCACCAAACTATACTTACACCTGAGATTATACTTATACCTGAAGGGAATATGTCTTCCAGTTAGGTGTAATGAAAAGCACGTCATATTTAAAAAAAAAAACAAAAACAAAACAAAAAAATACATTACATAGTATGAATGTGTAAAACATATGCTAAATCCTACAAGCTCACATAAAATGCAGTGTATCTCAAAATGGCATAACATTACCCTACAACCCACTCAATGCTTAAAACATCATCACTACAAACACCTCATGATCATTAATCATCCAATATCTATTTATTAGATAACATGAGCATTTAACACTTTGATGGCATGAGAGATAATGAATTCCCTCACCCTGTTAGTTAGACCTAAGCTCGTAGGAATGAAGAAAGACAAATCCTCCAGCTTAAACAACCATATAGGTTGTCCATACCCTTGAATACGACTTGGAGAGGTGTACCATGCCTTCGCTGACATGGTAACAACCTTAACTAAACCCTGACCTGAATCTTGTGTATATTATTAAGCATAAAAACTACTTGATTGGTTCAGTAAAATATTGTGGTTTAAGATTAAAGAATAACTTCCTTTATACTTCCTTAGAGAACATTTGTTGTCATGGTTACAATGATAAACACATGGTTAAGGTTGTGGACTATTGGATTCACACAAGAAACAAAGAGTTGTCTCCTGTATGGAAGCACCCCAACCTTCCCTTCTCCTTTATTACTCTATATACTACATCACCTGACTTCCTCCTGTGCCCCAGTCACCATAACTACAGCTGCTAGAGGTCACCTGACAATAAACTGTAACTGTGGGTCGTAATAAGCTGCGTGCACAGATGACCTATGGGGATGCTCACACAGGGGACAGACACCCTTGAAACATGAAAATAAATTTAATGGCTCTTGAGATGTATCAAGTTTGATAAACAGCATTTTTTTCTGAAGTTTGCAAATAGGAATAGAAGTCCAGTATATATATATATATTTTTTTTTATCTTTTATCTTTCCTTTAAGTCACAACCTTGAAATATGGTCCTCAAAATCTTCATCCAGTGGGAGAAGCTCAAACTCTGCACGTAAAGAATGGCGAAGCCACTCCACAATTATCTGAGCATTTGGAACTGACATTTTTTACACAGAAGGCAGAGCAACACAAATGATCTCACTGGCTACTTAAACATTTTTATAGATGATGTTAGGGTTGTGCTGATGGATGATCATCAGAATGATTGCCTTTGCAAATGTCAAGACAATATTTGACTTGTATCCCATTAATGTAGTACATTTGGAGTATTGATATTAAATTCAATTTGCCCCACCATAGTTTGTTTCGTTGGCTATCGGCAATTTCACAGGGTGAAGACGATCGGACTGTGGTTAAGATCGCACAACCCTAGATGATATACTGTTCATATTTTTTGAGATTTGAGCGGTACCTTTGAACTTAAACATGCCCTGCAGTTCAGTATGCTTCTTGTATTTCCTAAATGTTTGTATCATCCTTGCAGAAGTCATGGTGAAGTAAATTACTAGTTTAAAGATCCTTTCTAAATGATAAAAATACAGAAAACAATTAGTTCTGTGAAAAGGGCACGAGAACCAAAGTTACGCACAGCTGCAAAGTTTGATGCTGGATGAGAAAAAACTTTTGGGACTCTTTATTTATTTTTTTTTATCCAGTTTAACTTTGGATACTTCAAGAGGATCAAAAATAGCTACCAATTCCTCCTCTATGCCTTTTACTTGTGCAGCATTTTCCAATGTGGTCTGAAAGAAGCCAAGAGGAAGAGCTGGCATCCGTCTTTAATACACTTAAAATCTGGACAAGCCAAATGTGACGTATATTTAACTGCCTCTCTTTTCAAACACCATGTTTTGCCTGGGTAACAGACAAGTGTTTTTAATTATTTTGGAAAGCTGATTTGATTGAGGAATGCCGTGAACGCGAAAAAAAGAACACTTTTCCGAACATTGCCTTATAGTTTACAACCAGAAGCAGCTCTTGTTCAGTAGTCAGGCTGTTTTTCTTTGAAGTCCAGTGGCATTTGGCCAACTGTTGCTTGAAGAGGTACACAAAACCACACACATAACACAAATACAAATACACAAGGTCATTTAGAATCATGAGGTTATTTTCAGACAAATATGGATTCAGATATGAGGCGCTCAGTAAGACCTATTATATCTTGGCACAGACAGAATGTGTTGGACATTATGCAACGAGAACACAGAGAGGAGTCAGTCCCTGAGGTGATTTAAGCATCTCACAGTGATAAAGTAAACCACATAATGTCCACATAGGTTTTCAAGTGAGTTTAAAATTAACATTTGACAAACAAAGCCAACAATCGGATTTCAGGGGAGACTGCGCAATCCACTCAGTGCAAACTCCACTGCCCTTAATAATCAGTGAAATCACTCAGGAGTTCACCATAAAAATCTTGATCTAAATTAATATGAAAATGGTACCAGTATAATCATACAAGTAGAGATACTGAACTAGAAGAGCATTACAATGGCAAATACTACAACAAAATCATTTTTTTATGAAGCAAACCATACAGGGGGTCAGTTGAGAATTTCTTTCAACGATGGTAGATGAAGAGATCTGGTTACATTCTGTAATTTCAGTAAATAATTTGATACATCCTGTGAACTGGGATGCAACCGAGCGTGGAGTGCTTTAATGGTTAGTGAGGGAAACAAGAAAGCAAGTGTCTGGCTCTGAGTACACCCGTGACTGTGTGTGGGGTCGATACACAGCACAGTCCCAGTGGAAATGCACAGAGCTACAGATCTCAGCAGCTCATAGTCAGCCCTTATTAAAAACCAGGGCCAGGCAAGTCTCTGCTGTATCGTCACCCTTTATCTTTTAATGTGCTGGCTGAGCGTTCTACAACATTTAGCCAGTCTAGCCGAAATGCAGTCGTTTGGTGTCTAATCTTAACAAGTTATTCTGTTTATTTTTCCTTTTATTTGGGGAAACCGTATTGCCATGAAACACAGGACTGCTGAATCCTCACATTCAGAAGCCGTTTCATTCATTTCAAATTGCAGCTCATAATGAGAATTATAACTGAGTGAATAGCTAAACATTAATATTTAAGACAGCATCTGTGTTTAAAAATGATCTTGAACCTTCTTTCTGAGTGTGGAAGAGGAGCAGATCCCTGCATAAACAGTCAGCCATTATAATTAAATACCATTTCATATACCCACATACTGCAGGTATGCTAATGGCTTGTTGAAGCACTTGTAACTCATCAACATCCCAGATGAAATGAGTTACTTCATCAATTCAATGACTTAATGTCTTTTATTGACGAGGCATCGATGATTAACATCAATTACAAATGTAACCTGAGGCTCTATTCTGTTTAACTTACTCATCCCTCTAAGCTAAAACTGAGTGTAATATGAATTGTATGCTGTTGCAAACTCTTTATGATCAGGTTCAGACATTTTCCTTCAACTATGAATATTATTTTTTACTGTTATTACTATTCCAGACTCAGCTCTCTTATAATTTACTAGTCCGACCCACAGCAGGCTTCTCATTAACCAGCCAGGGATCCCAGAGTGGAATTAACTGTCATTCAAACGACATGTGAGCAGTGTTAAGTGTCTCAACCGCTGGCTCGCCTGTGTCAGTGACATCTTTAAACTGCCATCAAAGCACTCACTTCATTATAACCACCAGTCCCTCATGCCATTGTTGCACAGGGACGATTTGGAGAGCTGCCACATACGACAAACACTCCACAAGCCTTTGGTGACTGCAGTGAATTAATAGATTGAAGCTAATGTGAAAGTCATTTGAATGTCATTGATATGGAGATTATGTTTATCCACATCAATTATGAATTGCCGATATCTGGGCTGAACTTCCCTAATGTCCAAACTCACAATTTTCCTGTGGATGAAGTTGAGGGGGATCTATAACTTTTTATTAAAAAAAAAAAAAAAAGTTTTTGTTTTGGTTTTAAGTCAAACAAGAAAAGTGACAAGAATTGCATAGATTGATAATACAGTATGTAGCCAGATTTACTGGGATGCCCAGGGATCTCTTAGGGGTAAAATGTAATAGGATGTTTTGACTATTGTTACTCCACATACATAATCTACAGTATATATAATGTCCAATATTTATGAATTAGCAGTGATAGGTCAACTTTATCTGGGGATAACAGGACATGTACAGTAAACAGAAAAATGCTGCTGTATTCTGCCGCCAAGCCATTCTCCTAGAAAGTGTATATATGACTAATTTGCCACAGCAAATGGATTTATCCAGAAGCCTAACACCGCCCTGATAACATTTTCTATCAACATAATAAGGAAACATTGTTAAGTAACATATCTATCAAGGAGCAAAATATTGACAACATATTCCATTGTATATATCTGCTCATAGCAATACAATATCCACTAATAGCAACTAAAGCATGACTGATGTTTTTTATAGTTATGTTGAGGCACTCACACAGCCCTGTCTTGTAGAAATTACATTCATCTACCACCAGACTCCAAACTGTTTTTCCAGTTATGTTGTGTTGGCAACATAATCGTTGGCTGGTTTATGTACAGAAGCATTTTTTTTTTTTTTTGTTTATTTAAATGAATGAAGCGATCCATATAAACACATACACACACATATAGGAAATAAAGGTGTGCATCCATTGCAGCCACTTTCTGGTGACTCTGTTGCTATTTTTACACACACACACACACGCACACACACGCACACGCACAGACATACACAGGAAAAGGGAAGTGTGCATCCATCGCATTTTTATATATATATATATATATATATATAGCTGTGTGTGTGTGTGTATAAAAACGGCAGCAGAGTCTCCAGAAAGTGGCTGCGATGGATGCACAGTTTCCTTTGTGTTTAGGAAGTTAAAGTTGGAGGAAGGATGGTGATTTCGGTTGAATGTAACTAAACACGCTGTATCTGAGGTCAGTGTGAACTTTTTCTGTATTAAACCAGACCATGATCTTTTCCTAACCTCCTCCCAGTGCTGTGAGTGCCTAAACATGACCATAAAAAGGTTTAATAAATCTCACTGCAGGTGGATATCGTACTGCAGAATGGGATATTTTCCTTTGTGCACCTGTCATCCACTCAGACCAGCTCCCCATGTGTAGCCCATAGTGCGTAAATGTAGCACTTCCTACACTTGCAGCTATCGCAGAGCAAGCATGTAAGCAGCATTTCCACCGTTAAGCCCTGTCAGCTAAGCTGAGGTTGAAAGATGTTTATTTGAAGTTTCAATACCTGGCAGCACTTGCTAATGAAGAATAATCCCTTTACAACTTACCCAATCCTCTGTAAATCTAAATACAGGGGGATTTTTTTTCCATCATCCAGGACATGTCATTATATTAATAACTCAGTCACCCACTCGAGAATGAAAAATGTCTTCAGAGTGCAGTAGTGAAATGACAGTGAGCATCATAATCCGTTCCAATTTGGCCTTTTTAGAGCTTCAGTCTCTGAGCATGGTTTCTGTCGGCATTTTCTCCTCTTCTTTTCCTCTCAGTAAAATCATTTTCAGGTTTAATGTTAAAGCATCTTGCCAAACAACCAAGAAATCTAAAGCCTGCAGCTGTTTATACAGCAGTCCTATAAGTATCCATCTCCTTTTTGCTACACGGCTAACTCACGTACTGTACCGTAATCAGGCCCTGAATTCAGATGCTGCCTGATGTGACCCATTGCATGAATAATGTTTACTGCTTTGCATAAAGTGGACCAAATCCTGTGTGTGTGTGTGTGTGTGTGTGTGTGTGTGTGTGTGTGTGTGTGTGTGTGTGTGTGTGTCACACCTGGCAATTCCAGCAGTGAGCCAAGCCCTCTTCAGTCGTGCAGTTGGCTTTGTAGGGGGAGGTGTGTCTGACAGGGGCATTGTTGGTGCATTACTGTCCATTGATTCAAGATGATCCGTGCTGGATGAGGACGATTGGGTCTGAATACAGATTGGGGAAGAGCAGGCAAATGGTTGTTGATTTAGTTTTTTCGACCATGTCCATTGGTTGCTCTTTGAAATCACGCTTTTGTGTTTTCCCTCTGCTGCAATACAAAGACGCACAAAACAACTTGGAAAAATGCATACAGCAGCTACAGTAGAAAACATTACCTGCCAGTGAAAGTACTCGATTCATTACGAAGAGGCAAAATGGCACATGAGCCAAATATAGTAAAATGAATTCCATTGAAACAGGAGTATCTCAGTGGAGCATAACTTTCATTTTAAAAGCAGTGGAATAAATATAGTAGTGTTGAAGGAAGAATCATTGACTTTTAACACTCAAGCGGCTTCGCTTTTCCCTCGCTCTTCATGATGAAGAATGGAAACGGAGGACATGTGTAATGGTGTTCTCCACTATCACAGACAATCATTCATGGAGTATGAGAGTCCATTATCTGCAGGTTCATGGTGCATTTCAGACCCTCATTTTGTCTTATGGTTCTCCTCACTGTGTTCGCTGAACTCACACTAATAACAATGAAGCCTTTTAATGTTATTTGATATTTCATAATAGATTTCTACCCCCTTCCATATCTCTACTTAGTTTTGGTTCGGTTTCTAATGTGTAAGCTTAATGTTTTTTCATTGAAATTTGGTCCATATTCAACATTTATATTTTACTGTAGTTCTATAGCATGCCACACAGGCATTTTACACCGCACATTGTATATTGAATGTCCTCGGCACTTCTGCTCTCAGAATGGCAATATGAAGCAGTATATGGAGGTAAAAGTCAGCTCATTATTATCAAATCTGTTTTGCCTCCTTTTGTTGTCGATGTTATTCGGGCTCCCATATGTTTTTAACATGATCTCCCGCTGTTGATTCACATTATATCCTATAAGTATAAAGAGAGGCTGAGAGAGAGAGATGCTATAAACTTGTGATTTTTCTTCTAATGATGAATTTTACCAGTTGTTCTCACAGTGGCAATTGTTACCCCATCAACAAATATTTACCTTGTCCTTTGATATGGTAAAAATAAAATACCATTATGGTTTGGAAAAGCAGAACACCAGAAACATAGAATTACTGAGTATAAAAACACTATCAAGAATATCTGGTTTGGTCCTCCATATTGATTTTAAGAATGACGTGTCATATATGCATTAAATGTTTGGAGATGTTTGGCACGTTTCTCAGCATCATGGCTATTTGTTAAACTACCCTATAACATAAGTTTTATTGGATTTTTTTTGTAGGTTGTTTATGGTGTAATGTAGATAAGTTGGTGACTTCCACCCAAAATAGTTCTGTTATAAATGATCATTTGCTGCTTTGATGATGGAAGGCCTTACAGAGGATACACTGGCTATCCTGTTTTAAGATTAGGATTGAATTAAATTCTTTCTTAAAATACTGCACTCAAATGTATTTGACACTTAATTGTCATGTTTTAATCTTTAAGTTTATGAGAAACTCGTGTCCTAATGATGATTACATAAAACCTCAATACATTCGATGATGATGTCCAGTGCCAACATTTTCAAAATTCTTCTTTTCTACAATCTCTTTGCATTTGAGCAATGACATGTATGAGATTAGGGAAAGACTGTGGTTCAGGGAAACTCAAATTCAGTTCTGTGACAGTATGCAGTCTCTGGTCTTCTGCATGAAATCTGGGGCACATTGCTTTCTACAATGGCACTGCACATTGGCATTGGTTGTAAATCATGAGGTACAGAATAATCCAACATGAATATAATTCCGATTGCCACTATTCTCAGTGCGATGTCAAAGACCCAGTTTTCAAATACTGCATTGCTTTGTCCTACCACATCTGAGGTAGATGTTGGATCTCTCCTGTTTTTCAATCTCTGCTCCTCTGATATATCTGATTCTGATGTGTGTGTGTGTGTGTATATATATATATACACATACATACATACATACATACATACAGGTGTCATGAAAAAAATTAACTAAAATATCAAAGATGAAGAGATGGACAGGGAATTGTTTACTGAAACTTTTATAACTAAACTTTACATTTTAAATGTCTAAGCTGAGCATCTGAGAAGTGCTGATTAAAATGTGCTAAAAATACTTGTATATAAGAAGATGTTTATGTGAAGTATCATTACATTACACTGGCATTTAAAAAAACACAAGTATGACTTACCATGCAACCTGGACAGTTATCACCCTTTCTTTCCTTTTGGTTTCTTACCCTTTTATTTTCTTACATTCTTTCTTTAGAGAGGCAGGGTTGATAGAAGTGCTAATGTAACATTTAAGGATTCCACACGAGTCCTGTAGTCATTCCCCTTTGATTTGTGCAGTAGCTGTGATGCATGAGCCAACATCACCGGCTGAGTTTAAAAAGAAGTGGTTGCGGGTGGTGAGGCTGAGGAATCGATTGGAGTTAGCCCACTTAAGTGATGTGCCTGGGATACATAATGAACATGTACAGTGATGTGGTGTAGTCACACAAGCCGGAGCCCTGATTGCCTCCGTCAGTCATCATTTCACTGCTGACCTCTGTTTAAGTTCAGCTTTGCAGCCATATATCACTGCTGTGTGGTTTCTTAATTAACATTGATCTAACATTGTTTAATTTTGAACATTATATATGTGTGTGACTGGCAGAGAAGAAGTCTGACTTTGCAGTATCACATGCCCTCGCCATTAGCAGCCTTGAAGTAACTAAAAAAGCACATGAATCTGTACAGTACATAAACGTGTAATGTTTTGATGTGTCTTTTTTTTTTTGTATACCCCCCTGCCTTGAGAGAGAAGAGCAGGATTGGTATTTGCAAATTGAGTCCCACACATTGTGATGTCCCACTGTGCAGGTAAAAGTGCCAGTGGTATTCAGATGCAAAAATGTTATGCATAATGTGATTACAGTCTCAGCAGAGATGGAATTGGAAACACATCTCATGCCATTATTAGGCTCTCTACTCAAAACGCCTAGCCAGAATTGTTTGTTCACTGCATAGCGAAGTGTTCATTGTTTCCTTCTTCTCAGCATTTCCATGCTACTGAAGAGCTCTTGAGGGAGCAGAAGGTGCTTCTTGATCGCAGCACCGCTACTCCTGTTCCTCTCCGCACTGCCTGTCAGACTGACACATACCTCTGCTGCTGGTTCACTCTGCTGCAGTGTGTTTACCTGGCACTGACTTAATAAAACCTCCACTGTATTTTCACACCTGCTATGAAAGTCTGTGGTTGAGTCTGCTCTGCTTGAATTACCCCTCTTGTGTTTTTCACTTAACACATTTACAGTGGAGCTGTCGGCCCACCACCCGTACACAGTCGCTGTCAATTTATAATGTCACACTCTTGTTTTATAGCATCAAATAACGAATTGAAATCAGACTTAAATGACCATTTAAACATACATCAGTATGATAAGAACGACATAAAATGACAGAAACCATCTCTGGGAAAAGTAATTTGATGTGTACTTAATTTATTGTTTTTAGTTTGGCCCATGTACCATCCGCTAACATGGAGGGGGCCGGGTTTATGAGCTGCACTGCAGCCGGCCACCAAGGGGCGTTCAAGATGTTTTGGCTTCACTTTTTGGGAGCTGTACAGTTTCAAAAATGATCTTGAATTTGAAGTGGTAGCTTTGCCACGCCACTGTTATCGTTGGAAACAGCGATGTGTCCAGTGCTGGAATTGAAAGCTTGGGAGGCATAGCAACAGTAACCACTGGGGGCCGGGCTAAGCAAACAAAAGATAATGGTCAGAAGATAATGAGAAGAACAGTTTTAGTTCCTTTGTCGCACCACCTCTGTCTGCGGACTTCAAACTTTTATGCATACTGACAGTGGCCGCTTGGCGTTTGGATAGAATAAAACATGACAGCACAAATCACGTTTCCTTGGACGTGTCATTGGCCAGTAGCCAAAACATGCATTGCTCAATATCAGCACTTGTCATGGACTTTTAAGTGCAATTCCAGACAGCAGAGAGACACTGTCTACCTTGCAGACTTGGCAACGGACCAGATAGGTTATTTATAGGAAATTAAACCTGAAGACATCACCTCCATTCACGGTCAGCTTTATTTAATTATTTTTGACTTGATTAAAGGAAACATGCAACATTTATCTGTGGGTTTTGTTCTGCTGACTGCAGCTGACCAACCACATTCATTTCCTCTCAAAGAAGCCCAATCAATATTTAATTGCCTCTCTCTTTTGTGCAAGATGTTGTAAGTTCACCTCAAGTACATGGCAAAGACTTTTGTCTGGACATCAGCTCTCCTCGCTCTGAAGTGAGGGCCTTAAATAATTAACTAGAACAGTCAGTTATGATAATGCACACACAAGTGGACACAAAAAAAGAGATCTTAAACAACAAAAAGTTAAAATATTTGCTCGCAATCCTACCTGAATGCTGCATTTGTGGACAACGTGCAGGATGAAAGTGTACAGACTTCTAAAGAAGTCTCCTGTGTTGTTTGTGAGGCTGCTCTGGTTGGCGAAAGCAATGACTTCTAGCTACAACTAGCAATCCAAGTAACAGCCTTGTGATCAATAAAGCACATATTGTAGCAGAAGGGGAACGGGTAAAGTGAGGAGGGCGGGGGAACCACTTTTGCTTTAATGGCCACATGTTTTGAAAAATGTATTGGCTTACAAGGAGAACAGAGAAAGGGATGTGCGGTCGAATCTCTGCAGTGAATCTGAGCAGAATCTTTTTCTCCCTCATCAGAGCACTCAAGCAGCATTATGCCATTTTGTCTGAGTGCTCCCATGTTCCTAACGCTTCCAGCTTTGTGACCTTCTGACCTCAAAGCTTGTTTGCCTGACACCGTCTTGACACAAGCACTTGACACTTGCCCTTTCGGTTGTGTTTCCTAGTTGAGTTACACTGTCACAGAAAGCTATTTGACACAGTTCGAGGATGACCTGTTGAATTTCCTTTGTAGACAGTTGCCTGTGGATTACTTAAAATAAAAATAAAATAAAAAAAGTAAATAAATAAATAAAAAAAACCAACCTAACTGCACAGATGGCTCATAAAAAGAATTGTGTGTTCCCTCTTCGACAGGAAGTTTTTGTATATATCACCTTAATGTTAGGTGTTGCCTCAGGAATTTGTTAAGTCTCATAAATGAGGAGGCCTTTATTTTCATGGGCTTATAAGTGACAGCTGCATCAAACAGGAGTAAAGAAGAGGGGCTTTTTTTTTCTCTTAGGAGACTGTAGTCTTGTCTGAGCTGTGGTAAAGCTGCACTGGAAATCCCTGCTATGCTGATGAGGGTTTAAAAAGGAATTGCTCATATAATGGGGTGGTCCTGGGTGACTTATCCAAATCCCTCACTCATCTTCTTTTATTGCTGTTCACTTTGTCCCCTGTGGCCGCTCCACGCACGGTGGGTGAGCAACGCTAGAGAAATCCTCGGTGTATTGCCTGTTAATTTGATCTGCTCAGGTTAAGTCTCATTGGGATAGAGAGCCAGTTATCAAGAACATATTTTCATAGTCATGATTTTGAATTCAAGTTAAATAATAACCAAACACTTGATGAAATCTCCTAGTTGATATTTTATACCCTGTGAAAGACATTCATTCATTCATTCATTCATTCATTCATTCATTCATTCATTCATGGTTAAACTACTAACCTTGTAAAGATCATTAGGTATGACAGGAAATTACATTACTATTAATTTGCCTACTTTTTACCGTGAAGAAACTTTAATAAATCTGGAAAGTTGCAAAATGTTGATACTATTCAGTAAAATGTCATCTGACAACAGTATTTTGTTATTCCCTACAATACCTGCTCAACACTGCCTTAAAAACGAGACAGGACTAAAATAATAGTCTTTTCTTTAACCATAGTGCTTCTGCTGCTGAAGTCTAATCGCACTAGGGAATGCAAACCAAACCCTGTAAACCCGAGAATTAGCCTTCCAATAAAGGCAAATGCCATAAAGTAATTCTTAAAACAAAAAGACATAATACAAAAATAAAACACTTTCTTTGCTTTAAAAAAAATAGTGTCTGTGAACATAATCTACGTAGCTAGAGTATTACACTTTCCAGCAAAATATAAATGGGGAAACAAAATTACTTTTATGAATTCAAATACAATTTTACAGCATAGACACATACAAAACATAATTTTGAGGGTTACTACAGGTGACACGCTGACACATCACAATTATTCTTGTCTGCATTTCTGCTGTGTCGGGTCTTTGCATCTATGACAATTTCTGTCCTTCTTTAATAAACAAACTGACTTAATTTCTGGGATCCCAAATTAATATTTTGCAAGTCACATCTCCAAAGATTAAATATTCATTTTAGTGATGGCAAATAGTTTGAGATGACAGACACAGTTAATGTTCTGAGCCTGATTGTTATGTTTGTGTAATTAGACTTTTACAGGCATTTATCTGCATGAGATGGTGTTTCTTTGTATCTCATTATAGGCTGTAATTTCATGAATTAATCATTTTTGCAACATATCTGCCTGATCCAATTACATTGTTCTTTGCATGACCAGTATTCAATTTTTCATCCTGACATGTCTTACTCAACTTTTAAATAAGGCGCACAATCCTTAATGATGATTCAGCAACTAAATAGGGGACAATTACAATACCTCTAAAATATTAATCAGATTTGTCAGATTTTCAAATTATTGTATACAAATGCATGCAATTAATGTAAACATTGAATTTATATCTACTGAAGTTAGCATACTAACCAGTTAGCCCTGTCCCATCCCAAGAAGATATAGCGCTTCCCAGAGGATAAGCTGTTAATGCTAAAGTTGGCTATGAAGCAATAGCAAATACTTGCATATATATATAGCACCTTTTCTTTAAAAAAAAAAAAAAAAAAAAAAAAAAGCACACATTTTACACAAATGTTTTTGAGTTTCAGATTTGTGCTTCTAAAAAGTGTATAGAGAAGTATAAATGGTCCAAGCTCCCATGAGACTGTGTAATTGAAGAATTTTGTTAACCATGTTGGAGTTTGTGTTATATTTTGCATTGCTGATGACTATTTTTGGCATGTTAAAAGAATAACTTTAAGAAATCTGCATATTTCTGCATAATTCTGTACATTTGTATGTGTTTTGTGATGAAGCTTTTACCTTGCGCTGTATTGAGCTGGTTGATTATTTGGAGGCTGGTTTGATTATTTGCATTGATTACTGTTGTGTTCCAGTTAAAGGCTGCCACCAATCCATCATGTAATATGTCTCAGGTTGAAAATGTTGACCTCAGCAACCAGGGAAATAACAACGTATATTGCTTTTCACTGTAACAAGAAAGTAGTAAACACAGCAAGTGTTAATAATTTGTTGCTGTAATGTGAAGAAAAAAACAAAAAAGGCCCAAACTCAAAGAACTGAAGTTTTTAATTTGGGGATTATATCAGACCAAGAGACACTGAATGTTACTTAATGACTGCTCTACAACCTTGAATATTCACTGGGGCTTATAACTGAAACAATGTCATCTTTAGTAACGTTTGCATTTAAATTTAAAGTCCTGAGGAAAATGTCCCTTTTGAGGAAAATTTAAATGTAGCCTAACTCCAAGTTGGTTTAATTCATTCATCTTAACTCTGCCATGTACAAATATCAAATGAATTTGCGCAGTTTCTGCTCCAGTGATAGTGTGTGTGTTTACATGTGCATGCCAGGGCAAATATAAATGTACATGTCTGACTGCTTGTGTTCGTGTCTCGTCTTATAAAAGAGACCTTTATTTATACGAGGTACATCTGGAGCTGGATCCAAGGATTTCTCACAGGGTAGATGAACAGCAGCATTTATCATGATAGACATGTTTGTGTGTAAACAAATCAGTAAAGGTCAAAATCTCCTCCTCTCCAGAACTACCATTAGAGTTAGTCCTGAACTCTGGGGTCTCTTGAGTACCCAGGGCAGTGCCCCTCTGACCCCCGCCCCCTTTTTTCCCACCAGTAGAGTGTCAGAGAGAATATGAGTGGGAGGCAGATTCAATGGGATGCTCTCATACTGTTTACCATTCTTCATACAGCGCAGTGTCTGACTGGGACTGATGCTGACATGTGCAGCGGGATTCTCTTCTGCTGTTAGAGCTCCGCTGACACTTCCTGTATATGAGTCATGCTTTGCCATTGCCTCATTGTTACTTTATGGAGTTCAGCACATACTCCGGTGTTATTAGATGTGAATTCTATTCAATTTTTTAAAACCCTCTACAGCATACCGGGATCTGGCTGACAAATATGTTAGTGGTGAATAATTTAAAGGGAACAATTTACAAAGACTAGCCACAGCATAGGTTAGGATGCTCTTGCTCTGTGTTCCTCAGTGGCATCCCTGTAATATGAGAGCGACTGAGGTGGAGGCCGTGCATGACTGCTCCTGTGTTATTGTGTCTGCACGTGTTTTAAAGTATATGCTTACATATGCATGTGTGCGAGATAAATCTCTTACACTGCATTGTGGGGCAAAAAGAGCATGAAGGTATTTGTTAGTTTGCTGTGAAGGCAATTCCATAATGTGCCTGTATTACACAACGGTGATGCAGTGTTTTGTTTGTGAATAAATATTGATGAGAGCTGAAAGCCCCAGTGCTACTTTGTTATGAAGACACCCAATGTTTCATCTTCACTTTTTCTGTATTTTTTATGAAGTGGAATGATAAGACTGCATCAAACTGGGTAATCGTTGTTTATGATGCAGTGATGATGCAGCAAAAACATTTTTCAAGGTGAAATTCATATTATTAAAATAAAAAAAGTTCACCACAGCAGGGAGAGAAGCTCTGCCAGATGCACACTGCAAACCTGTAAAATCTATATTTGTCTCATTACAAGCAAAGATATCTCGCTTGTAAAGGTTTACTGTAAAGCAGATGTGAATGATGGAGGGAGTCATCAGCCAGCAGATTTATAAGAGAGAGGCAGAGACAGGGTGAGGAAAGAGAGAGAGAGAGATTCTGTTATCTCTTTTTATTACATTGATTTATTAACACCCGGAAATGGGGGCAAAATAGTATTTCATCAGAGTGATTAAAACTCAATAGAAAGATTGAGCCCCTTGTCTTTCTTTGCATATTCATTTTGTTTCACATTGAAAGAATAATTACACATTGATTATCCACGTCCAACGCTACGGACCAATCGTTACTTTGTGAGAGAAGAGGAAGCGTCTCTTGAAGCCCACTAGTGTCTGCACACACCCTGAAAAACAATTACGTCCTTATCAGAAGAAAGATGGTTTGTGATGTATTACATGTTGGAGATGCTAATAATGATTTCATAATGAATATTCAGTGATTAATTCTTACGTTCACATTCACCAAAAGGTGCCCACATAGGAAATTTCTTAACCATGTAGTGTTTGCCCAAAGTTATCCATGGAGTAAATAAAGTAGTCAAACAAGAAAGAGGAGAAACGTGAAAGAAATGAAAAATAAATCAAAGAGAATCTTCTAAGTGAATGAATAAAGCAGCATTTAGTGTTTCGAATAGCCTGGGTATGCATTTCACCATCTGTTAAGCGAGGTGAGCGGCGCTGCAATGAAAACAGCGCGCTGATGTAAAATGCAAACTTCTGACACTGGTCACACTTCAGGCATTTGCAATTAAAAAGTTGTTTATCACAGCTCCCAGTCATTGTATTGAAAAGCATAGCAATGAGCTGCGGAGCTTTAATCAGACTTAGGCAGCGCTAAGAATTAAACTATCCGGGTGAGAGATGATAGCCACTGCTGCTTGCTTTTTTTTTTTTTTTTTAACCATGAGCTTCATGACACCCGCTGAGCCCTGCTGAATAATTAAAAGGTACATTTATTATAATGAAAAGGTTAATTCCAGCTCACCTGGAAAGATTTTTCCTGTATGATGCTTGTCTTTCTACATGCACAAGTGAGCAGGTGATAGAGGAAGGTCAAAATGTAGATACAGCAGCAGCTTTAAAGAAATACCTTAACATTTTTGGAAATAGCTTATCTGCTTTCTCGCTTAGAGTTCAATGAGTGAATTGATACCTACATTAAATATCAAGCAATATTTAAAAGTAGCAATTATCAATTTTACACTTCAGTTTTTGTATGGATTAAAAACAGTGAGACATAATGTTTCAATTAGTCAGCTTAAGACGTGCTGGTAGGGGGGAAACAGCTAGCTTATCTCCGTCCAGCAGTTACAAAATCCCCCTATCGCCAGTCTTTGTGCTAAGCTAAGTAGCTCCTGGCTGTAACTTTATATTTACAGACAGATATAAGAGTGCCATCCCTTTCCTCATCCAACTCTTTGGCAGAAATCAAGTAAGAGTATTTCCCCAAAATGTAGAACTTTAAACCATTGCACTTACCTTTACACTGTGTAGTATTACATAAAGACTTATTAGTATTCTATAAAGCTTAATTGTTATTCTATAATGACTCATTAGTATGCTATAAAGACTTATTTGTCGTCTCTTGTCCTTTTATCAGTTTACCCCAGATCTTTGTGCAAAGCTCTGACTCGCTGCAGACTGTGCTCTGTTTCCCTCTCCTTCATCAAGGACACATGTGTCATCTTGTGTGTGTGTGTGTGTGTGTGTGTGTGTGTTTGGGGGGGAGGGGGGCGTTGCAAAAGTCACTTGATTGCTTTCATTTTGTTTGTGTCCCTCTATTTGAGGATCTCTATTTTTAGCCATGTCTTTGCTGCCTCACTTTGTCATGACACTCAGCAGGGTTTTCTCTCAGCCAATATTCTTCATTACTTCTCTTCTCCCCTGCTGCTTTTACCCTCCAGATATCCCACCCCCACCCCCATCCCTTACCTGGCTTCCCCTGTAATTCCTTACCCCATCCACTCCCCACACACACAACTCTCACCTGCACTCCAAGCTACACCGGAATAACTGCGCACACACACAGCTTAAGCTCACTGCAAATCAAAAGTCAAAGCATCATAAGTCATAATTTAAATAACATGTCATTTTGTATAATACTGGGCTGGTTCACTATTGCGGCATAACATCAGGGAAAAAAAGAAAAAAGTGCTCTACTTTTCCAGCTGCATGAGGAAGAAATCTCATGCGTCTTTTAAAATATGAATAAAGCTCGGTGATAGTTGCACATATGCTCATACTTCATGCTGTTAAGAATGTGTTAAAACACAGTGGCACTCTTCCTGTGGCGAAAAGCATGGTGATCTTTTATGACGGTATAAATGTTTGGGCTTTGAGCTGGTGTGTCACATTAGTAGCCTACAGCAGCCTTTAATTTAACTCACAACTGTATTTGTTGAATACCAAATGAATGCATATTGTGTGAAGAAACAGGATGGAGGTTTACATAACAAAAGCAGATAAAAAAAAAAAAAAAATCTGCTCTGCTTCACCTCAAGCAGCATTTGTTTGAGAGGCATTACCATCAAGCTTTTTCAGCTTTTTTTTTTCTACTCGTCAGAGAAGAAAGTCAAAACTAAAGTGAAATGTGACACAAAGGTTTGAGTCAAGAGAGAGCACTTACACACACACACACACACACACACACACACACACACACACACACACAAACCTTTCTCTGCTATATTTAATTCATGCTGACCTAACAAACTGTCCAAATGAAATACTGAACTTTGTTTATTTATGTGTCCTTTGAAAGAAAAAAAGAACAAAACTGGATGTGAAACAGTCACAGCTCTTTCATCTACGAGCACATAACACCAGATGTTGCAGGTTGTGGTTATGTGCCATATGTTCTGCTGCGAGTTTTTATTTATTTATTTTTTTTATTATCTTTTCTACAGCATGATGAATTCATTCAACACCAGTCCCACCACAGTACACCAGCATCTGCAGTCTAGCTGCTGCTCCAAACAGATTCGTGCTTGAAAGTAAATCACAAACTATATCACAGCCTTTGTAAATAAAATGTCCGAACATCGTCTATACACCGGGTCATCGCGATATCTCAAAAGCAGAGAGATCTTATGGACAAGCTTCTTCTCGCGGGCCACTCAGTGTTCCTCATGTAATGGGTTTAAGCCGTGCGGTGACAAGCTAGCTGATGGATGAGGTGATTATATCCCTCTTTCGCTTCACTCGAGGACAGTCCCCAGTTCCTAATTGGTAAGAGAGCAGACGACAAGGGAAGAGACGTCTCCCTCTCTTTCCATCCTCTACCCCTCTGTCCCTCCCTTACTACTTCCCCAGTTCCCAGTCATTTAACTAATCTTGTTTTATCCCCTTGTCGACAGGCGCAGGACTCAGGCGGTAAAATGGAGTGGAGTAGAGATAACTTGCATGGCAGGGCCACAGTAATTTAATGGGAACAGATGTTTCCCCTGCTAGAGTGACAGCAGATCCTTCTCCAGCTCCCTGAAGGGAGGAGCGGACACATTACTGATGGTTGTTGTGCCTGTGGTCATCATTACTAAGACCCAGGTTTAGACTGGGCTCCAGTCCTGTTGGAGATATGAAAGCAGTGATGGGCAGAGGAGCCCCTGGATAAAAATGACTTAAAAGGCCTTTGGCTTGAACCAGAAGCAGTGGTGCACAAGCGTGAGAGATGTAGAAGGCGAGAGAGAGAGAGAGAGAGAGAGAGAGGGGTGTGCTTACATAGCATGCATGTTTTTGTGGGTGTCCTTGTGTGTGTCCATGAAATCCCTTTTCTGTTTGTAATGTGTATATGTGGGCATTCCTGTATTTGTGTACGAGTGTGTGTGTGTGGGCATTTGGGACACAGTCTGTACGATCTCATCACAAGAGATGGCCTCCACAGACAGTGAGGCAGCAGACACCGATCGACCTGCGCTGAACAACAAACAGGCAACAACAAAAACCATTAACACTACCATAGAGAGAGGGAGAATTACCTGGAATGTATTCCTTGCAGCCTTTTCTCTCGGTCTCTTTGCAGTCTGAAGATGAATCCCTCTCTATATAACCCACTCAAAATGAATTCTTCCTGTTTGTCGTGCAAAAATGAGAAGGCATTTCACCCATTCTTTGCTTTTGCATCATGCTTGTAATTCAAGTTGTCAGCTGTGTGCCGTAGGTCAACATCACATCACACTTTCCTGTATGTAGCACTGTCATTCATAGTTTTTTTTTTTGTTTGTTTGTTTTTTTCCCTTCTTTTCCCCCTTTCACTATGTTAAGACAAATATTGAGGTTTGAAAAATTGTACATTTTTAATTAAAGCCTAACAATATTTGAATTTTATTTCACGATTTCTTCAGTTTCTCAAATAAAAGTTTTTTTTAATACAAAGCAAGACTACAAGCTTGAACAAATGAAAGGAGTGTAATTTAGAGGAATTGTGTGACAACATGCGCTAGAAATTGGATTAAAAGCAGCACTTATGAAGTACAAAAACAGCCTTTACCTAAAATCCTGTGGCTCCTGTAGAGAGGACCAGCTCCAAATCCACTCGATATTTGAGCTTTTGTTTTGATAGTCCTGCCAGTTCATTTTGCACTGATCTTTCCCAGAGAGTGCACATGAGCATTGGTGTGACACTCATCCCCCCAGGGATGGGTGCTCACCCCACTGCTGTTCTCCCTGTTCACCCACCGCTGCACAGCCTCACACAGCTCCAACGTTGTCATCAAGTTTGCTGGTGACACCATCATCATTGGCCACGCCGCAGACGGAAACAAGTTTGCCTATGGAGCAGAGGTGAGAGCGCTGGTGTCGTGGTGTCAGGAGAACACCCTCTTTCTCAACGTAATCAAGAGCAAGGAGCTTATGGTGTACTACAGGCTGCCTCAGATCTCTGGCGATTAATATCGGTGAAGATCTGAGCTGGTCACACCTCACGGGTGTGGTGGTGAAGGTACTCTTCTTCCTCTGATAGCTGAGGAGGCTTGGCATGAACTCCATGACACTCTTTAATTTCAACAGGTGTACCATCAAGAGCGTCCTGACTGGAAGCGTCACGGTCTGGTACGGCAGCTGCTCCGCCTTTGACCGTAAAGCTCTGAAGAGCGTGGTCAGATCAGCACAATGCATCACCAGGACTGAACTGCCAGCCATCCAGGACCTCTACAGCCAGCGCTGCAGGAGGAAAGCACAGCGTACCCTCTCTGACCCCAGCCATCCCAGCCACAGACTTTTCACGCTCCTGCCATCTGCCATGCGGTACAGGAGACAGCTTTTACCTGCAAGCCATCAGGCTACTGAACTGCTGACATTTACACTTGCACACATGACTATAGTAACACAATGGCATACACCAACCACAATGTTTGGAACCCTTAAGACAAACTACTATTTACATTGTTTACACAAGCCACATTCATTTACATTGCATACATCTAGACACTAACACCTTCAGTCACTTTTTTTTTTTTTTTTTTTTTTTTTTTTTTTTTAACCACAATGAACCACAACAATCTCTAGCTGGCAGGTCGGCAGTCACCACTCATCTTCTCCTGGCTTCCTGCTCAACCTCCTCTCACCTGTTCCAGAGCCAACAAGAGGCTCCTTCCGCTGCCTCCCCCAACCTGCAGGCGGCTGTCTTCCTCTCACTTCCTGCTATTCCCAGAGCTGTGAGCATCTTCCACACATATTGTGCAGAGAAACCCCTGCAGCCAACCTCAACTGGAAATAGCCAGGCCTGCCACCCTTTGTTCCTGCATTGTTGGACCAGGTCCTGGTACTTGGTGGCTTTCCTCTTCAAGGCCTCTTCACATCCATCCTCCCACGAGACAGTCAGTTCAATGAGGATGATATCCTTGGTCCATATGACTGTCAGGCCTCAAGGATGTTTGTACGACCTGGGGAAAGTGTAGTTTTCTTCTCAGGTCCAACCTCATCTCCTACGATTGTGCCAGCTTCTTGGTCTTCTTGGAGGAGGGTGGCTTCTCCCCTTCCCTGATGAACCGTATGGATGAGGCTGGTCTCACATGGGTGATTGTAACAGTTCCACTGAAAGGTAATCCATTCATGTAAACAACATTTTATGATACAATCGACCCACATTGAACAGAGACTGGGGATTCTACTGGACTGTGAAAGCTGTGTTTTGCTGTGTATTTCCCATGTGTGTAGTTTTTTCTTAATGTCTTGTATTTCTTACAGTATGTGATTATGATCAGGTCTTGATGTTGCGGTTTAAACATCCAGCTATCATATCTTCCAGTTCAATAGTTCTCATTGGGTTTTAAAGTGGAAAGTCTCTAGAGGCTTTAGAGAGAGATTTTTCCTTCTGCACACTGTTTCCATGGCGTATTACATATTTAATGCCATATAAAGGCGAATATGTTGGTCATCCATAATATTACAGCTCTTTGCAAGTCCAGTTTATTCATTCTTCTACATGCATCTCTGTTCATGAAAAAAAACTCAATCTAGTGTTAATATTACATGACTTATTTTTATTTGGACATTAAATTAGGTCATGTTTCAGCATATGCACAGCAATCTATAGAAATCATTTATTAGAAGGAACCTTCTGAACTGTGAGAATGGAGTTTGAAGGCGAGCACAATGGGACCACCATAAACTTCCACTGACAACAGACACATCCCGTGTCAAAAAGCACCGCCACACTGATTGTACAGTATGTTCTAGCTCCAAGCTCCCCAATAGGTGAAAATGCAATTTATGTGCATATTAAATGCAAGATCACTCCTGGTTTCGGGAAAGAAAAGCTGTCATATTCGTAAGAGGATGTGCCAATTGGAAAGGTCACAACTGTCTATAGAGAACAAATGAGGCCGGTAATCGTTTTTCCTGCCAGCCTTCTACGGGCACATAAAAGACCAGGTGCTTGTCTGAATCTTGATGATCCCCTCTAAGTGAAATCATTGACGCGCATCCAGCTCAATTAAGCAGCTACTATGGTGAGCAAGGAATGATCACATTCTGTGGTAGACAGCAAAAAAAAAAAAAAAAAAGTCACACTGTGCGTTGACAGCATCCTGGGGATAAGTTAAATGACTGGTTATGATTGGCTGTAATGTAACTGACGACTCTGTGAGGAATTGCGGCATTAAGAGAACTCTTTAAATGCCGTTTCCCAAACAACTTTTTCACCCCATGAAAGCCAGCAACAAAAGTGCCTCTGACATTTACAACACCTCTGTGAGAACTCAGGAGCTGTTAAAACGGTGTGTACTGTTACACCTCAAGGTCGTGTGTGGCACCGGGTGAGGAGGATTACAGGCGCTAATGGACAGTGCTTGACTTTAATGAAGAGCCCTGATGAGGAGGCAGATTGGTCCCCATCGACTGCCATTTCCATTTTCATGGGTGCCCAGATGCATCATGGGAGGAATTTCAAGGCTGATTGCTGATCCCTGTGGATTATATCAGCCGTTGTACATACAGTATGTGTACATGTGCATTGGTGGAACTCAGACTGAGCCATTCCAGATACAGTGAAGAGTTTGGCCTGAATTGTGTCATTGAGTACTTTGATTCAGGGTGAGTATTCACACTCCTCCATGTTGCACATTCAGTGACACAATGTACTGTAAATGGATTTCATGCTCCAAGTCAGGCAAGCTTACGCATGTATGGCTTATATGAAGAGTAATCAAAAAGCTGTTGAACTTTTTTGTAGTCTGCAGAGCAACCAAGAACGTGAATTGGATTGTGGTCGAGTCCACCATACTTAATCATTTTCTTATCAGTGGTTGCTGTCAGAGCCCGGCTAAGGAATGACCCCAAAAGAAAGAGGAGAAATGAAGGACAGAGGGCGGCTCATGCTAGCCCCGTCGCCTCCTTTGAGCTCAGTGACACCTGCCTATTGACACTGGTGCTTTATTCCACCTGAAATCCCCTCCTGATACCCGCTCTGTGAAGGTTAATGGGGGATAAAGCATTTTGTCATAAAGCTCACAGCAGCGCCTTTTCTCTTGGTCTGGCATTAGAGCCAACAGGCAGGACAGAAAGAAAAATTTATATCACTGTCAGCGGTCACTAGTGAACAACTTGTCATCATGGCCTATTTCGGAACAATATACCCGCTAGTGCCAAGCTGTAGATGCTTCGAGTACAAGGGCACAGCTTAAGATGTGTAGTGTGGGTTTGTCATTGGTCGCAGGCAGGATATTTCTCCTCTGTGCCAAGCATCAATAAATCAAATCAAAGTAATTAAGCAACGTATTGTATGTAATGTAATATGAGAGGAAAAGGCCTTTATTAAATTCTAAAGTGCACTTGAAGAATCGCCTCTCTCAGATGTGATAAAACGAAGTGATGAAGGTCAGATTGGTTTGTTTTTCAGGACAGACAGCAACTCTATTTGACACGCAGCTGGAAAACATTTTCCTCCCTAAAGGTCTCCTGAGCTTTGAGGAAGTGAATGTACCTACAATATACTGCCTTATCGTCCATCTAAATGATGCCCCTCACTAAAGGCCTCTGTGCTTTTTCATTGTGAAACCAGCAAGTTGTCATATTATTATGATGATGATGGATGAAAAACATGCATCGAGTGGCGGAGGGCCAAAGCAATCAGGTGCCGCATTGATAAACCAGTGCCTGTTAACTTGGAATTGGTTGTTTGTATGTTGCACAAAGCACTGATGATGATGATTCAAAAATCCAAACAATGACAATACAATGATTGCTGCTACACTAAGGACAAAAATGCTCAAACAAAGACGCTGTATTTAAGAGGCAGGCTTAAGTGTTTCTTCTGTGGCAATTAACTTCAGCTGGGCGAGCGATCCACATGATTCACTCACAACGCAGTTTGGTTAATTGGAACGGCGCATGATGGTCGGATCTCTGTTGACTTCAATACGCAGTGAAACTAAAATAATTCAATTATACGATGAGGTAATTTAGGTAAGTGATTGGGTCATTGTTGCACATGCACACATGAAACTTTATGAATCACTAAGCAGGGTTCAGCATCAGAAGAGAGGTTTATGAACTATTTATAGAGCAACACTGCCCCCAGCTGAAACGTGGTGTGTGCTTCAGTGGCATACATGCTGCAAAAGGAGAGGGGAACACAAAAGCAAATTGTGCACATGTAGCAAACCAGAAACATCCCGCAAAAACAAGGTCCTAGAAATGTTCACTTTTAAATGATTTCACAGGTACAGTACAGATGAGTGGACTCTACTGAAAACATGCCAGTACATGTGGCTGAGTGTTGGCTGGTCTGAAGTGATGCAATAAACGGACTAGAAATTCTGCTATAATCATTTGCAGGCTGTTAAACAGATGTCATGTTCAGACTTTTTCCATCCACCTGACATACTATATGTTATGGCTGCAGTGTGCTTTCAGTTCTAATGCAAATACTTAATTATCTTTGACTGTACAAGCATGTGATTGTTTCATTGCATATAAGAGAATCTAGCTGTCTGTGACAAAGTGATGGTGAGGTTGTGTCTTGTTGAATCATATGTTCAATAACCCCAAAATATTGGCTAACTCATACAAAGGCATCTGAGTGCTGTGCCAGATCCTAATATTCATACACTGAATGACAGTGATTTCCATGATAACTCTGTTCAACTGACAGTTGAAGTGCTCTGTTCATTCTGTGCTCTCAGTTCCCAAAAGAATCTCAAACATGTTGTTATGATTGCCTCTTTCATTTGAAAGGCTCTGCTGTGCTTTCAATATTATATAGGGCCTTTTTGTCTGTGCCAATCGTCCTCCACAAAATACCTCAGTACACTGGGGCCAGGCTGTGGGCTACCGTAAAGGAGCTATTTGTAAGTTTTGCTATTACATAGCCAGTCTAGAAGAAACGTTGCGAGTTCACGGTCAAATTTCATTCCTTTACTCGCCAACAGTTCTGTAGTGGTGTAAAACAACGCCAATGTTGACTCTTGACTCTTTTCTTCAACTGAAGTCAGCACGCTAATCAGCTAACACTGGCCTGTCTCGTCACTTTCCACTAGCGACTCACTGTACCCTCCACTCTGACATGAAGACATAGCGCTGCTCAGAGGCCGTATTATAACCCCCTTTCTTGTCAGTGCAACAATGGCTGAAGCTCTTATCAACTGACGAACACCACCACCTGCTCCTGGTGAGAAACTGCTTTTTGCTGGTACAGGAAATGTACAAATAGCATCTTTTAAAAGAAAATTCAAACTCCTTCACTGAGGCTTTTTCCACTTTAGAAAGTTGTTGTAATGTGAGCATAATATATGTAATAGTCCGAATTGTATTTTTTCAGTGAAAGGTGTTGGTAGGATAAGCGTTGTCATTGATTTGTGACTCATGATTGCTCCTGATTTAATAGCAAACTGCAGTCCAGTTAGTTAAACAAAAAAAATGTGAAAAAATAATGTCATACCATAGTTGACTAATCACACTATAAATCATGACTGACCTGTGTCATATTTTAAAATTTCAGTAAAGGAAATGGACAACCAAACAGTTTACAAAGGATGACCTGCTGGAGGAATTTCATTCACTCTTTTGTGCACTTTAGTTTATTTCAAATGTTGTCAGGAAATTCTTAAAATATTTCGTCAAAAATGTCATGAATGATTTCATGAGCACCTACTCCCATGACTTTCATCAAATTTGTGCATTAGTCTGAAACATCTATTTTCATTAATTGTATAACTTCAAACTTAAATGAATGGATCTCTCAACTCAAACATTACATAGATATTATATTATCATTTGTAAATTATCGGTCCCGCCTCTTGAATGTATTTAATTGGCTATTTATTTTGTCCGATTTAAATTGGTCCATTAACTCAGTGTAGCTTCCACAAGAGGTCAGCAAAACCAGCCTGTTTTATACTAAATGATTTGTTTTCATGTCTTTGAAAAGTCAATAAACGCCACAGAGGATAATCACATACACTGAACAAAGCAGTACATGTGTTTATCACGTTTTCTAACTGATAAATAAGGCCAAGAAAACAAATAGTTTTGTGATATTCAACAGCCTGTGTGGAGTTGACCTTTGCCTGTGTGGCTGCACTTCCTGGGAACAGGAGATTTTTACACAAATGCCCTGGGAGCTCAAATTGCTGGTTCATGACTGAGACATGCAAATGCCACTTGCTGTGCACAAGTATTTAATGGTAACAAAACATGATTGTACACAATGCAATGAGCAGCAGCCACAGGAGAATGACATGTACAATATGCACATTGGGGATAACTCATAATATTCACTTATGATTAAAATACTAAAATATATATATAATATTTTATAGGCTATATCATGACACTTACAAGTGAGCCTCATAATACATTATAAATTGTACTTTGAATTGCCAACATTATATTTCTTTTGTCCTAACATGAAATAACATTTCTTCACTGTTTGCTCATATTTACAATTTTTTGTGAGCACATGAAGGCAGCACGACAGGTTCATCATTGCCAGCAGATGGCTCTACTTAGAGGTATTAAAAACCTTTAGCCTGTTCTTATTGAAGTGTAAAGGTTGTCCCCATTGATTTTATGATGTACTGACCTAAATCACTCTGAACTGCATCTCGTGTCTTTTTTTTTTTTTTTTTTTTACAAATTAAAATGAACTCTAGTTCTCTACTCTAGAGCTGTGAGCAGACTGGGCCTGATAGGAAAAAAAAACTGAAATACAGAAACAAGTGTGTTTGTCAGATATATGCAAGTTTGTATGTGCCATATAACATGAAAAATAGAGTTTGATAAGGTCAATGTGGATACGTAATGTAAACCTCCAGAGGAACACTAGAGGAATGTTACAGCTTAAAGCCTTTTAATGTATTGAGCAAACGTCACATGCTTAAATGTCAACCGTAAAAAGTATCATTGGGGAGAGAAAAAAAAGAACTAACTCAGCTCTTTAATGCACAGGCTTGCCCTTTACTGTCCAGTGATGCAGGAATGTGAAGGATGCTGAGTGTCCACCTGATACACCGCTCTGCGCCCGGGGGAGGGTTCTCCAGTCTCCACTCTGGCTGCCATAACACGGCTCTGCTCAGGCAGGCAGGCGCAGGCAGCAGGCAGCAGGGGAAAGCGCATCCTCAGAGAGATCTGCTGGAAACATGAGCATCAGGGGAACCTAAACGCATTCCTCTGCTCCGGTCGGATGATTCGACAACTTCATGTGTTTTGCGTTATCCTCCACAGGACATAGGAGAAGACGACGCAGGCGTCGGGCCGCGCAGGAAAGACACACGCCGACATCATCAGCCGCCGCTGCGCCGTGTGAGGCGAGGTCATCGCAGAGTCTGCCACGGTAAGATGCATGAAAACGGCAGCGAAAAAGCAGCCGGGCCACTTGTTTTCATCCGCGTATTTTTGTGTAAACACCGACTGGTTTGTGTCGGTCATTTGCTCCAGCCTCATGTCTGAAACCTCTCAGTGTAGCTGTGATGCATTAGGCTTCATGCATCTCTCTTATAATATTAGACCACAGTGCGTTTCGCTAAAAGCAGAAAATGCTTTTTGCTTACAACAAATCTCCAGAGAGGGAATGCAGGCCACAGGGATTTGGACGTGACATTTGTATTCCATCCACGCTGCCACTCCTGACAACATGGACCACAGTAAATATGGGTTAGTGGAGCAATTCCACACGCCCTGCGACCACCAGGATGCCGCATGCGATTTTCTCTTTCATCAGTAAATGCTTTCAGTCAGAGAAATTGATGATTTTTAAATCCGGATCAGATGTTGTCGGGATGGGGGGCTTTTGGTTTGCAGCATCCTCACTGGTCTAGACAGAAAACGCAAGGGGGCGAGTACACGTAGTATACATGTAGTAGACAGGCCTGTCGGATGCTAGTCAACAACCATGCTGGATGCTCGAACCAGGTTTAGCATCCAGGTTTTCTGACATCACCTGAGATGACGATGATGTGTCAGTTCGTTTTATTTTAGTAGAAGGGCATGTTTAATTTTGCTTTCAAAATAAAATGTTGACTTTTCCACACAGTTTCACATATTTGCACCATTTTCATTGTGGCAATCAATCTGGAGCAAATGAATAAAAAAGACAGACAGGAAGATGTGAAGAAATGTCATTTTCACTGCTGTAATTGGTCGGTGCAGACTCTGACATTAGTGTGATAATAACGTGACAATGAAGATGAGATAATCTGTCATAATTGTTGCAGTGTGGGACACTGCTGGAACTGTTATGTGCATACATGAATTATAAATGTCTCTCATTCACTATAACCTCATTCACAATAAAGTAACCTTCAGTTCCCTCCTTGATTAAATGGCCTAATAAAAGGCTGATGTTAATTTTAGAGTTACCTCAGATTCCTCGTCTGTGGTCTGAATATTGGGCGACACAGCCCCATATCTTTTTCACTTTGGGAATACATGAGCTATAGTTAGACACATGCTAATACAAAGATTAATTTCCTGATGATGACTTTTCAATATCCTAAGGTGTGAATGATGCTGATTATTTTAAATTTAGGCACAGTGGCCTGTTTTTAACCGCTTCTAGCATCACTGCGAGTACTGGTTACTAAGTGTAACAGGAATGGCGAAACTATAAACTTTGACATGTGAAATCTGGGCATTGATATGACAACAGCCTGTGTCGAAAGACACGAGTCACTGTTGAGTCAACATGACTTCTCTGATATTGTTTGCTTAAAGGGATGTCCATCTGCTGGAGGGATAATTCAGAGGCTCTTATCAGGTGACGGGTCATAAAACCTAATTCACTACTGCAGGTACGAAATTGGTGTTGAACACTTGGGCTCAAAGAAGAATAGGGGAAAGAGCAAAGGTGGTGGGGGAGGTGGAAGAAAACCTACAACTAAGATCCGGGTCTGTGTGACATTTCATGTATAGGTCAGTGTGAAGCCAATAAAGCTCTCCCAACTGCAATATCTTAATTTCTAGGTTTTCATGAGAGGGAACTGGAATCCATTTTTCCATCTGAGTTTTGTAGTTAAAAAAACTTAATGACACTTCTCCCTATTATTATTATTATTATTATTATTATTATTATTATCATTATTATTATTATTATTATTGTAGGAGTTTTATAGACATTGTATTGAAATTGCTTATGCTCCATGCATAGATATTTAAGTCTTTTATCCTATCTAATTTATATTTGAACATTTTATTATCTCGATTACACTTTAATTATGGCTGGTACATTCAGTTATGTGGGCTAATCAGAGGTTAATTTGGCCATATAAAATTTTCATTAGGCTGATCTGAGCTGTCTTACTTTTGTCACCGTTTCTACTGATCGTCATTGAAAGAAGGTATGAGCCGAAAGATACAGATTATATTCACATCTGTGGGCTGTCTGCATACGTGCACACACTGGTGTGAATTGTTTGGTGAAACAAATAGATGAGAAAGACCTCTTGACATCATGAAGCACTGCTTTTTTTTGATTGGACTGCACTCTGACTGTCCCTGCAGTCATTATTATAATAAAGTGTGTAAGATGAAAATGACGGTTCCTTATATATGCAGCTGGATATAGGCCAGTGTGCTCTGCTCATTTCAATCGTCAGGCAGTACATGTACATGTTTTAATAAAGAACCATCCACTGCACCGTCACAACCCTGTTTATATTAAAAAAAAAAAAAAAAAAGTTTCTTGCTTGCGTTTAACCTCCGACTCCAGCCTGGCTCTTGTATGTCATATTTCATTAATACACAGAATCTGCTCTGCCAGGCCAGTGCTTCATAAGTAAACCATGACTTGAAGAGGAAGTGCTCGTGTTATTATCACTCTGTCTGCTAATGAGGGAAGAAAGTGAGTGCTCGTTTTAATGAGAGCTACTGCACTTAAACACAAAGGGCTGTTTCAGGAGACACTCGTGGTGCAGCTGCAGAAAGCAAGACTGAACAGAACCATATTAACTAGAACAGCAGTTTGTTAGGTCAGGCTGAATGGTTCTGACTGGCTCTATTTGCGTGTTTTCACAGTTTATCCTGGGCTCTGGGTGAAAGGAGAAAACTTTTTCCCCCTGGTTGAGCTCCAGTAGAACTGGTGGTGGAGCTGTAATTGCAGTGCTTATTATCTCTTGTCCCTGGTTTCACCTATACTGTGCCCCAGAAGTGTCATTTTCAGAGTCCTCAAGCTTGAGGCTGGAGATTACTCTTCCAATCCTCTGATATGAAGGCGTAAAAATGTTCCTCAGCTATTTCCCTCAGCACTGGCCACTCATTTGAAAGCATTGATGTTTGAGGCTCAGGCCCCCGACATGCTCAGCAGACCATTCAGTTAAGGTTCAGGATTCCTGTGAGTAGGAATCTATACAAAGTCTCAAACTGGCGGATCTTTACGTGAGCACTGAGGTAGAAACGTCCGTTAGTATATTTAGTAAAAGACACAACAGTCTTACCTTTTCAGCCTGGCATGTCTTTATCTCGTGCTGTAGACAGCAGCTTTTTTTTAAATTCTTGTTACCTCAGCAGGCAACCTCACAGACTAAATCACATTTACAAACATACAGACGCTCACCAAAGTCTCAACTTGTGCATAAGTGAAACAAAACTTTCCAGCATGACTGACAGAGTACAGTCTCAGCTTGCTGTCTGCGTGGAGCCTCGTGAATGGCTACTGCATGCATCTGTGCTCTCTGAAGACCTGTTTAGCCCATTATATAGGAAACTGTGGATTCATCCTCTCAGGAAACCACGTGAGCCTCTGGGGTAGAAGCCATCAATATTGGATTTATGTATCAGGAAGGCAGCATGTGAATAGCATGAATAGCTATCTTTAGATTCATTGAACTCACTGAATATGTGGGGTTTGTGAATAGCAGCCACCAGATTTGCGCATAGATTTCAAATATTTTGACAATGCAAACCCCTGTTAAAATAATGATAACAGTAACAGTATGTTTAAGTGATATTCAGTTCTTTACTGTAGTAACGTTGCTTCATAGCCGGGCGTAGCTGCTCAGTGTTGCCTGTTTTGGTATGAATTAATGATTGAACCACAGAGTGCTGGGTGATGACTGCACTCCCATAAAACTTTAATGATCTGCATGTTTCCCCTCTTAGTCAATGGGCAGAGTGGCACAGAAAGGAAGTGCTTGTGCCTGCAGTAATCGTATGCCGTGAGCATGCCTCCTTCCTCTTCAGACTGACTGTGCAGGGCTGAAAGGAGAACAATACTTTGTGTGAAAAGATGAAGATGGTTTCATAAGTCTCCCACAGGACTTTTAGACAAGTGAAATACAGTATAAATAACTTAACATATTTTATACATTTTTTATACCCATTATCATTTAGCTCAGGCTTTTTAACATCAATAATAATATATGATCACTGCAAAAAGCCCAGCCTACTTCTTACATGTGTATTATTGCTTCTGTATAGCACATTACCTATTTTATCTTTTATTTATATCTTTACCACTGCTTGGTAATTAAACTTTCCTTAAACCCATCACAACTTTGCTCTTTTAAATAAGAGCCACAGCGCGTGCACCTGGGAACTGACACGCGCTCAGATCTGGAGAACGCCGCTAATGTCACCGTTTCTGCCTGGTTACTCTGTGATTCATCTTTGATTGACAGATTCAGTAACAAGATTTCTGTTTGCAGGCCAGGTCAAAGGTCACATGAGCAGTATAGCGGCAGTTTTTTTCTCGGCATGTATTTTTAGCTTGACCTTCTTGTATTATCTGTACATTTACCACATCCATAGAATAAATGCACCAGAGGATAACTTAAAAAAATCTGCTGCTTGAAGCCATGGGTACAGTAAACTGAATGGCTGCAGGCTTGGACTGGCCACTAGAAGGCAAAGCCTGTAAAATAGAGATTTGAGATTCATCTTATTGAAGAACCAAAATCACTCTATACAAATGGATAATGCGGGTAAGTCATACATTTCATGAAAATTGCATTCTAGGATTGGGTCTGTGATCTTCTTAGTTGTTGCAGTGCTTATACAAACATCACATTTCATCAATGATGCTCTGAAAAGCTCAGATGTGCTCTGTTATTTATCGTACAGATTCACAACTGGACGTCACCCAATGACTTTACGCTTTAAAATGATGCTAAGCACAGTATAGTAAAACATTAATCAAGCCTAATGGAGGATACTCACCAGTATTAAAAGCCCGGTTTATTGTGGTGTGTGGGTAACTACATCAGCTGATTACAGTGACAAAGCAGGCATGATATCAACTATAGATATGAGCTTTTTCAGAAATAGGAAACTCGATTTTACTGCCTTAAGTGAAACCAAAATCTTGTCTGACCCTTCCCTGGCTTTGGTTTCTAACAACTGGAAAAAAATAAAATAAAACTTGTCTCTCAAAAGTGCAATGCTAAACCACTAGAGGACGTCATAAAAGGATCTTTTCACCACGTTTACAGTTCTCAGATTAAAGGGGCTGCCTTCAGTTGCAAACATGTTTATGTTCAAATGCCAAAGACTTTGCAACACTTGGAAAAGTTGAGCCCTGCTCTTACAGTAAGGGCCTAAGAAGAGGTGTTTTCCGTACCTTGTTTTCATTCATTTTCCAGCTCAGTCTGAGTGGGCTCATCCAGCTGGGTCCAGTGACTAACTCACCTCCTCTCCTCTGCTCTCTGCTCGGCAGCGTCACAGCGGCCAAGTGTTAACAATATGGCTTTGTGGCTCACACCTGTGGGCAGTGGGACTCTGGGAGAGTGGGAGTGAGTGGGCGAAAGGGGCATGCTTTCTTCTCTCAGACTCGAGCGAGGCGATAGAATAACATCACAGTAATGTCTTTGTGTAAATAGCGAGGAATTAATTCCAGTGTAGTTTTATGTGATGGCTGTTTGTTGTAAAGTCACATTTATGGACAGATTTAGGGCCGTGTGTGGTGGTAACTTTAATTGGAACAATGTTTGTGAACACCGCTCGCGTGACTGCTGCTGTTAGATTTGAAGGTGATTCTTACCTCTAATTATTTTGTTGAAAGCAAGAGGCGAATGTGTGCAAACTCCTCGTGTGTACTACAAACACTGTTCGGGAAGACTAATTTGGGGCGAATTAGTCTTGCATGATTGGAGATGAATAGCTTGTTAATGTTTTTGCTTTGCAACACTGGCTTCTGTAAGTTACAACAGAGGTTGCTGCGGAGGAGCGAACCAAGCAGTAAACAAACATTGGGCATGTACTGTACACTTTGGGCTGCGCAGCCACACACGCACTAACCCAGTTGATTAAATACAGTGTCATTCTCTCAGACATACTGTGAACAGATGCAAACGCCCACTCGTTCCACTTGTCTTTTGTTGTGTATTCATGCATTATTTTTTCTCAAACAGTGAGTCAGGGAAAAATCTGCCTCTGTTTGTGCTTAACCATATAAAAGAAGAGTTTTTAGGTTTGGTTAAACTATTGTTTTTTTGCTTTATTTTTGCAGGTTGGTATGATCCCGTGTGCCTTCATCCCAATCTGAAGCTCTGACACACCTCAAGACCACCTTAATCACTGCCACCAACCTCAGCCATCTCTGCATCCAGTGCTATCATCAATACCTCAGGGAGGATGTGAATAGGAGAAGACGGACCGAGGGTAGAAAACCCCAATAAATCCAACTAAGAACGGAAGTGGGATCACATGGAGGCTATGGACTGACGGGTCAACTGATACCAGATCGCACTGGCTTTGCTTGGAAGTGTAAGTCTCTATTAATCCATCTGACCACAGACCATGGTCATTCTGCTTTAGGGAATCAATTGAAATTCAATCCATTAATGGGAATAATCCAATAATTAGTGTCTCCTTTCTAGATGAGACTAATTGGATTTCAAACTATTTCTTCAGATTGATTCTTCTGACCTTAACTCCGCAGCAGACAGTGAACAGAGATGCGTAAACCCGGCTGAGAAGATGAGACACAGATACAGTAGCATTCCCAGCGTTAGGTATAATGCCTTTTTTGATAGGAAGTGTTGCAATACAATGTTTTTGTAAAGAATCTCTGACAGCCTTGTTGCAAAGCCTCTCTCATATGTGAAATACAGCAAGCTGCATTTGAAGATATGGCAGTGACTTACCAGAGAGTACAGCTTCATCCTTTTTACTGCCTCTGTGTACTAAGGATGTCTTCCATTATAGCTGTTATCTCTGAACCCAGAATCTAGACATTTATCTCCTCCAGCTCCCCTCCTCTCTCCTCTCATCTCATCTCCTCTCTCATCTCTCCTCTCCTCTCTGCTGCCACACTTTACTGACATGTGTTTGTGCTCTCGTTCCATCCTTTTTCCTTGGCATTTGACAATGGAAGCGGTGGCTGTTTCTGGTGTTCGTTTTTTTTTTTTTTTTTGCGCTCTGTCTTTGTTCCTTCTCTCCTTGCAAAAAAAAAAACTCTTTTATCTTTCTGTGTACAAGACATGCCATCTATTCTGTGCCAAGCACAAAATGTGGATCTGTCTTTGAGGTTTTATTGATCTGTGTAGAAACAGACATGATTGGATCTCACTATCTTTTTGATACATTTGTATTTGATATCTATTTATATTGTTTGAGGTACCCCTATAAACAGGAAATTCTTCATCTTTATTATAAAACAAAATGCTATCCTGCAGTATGAGTGCTATCCACAGTAATCTTTGTGTCTCACTGATGTTTAGAAATTTGTAGTCACACATACTTAACATCATTACTCCTGTTGTTCCAGATCATACTTCGATAAGCATTATATGTGGCAAATATCCCTGAAGGCTTGAAAATACAGTGTCACCTAGGGAACATGCTGAATAATTCATATAAATCATGCATTTTTCAAATCAGTGGTGATTTCCATTGCTGCTAGTAAGCTTTTAGCAGGGTCAGGTCAGCCAAGCTCCTATTTGTTTACCTGCTACACGTCACATCCCAGTGGCTATGTAATGGGAGAATCGTGGTGAAACTGTGCATCACTCAGTAAAGTGTTCATGGAAGAGACTTAAATATCTAATATAACCATTGGGCTGATTCCAGACATGCCGAACTAAAATGGTGAACATGGTCAACATTTATACCTGCTAACGGTGTATACCCAGCCTCATGCAGCCCAGTGCATACTGGAATATGCTGCATACACCCATAACCCTATTTCGGTATTTGAGCTTTGATTGGCTGTTTTCACCTTCTTGAGATTTTTTTCTCTAATTTACAGATTTTAAGTCCTACCTATAAAAACCGTAATGGTTGCCAGCTGCTTCTCATCAGCACCTCATTGCAGTGCCTCTGTAAAGGTGTTAAAATTTTGTCATTGCTTTTTCCATGTTTTCTCCATCTGTCTTTTTGAGAAAAAGATTTATAAAAGGACTGCCGTGCATTTCCACATTCAGGCTATGAAATGGATTGTCCACTGATACAGGCGTGAAATTTACTCCAATATTTTGAGTCCATCAGTGTCTCTGCTCTGCAGTGGATTACTCGGCCTTCCTTTTCCAAATCAAGTGCTTAATCTGTTAGGAAAAATGCAGCAAAGAGCACGAAATTAAGGCTGAATATATTTATTACAGAAACAGCTGATTAGCTCCATGATTTCCCAACATGACACACACAACAAACCTCATAATTGTGACAAATTAGTACAATTAGTAACGGATGCTGCTTCATTATCGTATTTAAGGGTTAAATATAGATACCTAGTTTACAAGGTTAAAAACGGAAGCGTCATCTTAATAATCGTGAGCAGCATCCTCCACCCACAGTATCATATTGTGGTAACAGAGATGGATCCATTGAGGTTTTCAAATCCCAGTATGCTGTCTTATGAATGATGCACATTACATGTTTGAGCAGATCAACAGCGATAAAATATGACACGAATCAATTTGAGATAACTGCAACTCTATTAACATCAAATAAGACTTTTAAGAGCTCTGAAATTTGCTTTAAAGCTTTACTTGCAATTATGTCATACTCAGCAAATTTTGCACGTAATTCATTATTTATATGAGATGTTTAACTAAGGTCGAGGAGGTCAGCAGGGAGTTCTGAGGCTTATGCTTTATTTTAAATATTTAAAAATGTGTACCAATGTTTGCATAGGAAACGTGTTTGTGTTGTTTAATACAACTGATGTTTAGGTTCTTCCAAAGGAAAATCTACCTCCATCTACCATCTTGCCACATTTTTATGTTTCTGGTTGGAAATGGATGATACATCACCCCACCCTTTGGTTTGAATTAATGATAAAGTAGAGTGAACAGGGTGCAGGTTTGCCACAAGGTAAAGACACATTTCTGTGGTTGGTTTTTCTTTGATGTCAGTTTTCTTTGAGGCTCGTTTTCAGGTGCTCACATGTGAGCCAAGGTGAGGGGAGATGTTACAGTGAAGCAGAACAGATTCATTTTAGTGTGCTGTGAGTCTTGGGATTTTAGAGCTGTATAGTATTTCTCATTGAGGTTTTTTTTTTTTTTTTTTTTTTTTTTCACTCACAGTTTTTGATAGTTGTCTCACATTTAATTCACAATTAAATCAATCTGTTCACAACACACAAAAGCAAAGCTGATCGATGTTGAATAATACATATTAGAGCCCAAAATATTAACATTCCCCTCAAGGTACAACCAGCATGTTATGCCTTCTGAATGTTAGCATTGCATCATTCATGGGTGGGATGATTTGCTTCTGCCCTCCCAACTCAAGTGATGCAGTATAATTTAATTCACTGGGAACATTTATGTCAAGCAGGTGCTGGAGGTTGAAGTGAGCACGCTGTTGTTTGTATTTCATTAAACAGACAGAAAAGCAGGGATCTGGAATGAATGATGCAATAGCTGGTGGCGGTGGCAAGACCAATTATACCAAAGCATCTTTTCCTTGTTTAAAATAGGTCTCTGCAAATCCTCTTGCATATGAGGGTCAGATGATGTCATATGCTAATTAAGATATATAAATAGTGTATAGTAAGCGGCATGAGTAATGTGTCATAATGAATCATGACAAGTTTCATGAAGTAGAAAATGCAGACTCTTGAGAAAAAAAAGACCAAAATCATCATAGAAATCAACATTTTAAGAAGAAACAACAGTTCAGGACTTGGCAGATTTATCTCTCTGTAAGGCCTCTAAGGCTGAACTGAAGATATAAAGATCGTGTTTATATTAAAGACCTTTTGATGCCTTGTATGTACGATGACACTAAAGACATTTTCAGGGCCAAATACCACCAAGGATTTGTTAACAAATGCTTTTGTCAGAAACACAACAACTCTGTTGCCTGTGGCCCTTTTTGTCACTTTTGACTGATTGCATAAAATCCAACCTCCATAAATAAATGTATGATCAGGGTGTTCATGTAAAAGAAAGCTTGCTTCTCAGTGAAACTACCCTGAATAAATAAAGGTAAAAAAAAAATTAATAAGTGACCACAGTGGTAATGGTTCAAGTATATACAGTAGTATAGTGTCCTGCCTTCCAAGACAATAATATGTCTCCTATTGCTTGTTTTCAGTGTACACATCAATTCCCTCTGTTGGTCAGTGGGCCACACTGCAAGACTTTACCAACAGATAGGAATCAATGCTATTACACTTTTCATTTTACCTGCTCCTCCTTTTTTCTTTTTAGCGACGCAGGGAAACGTTCAATCTAGATCTGAGTTATCTTTTCTTTTTTTTTCTTTTTTTTTCATTCAATGCAGTCATGGAGTGATTGCTCATCTGACATTTTTACATTTCAGTTCTGTTTTTCATCTCCTGGATGTATACTGTATATACTGTAGCTGCCAGGAGATGACAGATATGCAGTGACCCGTACGCACAGCATGCCTTGCAGCATAGAGCTGTAAGGATGGGCCTGTGTGAGTGAATGTGACTTGCTCAGTGGGGTAGAGTGGAGAACAGGTGCTGACACTGTCAGCTTGTTAACACTGAGGAGAGAATTGGCTCCTCCAACAGAGTGCGACACATATGCAACACATAGCCTTTGGCTGTGGGATGTATGTGTAACTATGCATATGTGTTAAGTGAGAAAAGGCAGTGTGTGTGTGTGTGTGCTGTGTATTTATCACGCTGCTATGATTCTCAGAGATTTAATGGGTGTAAGGAGTTAGTTGATTTGTGTGTCTAATGATAATTTGGGTGAAAAATAGGCGTTAGATTGGACTGTAAACATGAAATAAAAGGAGCATTTGAGTGTGCAAATGCATTGTCCTGTGTATAACTGCAGCGACAGGCTGTGTAATGTGCAAAACACAGAGCCCCTAATTTGTTGTCTTTATAGTACTTTATAAGTTTTGACATAAATTTTGTTTTGAGCCCATTGTTAGAGCATTATTATGTAGCTCTATTTTCTACAAAGCTTTGGGAGATGTAGTTATGTGAAACCCCCTAGGGTTATGTGCAAGGAATTCTCTCAAACATCACAAATTAGGCCCCTAGATGACCCATTTCTAGAAGAACTAAATTGACACAATGAATTATTCCATCCAGTCTTGTGGCCTCTATAATGAGAAGGGGACTTAGAACAGAGGATAAATTAGGACACTCAATTCTTGATTCTCTCATTTATTCCATCAAAGCCATTTAGGCAGATCTGCCCCGTTTCCCCAATTTATTCTATGATTTCTTACCCTCTCATTTGGAGGACGGGGGGAGAAAAAGGATGTGAGTTTGGAGAAATTGGCTGCTACATTTTGGAGATAATAAGACACAAGGATAATGTGTCAGAATCGATTTAATTCCGGTACAGTTGAGAGGAAGTTGTCATATTCTTTTCCTTTTGGAAAGACGCTTGCAGAGCTCTGCCCCAAATAAATCACTAATAGCTCCCAGCAATGAAGTAAAAGGGAAGAGTGAGAATGTGGTTTAGAGTAAAAATTATGGTTCACTGCAGAAGGAGGGAAAAAGAGAGAGAGAGAGAGAGACGGCGGCGTGTTGGAGGGAGAGGAGGGAAGAAGGTGCGGAGAACAACACCATCTGGTCTTCTCCATAAAGCCAACAGTATAACCTATATACATATGCTAATTTTTACACAACACTCTTTTTAAGCTTGTTTATCAGTATCGCTATTACCCTAGAAAAAAAAGTATATTGCCCACACTGTGTTTAAAAACAGGTACCACCATTGAGGATCAGTGTGCGTGTCTTTGGCAGGCGGCGCTGTCAGTGCTGTACATCAAAGGCATCACAGCAAAATGAGATGGCTTCTAACAAATACTACTTGAGCTCAACTCCATTGTCAAATCCACAGGGTCCGCAGGGGGATATGGTTAGTGTCACCTGTGGGTTAAAGCCTCCTCTCCGGTTTGATGTCTGAATATTAGGTTATGTGATACGCTGCCACTCTTTCAAGTCAGCCTGACAGGACAAGGCTGCAAGCAGATATCCCATAAGGACTTTAACTGCTCAGCAGAGAGACATACAGACATCACACAAGGCCCATCAAAGCTGGGCTCTCCTCTCTGGCCTCTGTACGCTCCACCAGGCTGCAGATACATTTTGTATTGGTTTGGCGCCTTCCAGTGGAATTTTGTAGAATTACATCTTTTTCATTTCATCTGTTGAAGTGACATGTTTTTTGTTCCTTTTTTATTCACAGTGACAATGGTGTTGTTTCTGATTGGGATCTCTATTGCCGTGAATAATTCATCTCATGAGAACCAAACTGCAGGTAATTGTTGCGAGGACATGAGCAACTGTACTGTGCATGATCAGATCAGATGTAAAAGCAAGACTGTGTTACTTTTGAAAGATGAAATAACAGATCGTACAAATGAAAAGCAGAATGTGTTGGCGTTAAATCACACTCTTAAACATTTCAACACACTCAGTTGATTTGCTGCTACAGCCTTACTTTGTCTGGTGTCACCACAGTCACAGTAGTTAATCATAGCTAATGTAAACAAACTTTCGGCAGATATTGCTGTTTCTAAATCTAAATCTGTTACTTTACGACTCTAGTTGTGCTACGGTACACTACATTCTACTATTAACATCATATAACAGTCACATGTGGCTACATTGTCCATCATTCAGTAAAATTATGGTCTTGCTTTGAAGGAATATTCAGACATTTTGGGAAATACGTTATTATAGTCATCACGGTATTTGGTTTTAAAACTATAGCTGCCATTTTTACACTTAGGTTTTTGTATGGATTAAACAAATGAGAAATAACTTATGAAATAATAATCTTTAAAGGTTAAACATAGATTCTTAACCTTTGAACAGAGTTGACCGAGCTGTATTTCCATGTGCTTCAAGTCTTTATGCAAAGCTAAATGTCTTCTTGTTGTTATTGTCGTAGCTGCATCTTTAACGGACAGATATGAGAGTGGTATCAATCTTCTCATCTAACTCTCACAGAGAAAGCTAACGAGTACATTTCCCAATTCTTAAAATGTGTTTGTTTGAATGTATCCTTGAATAAAACTAATATGATCCTATGTGTCTTTCGTCCAGAAAACCCCACCCATCAGGGTGCTCATGTGCTGCCCTCAACACTGGTCATATCCCTGCTCCTTATCGTCATTGTCCTGCTGACGATCTACTGTCTGAGGTGAATGAACATACACAGTCACTTACTCTACTCGCTTGCCTGAGTGACTCTCTGCTTTCTCTTTTCTCCTTCTCTCTCTCATTCCCCTTAAGCATGTGTGTGAGCGTGTGTGTGTATGTGTGTGTGTGTGTCGGGTTAGGGCATTGGGGAGGAGGTGCGGGTGGTTTGGAAACAGGCGGTGAGCAGTGGCTTATGGGTAAACAGCTGCACCTCAAGTAAGACAGCAAACAAAAACAGCGAGGTCAGGTCAGGCCACAAACAGTCATTCACTGACCAACCAGCTCAGACCTCTCTCTGGCAACGACATGAGGAGGAACAGCTTTGGCTCTCTCAGATGGTTGATATTGGTTTTGGTATTTGTTCTTTGCCCTGCTGTATGTGCTTAACAGCTCTGTTATAGGGATCGGGTTCAGCTCATTTTTTGATTTTTCAATAGAGATATCTGCCCTTTATCTTCTCTGACGGTTTCGTCTTCTTTACTTCTCTAGGTTCAAAAACCACAGGAAAGCTCTAGTTACCTCGGTGGATAAGAAGATTCCGAATGGCTTCTTGGAGGAACAAGGTACTGTTGTGCTGTGCTCAATATAACCGCCAGTGCATGAAAATGTAATGCAGTCTTTTACTTTTTATTTCATTTTTATTTGATTTGTAGATTTACGCTTTTTATGGTGTAGGAAAGTTTCATGATCTGGAGTCCAAGGTGGCTGGCAAGGTTTTCGAAAGCCTCTCAGCTTTCCTAGCACGTAGGGAGCCATATAAACTTTGACTTCAAGTAAAAAATAAATAAATAAACGGAAAGGCCAAATTCTGAGTTAAGACAGTTTCGTGCAGCAGCAGCAGCACTATGTTTATGACTCAAGAAATCATTCCTGTCATGTACCCACAGAAGTAGGAAATCTTAATGGCCATCAGGCTTGTTTTTGCAGGTGCTATGAGAGCTTGTAATGTTCTCTATTGGGAAACGTTAGCAGTCTGACCGCCATATATCCCTTTAAACACAGGAGAGCAGACAGTGGTCCTTCTCCCCAGATCTCCCTCACCATCCAAGAGGTACTTCCCCATCCCCCTGGACTCGCTGGAGGAGGAGTACCGAATACGCTCCGCAGATGACGGCAAGCTCTTCAGAGAAGAGTTCAATGTAAGCCTGAGTTTGTTTGGTGGACTGTGCGGTACATTCTGTATCTGACTAAGATCTTAGTCCTGCAAGCATAGAATAAGAAAATAGTCATAAAATGTTATGTTAGTAGGCTGTGTACCCATGGTTTTATTTTTATCTCACGAGAATTGGGTTCTGTGTTTATAGTCGCTGCCGTGTTACTACCACCATGGGTCCTTTGAGGAGGCGAGCAGAGAGCACAACAGAGAGAAAAACAGATACCCAAACATTTTACCATGTGAGTGAGGATCTATATTCTGCAGCAGACAATATTAATGTAACCTTTAGACATGAAGTTTTATTGATCTCTAAATCTAAAGGAAAGGTGATGTGTGCCGAAATGAAAAATAAGAACCAACTTTTTATGAACAGTCTGTTGATCTTCTTTTTTTTTTTTTTTTTTTTTTTATCTCTCCTCTCTTCAACAGATGGATCATTCAAGAGTGATGTTTGAGTCAGATGGACATCTGTGTTCCGACTATATAAACGCATCTTACATAGACGTGAGTCTGAATTAGGATTAAGCTTTTAATGCAGATGTTTGGGTTCTTCACAAATGATTATTAACACAGTGTTTGGTCACACAGGGTTATAAAGAGAAGAACAAATTCATTGCAGCTCAAGGTAAATGTACATTTTAGTTATATTTGCACATGCGAATATTCAAGATTATGACCATTTGCGCAACATTTTTAATACTTTTCTTTATTCTGTTTCAGGCCCGAAGCTGGAGACGGTGGCTGACTTCTGGCGGATGATTTGGGAACAGAAAACGGCAACTATAGTAATGCTGACCAATCTAAAAGAAAGGAAAGAGGTGTGTTTAAGAGTATTCTCCCTCTGCACTGCATTCTTCTAATGCTACCGAGTCGGGCGTGTTATAGAATGAACCTGTTCAATCTATATGGTTCCAATGCCCCATTAGTGAAACCCTTTAGTATTCTCATGACCCAAAGTCATGGGCATAATTTATTTGACCCCTTCCCCAACTGAGAATCTATACAAAGTGTCACCCAGCAGATTACGTAGCAACGCATTAAATTCAGCCTCAAAGGGATGATCAATTGAGAGCTCAACAGCATGTTTGATAGGGCAGAATAGAGGCATTGGGGATCAATGACGGAATAATTGTTGATAAGATCCTAAGAGGCTTCATGATAATTAGTCTGAGAATCTAGTTAATGAGTTGAAACGTCGCTGTGAAGATCTTATTGACTGACAGAGTCGCACAAAGTCCCTGTGATTGCCTTTGAATTGGACTGTGAAATACACACATCAGATACACTTTTCTATACGCTACACATGTAATACACACACAGTAGATGCAGCTTTACAACTATTTCACATATAAGTTACAGTAATAATAATAATAATAATAATTGGATGTTTTTTTTATTTTTACAGGCACAGATAGACTAACAAGGATAACCTTTTCATGGCTGTGATTCTCTCCCCAGGAAAAATGTTACCAGTATTGGCCAGAAAAAGGCTGCTGGATGTACGGGAATGTCAGGGTGGCAATGGAGGACTTCACTGTGCTGGTGGACTACACCATCAGAAAATTCTGTGTTCAGTATGTAAGTAAAATTAAAATAAATCTAAAAATTAAGCCAAATGCTGCTTTTATTTAGACGTACACCTGCTGTGAAAATCATTGTGTGCTTTTTCAATAAAGCTCTTAATTGCTATAAACATCTGTAATGATAATGGCTATAGTGTTATTAAAAATTAAACATGAAACGAAGCTGCATAGAGATTGTGTAAAAAGTAATGTTCCCCATAGGGAAATTAGAACATTTTAGTAAATTGTAAAAGGATACAAAATAAAAATAAATAAATGGAAACCAGAATATTAAAGGATATGTGTAATAAACAACATAAAATGATCAGTATGTTAGTATATTTAACATACAGTAAACACTGTACAAATGTACTGTGCTTCACATCAATTCATCTTTAGAAGTTTACACACATACAGTATCTGTATTTCTTTTCTTTGACTGCTGAGTTGGGTGCCATCTCAGTGTACTGCGGAGCCTTCAGATAGCAAAATTCACTTTGTTCCCGCTCCATTTGAAGCCGGAGAAGTGCAGATATCCTCTCTGAAAAAGTGTGACTGTGCTGTAGCACTGCAGTACAAGCCGACGGACTGGGTGCTTTTTTTTTTTTTTTTTACATTCAGCTCTCTGAACACAGAGCAACCAAGTGTTCAAGAGAATGAAATTACGTTCTCCTGAGAGAGCAATTCGTGAGATATGAGAAGTGAGGCAGAGGCAAAGCAGTACACATGTTTAATGATTAGATTCTGTCACAAAATAACCAAATGACAGAAAAATACACATTTTCCAGATAATTTTCAGTTACTTTCCCAGACTGGCTTCATTAAAACGATCAGTCAGTTTAGTGACTATTTTATTATTGCACGCACATGTCTAAACTTCGTGTCTGTGCTTCACAGCAGGGCAGCGATGGTCCTCGGGCTCCCCGACTGGTCACCCAGCTCCACTTCACCAGCTGGCCAGACTTCGGGGTGCCATTCTCACCCATAGGCATGCTGAAATTCCTCAAGAAGGTCAAGGCTGTTAATCCATCCTATGCTGGACCCATTGTTGTGCACTGCAGGTAAAATAGTATAGTATAAAATATAAATACATAATGCCAGAAGAAGCCATAAATCCAGCCTGAGTTCATTTCAGAAATGCTACACATACTGCAGAGGAGCCGGACAGCAAAATCTTTTCCTGGGCAAACTGGCTTCCATTCATTATTGAGGAGGAGACGACACCTTTCAGATTATAAATATCCAGTTAGGGAGTAAATCTATAAGCAAAACTAAAATATGATATGTAAACAGTTTAACTTTAAACTTTATAGGTAAAATGTATAAAAACCAGAGTGGAGCTCATTGCTGACGAATAAAACCATCAGCAAATATATCAACAAATATATTTTAACAACTGTAATGGCTTTCCTGGTATGTGCATATGTTAGTCTGGCCAGTCAGTGTAAAGTCTCACCAAAGAAATCTGCAGCCAATTGTAGCAACTGCTGCAACAGGTGCTCAGGGAGAGGGACTGTTGTTCTTGAATGGGGCCCATTGAAGAGGCTTCAACACCCCGCTGTGGAATCCCAGCTCTGCGCTCCCTGAGGAGCCGTCCGCTCAAACGACTCTTGTAAATCTATTAGGAGTTTGTTTGGGCTTCAGAGGTGAAGCACTTTTACACATGCTCGGGGCTGTCCACAATTGACGTCTATGTTTGGAATTTAGGGATAGTACGGCAATACATAACCAGGCTGCAAAAACATTTTCCTATCATTATATCATGTCCATTATTCTTTATTGTGTGAGAAAAAATCCGTCTGCTACGGTGTTCTTCTTTCGCTGTGGAGGCTCTTTGCGCTTCGTAAACACAACATCTGACAGAGTTGTTATTTGACGCGTTTTGTTTTGACGCGACACTTTGGCTGCTTGCTACAGAGAAAAGACCTTGTGCCTTCTTCTTGTCTGTGCTTCCGCAGCGCTGGGGTTGGGAGGACTGGGACGTTCATTGTCATTGACAGCATGATCGACATGATGCACATGGACCAGAGGGTGGATGTCTTCGGCTTTGTGAGCAGAATACGAGAACAGCGCTGTCAACTCATCCAGACAGATGTAAGTGTTGACCCCTTCCGACCTGTTGTGCCTTGGGCTGACAGCTCAACTCACTTGCTCTAGTCGTGGCATAAACAAGCGAGGACATGGAAAAAAACAACCGTGTCTGTGATGCGAAAATAGTAGGAAAGACTTTGGCACTAAAGCAACTTCTTCTGCTTCTTCCTCTCCTTCACTTCCTCTGTCTTCCTCCTCAGATGCAGTACTCCTTCATCTACCAGGCTCTGCTGGAGTACTATCTGTATGGAGACACCGAGCTAGATGTGTGCTCTCTAGAGGGCCATCTGCAGAGGCTTCACAACACCAGGGCTCCCCACGACAGGCTGGGCCTGGAGGAGGAGTTCAGGGTACGAAGAAAGAAGCTCACTCTTAAACATTTCAGTCAGTAATGAATCGTCCCCATCACCCTGCGCCCTGCATGGGTATATTTTCCTGGAAAACTTGCCCAGGGTGCCGCTCTTGGCAGTAGTAACATAAATAACAATGCTTTGTATCAACTAAAACTTTATATGGCACCACCATCTGCCACATAGAATTTATTGTAGCTTGGTGAAAATTTCTCATTTTTGCTGCTCACACTTTCCCTACACACTGAGAGGAATTATTCCCTGTTGCCTCTTCTTCTTCTTTTTCTTTTCTAGTAATAAGAAATATTTTTGTCCAGCATCTGTCTTTTTACTTGTTGCATTTTCCCAAAAAATATTGTCTTCCTTCACCTTCACCAGCCATCACCAGCCTTAAATATCACCACGTTTATTACCGCTGCACTGTTGATGAAAATCCACTTTTTTTTTTTGATCCTGTCAATCCACTCATGTTTTCCCCCAACAGAAGCTGACCAACGTTCGCATAATGAAGGAGAACATGAGAACTGGGAACCTCCCTGCCAACATGAAGAAGAACCGTGTGCTTCAGATCATTCCGTGTAAGGACTACTCTGACACACCGAACAGTTTCATAATACATCACATCCGAGTAACATCAAAGTATCACACTACTGGTGGTTTTATAGATGCCATACACAGATATCGGGCTAATAAGTCCATGTCTGTGTGATCAGTGACATTTAAATAGGGCTTGTATCTTGACTTAAAGTTTGGAGTTGAGTGGGAAAGGAAAGCCTGGGTACAACTTTTTACAGTGAAAACTTATATAGGCTCCAGCCTTAATAACACAGCTAAAGTTTTACTTAGCTGTTTTTTTTTTTTTTTTTTTTTTTTTTTCTCCATCAGACTCTTCAAACTTATATTTTATTAGGAATCACTTGTGGAAAGTTTCATTTTTCCTTTTTCTTTCTTTTTGCAGATGATTTCAACCGAGTAATACTCTCAGTGAAAAGAGGACAGGAGTTCACCGACTACATCAATGCCTCCTTTATTGATGTAAGCACTCCCTCATGACCTCCTGTATAGATTTCCCATAGAAGTATATATAAAGCTCATTGTTTCCTTTACAAACAATGCAAAATATTATGTTTGCTGCACTCTCAAGTGTTGTTTACCGGATGATCTGCCCTCCAGGGCTACAGGCAGAAGGACTATTTTATAGCAACCCAGGGCCCCCTGTCTCACACAGTGGAGGACTTCTGGAGGATGGTGTGGGAGTGGAGGTGCCATTCAATCGTTATGCTCACCGAACTCAAAGAGAGGGAGCAGGTACAGTATGGTGCTCTTGCAAAAGTGCAGGCTGAAAAGTGGAGTTGCACATTTAAACAAGTCTTTTTCGTTCCATTATTTCATTTTCTTTCCTGACAGTCTGTGTATGTATTTAATTGTTTTATATTGTTTTTGTGGTGCACACTGAAAATATAAAAACAAAAATAGGGCATAAATCTTTCAAGTGTACCCTAATTGTATTTCCATCTGACTCTTCCAACCAGGAAAAGTGTTTCCAGTATTGGCCATCAGAGGGCAGTGTTACATTTGGAGATTACACTGTGGAGCTGACTGGCGATACACTGTGTGAAACCTTCACTCTGAAAGACATGGTGCTCACCTACAGACCAGTGCGTGATGTTTTAAACATAAAATTTAAGATATAGATTTCAAATTAACACAATGTGCCTCCCCGTTTCCTTTGTGCTGTCTTTTATGAAATTTAATTGTATCCACAATTTTTTGGCTGCATGAAAATAACAGTTCTCCATACCGTCTCGCCAGGAAAAGCAGTCACAACACGTCCGACACTTCCACTTCCACGGATGGCCTGAGATCGGAATACCAGCCGAGGGAAGAGGAATGATTGACATTATTGCCGCTGTGCAGAGGCAGCAGCAGCAGTCTGGAAACCGTCCCATAATTGTGCACTGCAGGTGAGGAACTTCAAGTTTGACAATTCTGCAGCACGATGTGCAGCTTCAGACGGATATTATATACAGTATATTACATTATGTATTTACCCACTCATGCTTTTAATACACAACCCCTTTCATTCTCACTGTGCTTTTATTACCTGATCACTGGAATCTCGAGGAGTGGTTTCAGTTTTACGGATACATATTTCTTTCCTGTGAATGTCTGTTACAATAAATGCTACATTTTGCCTCAGTAGACCTGGTGTTCTATGCTTAAACCACTTATGTGATCCCTTATAAAGACTTAGCTGTGAAAGCTTTGATCAGAACCTAGCTTCAGGTGAAGTGATTCTAAAGCAGCATGCCCCTATGGGATTGATCCAATCCACTGATTCACAGTCAATTAAAACCTCTCAAAGTGAAATCTCCTCTGACTCCCACTATGATTAATCTGATAAGATGAGCTAACGACAGGAAATGGTGTCATCACTCTCTTCTATTCCTTCATCACCACTTGTCTAAGAGGGGCTTTTTAAAGCTTTTTCTTGGCCCCCCGGGAATGGGGCTAACCCGTTGCAATCCCCAACGTCTCTCCACACTTCTCTTTCCGACTCGCACATCGCTCTCGCTCCCTGTCTCTCTCTGTCTTTCTCTCTCCATCCCGCCATCATTGTAAACATTGACTCAGTCAAACACTGAGCTTCCAAACTGATTAGTGTTAGCGTTTGGATTAGCCTCTCTTTAAGTGAGGATGATTATTAGCACTATTACACAAAGGTCACCTTTTCTCGCGCAAACTTTTTCCTCTAAATGAAAAAAAGGATGTTGCTGCTGAGATCACAAGAGTTTCATTGCAGCATTATTATTCAGAAATATAGTTAGAATTTCATAATTTCTTGATTGCCTTCTGAGATGTATTTCTAAATTGTCTGTAGTTCCTCCACAGCCACAGTACTGCAACAAATCGGACCATTTTCAAAGGCCCTCCAGCGTGTGAATTATGTGATGTGGTTGCTTATTTGCCATGTCCCTCATGTTTCAGTGCTGGTGCAGGTCGGACCGGTACCTTCATTGCCCTCAGTAACATTCTGGAGAGGGTGAAAGCCGAAGGCCTCCTGGACGTTTTTCAGACAGTCAAGAGTTTACGCATGCAGAGACCACACATGGTTCAGACTGTGGTAGGTGGAAAACAAGATAATATCAAACCCGCTGTGCAGAAACTGTCAGCTTATTCACGTTTGTGTTGTTTGGAACCGTTTTTGCACATATATGCACAATAACGCTTTTCCTTTTTGCCTTTCCTTCCAGGAGCAATACGACTTCTGCTACAGAGTGGTTCAGGATTTTGTTGACATTTTCTCAGACTATGCCAATTTTAAATAATGCCTGTCAGATACTGTTCTGTATACTTTGGTCAAATTAACTTATGCAATTTTTTTCTGAATGTTGTTTTCTAAAGCAAGCTCTTTTTACATTTTGCACAGATAGAAAAATTGTTTTAACATTACTGTAAAATAATTGAAAACATCTGTGGGGTCTCTTTCAGGAATGTTTGATCTTCAAGTATCATAATGTAAAATATAGAAATTAATAGTTTTATGTTGCGTAAATGCAACATTGTTAGAATCAGTAATTCAAAAATTGTATTCCAGTCACATACTATTGTGTGTGTATATATATATTTATATAAATATATATATATATATATATATACTATAGTATGTAGTATTACTCGCTACCTGAAATTCATCACTAATGTTTTGTAGATTATAATATACATTCTTTTATTTCGGTTTTATTTTGTTACTGACCACAATGCCTTTGGTTTACCTATTACTCTTGTATTTTATGTATTTTCTGCTGCCCCACTCAACATGCCTGATTGCTATGAGGAGAATAAATTGTTTGTTTGATAAGTAGGATAAAATGATTAATGCTTTTGCTAAAGGATGTTCTGTCTGACATGTGTGAATAATATTTATGATTTGCTTTTAGTGGCTCAAACAAAAACATAAAACTCAAGATACATTTCGTTCTGTTAGACGCTGCAAATTACCTCACCTCTGTTCTGTGAATAACTTAACAGCTGCTGCCTGTTGCAATTTTATTAAACTTCACCAACTTTCCTTTTTGCCTGTGGCAATATTACTTAGTGGATTGGCGCCTGACGCTGCAAAATGCAATTAGCCCACATTGGAACAGGCAGAAAATAATGTATTATTACGTGAATCCAAATGTATCATTCTTACAGATGTTTTGCAGCCAAGTTTCACATCCTGCTTAGAAATAAAAAAGCAAACTTTACACTCGCATGTTTGCATAAAGCAGTGCCATATTGATTAGAAAACAGTTCTAATCATGAAAAACTTGTCACCAAGTGACACCATTTTAATAAAGATAAGCCAGATGTTTGTTTAATTTAGATATAATAGATACATTTTTAAAAGTGTATTGTTTTTTGAATGTTGGTCTCATGTATGGATCATCATTTCATTGTTTATACAAACACTTCTCAGAATAATATAAGGATAATAAATGTATCATAATTTTAGTTTAGTGTGCAAATGAGAAGAAAAACTGTGTAGAAATTTGGGTTTAAATGAAATAGCTGATCATTGATGCAGCTGAACCTTGTTCATCCCGACAGAATGAGATGAAAAATGTCCTGGACAGTGAAAAGCATTGAGATCAAGAGCGAGTGCTCAGCCAAAAATACGAAACGTGCATGCACAGATCATGATAGTTAGTCTTAGTTTCATATTTAAACAAGGAAAACCCAACATTGCTGCAAAGTCCAAAGCGTATATTTTTGCTGACTTCTTTGTAGAACAGTGAGCGTGGAAGTCTTAGGCTTTGGTGAATAGCTTTCTACTGTGTTTGTACTGCCATAATTATACTGTCATAAGATGGGTTTCTATATGACACACTGGTCATTTTATTCGTTTATTTAGTGTACATAAATTCTTGTGGTCATTAATCATCACTAATGCAGTAAGCATTGTTGACTTCTTTTTAATGTATTGTCATGCGGAAAGAATAAGAGACGGGGGGTAATGACAGTGAGGCCTTGCAGCTGATGTAACATAAATGCACAAGCATCTTATTTCAATGATGTTTCTGCCTTTCGAATCTGTATGGATTTGAACTACTATTTGTTTGCTAAAAGCTGAACCAATAAATTATAGATGGAGAGAAATGGTCACATTTCATCTTCATGTTGTGTTTTTTGTCTACTGCCACACAGATGCGTTCAATTCTTTTTTTATATATTTATATATATATATATATATATATATATTATTTATTTAT